>NC_080798.1:62053286-62726519 GCF_028018385.1 Neofelis nebulosa | reverse complement strand
TAACCCTAACCCTAACCCTAACCCTAACCCTAACCCTAACCCTAACCCTAACCCTAACCCTAACCCTAACCCTAACCCTAACCCTAACCCTAACCCTAACCCTAACCCTAACCCTAACCCTAACCCTAACCCTAACCCTAACCCTAACCCTAACCCTAACCCTAACCCTAACCCTAACCCTAACCCTAACCCTAACCCTAACCCTAACCCTAACCCTAACCCTAACCCTAACCCTAACCCTAACCCTAACCCTAACCCTAACCCTAACCCTAACCCTAACCCTAACCCTAACCCTAACCCTAACCCTAACCCTAACCCTAACCCTAACCCTAACCCTAACCCTAACCCTAACCCTAACCCTAACCCTAACCCTAACCCTAACCCTAACCCTAACCCTAACCCTAACCCTAACCCTAACCCTAACCCTAACCCTAACCCTAACCCTAACCCTAACCCTAACCCTAACCCTAACCCTAACCCTAACCCTAACCCTAACCCTAACCCTAACCCTAACCCTAACCCTAACCCTAACCCTAACCCTAACCCTAACCCTAACCCTAACCCTAACCCTAACCCTAACCCTAACCCTAACCCTAACCCTAACCCTAACCCTAACCCTAACCCTAACCCTAACCCTAACCCTAACCCTAACCCTAACCCTAACCCTAACCCTAACCCTAACCCTAACCCTAACCCTAACCCTAACCCTAACCCTAACCCTAACCCTAACCCTAACCCTAACCCTAACCCTAACCCTAACCCTAACCCTAACCCTAACCCTAACCCTAACCCTAACCCTAACCCTAACCCTAACCCTAACCCTAACCCTAACCCTAACCCTAACCCTAACCCTAACCCTAACCCTAACCCTAACCCTAACCCTAACCCTAACCCTAACCCTAACCCTAACCCTAACCCTAACCCTAACCCTAACCCTAACCCTAACCCTAACCCTAACCCTAACCCTAACCCTAACCCTAACCCTAACCCTAACCCTAACCCTAACCCTAACCCTAACCCTAACCCTAACCCTAACCCTAACCCTAACCCTAACCCTAACCCTAACCCTAACCCTAACCCTAACCCTAACCCTAACCCTAACCCTAACCCTAACCCTAACCCTAACCCTAACCCTAACCCTAACCCTAACCCTAACCCTAACCCTAACCCTAACCCTAACCCTAACCCTAACCCTAACCCTAACCCTAACCCTAACCCTAACCCTAACCCTAACCCTAACCCTAACCCTAACCCTAACCCTAACCCTAACCCTAACCCTAACCCTAACCCTAACCCTAACCCTAACCCTAACCCTAACCCTAACCCTAACCCTAACCCTAACCCTAACCCTAACCCTAACCCTAACCCTAACCCTAACCCTAACCCTAACCCTAACCCTAACCCTAACCCTAACCCTAACCCTAACCCTAACCCTAACCCTAACCCTAACCCTAACCCTAACCCTAACCCTAACCCTAACCCTAACCCTAACCCTAACCCTAACCCTAACCCTAGACCCTAACCCTAACCCTAACCCTAACCCTAACCCTAACCCTAACCCTAACCCTAACCCTAACCCTAACCCTAACCCTAACCCTAACCCTAACCCTAACCCTAACCCTAACCCTAACCCTAACCCTAACCCTAACCCTAACCCTAACCCTAACCCTAACCCTAACCCTAACCCTAACCCTAACCCTAACCCTAACCCTAACCCTAACCCTAACCCTAACCCTAACCCTAACCCTAACCCTAACCCTAACCCTAACCCTAACCCTAACCCTAACCCTAACCCTAACCCTAACCCTAACCCTAACCCTAACCCTAACCCTAACCCTAACCCTAACCCTAACCCTAACCCTAACCCTAACCCTAACCCTAACCCTAACCCTAACCCTAACCCTAACCCTAACCCTAACCCTAACCCTAACCCTAACCCTAACCCTAACCCTAACCCTAACCCTAACCCTAACCCTAACCCTAACCCTAACCCTAACCCTAACCCTAACCCTAACCCTAACCCTAACCCTAACCCTAACCCTAACCCTAACCCTAACCCTAACCCTAACCCTAACCCTAACCCTAACCCTAACCCTAACCCTAACCCTAACCCTAACCCTAACCCTAACCCTAACCCTAACCCTAACCCTAACCCTAACCCTAACCCTAACCCTAACCCTAACCCTAACCCTAACCCTAACCCTAACCCTAACCCTAACCCTAACCCTAACCCTAACCCTAACCCTAACCCTAACCCTAACCCTAACCCTAACCCTAACCCTAACCCTAACCCTAACCCTAACCCTAACCCTAACCCTAACCCTAACCCTAACCCTAACCCTAACCCTAACCCTAACCCTAACCCTAACCCTAACCCTAACCCTAACCCTAACCCTAACCCTAACCCTAACCCTAACCCTAACCCTAACCCTAACCCTAACCCTAACCCTAACCCTAACCCTAACCCTAACCCTAACCCTAACCCTAACCCTAACCCTAACCCTAACCCTAACCCTAACCCTAACCCTAACCCTAACCCTAACCCTAACCCTAACCCTAACCCTAACCCTAACCCTAACCCTAACCCTAACCCTAACCCTAACCCTAACCCTAACCCTAACCCTAACCCTAACCCTAACCCTAACCCTAACCCTAACCCTAACCCTAACCCTAACCCTAACCCTAACCCTAACCCTAACCCTAACCCTAACCCTAACCCTAACCCTAACCCTAACCCTAACCCTAACCCTAACCCTAACCCTAACCCTAACCCTAACCCTAACCCTAACCCTAACCCTAACCCTAACCCTAACCCTAACCCTAACCCTAACCCTAACCCTAACCCTAACCCTAACCCTAACCCTAACCCTAACCCTAACCCTAACCCTAACCCTAACCCTAACCCTAACCCTAACCCTAACCCTAACCCTAACCCTAACCCTAACCCTAACCCTAACCCTAACCCTAACCCTAACCCTAACCCTAACCCTAACCCTAACCCTAACCCTAACCCTAACCCTAACCCTAACCCTAACCCTAACCCTAACCCTAACCCTAACCCTAACCCTAACCCTAACCCTAACCCTAACCCTAACCCTAACCCTAACCCTAACCCTAACCCTAACCCTAACCCTAACCCTAACCCTAACCCTAACCCTAACCCTAACCCTAACCCTAACCCTAACCCTAACCCTAACCCTAACCCTAACCCTAACCCTAACCCTAACCCTAACCCTAACCCTAACCCTAACCCTAACCCTAACCCTAACCCTAACCCTAACCCTAACCCTAACCCTAACCCTAACCCTAACCCTAACCCTAACCCTAACCCTAACCCTAACCCTAACCCTAACCCTAACCCTAACCCTAACCCTAACCCTAACCCTAACCCTAACCCTAACCCTAACCCTAACCCTAACCCTAACCCTAACCCTAACCCTAACCCTAACCCTAACCCTAACCCTAACCCTAACCCTAACCCTAACCCTAACCCTAACCCTAACCCTAACCCTAACCCTAACCCTAACCCTAACCCTAACCCTAACCCTAACCCTAACCCTAACCCTAACCCTAACCCTAACCCTAACCCTAACCCTAACCCTAACCCTAACCCTAACCCTAACCCTAACCCTAACCCTAACCCTAACCCTAACCCTAACCCTAACCCTAACCCTAACCCTAACCCTAACCCTAACCCTAACCCTAACCCTAACCCTAACCCTAACCCTAACCCTAACCCTAACCCTAACCCTAACCCTAACCCTAACCCTAACCCTAACCCTAACCCTAACCCTAACCCTAACCCTAACCCTAACCCTAACCCTAACCCTAACCCTAACCCTAACCCTAACCCTAACCCTAACCCTAACCCTAACCCTAACCCTAACCCTAACCCTAACCCTAACCCTAACCCTAACCCTAACCCTAACCCTAACCCTAACCCTAACCCTAACCCTAACCCTAACCCTAACCCTAACCCTAACCCTAACCCTAACCCTAACCCTAACCCTAACCCTAACCCTAACCCTAACCCTAACCCTAACCCTAACCCTAACCCTAACCCTAACCCTAACCCTAACCCTAACCCTAACCCTAACCCTAACCCTAACCCTAACCCTAACCCTAACCCTAACCCTAACCCTAACCCTAACCCTAACCCTAACCCTAACCCTAACCCTAACCCTAACCCTAACCCTAACCCTAACCCTAACCCTAACCCTAACCCTAACCCTAACCCTAACCCTAACCCTAACCCTAACCCTAACCCTAACCCTAACCCTAACCCTAACCCTAACCCTAACCCTAACCCTAACCCTAACCCTAACCCTAACCCTAACCCTAACCCTAACCCTAACCCTAACCCTAACCCTAACCCTAACCCTAACCCTAACCCTAACCCTAACCCTAACCCTAACCCTAACCCTAACCCTAACCCTAACCCTAACCCTAACCCTAACCCTAACCCTAACCCTAACCCTAACCCTAACCCTAACCCTAACCCTAACCCTAACCCTAACCCTAACCCTAACCCTAACCCTAACCCTAACCCTAACCCTAACCCTAACCCTAACCCTAACCCTAACCCTAACCCTAACCCTAACCCTAACCCTAACCCTAACCCTAACCCTAACCCTAACCCTAACCCTAACCCTAACCCTAACCCTAACCCTAACCCTAACCCTAACCCTAACCCTAACCCTAACCCTAACCCTAACCCTAACCCTAACCCTAACCCTAACCCTAACCCTAACCCTAACCCTAACCCTAACCCTAACCCTAACCCTAACCCTAACCCTAACCCTAACCCTAACCCTAACCCTAACCCTAACCCTAACCCTAACCCTAACCCTAACCCTAACCCCTAACCCTAACCCTAACCCTAACCCTAACCCTAACCCTAACCCTAACCCTAACCCTAACCCTAACCCTAACCCTAACCCTAACCCTAACCCTAACCCTAACCCTAACCCTAACCCTAACCCTAACCCTAACCCTAACCCTAACCCTAACCCTAACCCTAGCCCTAGCCCTAGCCCTAGCCCTAGCCCTAGCCCTAACCCTAACCCTAACCCTAACCCTAACCCTAACCCTAACCCTAAACCCTAAACCCTAACCCTAACCCTAACCCTAACCCTAACCCTAACCCTAACCCTAACCCTAACCTAACCCTAACCCTAACCCTAACCCTAACCCTAACCCTAACCCCTAACCCTAACCCTAACCCTAACCCCTAACCCTAACCCTAACCCTAACCCTAACCCTAACCCTAACCCTAACCCTAACCCTAACCCTTAACCCCTAACCCCTAACCCCTAACCCTAACCCTAACCCTAACCCTAACCCTAACCCTAACCCTAACCCTAACCCCATGTCAAAGTCTGACAACACCACGCGCCTGGGGTCCAGAAGCAGTGCATGCTGACTCGGCATGGAAGCTGCAAGCTCACCATGTCGTTTCCAGGCCCGTCTGCAGCTCACCGAGAGGATTCCGGAGGCCTCCTCGAACAGGGGCCGATCGACGTCTGTGGACTTGGCAGTCAAAGACGGATCCTGACCGGCACCGTCCCTTGTGCCCTCAACTCAGCCCTTCGGGAAGACCACTGCCCTGCTGTGGGTTCGGCGCCTGGAGCCTCCTGGGACCTAACCCTAACCCTAACCCCACACCCAACGGGGACCCTCCACCGAAACCTAAGCCGGCCTCGACCCCTAACCCTGCGCTTGAGCCACCTTGCTGCATGGGCCCTCACTTCAGCCCTCGAGGGAGATCACGAGACTGGAGTCGATTCAGCCCTGGCGACGACCCAGGACCAAACCCTAACCCTAGCTAAGGCTCTCTCCCCAAGAGGACCCTATGGCAACGTCTGACAACACCACGCGCCTGGGGTCCGGAAGAGGTGCAGGCTGACTCGGCATGGAACCTGGAAGCTCACCATGTCGTTTCCCAGGCCCGGCTGCAGCTGCCGGGAGGATTGCGGAGGCCTCCTCGACCAGGGGCCCAAACACGTGTGTGGCCTTGGCAGCCAAAGACGGATCCTGACCGGCAGCCTCACTTGTGCCCTCAACTCAGCCCTTGGGGGCGACCACTGCCCTGCTGTGGGTTGGGCGCCTGGGGCCTCCTGGGACCTAACCCTAACCCTAACCCCACACCGAACGGGGACCCTCCACCGAAACCTATGCCGGCCTCGACCCTAACCCTGCGCTTGAGCCGCCTTGCTGCATGGGCCCTTACTTCAGCCCAAGAGGGAGATCACGACACCGGAGTCGCTTCGGCCCTGGCGACGTCCCTGGACCGAACCCTAACCCTAGCTAAGGCTCTCTCCCCAAGAGGACCCTATGCCAACGTCTGACAACACCACGCGCCTGGGGTCCGGAAGAGGTGCAGGCTGACTCGGCATGGAACCTGGAAGCTCACCATGTCGTTTCCCAGGCCCGGCTGCAGCTGCGGAGAGGTTTGCGGAGGCCTCCTCGACCAGGGGCCGAAACACGTGTGTGGCCTTGGCAGCCAAAGACGGATCATGACCGGCAGCCTCCCTTGTGCCCTCAACTCAGCCCTTGGGGGCGACCACTGCCATGCTGTGGGTTGGGCGCCTGGAGCCTCCTGGGACCTAACCCTAACCCTAACCGTACCCCGAAACGGGACCCTCCACCACAACCTAAGCCTGCATCAAACCCTAACCCTGCTATGGAGCCGCCTTCTGGCATGGGCCCTCACTTCAGCCCTCGAGGGAGATCACGAGACTGGAGTCGATTCAGCCCTGGCGACGTCCCTGGACCAAACCCTAACCCTAGCTAAGGCTCCCTCCCCATGGGGACACCATGCCAAAGTCTGACAACACCACGCGCCTGGGGCCCAGAAGCGGTGCAGGCTGACTCGGCATGGAAGCTGCAAGATCACCATGTCGTTTCCAGGCCCGTGTGCAGCTGACCGAGAGGATTCCGGAGGCCTCCTCGAACAGGGGCCGATCGACGTCTGTGGCCTTGGCAGCCAAAGACGGATCCTGACCGGCACCGTCCTTTGTGCCCTCAACTCATCCCTTCGGGAAGACCACTGCCCTGCTGTGGGTTGGGCGCCTGGAGCCTCCTGGGACCTAACCCTAACCCTAACCGTACCCCGAAACGGGACCCTCCACCACAACCTAAGCCTGCCTCGAACCCTAACCCTGCTATGGAGCCGCCTTGCTGCATGGGCCCTCACTTCAGCCCTCGAGGGAGATCACGAGACTGGAGTCGATTCAGCCCTGGCGACGTCCAAGGACCAAACCCTAACCCTATCTAAGGCTCCCTCCCCATGGGGACCCCATGCCAAACTCTGACAACACCACGCGCCTGGGGTCCAGAAGCGGTGCAGGCTGACTCGGCATGGAAGCTGCAAGCTCACTATGTCGTTTCCAGGCCCGTCTGCAGCTGACCGAGAGGATTCCGGAGGCCTCCTAGAAAAGGGTCCGATCGACGTCTGTGGCCTTGGCAGCCAAAGACGGATCCTGACCGGCAGCCTCCCTTGTGCCCTCAACTCAGCCCTTGGGTGCGACCACTGCCCTGCTGTGGGTTGGGCCCCTGGAGACTCCTGGGACCTAACCCTAACCCTAACCGTACCCCGAACCGGGACCCTCCAACACAACCTAAGCGTTCCTCGAACCCTAACCCTGCTATGGAGCCGCCTTCTGGCATGGGCCCTCACTTCAGCCCTCGAGGGAGATCACGAGACTGGAGTCGATTCAGCCCTGGCGACGTCCCTGGACCAAACCCTAACCCTAGCTAAGGCTCCCTCCCCATGGGGACGCCATGCCAAACTCTGACAACACCACGCGCCTGGGGTCCAGAAGCAGTGCATGCTGACTCGGCATGGAAGCTGCAAGCTCACCATGTCGTTTCCAGGCCCGTCTGCAGCTGACCGAGAGGATTCCGGAGGCCTCCTCGAACAGGGGCCGATCGACGTCTGTGGCCTTGGCAGCCAAAGACGGATCCTGACCGGCACCTTACCTTGTGCCCTCAACTAAGCCCTTCGGGAAGACCACTGCCCTGCTGTGGGTTCGGCGCCTGGAGCCTCCTGGGACCTAACCGTAACCCGAACCCCACACCGAACGGGAACCCTCCACCGAAACCTAAGCCTGCCTCGAACCCTAACCCTGCTGTGGAGTCGCCTTCTGGCATGGGCCCTCACTTCAGCACTCGAGGGAGAAAAAGGGACTGGAGTGGATTCAGCCCTGGCGACGTCCCTGGACCAAACCCTAACCCTAGCTAAGGCTCCCTCCCCATGGGGACCCCATGCCAAAGTCTGACCACACCACGCGCCTGGGGTCCAGAAGCCGTGCAGGCTGACTCGGCATGGAAGCTTCAAGATCACCATGTCGTTTCCAGGCCCGTCTGGAGCTGACCGAGAGGATACCGGAGGCCTCGTCGAACAGGGGCCGATCGACGTCTGTGGCCTTGGCAGCCAAAGACGGATCCTGACCGGCAGCCTCCCTTGTGCCCTAAACTCAGCCCTTGGGCGCGACCACTGCCCTGCTGTGGGTTGGGCGCCTGGAGCCTCTTGGGACCTAACCCTAACCCTAACCGTACCCCGAAACGGGACCCTCCACCACAACCTAAGCCTGCAACAAACCCTAACCCTGCTATGGAGCCGCCTTCTGGCATGGGCCCTCACTTCAGCCCTCGAGGGAGATCACGAGACTGGAGTCGATTCAGCCCTGGCGACGTCCCTGGACCAAACCCTAACCCTAGCTAAGGCTCCCTCCCCATGGGGACCCCATGCCAAAGTCTGACAACACCACGCGCCTGGGGTCCAGAAGCAGTGCATGCTGACTCGGCATGGAAGCTGCAAGCTCACCATGTCGTTTCCAGGCCCGTCTGCAGCTCACCGAGAGGATTCCGGAGGCCTCCTCGAACAGGGGCCGATCGACGTCTGTGGCCTTGGCAGTCAAAGACGGATCCTGACCGGCACCGTCCCTTGTGCCCTCAACTCAGCCCTTCGGGAAGACCACTGCCCTGCTGTGGGTTCGGCGCCTGGAGCCTCCTGGGACCTAAACCTAACCCTAACCCCACACCCAACGGGGACCCTCCACCGAAACCTAAGCCGGCCTCGACCCCTAACCCTGCGCTTGAGCCACCTTGCTGCATGGGCCCTCACTTCAGCCCTCGAGGGAGATCACGAGACTGGAGTCGATTCAGCCCTGGCGACGACCCAGGACCAAACCCTAACCCTAGCTAAGGCTCTCTCCCCAAGAGGACCCTATGGCAACGTCTGACAACACCACGCGCCTGGGGTCCGGAAGAGGTGCAGGCTGACTCGACATGGAACCTGGAAGCTCACCATGTCGTTTCCCAGGCCCGGCTGCAGCTGCCGGGAGGATTGCGGAGGCCTCCTCGACCAGGGGCCCAAACACGTGTGTGGCCTTGGCAGCCAAAGACGGATCCTGACCGGCAGCCTCACTTGTGCCCTCAACTCAGCCCTTGGGGGCGACCACTGCCCTGCTGTGGGTTGGGCGCCTGGAGCCTCCTGGGACCTAACCCTACCCTAACCCCACACCGAACGGGGACCCTCCACCGAAACCTATGCCGGCCTCGACCCTAACCCTGCGCTTGAGCCGCCTTGCTGCATGGGCCCTTACTTCAGCCCTCGAGGGAGATCACGACACCGGAGTCGCTTCGGCCCTGGCGACGTCCCTGGACCGAACCCTAACCCTAGCTAAGGCTCTCTCCCCAAGAGGACCCTATGCCAACGTCTGACAACACCACGCGCCTGGGGTCCGGAAGAGGTGCAGGCTGACTCGGCATGGAACCTGGAAGCTCACCATGTCGTTTCCCAGGCCCGGCTGCAGCTGCGGAGAGGTTTGCGGAGGCCTCCTCGACCAGGGGCCCAAACACGTGTGTGGCCTTGGCAGCCAAAGACGGATCATGACCGGCAGCCTCCCTTGTGCCCTCAACTCAGCCCTTGGGGGCGACCACTGCCATGCTGTGGGTTGGGCGCCTGGAGCCTCCTGGGACCTGACCCTAACCCAAACCCCACACCGAACGGGGACCCTCCACTGAAACCTAAGCCGGCCTCGACCCCTAACCCTGCGCTTGAGCCGCCTTGCTGCATGGGCCCTCACGTCAGCCCTCGAGGGAGATCACGAGACTGGAGTCGATTCAGCCCTGGCGACGTCCCAGGACCAAACCCTAACCCTAGCTAAGGCTCCCTCCCCATGGGGACCCCATGCCAAAGTCTGACAACACCACGCGCCTGGGGTCCACAAGCGGAGCAGGCTGACTCGGCATGGAAGCTGCAAGCTCACCATGTCGTTTCCAGGCGCGTCTGCAGCTGACCGAGAGGATTCCGGAGGCCTCCTCGAACAGGGGCCGATCGACGTCTGTGGTCTTGGCAGCCAAAGACGGATCCTGACCGGCACGATCCCTTGTGCCCTCAACTCAGCCCTTCGGTAAGACCACTGCCCTGCTGTGGGTTCGGCGCCTGGAGCCTCCTCGGACCTAACCGTAACCCTAACCCCACACCGAACGGGAACCCTCCACCGAAACCTAAGCCTGCCTCGAACCCTAACCCTGCTATGGAGCCGCCTTCTGGCATGGGCCCTCACTTCAGCACTCAAGGGAGATCACGAGACTGGAGTCGATTCAGCCCTGGCGACGTCCCTGGACCAAACCCTAACCCTAGCTAAAGCTCCCTCCACAAGGGGGACCCCATGTCAAAGTCTGACAACACCACGCGCCTGGGGTCCAGAAGCAGTGCAGGCTGACTCGGCATGGAAGCTGCAAGCTCACCATGTCGTTTCCAGGCCCGTCTGCAGCTGACCGAGAGGATTCCGGAGGCCTCCTCGAACAGGGGCCGATCGACGTCTGTGGCCTTGGCAGCCAAAGAAGGATCCTGACCGGCACCGTCCCTTGTGCCCTCAACTCAGCCCTTCGGGAAGACCACTGCCCTGCTGTGGGTTCGGCGCCTGGAGCCTCCTGGGACCTAACCCTAACCCTAACCCCACACCGAACGGGGACCCTCCACCGAAACCTAAGCCGGTCTCGAACCCTAACCCTGCGCTTGAGCCGCCGTGCTGAATGTGCCCTCACTTCAGCCCTCGAGGGAGATCACGAGACCGGAGTGGCTTCGGCCCTGGCGACGTCCCTGGACCGAACCCTAACCCTAGCTAAGGCTCTCTCCCCAAGAGGACCCTATGCCAACGTCTGACAACACCACGCGCCTGGGGTCCGGAAGAGGTGCAGGCTGACTCGGCATGGAACCTGGAAGTTCACCATGTCGTTTCCCAGGCCCGGCTGCAGCTGCCGAGAGGATGGCGGAGGCCTCCTCGACCAGTGGCCCAAAGACGTGTGTGGCCTTGGCAGCCAAAGACGGATCCTGACCGGCAGCCTCCCTTGTGCCCTCAACTCAGCCATTGGGGGCGACCACTGCCCTGCTGTGGGTTGGGCGCCTGGAGCCTCCTGGGACCTAACCCTAATCCTAACCGTACCCCGAACCGGGACCCTCCAACACAACCTAAGCGTTCCTCGAACCCTAACCCTGCTATGGAGCCGCCTTCTGGCATGGGCCCTCACTTCAGCCCTCGAGGGAGATCACGAGACTGGAGTCGATTCAGCCCTGGCGACGTCCCTGGACCAAACCCTAACCCTAGCTAAGGCTCCCTCCCCATGGGGACGCAATGCCAAACTCTGACAACACCACGCGCCTGGGGTCCAGAAGCAGTGCATGCTGACTCGGCATGGAAGCTGCAAGCTCACCATGTCGTTTCCAGGCCCGTCTGCAGCTGACCGAGAGGATTCCGGAGGCCTCCTCGAACAGGGGCCGATCGACGTCTGTGGCCTTGGCAGCCAAAGACGGATCCTGACCGGCACCTTACCTTGTGCCCTCAACTAAGCCCTTCGGGAAGACCACTGCCCTGCTGTGGGTTCGGCGCCTGGAGCCTCCTGGGACCTAACCGTAACCCGAACCCCACACCGAACGGGAACCCTCCACCGAAACCTAAGCCTGCCTCGAACCCTAACCCTGCTGTGGAGTCGCCTTCTGGCATGGGCCCTCACTTCAGCACTCGAGGGAGAAAAAGGGACTGGAGTGGATTCAGCCCTGGCGACGTCCCTGGACCAAACCCTAACCCTAGCTAAGGCTCCCTCCCCATGGGGACCCCATGCCAAAGTCTGACCACACCACGCGCCTGGGGTCCAGAAGCCGTGCAGGCTGACTCGGCATGGAAGCTTCAAGATCACCATGTCGTTTCCAGGCCCGTCTGGAGCTGACCGAGAGGATACCGGAGGCCTCGTCGAACAGGGGCCGATCGACGTCTGTGGCCTTGGCAGCCAAAGACGGATCCTGACCGGCAGCCTCCCTTGTGCCCTAAACTCAGCCCTTGGGCGCGACCACTGCCCTGCTGTGGGTTGGGCGCCTGGAGCCTCTTGGGACCTAACCCTAACCCTAACCGTACCCCGAAACGGGACCCTCCACCACAACCTAAGCCTGCAACAAACCCTAACCCTGCTATGGAGCCGCCTTCTGGCATGGGCCCTCACTTCAGCCCTCGAGGGAGATCACGAGACTGGAGTCGATTCAGCCCTGGCGACGTCCCTGGACCAAACCCTAACCCTAGCTAAGGCTCCCTCCCCATGGGGACCCCATGCCAAAGTCTGACAACACCACGCGCCTGGGGTCCAGAAGCAGTGCATGCTGACTCGGCATGGAAGCTGCAAGCTCACCATGTCGTTTCCAGGCCCGTCTGCAGCTCACCGAGAGGATTCCGGAGGCCTCCTCGAACAGGGGCCGATCGACGTCTGTGGCCTTGGCAGTCAAAGACGGATCCTGACCGGCACCGTCCCTTGTGCCCTCAACTCAGCCCTTCGGGAAGACCACTGCCCTGCTGTGGGTTCGGCGCCTGGAGCCTCCTGGGACCTAACCCTAACCCTAACCCCACACCCAACGGGGACCCTCCACCGAAACCTAAGCCGGCCTCGACCCCTAACCCTGCGCTTGAGCCACCTTGCTGCATGGGCCCTCACTTCAGCCCTCGAGGGAGATCACGAGACTGGAGTCGATTCAGCCCTGGCGACGACCCAGGACCAAACCCTAACCCTAGCTAAGGCTCTCTCCCCAAGAGGACCCTATGGCAACGTCTGACAACACCACGCGCCTGGGGTCCGGAAGAGGTGCAGGCTGACTCGGCATGGAACCTGGAAGCTCACCATGTCGTTTCCCAGGCCCGGCTGCAGCTGCCGGGAGGATTGCGGAGGCCTCCTCGACCAGGGGCCCAAACACGTGTGTGGCCTTGGCAGCCAAAGACGGATCCTGACCGGCAGCCTCACTTGTGCCCTCAACTCAGCCCTTGGGGGCGACCACTGCCCTGCTGTGGGTTGGGCGCCTGGGGCCTCCTGGGACCTAACCCTAACCCTAACCCCACACCGAACGGGGACCCTCCACCGAAACCTATGCCGGCCTCGACCCTAACCCTGCGCTTGAGCCGCCTTGCTGCATGGGCCCTTACTTCAGCCCTCGAGGGAGATCACGACACCGGAGTCGCTTCGGCCCTGGCGACGTCCCTGGACCGAACCCTAACCCTAGCTAAGGCTCTCTCCCCAAGAGGACCCTATGCCAACGTCTGACAACACCACGCGCCTGGGGTCCGGAAGAGGTGCAGGCTGACTCGGCATGGAACCTGGAAGCTCACCATGTCGTTTCCCAGGCCCGGCTGCAGCTGCGGAGAGGTTTGCGGAGGCCTCCTCGACCAGGGGCCCAAACACGTGTGTGGCCTTGGCAGCCAAAGACGGATCATGACCGGCAGCCTCCCTTGTGCCCTCAACTCAGCCCTTGGGGGCGACCACTGCCATGCTGTGGGTTGGGCGCCTGGAGCCTCCTGGGACCTAACCCTAACCCTAACCGTACCCCGAAACGGGACCCTCCACCACAACCTAAGCCTGCATCAAACCCTAACCCTGCTATGGAGCCGCCTTCTGGCATGGGCCCTCACTTCAGCCCTCGAGGGAGATCACGAGACTGGAGTCGATTCAGCCCTGGCGACGTCCCTGGACCAAACCCTAACCCTAGCTAAGGCTCCCTCCCCATGGGGACACCATGCCAAAGTCTGACAACACCACGCGCCTGGGGCCCAGAAGCGGTGCAGGCTGACTCGGCATGGAAGCTGCAAGATCACCATGTCGTTTCCAGGCCCGTGTGCAGCTGACCGAGAGGATTCCGGAGGCCTCCTCGAACAGGGGCCGATCGACGTCTGTGGCCTTGGCAGCCAAAGACGGATCCTGACCGGCACCGTCCTTTGTGCCCTCAACTCAGCCCTTCGGGAAGACCACTGCCCTGCTGTGGGTTGGGCGCCTGGAGCCTCCTGGGACCTAACCCTAACCCTAACCGTACCCCGAAACGGGACCCTCCACCACAACCTAAGCCTGCCTCGAACCCTAACCCTGCTATGGAGCCGCCTTGCTGCATGGGCCCTCACTTCAGCCCTCGAGGGAGATCACGAGACTGGAGTCGATTCAGCCCTGGCGACGTCCAAGGACCAAACCCTAACCCTATCTAAGGCTCCCTCCCCATGGGGACCCCATGCCAAACTCTGACAACACCACGCGCCTGGGGTCCAGAAGCGGTGCAGGCTGACTCGGCATGGAAGGTGCAAGCTCACTATGTCGTTTCCAGGCCCGTCTGCAGCTGACCGAGAGGATTCCGGAGGCCTCCTAGAAAAGGGTCCGATCGACGTCTGTGGCCTTGGCAGCCAAAGACGGATCCTGACCGGCAGCCTCCCTTGTGCCCTCAACTCAGCCCTTGGGTGCGACCACTGCCCTGCTGTGGGTTGGGCCCCTGGAGACTCCTGGGACCTAACCCTAACCCTAACCGTACCCCGAACCGGGACCCTCCAACACAACCTAAGCGTTCCTCGAACCCTAACCCTGCTATGGAGCCGCCTTCTGGCATGGGCCCTCACTTCAGCCCTCGAGGGAGATCACGAGACTGGAGTCGATTCAGCCCTGGCGACGTCCCTGGACCAAACCCTAACCCTAGCTAAGGCTCCCTCCCCATGGGGACCCCATGCCAAAGTCTGACAACACCACGCGCCTGGGGTCCACAAGCGGAGCAGGCTGACTCGGCATGGAAGCTGCAAGCTCACCATGTCGTTTCCAGGCGCGTCTGCAGCTGACCGAGAGGATTCCGGAGGCCTCCTCGAACAGGGGCCGATCGACGTCTGTGGTCTTGGCAGCCAAAGACGGATCCTGACCGGCACGATCCCTTGTGCCCTCAACTCAGCCCTTCGGTAAGACCACTGCCCTGCTGTGGGTTCGGCGCCTGGAGCCTCCTCGGACCTAACCGTAACCCTAACCCCACACCGAACGGGAACCCTCCACCGAAACCTAAGCCTGCCTCGAACCCTAACCCTGCTATGGAGCCGCCTTCTGGCATGGGCCCTCACTTCAGCACTCGAGGGAGATCACGAGACTGGAGTCGATTCAGCCCTGGCGACGTCCCTGGACCAAACCCTAACCCTAGCTAAAGCTCCCTCCACAAGGGGGACCCCATGTCAAAGTCTGACAACACCACGCGCCTGGGGTCCAGAAGCAGTGCAGGCTGACTCGGCATGGAAGCTGCAAGCTCACCATGTCGTTTCCAGGCCCGTCTGCAGCTGACCGAGAGGATTCCGGAGGCCTCCTCGAACAGGGGCCGATCGACGTCTGTGGCCTTGGCAGCCAAAGAAGGATCCTGACCGGCACCGTCCCTTGTGCCCTCAACTCAGCCCTTCGGGAAGACCACTGCCCTGCTGTGGGTTCGGCGCCTGGAGCCTCCTGGGACCTAACCCTAACCCTAACCCCACACCGAACGGGGACCCTCCACCGAAACCTAAGCCGGTCTCGAACCCTAACCCTGCGCTTGAGCCGCCGTGCTGAATGTGCCCTCACTTCAGCCCTCGAGGGAGATCACGAGACCGGAGTGGCTTCGGCCCTGGCGACGTCCCTGGACCGAACCCTAACCCTAGCTAAGGCTCTCTCCCCAAGAGGACCCTATGCCAACGTCTGACAACACCACGCGCCTGGGGTCCGGAAGAGGTGCAGGCTGACTCGGCATGGAACCTGGAAGTTCACCATGTCGTTTCCCAGGCCCGGCTGCAGCTGCCGAGAGGATGGCGGAGGCCTCCTCGACCAGTGGCCCAAAGACGTGTGTGGCCTTGGCAGCCAAAGACGGATCCTGACCGGCAGCCTCCCTTGTGCCCTCAACTCAGCCATTGGGGGCGACCACTGCCCTGCTGTGGGTTGGGCGCCTGGAGCCTCCTGGGACCTAACCCTAATCCTAACCGTACCCCGAACCGGGACCCTCCAACACAACCTAAGCGTTCCTCGAACCCTAACCCTGCTATGGAGCCGCCTTCTGGCATGGGCCCTCACTTCAGCCCTCGAGGGAGATCACGAGACTGGAGTCGATTCAGCCCTGGCGACGTCCCTGGACCAAACCCTAACCCTAGCTAAGGCTCCCTCCCCATGGGGACGCAATGCCAAACTCTGACAACACCACGCGCCTGGGGTCCAGAAGCAGTGCATGCTGACTCGGCATGGAAGCTGCAAGCTCACCATGTCGTTTCCAGGCCCGTCTGCAGCTGACCGAGAGGATTCCGGAGGCCTCCTCGAACAGGGGCCGATCGACGTCTGTGGCCTTGGCAGCCAAAGACGGATCCTGACCGGCACCTTACCTTGTGCCCTCAACTAAGCCCTTCGGGAAGACCACTGCCCTGCTGTGGGTTCGGCGCCTGGAGCCTCCTGGGACCTAACCGTAACCCGAACCCCACACCGAACGGGAACCCTCCACCGAAACCTAAGCCTGCCTCGAACCCTAACCCTGCTGTGGAGTCGCCTTCTGGCATGGGCCCTCACTTCAGCACTCGAGGGAGAAAAAGGGACTGGAGTGGATTCAGCCCTGGCGACGTCCCTGGACCAAACCCTAACCCTAGCTAAGGCTCCCTCCCCATGGGGACCCCATGCCAAAGTCTGACCACACCACGCGCCTGGGGTCCAGAAGCCGTGCAGGCTGACTCGGCATGGAAGCTTCAAGATCACCATGTCGTTTCCAGGCCCGTCTGGAGCTGACCGAGAGGATACCGGAGGCCTCGTCGAACAGGGGCCGATCGACGTCTGTGGCCTTGGCAGCCAAAGACGGATCCTGACCGGCAGCCTCCCTTGTGCCCTAAACTCAGCCCTTGGGCGCGACCACTGCCCTGCTGTGGGTTGGGCGCCTGGAGCCTCTTGGGACCTAACCCTAACCCTAACCGTACCCCGAAACGGGACCCTCCACCACAACCTAAGCCTGCAACAAACCCTAACCCTGCTATGGAGCCGCCTTCTGGCATGGGCCCTCACTTCAGCCCTCGAGGGAGATCACGAGACTGGAGTCGATTCAGCCCTGGCGACGTCCCTGGACCAAACCCTAACCCTAGCTAAGGCTCCCTCCCCATGGGGACCCCATGCCAAAGTCTGACAACACCACGCGCCTGGGGTCCAGAAGCAGTGCATGCTGACTCGGCATGGAAGCTGCAAGCTCACCATGTCGTTTCCAGGCCCGTCTGCAGCTCACCGAGAGGATTCCGGAGGCCTCCTCGAACAGGGGCCGATCGACGTCTGTGGCCTTGGCAGTCAAAGACGGATCCTGACCGGCACCGTCCCTTGTGCCCTCAACTCAGCCCTTCGGGAAGACCACTGCCCTGCTGTGGGTTCGGCGCCTGGAGCCTCCTGGGACCTAACCCTAACCCTAACCCCACACCCAACGGGGACCCTCCACCGAAACCTAAGCCGGCCTCGACCCCTAACCCTGCGCTTGAGCCACCTTGCTGCATGGGCCCTCACTTCAGCCCTCGAGGGAGATCACGAGACTGGAGTCGATTCAGCCCTGGCGACGACCCAGGACCAAACCCTAACCCTAGCTAAGGCTCTCTCCCCAAGAGGACCCTATGGCAACGTCTGACAACACCACGCGCCTGGGGTCCGGAAGAGGTGCAGGCTGACTCGGCATGGAACCTGGAAGCTCACCATGTCGTTTCCCAGGCCCGGCTGCAGCTGCCGGGAGGATTGCGGAGGCCTCCTCGACCAGGGGCCCAAACACGTGTGTGGCCTTGGCAGCCAAAGACGGATCCTGACCGGCAGCCTCACTTGTGCCCTCAACTCAGCCCTTGGGGGCGACCACTGCCCTGCTGTGGGTTGGGCGCCTGGGGCCTCCTGGGACCTAACCCTAACCCTAACCCCACACCGAACGGGGACCCTCCACCGAAACCTATGCCGGCCTCGACCCTAACCCTGCGCTTGAGCCGCCTTGCTGCATGGGCCCTTACTTCAGCCCAAGAGGGAGATCACGACACCGGAGTCGCTTCGGCCCTGGCGACGTCCCTGGACCGAACCCTAACCCTAGCTAAGGCTCTCTCCCCAAGAGGACCCTATGCCAACGTCTGACAACACCACGCGCCTGGGGTCCGGAAGAGGTGCAGGCTGACTCGGCATGGAACCTGGAAGCTCACCATGTCGTTTCCCAGGCCCGGCTGCAGCTGCGGAGAGGTTTGCGGAGGCCTCCTCGACCAGGGGCCCAAACACGTGTGTGGCCTTGGCAGCCAAAGACGGATCATGACCGGCAGCCTCCCTTGTGCCCTCAACTCAGCCCTTGGGGGCGACCACTGCCATGCTGTGGGTTGGGCGCCTGGAGCCTCCTGGGACCTAACCCTAACCCTAACCGTACCCCGAAACGGGACCCTCCACCACAACCTAAGCCTGCATCAAACCCTAACCCTGCTATGGAGCCGCCTTCTGGCATGGGCCCTCACTTCAGCCCTCGAGGGAGATCACGAGACTGGAGTCGATTCAGCCCTGGCGACGTCCCTGGACCAAACCCTAACCCTAGCTAAGGCTCCCTCCCCATGGGGACTCCATGCCAAAGTCTGACAACACCACGCGCCTGGGGCCCAGAAGCGGTGCAGGCTGACTCGGCATGGAAGCTGCAAGATCACCATGTCGTTTCCAGGCCCGTGTGCAGCTGACCGAGAGGATTCCGGAGGCCTCCTCGAACAGGGGCCGATCGACGTCTGTGGCCTTGGCAGCCAAAGACGGATCCTGACCGGCACCGTCCTTTGTGCCCTCAACTCAGCCCTTCGGGAAGACCACTGCCCTGCTGTGGGTTGGGCGCCTGGAGCCTCCTGGGACCTAACCCTAACCCTAACCGTACCCCGAAACGGGACCCTCCACCACAACCTAAGCCTGCCTCGAACCCTAACCCTGCTATGGAGCCGCCTTGCTGCATGGGCCCTCACTTCAGCCCTCGAGGGAGATCACGAGACTGGAGTCGATTCAGCCCTGGCGACGTCCAAGGACCAAACCCTAACCCTATCTAAGGCTCCCTCCCCATGGGGACCCCATGCCAAACTCTAACAACACCACGCGCCTGGGGTCCAGAAGCGGTGCAGGCTGACTCGGCATGGAAGCTGCAAGCTCACTATGTCGTTTCCAGGCCCGTCTGCAGCTGACCGAGAGGATTCCGGAGGCCTCCTAGAAAAGGGTCCGATCGACGTCTGTGGCCTTGGCAGCCAAAGACGGATCCTGACCGGCAGCCTCCCTTGTGCCCTCAACTCAGCCCTTGGGTGCGACCACTGCCCTGCTGTGGGTTGGGCCCCTGGAGACTCCTGGGACCTAACCCTACCCCTAACCGTACCCCGAACCGGGACCCTCCACCACAACCTAAGCCTGCCTCGAACCCTAACCCTGCTATGGAGACGCCTTCTGGCATAGGCCCTCACTTCAGCCCTCGAGGGAGATCACGAGACTGGAGTCGATTCAGCCCTGGCGACGTCCCTGGACCAAACCCTAACCCTAGCTAAGGCTCCCTCACCATGGGGACCCCATGCCAAAGTCTGACCACACCACGCGCCTGGGGTCCAGAAGCAGTGCAAGCTGACTCGGCATGGAAGCTGCAAGATCACCATGTCATTTCCAGGCCCGTCTGCAGCTAACCGAGAGGATTCCGGAGGCCTCCTCGAACAGGGGCCGATCGACGTCTGTGGCCTTGGCAGCCAAAGACGGATCCTGACCGGCATCGTCCCTTGTGCCCTCAACTCAGCCCTTGGGGGCGACCACTGCCCTGCTGTGGGTTGGGCGCCTGGAGCCTCCTGGGACCTAACCCTAACCCTAACCCCACACCGAACGGGGACCCTCCACCGAAACCTAAGCCGGCCTCGACCCCTAACCCTGCGCTTCAGCCGCCTTGCTGCATGGGCCCTCACGTCATCCCTCGAGGGAGATCACGAGACCGGAGTCGCTTCGGCCCTGGCGACGTCCCTGGACCGAACCCTAACCCTAGCTAAGGCTCTCTCCCCAAGAGGACCCTATGCCAACGTCTGACTACACCACGCGCCTGGTGTGCGGAAGAGGTGCAGGCTGACTCGGCATGGAACCTGGAAGCTCACCATGTCGTTTCCCAGGCCCGGCTGCAGCTGCCGGGAGGATTGCGGAGGCCTCCTCGACCAGGGACCCAAACACGTGTGTGGCCTTGGCAGCCAAAGACGGATCCTGACCGGCAGCCTCCCTTGTGCCCTCAACTCAGCCCTTGGGGGCCACCACTGCCCTGCTGTGGGTTGGGCGCCTGGAGCCTCCTGGGACCTAACCCTAACCCTAACCGTACCCAGTACCGGGACCCTCCACCACAACCTAAGCCTGCCTCGAACCCTAACCCTGCTATGGAGCCGCCTTCTGGCATGGGCCCTCAATTCAGCCCTCGAGGGAGATCACGAGACTGGAGTCGATTCAGCCCTCGCGACGTCCCTGGGCCAAACCCTAACCCTAGCTAAGGCTCCCACCCCATGGGGCCCCATGCCAAAGTCTGACAATACCACGCGCCTGGGGTCCAGAAGCAGTGCAGGCTGACTCGGCCTGGAAGCTGCAAGCTCACCATGTCGTTTCCAGGCCCGTCTGCAGCTGACCGAGAGGATTCCGGAGGCCTCCTCGAACAGGGGCCGATCGACGTCTGTGGCCTTGGCAGCCAAAGACGGATCCTGACCGGCACCTTACCTTGTGCCCTCAACTAAGCCCTTCGGGAAGACCACTGCCCTGCTGTGGGTTCGGCGCCTGGAGCCTCCTGGGACCTAACCGTAACCCGAACCCCACACCGAACGGGAACCCTCCACCGAAACCTAAGCCTGCCTCGAACCCTAACCCTGCTGTGGAGTCGCCTTCTGGCATGGGCCCTCACTTCAGCACTCGAGGGAGAAAAAGGGACTGGAGTGGATTCAGCCCTGGCGACGTCCCTGGACCAAACCCTAACCCTAGCTAAGGCTCCCTCCCCATGGGGACCCCATGCCAAAGTCTGACCACACCACGCGCCTGGGGTCCAGAAGCCGTGCAGGCTGACTCGGCATGGAAGCTTCAAGATCACCATGTCGTTTCCAGGCCCGTCTGGAGCTGACCGAGAGGATACCGGAGGCCTCGTCGAACAGGGGCCGATCGACGTCTGTGGCCTTGGCAGCCAAAGACGGATCCTGACCGGCAGCCTCCCTTGTGCCCTAAACTCAGCCCTTGGGCGCGACCACTGCCCTGCTGTGGGTTGGGCGCCTGGAGCCTCTTGGGACCTAACCCTAACCCTAACCGTACCCCGAAACGGGACCCTCCACCACAACCTAAGCCTGCAACAAACCCTAACCCTGCTATGGAGCCGCCTTCTGGCATGGGCCCTCACTTCAGCCCTCGAGGGAGATCACGAGACTGGAGTCGATTCAGCCCTGGCGACGTCCCTGGACCAAACCCTAACCCTAGCTAAGGCTCCCTCCCCATGGGGACCCCATGCCAAAGTCTGACAACACCACGCGCCTGGGGTCCAGAAGCAGTGCATGCTGACTCGGCATGGAAGCTGCAAGCTCACCATGTCGTTTCCAGGCCCGTCTGCAGCTCACCGAGAGGATTCCGGAGGCCTCCTCGAACAGGGGCCGATCGACGTCTGTGGCCTTGGCAGTCAAAGACGGATCCTGACCGGCACCGTCCCTTGTGCCCTCAACTCAGCCCTTCGGGAAGACCACTGCCCTGCTGTGGGTTCGGCGCCTGGAGCCTCCTGGGACCTAACCCTAACCCTAACCCCACACCCAACGGGGACCCTCCACCGAAACCTAAGCCGGCCTCGACCCCTAACCCTGCGCTTGAGCCACCTTGCTGCATGGGCCCTCACTTCAGCCCTCGAGGGAGATCACGAGACTGGAGTCGATTCAGCCCTGGCGACGACCCAGGACCAAACCCTAACCCTAGCTAAGGCTCTCTCCCCAAGAGGACCCTATGGCAACGTCTGACAACACCACGCGCCTGGGGTCCGGAAGAGGTGCAGGCTGACTCGGCATGGAACCTGGAAGCTCACCATGTCGTTTCCCAGGCCCGGCTGCAGCTGCCGGGAGGATTGCGGAGGCCTCCTCGACCAGGGGCCCAAACACGTGTGTGGCCTTGGCAGCCAAAGACGGATCCTGACCGGCAGCCTCACTTGTGCCCTCAACTCAGCCCTTGGGGGCGACCACTGCCCTGCTGTGGGTTGGGCGCCTGGGGCCTCCTGGGACCTAACCCTAACCCTAACCCCACACCGAACGGGGACCCTCCACCGAAACCTATGCCGGCCTCGACCCTAACCCTGCGCTTGAGCCGCCTTGCTGCATGGGCCCTTACTTCAGCCCAAGAGGGAGATCACGACACCGGAGTCGCTTCGGCCCTGGCGACGTCCCTGGACCGAACCCTAACCCTAGCTAAGGCTCTCTCCCCAAGAGGACCCTATGCCAACGTCTGACAACACCACGCGCCTGGGGTCCGGAAGAGGTGCAGGCTGACTCGGCATGGAACCTGGAAGCTCACCATGTCGTTTCCCAGGCCCGGCTGCAGCTGCGGAGAGGTTTGCGGAGGCCTCCTCGACCAGGGGCCCAAACACGTGTGTGGCCTTGGCAGCCAAAGACTGATCATGACCGGCAGCCTCCCTTGTGCCCTCAACTCAGCCCTTGGGGGCGACCACTGCCATGCTGTGGGTTGGGCGCCTGGAGCCTCCTGGGACCTAACCCTAACCCTAACCGTACCCCGAAACGGGACCCTCCACCACAACCTAAGCCTGCATCAAACCCTAACCCTGCTATGGAGCCGCCTTCTGGCATGGGCCCTCACTTCAGCCCTCGAGGGAGATCACGAGACTGGAGTCGATTCAGCCCTGGCGACGTCCCTGGACCAAACCCTAACCCTAGCTAAGGCTCCCTCCCCATGGGGACTCCATGCCAAAGTCTGACAACACCACGCGCCTGGGGCCCAGAAGCGGTGCAGGCTGACTCGGCATGGAAGCTGCAAGATCACCATGTCGTTTCCAGGCCCGTGTGCAGCTGACCGAGAGGATTCCGGAGGCCTCCTCGAACAGGGGCCGATCGACGTCTGTGGCCTTGGCAGCCAAAGACGGATCCTGACCGGCACCGTCCTTTGTGCCCTCAACTCAGCCCTTCGGGAAGACCACTGCCCTGCTGTGGGTTGGGCGCCTGGAGCCTCCTGGGACCTAACCCTAACCCTAACCGTACCCCGAAACGGGACCCTCCACCACAACCTAAGCCTGCCTCGAACCCTAACCCTGCTATGGAGCCGCCTTGCTGCATGGGCCCTCACTTCAGCCCTCGAGGGAGATCACGAGACTGGAGTCGATTCAGCCCTGGCGACGTCCAAGGACCAAACCCTAACCCTATCTAAGGCTCCCTCCCCATGGGGACCCCATGCCAAACTCTAACAACACCACGCGCCTGGGGTCCAGAAGCGGTGCAGGCTGACTCGGCATGGAAGCTGCAAGCTCACTATGTCGTTTCCAGGCCCGTCTGCAGCTGACCGAGAGGATTCCGGAGGCCTCCTAGAAAAGGGTCCGATCGACGTCTGTGGCCTTGGCAGCCAAAGACGGATCCTGACCGGCAGCCTCCCTTGTGCCCTCAACTCAGCCCTTGGGTGCGACCACTGCCCTGCTGTGGGTTGGGCCCCTGGAGACTCCTGGGACCTAACCCTACCCCTAACCGTACCCCGAACCGGGACCCTCCACCACAACCTAAGCCTGCCTCGAACCCTAACCCTGCTATGGAGACGCCTTCTGGCATAGGCCCTCACTTCAGCCCTCGAGGGAGATCACGAGACTGGAGTCGATTCAGCCCTGGCGACGTCCCTGGACCAAACCCTAACCCTAGCTAAGGCTCCCTCACCATGGGGACCCCATGCCAAAGTCTGACCACACCACGCGCCTGGGGTCCAGAAGCAGTGCAAGCTGACTCGGCATGGAAGCTGCAAGATCACCATGTCATTTCCAGGCCCGTCTGCAGCTAACCGAGAGGATTCCGGAGGCCTCCTCGAACAGGGGCCGATCGACGTCTGTGGCCTTGGCAGCCAAAGACGGATCCTGACCGGCATCGTCCCTTGTGCCCTCAACTCAGCCCTTGGGGGCGACCACTGCCCTGCTGTGGGTTGGGCGCCTGGAGCCTCCTGGGACCTAACCCTAACCCTAACCCCACACCGAACGGGGACCCTCCACCGAAACCTAAGCCGGCCTCGACCCCTAACCCTGCGCTTCAGCCGCCTTGCTGCATGGGCCCTCACGTCATCCCTCGAGGGAGATCACGAGACCGGAGTCGCTTCGGCCCTGGCGACGTCCCTGGACCGAACCCTAACCCTAGCTAAGGCTCTCTCCCCAAGAGGACCCTATGCCAACGTCTGACTACACCACGCGCCTGGTGTGCGGAAGAGGTGCAGGCTGACTCGGCATGGAACCTGGAAGCTCACCATGTCGTTTCCCAGGCCCGGCTGCAGCTGCCGGGAGGATTGCGGAGGCCTCCTCGACCAGGGACCCAAACACGTGTGTGGCCTTGGCAGCCAAAGACGGATCCTGACCGGCAGCCTCCCTTGTGCCCTCAACTCAGCCCTTGGGGGCCACCACTGCCCTGCTGTGGGTTGGGCGCCTGGAGCCTCCTGGGACCTAACCCTAACCCTAACCGTACCCAGTACCGGGACCCTCCACCACAACCTAAGCCTGCCTCGAACCCTAACCCTGCTATGGAGCCGCCTTCTGGCATGGGCCCTCAATTCAGCCCTCGAGGGAGATCACGAGACTGGAGTCGATTCAGCCCTCGCGACGTCCCTGGGCCAAACCCTAACCCTAGCTAAGGCTCCCACCCCATGGGGCCCCATGCCAAAGTCTGACAATACCACGCGCCTGGGGTCCAGAAGCAGTGCAGGCTGACTCGGCCTGGAAGCTGCAAGCTCACCATGTCGTTTCCAGACCCGTCTGCAGCTGACCGAGAGGATTCCTGAGGCCTCCTGGAACAGGGGCCGATCGACGTCTGTGGCCTTGCCAGCCAAAGACGGATCCTGACTGGCAGCCTCCCTTGTGCCCTCAACTCAGCCCTTGGGGGCGACCACTGCCATGCTGTGGGTTGGGCCCCTGGAGACTCCTGGGACCTAACCCTAACCCTAACCGTACCCCGAACCGGGACCCTCCACCACAACCTAAGCCTGCCTCGAACCCTAACCCTGCTATGGAGCCGCCTTCTGGCATGGGCCCTCACTTCAGCCCTCGAAGGAGATCACGAGACTGGAGTCGATTCAGCCCTGGCGACGTCCCTGGACCAAACCCTAACCCTAGCTAAGGCTCCCTCCCTATGGGGATCCCATGCCAAAGTCTGACCACACCACGCCCCTGGGGTCCAGAAGCAGTGCAAGCTGACTCGGCATGGAAGCTGCAAGATCACCATGTCGTTTCCAGGCCCGTCTGCAGCTGACCGAGAGGATTCCGGAGGCCTCCTCGAACAGGGGCCGATCGACGTCTGTGGCCTTGGCAGCCAAAGACGGATCCTGACCGGCACCGTCCCTTGTGCCCTCAACTCAGCCCTTGGGGGCGACCACTGCCCTGCTGTGGGTTGGGCGCCTGGAGCCTCCTGGGACCTAACCCTAACCCTAACCCCACACCGAACTGGGACCCTCCACCGAAACCTAAGCCGGCCTCGACCCTAACCCTGCGCTTGAGCCGCCTTGCTGCATGGGCCCTCACTTCAGCCCTCGAGGGAGATCACGACACCGGAGTCGCTTCGGCCCTGGCGACGTCCCTGGACCGAACCCTAACCCTAGCTAAGGCTCTCTCCCCAAGAGGTCCCTATGCCAACGTCTGACAACACCACGCGCCTGGGGTCCGGAAGAGGTGCAGGCTGACTCGGCATGGAACCTGGAAGCTCACCATGTCGTTTCCCAGGCCCGGCTGCAGCTGCGGAGAGGTTTGTGGAGGCCTCCGCGACCAGGGGCCCAAACACGTGTGTGGCCTTGGTAGCCAAAGACGGATCCTGACCGGCAGCCTCCCTTGTGCCCTCAACTCAGTCCTTGGGGGCGACCACTGCCATGCTGTGGGTTGGGTGCCTGGAACGTCCTGGGACCTAACCCTAACCCTAACCGTACCCCGAAACGGGACCCTCCACCACAAGCTAAGCCTGCATCAAACCCTAACCCTGCTATGGAGCCGCATTCTGGCATGGGCCCTCACTTCAGCCCTCGAGGGAGATCACGAGACTGGAGTCGATTCAGCCCTGGCGACGTCCCTGGACCAAACCCTAACCCTAGCTAAGGCTCCCTCCCCATGGGGACCCCATGCCAAAGTCTGACAACACCACGCGCCTGGGGCCCAGAAGCGGTGCAGGCTGACTCGGCATGGAAGCTGCAAGATCACCATGTCGTTTCCAGGCCCGTCTGCAGCTGACCGAGAGGATTCCGGAGGCCTCCTCGAACAGGGGCCGATCGACGTCTGTGGCCTTGGCAGCCAAAGACGGATCCAGACCGGCACCGTCCCTTGTGCCCTCAACTCAGCCCTTGGGGGCGACCACTGCCCTGCTGTGGGTTGGGCGCCTGGAGCCTCCTGGGACCTAACCCTAACCCTAACCCCACACCGAACGGGGACCCTCCACCGAAACCTAAGCCGGCCTCGACCCCTAACCCTGCGCTTGAGCTGCCTTCCTGCATGGGCCCTCACTTCAGCCCTCGAGGGAGATCACGAGACCGGAGTCGCTTCGGCCCTGGCGACGTCCCTGGACCGAACCCTAACCCTAGCTAAGTCTCTCTCCCCAAGAGGACCCTATGCCAACGTCTGACAGCACCACGCGCCTGGGGTCCGGAAGAGGTGCAGGTTGAGTCAGCATGGAACCTGGAAGCTCACCATGTGGTTTCCCAGGCCCGGCTGCAGCTGCCGAGAGGATTGCGGAGGCCTCCTCGACCAGGGGCCCAAACACGTGTGTGCCCTTGGCAGCCAAAGACGGATCCTGACCGGCAGCCTCCCTTGTGCCCTCAACTCAGTCCTTGGGGGCGACCACTGCCCTGCTGTGGGTTCGGCGCCTGGAGCCTCCTGGGACCTAACCGTAACCCTAACGCAACACCGAACGGGAACCCTCCACCGAAACCTAAGCCTGCCTCGAACCCTAACCCTGCTATGGAGCCGCCTTCTGGCATGGGCCCTCACTTCAGCACTCGAGGGAGATCACGAGACTGGAGTCGATTCAGCCCTGGCGACGTCCCTGGACCAAACCCTAACCCTAGCTAAGGCTCCCTCCCCATGGGGACCCCATGCCAAAGTCTGACAAAACCACGCACCTGGGGTCCAGAAGCAGTGCATGCTGATTCGGCATGGAAGCTGCAAGATCACCATGTCGTTTCCAGGCCCGTCTGCAGCTGACCGAGAGGATTCCGAAGGCCACCTCGAACAGGGGCCGATCGACGTCTGTAGCCTTGGAAGCCAAAGACGGATCCTGACCGGCAGCCTCACTTGTGCCCTCAACTCAGCCCTTGGGGGCGACCACTGCCCTGCTGTGGGTTGGGCGCGTGGAGCCTCCTGGGACCTAACCCTAACCCTAACCCCACACCGAACGGGGACCCTCCACTGAAACCTAAGCCGGCCTCGACCCCTAACTCTGCGCTTGATCCGCCTTGCTGCATGGGCCCTCACTTCATCCCTCGAGGGAGATCACGAGACCGGAGTCGCTTCGGCCCTGGCGACGTCCCTGGACCGAACCCTAACCCTAGCTAAGGCTCTCTCCCCAAGAGGACCCTATGCCAATGTCTGACAACACCACGCGCCTGGTGTCAGGAAGAGGTGCAGGCTGACTCGGCATGGAACCTGGAAGCTCACCATGTCGTTTCCCAGGCCCGGCTGCCGCTGCCGGGAGGATTGCGGAGGCCTCCTCGACCAGGGGCCCAAACACGTGTGTGGCCTTGGCAGCCAAAGACGGATCCTGACCGGCAGCCTCCCTTGTGCCCTCAACTCAGCCCTTGGGGGCGAACACTGCCATGCTGTGGGTTGGGCGCCTGGAGCCTCCTGGGACCTAACCCTAACCCTAACCGTACCCCGAACGGGGACCCTGCACCACAACCTAAGCGTTCCTCACACCCTAACCCTGCTATGGAGCCGCCTTCTGGCATGGGCCCTCACGTCAGCCCTCGAGGGAGATCACGAGACTGGAGTCGATTCAGCCCTGGCGACGTCCCAGGACCAAACCCTAACCCTAGCTAAGGCTCCCTCCCCATGGGGACCCCATGCCAAAGTCTGACAACACCACGCGCCTGGGGTCCACAAGCGGAGCAGGCTGACTCGGCATGGAAGCTGCAAGCTCACCATGTCGTTTCCAGGCCCGTCTGCAGCTGACCGAGAGGATTCCGGAGGCCTCCTCGAACAGGGGCCGATCGACGTCTATGGTCTTGGCAGCCAAAGACGTATCCTGACCGGCACTGTCCCTTGTACCCTCAACTCAGCCCTTCGGTAAGACCACTGCCCTGCTGTGGGTTCGGCGCCTGGAGCCTCCTCGGACCTAACCGTAACCCTAACCCCACACCGAACGGGAACCCTCCACCGAAACCTAAGCCTGCCTCGAACCCTAACCCTGCTATGGAGCCGCCTTCTGGCATGGGCCCTCACTTCAGCACTCGAGGGAGATCACGAGACTGGAGTCGATTCAGCCCTGGCGACGTCCCTGGACCAAACCCTAACCCTAGCTAAAGCTCCCTCCACAAGGGGGACCCCATGCCAAAGTCTGACAACACCACGCGCCTGGGGTCCAGAAGCAATGCATGCTGACTCGGCATGGAAGCTGCAAGCTCACCATGTCGTTTCCAGGCCCGTCTGCAGCTGACCGAGAGGATTCCGGAGGCCTCCTCGAACAGGGTCCGATCGACGTCTGTGGCCTTGGCAGCCAAAGAAGGATCCTGACCGGCACCGTCCCTTGTGCCCTCAACTCAGCCCTTCGGGAAGACCACTGCCCTGCTGTGGGTTCGGCGCCTGGAGCCTCCTGGGACCTAACCCTAACCCTAACCCCACACCCAACGGGGACCCTCCACCGACACCTAAGCCGGCCTCAACCCCTAACCCTGCGCTTGAGCCACCTTACTGCATGGGCCCTCACTTCAGCCCTCGAGGGAGATCACGAGACCGGAGTCGCTTCGGCCCTGGCGACGTCCCTGGACCGAACCCTAACCCTAGCTAAGGCTCTCTCCCCAAGAGGACCCTATGCCAACGTCTGACAACACCACGCGCCTGGGGTCCGGAAGAGGTGCAGGCTGAGTCGGCATGGAACCTGGAAGCTCACCATGTGGTTTCCCAGGCCCAGCTGCAGCTGCCGAGAGGATTGCGGAGGCCTCCTCGACCAGGGGCCCAAACACGTGTGTGGCCTTGGCAGCCAAAGACGGATCCTGACCGGCAGCCTCCCTTGTACCCTCAACTCAGCCCTTGGGGGCAACCACCGCTCTGCTGTGGGTTGGGCGCCTGGAGCCTCCTGGGACCTAACCCTAACCCTAACCGAACCCCGAACCGGGACCCTCCACCACAACCTAAGCCTGCCTCGACCCTAACCCTACTATGGAGCCGCCTTCTGGCATGGGCCCTCACTTCAGCCCTCGAGGGAGATCACGAGACTGGAGTCGATTCAGCCCTGGCGACGTCCGTGACCAAACCCTAAACCTAGCTAAGGCTCCCTCCCCATGGGGACCCCCTGCCAAAGTCTGACAACACCACGCGCCTGGGGTCCAGAAGCAGTGCATGCTGACTCGGCATGGAAGCTGCAAGCTCACCATGTCGTTTCAAGGCCCGTCTGCAGCTGACCGAGAGGATTCCGGAGGCCTCCTCGAACAGGGGCCGATCGACGTCTGTGGCCTTGGCAGCCAAAGACGGATCCTGACCGGCAGCCTCTCTTGTGCCCTCAACTCAGCCCTTTGGGGCGACCACTGCCCTGCTGTGGGTTGGGCGCCTGGAGTCTCCTGGGACCTAACACTAACCCTAACCGTACCCCGAACCGGGACCCTACAACACAACCTAAGCCTGCCTCGAACCCTAACCCTGCTATGGAGCCGCCTTCTGGCATGGGCCCTCACTTCAGCCCTCGAGGGAGATCACGAGACTGGAGTCGATTCAGCCCTGGCGACGTCCCTGGACCAAACCCTAACCCTAGCTAAGTCTCCCTCCCCATGGGGCCCCATGCCAAAGTCTGAAAACACCACGCGCCTGGGGTCCAGAAGCAGTGCATGCTGACTCGGCATGGAAGCTGCAAGCTCACCATGTCGTTTCCAGGCCCGTCTGCAGATGACCGAGAGGATTCCGGCGGCCTCCTCGAACAGGGGCCGATCGACGTCTGTGGCCTTGCCAGCCAAAGACGGATCCTGACCGGCACCGTCCCTTGTGCCCTAAACTCAGCCCTTGGGGGCGACCACTGCCGTGCTGTGGGTTGGGCGCCTGGAGCCTCCTGGGACCTAACCCTAACCCTAACCGTACCCCGAACCGGGACCCTCCACCACAACCTAAGCCTGCCTCGAACCCTAACCCTACTATGGAGCCACCTTCTGGCATGGGCCCTCACTTCAGCACTCGAGGGAGATCACGAGACTGGAGTCGATTCAGCCCTGGCGACGTCCCTGGACCAAACCCTATGCCTAGCTAAGGCTCCCTCCCCATGGGGACCCTATGCCAAAGTCTGACAACACCACGCGCCTGGGGTCCAGAAGCGGTGCAGGCTGCCTCGGCATGGAAGCTGCAAGATCACCATGTCATTTCCAGGCCCGTCTGCAGCTGACCGAGAGGATTCCGGAGGCCTCCTCGTACAGGGGCCGATCGACGTCTGTGGCCTTGGCAGCCAAAGACGGATCCTGACCGGCACCGTCCCTTGTGCCCTCAACTCAGCCCTTGGGGGCGACCACTGCCCTGCTGTGGGTTGGGCGCCTGGAGCCTCCTGGGACCTAACCCTAACCCTAACCGTAACCCGAACCGGGAACCTCCACCACAACCTAAGCCTGCCTCGAACCCTAACCCTGCTATGGAGCCGCCTTCTGGCATGGGCCCTCACTTAAGCCCTCGATGGAGATCACGAGACTGGAGTCGATTCAGCCCTGGCGACGTCCTTGGACCAAACCCTAACCCTAGCTAAGGCTCCCTCCCCATGGGGACCCCATGCCAAAGTCTGACAACACCACGCGCCTGGGGTCCAGAAGCGGTGCAGCCTGACCGGCATGGAAGCTGCAAGATCACCATGTCGTTTCCAGGCCCGTCTGCAGCTGACCGAGAGGATTCCGGAGGCCTCCTCGAACAGGGACCGATCGACGTCTGTGGCCTTGCCAGCCAAAGACGGATCCTGACCGGCAGCCTCCCTTGTGCCCTCAACTCAGCCATTGGGGGCGACAACTGCCCTGCTGTGGGTTGGGCGCCTAGAGTCTCCTGGGACCTGACCCTAACCCTAACCCCACACCGAACGAGGACCCTCCACTGAAACCTAAGCCGGCCTCGACCCCTAACCCTGCGCTTGAGCCGCCTTGCTGCATGGGCCCTCACTTCATCCCTCGAGGGAGATCACGAGACCGGAGTCGCTTCGGCCCTGGCGACGTCCCTGGACCGAACCCTAACCCTAGCTAAGGCTCTCTCCCCAAGAGGACCCTATGCCAACGTCTGACAACACCACGCGCCTGGGGTCCGGAAGAGGTGCAGCCTGACACGTCATGGAACCTGGAAGCTCACCATGTGGTTTCCCAGGCCCGGCTGCAGCTGCCGAGAGGATGGCGGAGGCCTCCTCGACCAGGGGCTCAAACACGTGTGTCCCCTTGGTAGCCAAAGACGGATCCTGACCGGCAGCCTCCCTTGTGCCCTCAACTCAGCCCTTGGGGGCGACCACTGCCCTGCTGTGGGTTGGGCGCCTGGAGCCTCCTGGGACCTAACCCTAACCCTAACCGTATCCCGAACCGGGACCCTCCACCACAACCTAAGCCTGCCTCGAACCCTAACCCTGGTATGGAGCCGCCTTCTGGCATGGGTCCTCACTTCAGCCCTCGATGGAGATCACGAGACTGGAGTCGATTCAGCCCTGGCGACGTCCTTGGACCAAACCCTAACCCTAGCTAAGGCTCCCTCCCCATGGGGACCCCATGCCAAAGTCTGACAACACCACGTGCCTGGGGTCCAGAAGCGGTGCAAGCTGACTCGGCATGGAAGCTGCAAGATCACCATGTCGTTTCCAGGCCCGTCTGCAGCTGACCGAGAGGATTCCGGAGGCCTCCTCGAACAGGGGCCGATCGACGTCTGTGTCCTTGCCAGCCAAAGACGGATCCTGACCGGCAGCCTCCCTTGTGCCCTCATCTCAGCCATTGGGGGCGACCACTGCCCTGCTGTGGGTTGGGCGCCTAGAGCCTCCTGGGGCCTAACCCTAATCCTAACCGTACCCCGAACGGGGACCCTGCGCCACAACCTAAGCGTTCCTCGAACGCTAACCCTGCTATGGAGCCGCATTCTGGCATGGGCCCTCACTTCAGCACTCGAGGGAGATCACGAGACTGGAGTCGATTCAGCCCTGGCGACGTCCCTGGACCAAACCCTAACCCTAGCTAAGGCTCCCTCCCCATGGGGACGCCATGCCAAAGTCTGACAACACCACGCGCCTGGGGTCCAGAAGCAGTGCATGCTGACTCGGCATGGAAGCTGCAAGCTCACCATGTCGTTTCCAGGCCCGTCTGCAGCTGACCGAGAGGATTCCGGAGGCCTCCTCGAACAGGGGCCGATCGACGTCTGTGGCCTTGGCAGCCAAAGACGGATCCTGACCGGCACCGTCCCTTGTGCCCTCAACTCAGCCTTTGGGGGCGACCACTGCCCTGCTGTGGGTTGGGCGCCTGGGGCCTCCTGGGACCTAACCCTAACCCTAACCCCACACCGAACGGGGACCCTCCACCGAAACCTAAGCCGGCCTCGACCCCTAACCCTGCGCTTGAGCCGCCTTGCTGCATGGGCCGTCACTTCATCCCTCGAGGGAGATCACGAGACCGGAGTCGCTTCGGCCCTGGCGACGTCCCTGGACCGAACCCTAACCCTAGCTAAGGCTCTCTCCCCAAGAGGACCCTATGCCAACGTCTGACAACACCACGCGCCTGGGGTCCGGAAGAGGTGCAGCCTGACACGGCATGGAACCTGGAAGCTCACCATGTGGTTTCCCAGGCCCGGCTGCAGCTGCCCAGAGGATTGCGGAGGCCTCCTCGACCAGGGGCTCAAACACGTGTGTCCCCTTGGTAGCCAAAGACGGATCCTGACCGGCAGCCTCCCTTGTGCCCTCAACTCAGTCCTTGGGGGCGACCACTGCCATGCTGTGGTTTGGGCGCCTGGAACCTCCTGGGAACTAACCCTAACCCTAACCTTACCCCGAACCGGGACCCTCCACCACAACCTAAGCGTTCCTCGAACCCGAACCCTGCTATGGAGCCGCCTTCTGGCATGGGCCCTCACTTCAGCCCTCGAGGGAGATCACGAGACTGGAGTCGATTCAGCCCTGGCGACGTCCCTGGACCAAACCCTAACCCTAGCTAAGGGTCCCTCCCCATGGGGACCCCATGCCAAACTCTGACAACACCACGCGCCTGGCGTCCAGAAGCAGTGCATGCTGACTCGGCATGGAAGCTGCAAGCTCACCATGTCGTTTCCAGGCCCGTCTGAAGCTGACCGAGAGGATTCCGGAGGCCTCCTCGTACAGGGGTCGATCGACGTCTGTGGCCTTGGCAGCCAAAGACGGATCCTGACCGGCACCGTCCCTTGTGCCCTCAACTGAGCCCTTCGGGAAGACCACTGCCCTGCTGTGGGTTCGGCGCCTGGAGCCTCCTGGGACCTAATCGTAACCCTAACCCCACACCGAACGGGAACCCTCCACCGAAACCTAAGCCTGCCTCGAATCCTAACCCTGCTACGGAGCCGCCTTCTGGCATGGGCCCTCACTTCAACACTCGAGGGAGATCACGAGAGTGGAGTCGATTCAGCCCTGGCGACATCCCTGGACCAAACCCTAACCCTAGCTAAGGCTCCCTCCCCATGGGGACCCCATGCCAAAGTCTGACCACACCACGCGCCTGGCGTCCAGAAGCAGTGCAGGCTGACTCGGCATGGAAGCTGCAAGATCACCATGTCGTTTCCAGGCCCGTCTGCAGCTGACCGAGAGGATTCCGGAAGCCTCCTCGAACAGGGGTCGATCGACGTCTGTGGCCTTGGCAGCCAAAGACGGATCCTGATCGGCACCGTCCCTTGTGCCCTCAACTCACCCTTCGGGAACACCACTGCCCTGCTGTGGGTTGGGCGCCTGGAGCCTCCTGGGACGTAACCCTAACCTTAACCGTACCCCGAACCGGGAACCTCCACCACAACCTAAGCCTGCCTCGAACCCTAACCCTGCTATGGAGCCGCTTTCTGGCATGGGCACTCACTTCAGCCCTCGAGGGAGATCACGAGACTGGAGTCGATTCAGCCCTGGCGACGTCCCAGGACCAAACCCTAACCCTAGCTAAGGCTCCCTCCTCATGGGGACCCCATGCCAAAGTCTGACAATACCACGCGCCTGGGGTCCAGAAGCAGTGCAGGCTGACTCGGTATGGAAACTGCAAGCTCACCATGTCGTTTCCAGGCCCATCTGCACCTGACCGAGAGGATTCCGGAGGCCTCCTCGAACATGGGGCCGATCGACGTCTGTGGCCTTGGCAGCCAAAGACGGATCCTGACCGTCACCTACCCATGTGCCCTCAACTCAGCCCTTGGGGGCGACCACTGCCCTGCTGTGGGTTGGGCGCCTGGAGCCTCCTGGGACCTAACCCTAACCCTAACCCCACACCCAACGGGGACCCTCCACCGAAACCTAAGGCGGCCTCGACCCTAACCCTGCGCTTTAGCCGCCTTGCTGCATGGGCCCTCACTTCAGCCCTCGAGGGAGATCACGACACCGGAGTCGCTTCGGCCCTGGCGACGTCCCTGGACCGAACCCTAACCCTAGCTAAGGCTCTCTCCCCAAGAGGACCCTATGCCAACGTCTGACAACACCACGCGCCTGGTGTCCGGAAGAGGTGCAGGCTGACTCGGCATGGAACCTGGAAGCTCACCATGTCGTTTCCCAGCCCCGGCTCCAGCTGCCGAGAGGATTGCGGAGGCCTCCTCGACCAGGGGCCCAAACACGTGTGAGGCCTTGGTAGCCAAAGACGGATCCTGACCGACAGCCTCCCTTGTGCCCTCAACTCAGCCCTTGGAGGCGACGACTGCCCTGCTGTGGGTTGGGCGCCTAGAGCCTCCTGGGACCTAACCCTAACCCTAACCGTACCCCGAACCGGGACCCTCCGCCACAACCTAAGCCTGCCTCGAACCCTAACCCTACTATGGAGCCGCCTTCTGGCATGGGCCCTCACTTCAGCACTCGAGGGAGATCACGAGACTGGAGTCGATTCAGCCCTGGCGACGTCCCTGGACCAAACCCTAACCCTAGCTAAGGCTCCCTCCCCATGGGGACCCCATGCCAAAGTCTCACAACACCACGCGTCTGGGGTCCAGAAGCAGTGCATGCTGACTCGGCATGGAAGCTGCAAGCTCACCATGTCGTTTCCAGGCCCGTCTGCAGCTGACCGAGAGGATTCCGGAGGCCTCCTCGAACAGGGGCCGATCGACGTCTGTGGCCTTGGCAGCCAAAGACGGATCCTGACCGGCACCGTCTCTTGTGCCCTCAACTCAGCCCTTCAGGAAGACCACTGCCCTGCTGTGGGTTCGGCGCCTGGAGCCTCCTGGGACGTAACCCTAACCCTAAACCCACACCCAACGGGGACCCTCCACCGAAACCTAAGCCGGCCTCGACCCCTAACCCTGCGCTTGAGCCGCCTTGCTGCATGGGCCCTCACTTCAGCCCTCGAGGGAGATCACGAGACCGGAGTCGCTTCGGCCCTGGCGACGTCCCTGGACCGAACCCTAGCCCTAGCTAAGGCTCTCTCCCCAAGAGGACCCTATGCCAACGTCTGACAACACCACGCGCCTGGGGTCCGAAAGAGGTGCAGGCTGACCCGGCATGGAACCTGGAAGCTCACCATGTCGTTTCCCCGGCCTGGCTGCAGCTGCCGGGAGGAGTGCGGACGCCTCCTCGACCAGGGGCCCAAACACGTGTGTGGCCTTGGCAGCCAAAGACGGATCCTGACCGGCAGCCTCCCTTGTGCCCTCAACTCAGTCCTTGTGGGCGACCACTGCCCTGCTGTGGGTTGGGCGCCTGGAGCCTCCTGGGACCTAACCCTAACCCTAACCGTACCCCGAACCGGGACCCTCCAGCACAACCAAAGCCTGCCTCGTACCCTAACCCTGCTATGGAGCCGCTTTCTGGCATGGGCCCTCACTTCAGACCTCGAGGGAGATCACGAGACTGGAGTCGATTCAGCCCTGGCGACGTCCCTGGACCAAACCCTAACCCTAGCTAAGGCTCCCTCCCCATGAGGACCCCATGCCAAAGTCTGACAACACCACGCGCCTGGGGTCCAGAAGCAGTGCAGGCTGACTCGGCCTGGAAGCTGCAAGCTCACAATGTCGTTTCCAGGCCCGTCTGCAGCTTACCGAGAGGATTCCGGAGGCCTCCTCGAACAGGGGCCGATCGACGTCTGTGGCCTTGGCAGCCAAAGACGGATCCTGACCGGCACCGTCCCTTGTGCCCTCAACTCAGCCCCTCGGGAACACCACTGCCCTGCTGTGGGTTCGGCGCCTGGAGCCTCCTGGGAACTAACCGTAACCCTAACCCCACACCGAACGGGAAACCTCCACCGAAACCTAAGCCTGCCTCGAACCATTACCCTGCTATGAGCCGCCTTCTGGCATGGGCCCTCACTTCAGCACTCGAGGGAGATCACGAGACTGGAGTCGATTCAGCCCTGGCGACGTCCCTGGACCAAACCCTAACCCTAGCTAAGGCTCCCTCCCCATGGGGACCCCATGCCAAAGTCTGACAACACCACGCGCCTGGGGTCCAGAAGCAGTGCATGCTGACTCGGCATGGAAACTACAAGCTCACCATGTCGTTTCCAGGGCCGTCTGCAGCTGACCGAGAGGATTCCGGAGGCCTCCTCGAACATGGGGCCGATCGACGTCTGTGGCCTTGGCAGCCAAAAACGGATCCTGACCGGCAGCCTCCCTTGTGCCCTCAACTCAGCCCTTGGGGGCGACCACTGCCCTGCTGTGGGTTGGGCGCCTGGAGCCTCCTGGGACCTAACCCTAACCCTACCCGTACCCCAAACCGGGACCCTCCACCACAACCTAAGCCTGCCTCGAACCCTAACCCTGCTATGGAGCCGCCTTCTAGCATGGGCCCTCACTTCAGCCCTCGAGGGAGATCACGAGACCGGAGTCGCTTCGGACCTGGCGACGTCCCTGGACCGAATCCTAACCCTAGTTAAGTCTCTCTCCCCAAGAGGACCCTATGCCAACGTCTGACAACACCACGCGCCTGGGGTCCGGAAGAGGTATAGGCTGACTCGGCATGGAACCTGGAAGCTCACCATGTCGTTTGCCAGGCCCGGCTGCAGCTGCCGAGATGATTGCGGAGGCCTCCTCGACCAGGGCCCCATACACCTGTGTGGCCTTGGCAGCCAAAGAAGGAACCTGACCGGCAGCCTCCCTTGTGCCCTCAACTCAGCCCTTGGGGGTGACCACTGCCCTGCTGTGGGTTGGGCGCATGGAGCCTCCTGGGACCTAACCCTGACCCTAACCCCACACCGAACGGGCACCCTCCACCGAAACCTAAGCCGGCCTCGACCCCTACCCTGCGCTTGAGCCGCCTTGCTGCATGGGCCCTCACTTCAGCCCTCGATGGACATCATGAGACCGGAGTCGCTTCGGCCCTGGCGACGTCGCTGGACCGAACCCTAACCCTAGCTAATGCTCTCTCCCCAAGAGGACCCTATGCCAACGTCTGACAACACCACGCGCCTGGGGTCCGGAAGAGGTGCAGGCTGACTTGGCATGGAACCTGGAAGCTCACCATGTCGTTTCTAGGCCCGTCTGCAGCTGACCGAGAGGATTTCGGAGGCCACCTCGAACAGGGGCCGATCGACGTCTGTGGCCTTGGCAGCCAAAGACGGATCCTGACCGGCAGCCTCCCTTGTGCCCTAAACTCAGCCCTTGGGCGCGACCACTGCCCTGCTGTGGGTTGGGCGCCTGGAGCCTCCTGGGACCTAACCCTAACCGTACCCCGAAACGGGACCCTCCACCACAAGCTAAGCCTGCATCAAACCCTAACCCTGCTATGGAGCCGCCTTCTGGCATGGGCCCTCACTTCAGCCCTCGAGGGAGATCACGAGACTGGAGTCGATTCAGCCCTGGCGACGTCCCTGGACCAAACCCTAACCCTAGCTAAGGCTCCCTCCCCATGGGGACCCCATGCCAAAGTCTGACAACACCACACGCCTGGGGTCCAGAAGCGGTGCAGGCTGACTCGGCATGGAAGCTGCAAGATCACCATGTCGTTTCCAGGCCCCTCTGCAGCTGACCGAGAGGATTCCCCAGGCCTCCTCGAAGAGGGGACGATCGAAGTCTGTGGCCTTGGCAGCCAAAGACGGAGCCTAACCGGCACCGTCCCTTGTGCGCTCAACTCACCCCTTGGGGGCGACCACTGCCCTGCTGTGTGTTGGGCGCCTAGAGCCTCCTGGGACCTAACCCTAACCCTAACCGTACCCCGAACCGGGACCCTCCGCCACAACCTAAGCCTGCCTCGAACCCTAACCCTACTATGGAGCCGCCTTCTGGCATGGGCCCTCACTTCAGCCCTCGAGGGAGATCACGAGACTGGAGTCGATTCAGCCCTGGCGACGTCCCTGGACCAAACCCTAACCCTAGCTAAGTCTCCCTCCCCATGGGGACCCCATGCCAAAGTCTCACAACACCACGCTCCTGGGGTCCAGAAGCAGTGCATGCTGACTCGGCATGGGAGCTGCAAGCTCACCATGTCGTTTCCAGGCCCGTCTGCAGCTGACCGAGAGGATTCCGGAGGCCTCCTCGAACAGGGACCGATCGACGTCTGTGGCCTTGGCAGCCAAAGACGGATCCTGACCGGCACCGTCCCTTGTACCCTCAACTCAGCCCTTCGGGAAGACCACTGCCCTGCTGTGGGTTCGGCGCCTGGAGCCTCCTGGGACCTAACCGTAACCGTAACCCCACACCGAACGGGAACCCTCCACCGAAATCTAAGCCTGCCTCGAACCCTTACCCTGCTATGGAGCCGCCTTCTGGCATGGGCCCTCACTTCAGCACTCAAGGGAGATCACGAGACTGGAGTCGATTCAGCCCTGGCGACGTCCCTGGACCAAACCCTAACCCCAGCTAAGGCTCCCTCCCCATGGGGACCCCATGCCAAAGTCTGACAACACCACGCGCCTGGGGTCCGGAAGAGGTGCAGGCTGACCCGGGTTGGAACCTGGAAGCTCACCATGTCGTTTCCCCGGCCCGGCTGCAGCTGCCGGGAGCATTGCGGAGGCCTCCTCGACCAGGGGCCCAAACACGTGTGTGGCCTTGGCAGCCAAAGACGGATCCTGACCGGCAGCCTCCCTTGTGCCCTCAACTCAGTCCTTGTGGGCGACCACTGCCCTGCTGTGGGTTGGGCGCCTGGAGCCTCCTGGGACCTAACCCTAACCCTAACCGTACCCCGAACCGGGAACCTCCACCACAACCAAAGCCTGCCTCGTACCCTAACCCTGCAATGGAGCCGCTTTCTGGCATGGGCCCTCACTTCAGCCCTCGAGGGAGATCACGAGACTGGAGTCGATTCAGCCCTGGCGACGTCCCTGGACCAAACCCTAACCCTAGCAAAGGCTCCCTCCCCATGGGGACCCCATGCCAAAATCTGACAACACCACGCGCCTGGGGTCCAGAAGCAGTGCAGGCTGACTCGGCCTGGAAGCTGCAAGCTCACCATGTCGTTTCCAGACCCGTCTGCAGCTGACCGAGAGGATTCCTGAGGCCTCCTGGAACAGGGGCCGATCGACGTCTGTGGCCTTGGCAGCCAAAGACGGATCCTGACCGGCAGCCTCCCTTGTGCCCTCAACTCAGCCCGTGGGGGCGACCACTGCCCTGCTGTGGGTTGGGCGCCTGGAGACTCCTGGGACCTAACCCTAACCCTAACCGTACCCCGAAATGGGACCCTCCGCCACAACCTAAGCCTGCCTCGAACTCTAACCCTGCTATGGAGCCGCCTTCTGGCATGGGCCCTCACTTCAGCCCTCGAGGGAGATCACGAGACTGGAGTCGATTCAGCCCTGGCGACGTCCCTGGACCAAACCCTAACCCTAGCTAAGGCTCCCTCCCCATGGGGACCCCATGCCAAAGTCTGACAACACCACGCGCCTGGGGTCCAGAAGCAGTGCAAGCTGACTCGGCATGGAAGCTGCAAGCTCACCGTGTCGTTTCCAGGCCCGTCTGCAGCTGACCGAGAGGATTCCGGAGGCCTCCTCGAACAGGGGCCGATCGACGTCTGTGGCCTTGCCAGCCAAAGACGGATCCTGATCGGCACCGTCCCTTGTGCCCTAAACTCAGCCCTTGGGGGCGACCACTGCCCTGCTATGGTTGGGCGCCTGGAGCCTCCTGGGACCTAACCCTAACCCTAACCGTACCCCGAACCGGGAACCTCCACCACAACCTAAGCCTGCCTCGAACCCTAACCCTACTATGGAGCCACCTTCTGGCATGGGCCCTCACTTCAGCCCTCGAGGGATCACGAGACTGGAGTCGATTCAGCCCTGGCGACGTCCCTGGACCAAACCCTATGCCTAGCTAAGGCTCCCTCCCCATGGGGACCCCATGCCAAAGTCTGACAACACCACGCGCCTGGGGTCCAGAAGCGGTGCAGGCTGCCTCGGCATGGAAGCTGCAAGATCACCATGTCATTTCCAGGCCCGTCTGCAGCTGACCGAGAGGATTCCGGAGGCCTCCTCGAACAGGGGCCGATCGACGTCTGTGGCCTTGGCAGCCAAAGACGGATCCTGACCGGCACCGTCCCTTGTGCCCTCAACTCAGCCCTTGGGGGCGACCACTGCCCTGCTGTGGGTTGGGCGCCTGGAGCCTCCTGGGACCTAACCCTAACCCTAACCGTAACCCGAACCGGGACCCTCCACCACAACCTAAGCCTGCCTCGAACCCTAACCCTGCTATGGAGCCGCCTTCTGGCATGGGCCCTCACTTAAGCCCTCGATGGAGATCACGAGACTGGAGTCGATTCAGCCCTGGCGACGTCCTTGGACCAAACCATAACCCTAGCTAAGGCTCCCTCCCCATGGGGACCCCATGCCAAAGTCTGACAACACCACGCGCCTGGGGTCCAGAAGCGGTGCAGGCTGACCCGGCATGGAAGCTGCAAGATCACCATGTCGTTTCCAGGCCCGTCTGCAGCTGACCGAGAGGATTCCGGAGGCCTCCTCGAACAGGGGCCGATCGACGTCTGTGGCCTTGCCAGCCAAAGACGGATCCTGACCGGCAGCCTCCCTTGTGCCCTCAACTCAGCCATTGGGGGCGACCACTGCCCTGCTGTGGGTTGGGCGCCTAGAGCCTCCTGGGACCTGACCCTAACCCAAACCCCACACCGAACGGGGACCCTCCACTGAAACCTAAGCCGGCCTCGACCCCTAACCCTGCGCTTGAGCCGCCTTGCTGCATGGGCCCTCACTTCATCCCTCGAGGGAGATCACGAGACCGGAGTCGCTTCGGCCCTGGCGACGTCCCTGGACCGAACCCTAACCCTAGCTAAGGCTCTCTCCCCAAGAGGACCCTATGCCAACGTCTGACAACACCACGCGCCTGGGGACCGGAAGAGGTGCAGGCTGACTCGGCATGGAACCTGGATGCTCACCATGTGGTTTCCCAGGCCCGGCTGCAGCTGCCGAGAGGATTGCGGAGGCCTCCTCGACCAGGGGCCCAAACACGTGTGTGCCCTTGGCAGCCAAAGACGGATCCTGACCGGCAGCCTCCCTTGTGCCCTCAAGTCAGTCCATGGGGGCGACCACTGCCATGCTGTGGGTCGGGCGCCTGGAGCCTCCTGGAACCTAACCGTAACCCTAACCCCACACCGAACGGGAACCCTCCAACGAAACCTAAGCCTGCCTCGAACCCTAACCCTGCTATGGAGCCGCCTTCTGGCATGGGCCCTCACTTCAGCACTCGAGGGAGATCACGAGAGTGGAGTCGATTCAGCCCTGGCGACGTCCCTGGACCAAACCCTAACCCTAGCTAAGGCTCCCTCCCCATGGGGACCCCATGCCAAAGTCTGACCACACCACGCGCCTGGCGTCCAGAAGCAGTGCAGGCTGACTCGGCATGGAAGCTGCAAGATCACCATGTCGTTTCCAGGCCCGTCTGCAGCTGACCGAGAGGATTCCGGAAGCCTCCTCGAACAGGGGTCGATCGACGTCTGTGGCCTTGGCAGCCAAAGACGGATCCTGATCGGCACCGTCCCTTGTGCCCTCAACTCACCTTCGGGAACACCACTGCCATGCTGTGGGTTGGGCGCCTGGAGCCTCCTGGGACGTAACCCTAACCTTAACCGTACCCCGAACCGGGAACCTCCACCACAACCTAAGCCTGCCTCGAACCCTAACCCTGCTATGGAGCCGCTTTCTGGCATGGGCACTCACTTCAGCCCTCGAGGGAGATCACGAGACTGGAGTCGATTCAGCCCTGGCGACGTCCCAGGACCAAACCCTAAACCTAGCTAAGGCTCCCTCCTCATGGGGACCCCATGCCAAAGTCTGACAATACCACGCGCCTGGGGTCCAGAAGCAGTGCAGGCTGACTCGGTATGGAAACTGCAAGCTCACCATGTCGTTTCCAGGCCCATCTGCACCTGACCGAGAGGATTCCGGAGGCCTCCTCGAACATGGGGCCGATCGACGTCTGTGGCCTTGGCAGCCAAAGACGGATCCTGACCGTCACCGACCCATGTGCCCTCAACTCAGCCCTTGGGGGCGACCACTGCCCTGCTGTGGGTTGGGCGCCTGGAGCCTCCTGGGACCTAACCCTAACCCTAACCCCACACCCAACGGGGACCCTCCACCGAAACCTAAGGCGGCCTCGACCCTAACCCTGCGCTTGAGCCGCCTTGCTGCATGGGCCCTCACTTCAGCCCTCGAGGGAGATCACGACACCGGAGTCGCTTCGGCCCTGGCGACGTCCCTGGACCGAACCCTAACCCTAGCTAAGGCTCTCTCCCCAAGAGGACCCTATGCCAACGTCTGACAACACCACGCGCCTGGTGTCCGGAAGAGGTGCAGGCTGACTCGGCATGGAACCTGGAAGCTCACCATGTCGTTTCCCAGCCCCGGCTCCAGCTGCCGAGAGGATTGCGGAGGCCTCCTCGACCAGGGGCCCAAACACGTGTGAGGCCTTGGTAGCCAAAGACGGATCCTGACCGACAGCCTCCCTTGTGCCCTCAACTCAGCCCTTGGAGGCGACGACTGCCCTGCTGTGGGTTGGGCGCCTAGAGCCTCCTGGGACCTAACCCTAACCCTAACCGTACCCCGAACCGGGACCCTCCGCCACAACCTAAGCCTGCCTCGAACCCTAACCCTACTATGGAGCCGCCTTCTGGCATGGGCCCTCACTTCAGCACTCGAGGGAGATCACGAGACTGGAGTCGATTCAGCCCTGGCGACGTCCCTGGACCAAACCCTAACCCTAGCTAAGGCTCCCTCCCCATGGGGACCCCATGCCAAAGTCTCACAACACCACGCGTCTGGGGTCCAGAAGCAGTGCATGCTGACTCGGCATGGAAGCTGCAAGCTCACCATGTCGTTTCCAGGCCCGTCTGCAGCTGACCGAGAGGATTCCGGAGGCCTCCTCGAACAGGGGCCGATCGACGTCTGTGGCCTTGGCAGCCAAAGACGGATCCTGACGGGCACCGTCTCTTGTGCCCTCAACTCAGCCCTTCAGGAAGACCACTGCCCTGCTGTGGGTTCGGCGCCTGGAGCCTCCTGGGACGTAACCCTAACCCTAACCCCACACCCAACGGGGACCCTCCACCGAAACCTAAGCCGGCCTCGACCCCTAACCCTGCGCTTGAGCCGCCTTGCTGCATGGGCCCTCACTTCAGCCCTCGAGGGAGATCACGAGACCGGAGTCGCTTCGGCCCTGGCGACGTCCCTGGACCGAACCCTAGCCCTAGCTAAGGCTCTCTCCCCAAGAGGACCCTATGCCAACGTCTGACAACACCACGTGCCTGGGGTCCGAAAGAGGTGCAGGCTGACCCGGCATGGAACCTGGAAGCTCACCATGTCGTTTCCCCGGCCTGGCTGCAGCTGCCGGGAGGAGTGCGGACGCCTCCTCGACCAGGGGCCCAAACACGTGTGTGGCCTTGGCAGCCAAAGACGGATCCTGACCGGCAGCCTCCCTTGTGCCCTCAACTCAGTCCTTGTGGGCGACCACTGCCCTGCTGTGGGTTGGGCGCCTGGAGCCTCCTGGGACCTAACCCTAACCCTAACCGTACCCCGAACCGGGACCCTCCAGCACAACCAAAGCCTGCCTCGTACCCTAACCCTGCTATGGAGCCGCTTTCTGGCATGGGCCCTCACTTCAGACCTCGAGGGAGATCACGAGACTGGAGTCGATTCAGCCCTGGCGACGTCCCTGGACCAAACCCTAACCCTAGCTAAGGCTCCCTCCCCATGAGGACAACATGCCAAAGTCTGACAACACCACGCGCCTGGGGTCCAGAAGCAGTGCAGGCTGACTCGGCCTGGAAGCTGCAAGCTCACAATGTCGTTTCCAGGCCCGTCTGCAGCTTACCGAGAGGATTCCGGAGGCCTCCTCGAACAGGGGCCGATCGACGTCTGTGGCCTTGGCAGCCAAAGACGGATCCTGACCGGCACCGTCCCTTGTGCCCTCAACTCAGCCCCTCGGGAACACCACTGCCCTGCTGTGGGTTCGGCGCCTGGAGCCTCCTGGGAACTAACCGTAACCCTAACCCCACACCGAACGGGAAACCTCCACCGAAACCTAAGCCTGCCTCGAACCATTACCCTGCTATGAGCCGCCTTCTGGCATGGGCCCTCACTTCAGCACTCGAGGGAGATCACGAGACTGGAGTCGATTCAGCCCTGGCGACGTCCCTGGACCAAACCCTAACCCTAGCTAAGGCTCCCTCCCCATGGGGACCCCATGCCAAAGTCTGACAACACCACGCGCCTGGGGTCCAGAAGCAGTGCATGCTGACTCGGCATGGAAACTACAAGCTCACCATGTCGTTTCCAGGGCCGTCTGCAGCTGACCGAGAGGATTCCGGAGGCCTCCTCGAACATGGGGCCGATCGACGTCTGTGGCCTTGGCAGCCAAAGACGGATCCTGACCGGCAGCCTCCCTTGTGCCCTCAACTCAGCCCTTGGGGGCGACCACTGCCCTGCTGTGGGTTGGGCGCCTGGAGCCTCCTGGGACCTAACCCTAACCCTACCCGTACCCCAAACCGGGACCCTCCACCACAACCTAAGCCTGCCTCGAACCCTAACCCTGCTATGGAGCCGCCTTCTAGCATGGGCCCTCACTTCAGCCCTCGAGGGAGATCACGAGACCGGAGTCGCTTCGGACCTGGCGACGTCCCTGGACCGAATCCTAACCCTAGTTAAGTCTCTCTCCCCAAGAGGACCCTATGCCAACGTCTGACAACACCACGCGCCTGGGGTCCGGAAGAGGTATAGGCTGACTCGGCATGGAACCTGGAAGCTCACCATGTCGTTTGCCAGGCCCGGCTGCAGCTGCCGAGATGATTGCGGAGGCCTCCTCGACCAGGGCCCCATACACCTGTGTGGCCTTGGCAGCCAAAGAAGGAACCTGACCGGCAGCCTCCCTTGTGCCCTCAACTCAGCCCTTGGGGGTGACCACTGCCCTGCTGTGGGTTGGGCGCATGGAGCCTCCTGGGACCTAACCCTGACCCTAACCCCACACCGAACGGGCACCCTCCACCGAAACCTAAGCCGGCCTCGACCCCTACCCTGCGCTTGAGCCGCCTTGCTGCATGGGCCCTCACTTCAGCCCTCGATGGACATCATGAGACCGGAGTCGCTTCGGCCCTGGCGACGTCGCTGGACCGAACCCTAACCCTAGCTAATGCTCTCTCCCCAAGAGGACCCTATGCCAACGTCTGACAACACCACGCGCCTGGGGTCCGGAAGAGGTGCAGGCTGACTTGGCATGGAACCTGGAAGCTCACCATGTCGTTTCTAGGCCCGTCTGCAGCTGACCGAGAGGATTTCGGAGGCCACCTCGAACAGGGGCCGATCGACGTCTGTGGCCTTGGCAGCCAAAGACGGATCCTGACCGGCAGCCTCCCTTGTGCCCTAAACTCAGCCCTTGGGCGCGACCACTGCCCTGCTGTGGGTTGGGCGCCTGGAGCCTCCTGGGACCTAACCCTAACCGTACCCCGAAACGGGACCCTCCACCACAAGCTAAGCCTGCATCAAACCCTAACCCTGCTATGGAGCCGCCTTCTGGCATGGGCCCTCACTTCAGCCCTCGAGGGAGATCACGAGACTGGAGTCGATTCAGCCCTGGCGACGTCCCTGGACCAAACCCTAACCCTAGCTAAGGCTCCCTCCCCATGGGGACCCCATGCCAAAGTCTGACAACACCACACGCCTGGGGTCCAGAAGCGGTGCAGGCTGACTCGGCATGGAAGCTGCAAGATCACCATGTCGTTTCCAGGCCCCTCTGCAGCTGACCGAGAGGATTCCCCAGGCCTCCTCGAAGAGGGGACGATCGAAGTCTGTGGCCTTGGCAGCCAAAGACGGAGCCTAAACGGCACCGTCCCTTGTGCGCTCAACTCACCCCTTGGGGGCGACCACTGCCCTGCTGTGTGTTGGGCGCCTAGAGCCTCCTGGGACCTAACCCTAACCCTAACCGTACCCCGAACCGGGACCCTCCGCCACAACCTAAGCCTGCCTCGAACCCTAACCCTACTATGGAGCCGCCTTCTGGCATGGGCCCTCACTTCAGCCCTCGAGGGAGATCACGAGACTGGAGTCGATTCAGCCCTGGCGACGTCCCTGGACCAAACCCTAACCCTAGCTAAGTCTCCCTCCCCATGGGGACCCCATGCCAAAGTCTCACAACACCACGCTCCTGGGGTCCAGAAGCAGTGCATGCTGACTCGGCATGGGAGCTGCAAGCTCACCATGTCGTTTCCAGGCCCGTCTGCAGCTGACCGAGAGGATTCCGGAGGCCTCCTCGAACAGGGACCGATCGACGTCTGTGGCCTTGGCAGCCAAAGACGGATCCTGACCGGCACCGTCCCTTGTACCCTCAACTCAGCCCTTCGGGAAGACCACTGCCCTGCTGTGGGTTCGGCGCCTGGAGCCTCCTGGGACCTAACCGTAACCGTAACCCCACACCGAACGGGAACCCTCCACCGAAATCTAAGCCTGCCTCGAACCCTTACCCTGCTATGGAGCCGCCTTCTGGCATGGGCCCTCACTTCAGCACTCAAGGGAGATCACGAGACTGGAGTCGATTCAGCCCTGGCGACGTCCCTGGACCAAACCCTAACCCCAGCTAAGGCTCCCTCCCCATGGGGACCCCATGCCAAAGTCTGACAACACCACGCGCCTGGGGTCCGGAAGAGGTGCAGGCTGACCCGGGTTGGAACCTGGAAGCTCACCATGTCGTTTCCCCGGCCCGGCTGCAGCTGCCAGGAGCATTGCGGAGGCCTCCTCGACCAGGGGCCCAAACACGTGTGTGGCCTTGGCAGCCAAAGACGGATCCTGACCGGCAGCCTCCCTTGTGCCCTCAACTCAGTCCTTGTGGGCGACCACTGCCCTGCTGTGGGTTCGGCGCCTGGAGCCTCCTGGGACCTAACCCTAACCCTAACCGTACCCCGAACCGGGAACCTCCACCACAACCAAAGCCTGCCTCGTACCCTAACCCTGCAATGGAGCCGCTTTCTGGCATGGGCCCTCACTTCAGCCCTCGAGGGAGATCACGAGACTGGAGTCGATTCAGCCCTGGCGACGTCCCTGGACCAAACCCTAACCCTAGCAAAGGCTCCCTCCCCATGGGGACCCCATGCCAAAATCTGACAACACCACGCGCCTGGGGTCCAGAAGCAGTGCAGGCTGACTCGGCCTGGAAGCTGCAAGCTCACCATGTCGTTTCCAGACCCGTCTGCAGCTGACCGAGAGGATTCCTGAGGCCTCCTGGAACAGGGGCCGATCGACGTCTGTGGCCTTGGCAGCCAAAGACGGATCCTGACCGGCAGCCTCCCTTGTGCCCTCAACTCAGCCCGTGGGGCGACCACTGCCCTGCTGTGGGTTGGGCGCCTGGAGACTCCTGGGACCTAACCCTAACCCTAACCGTACCCCGAAATGGGACCCTCCGCCACAACCTAAGCCTGCCTCGAACTCTAACCCTGCTATGGAGCCGCCTTCTGGCATGGGCCCTCACTTCAGCCCTCGAGGGAGATCACGAGACTGGAGTCGATTCAGCCCTGGCGACATCCCTGGACCAAACCCTAACCCTAGCTAAGGCTCCCTCCCCATGGGGACCCCATGCCAAAGTCTGACAACACCACGCGCCTGGGGTCCAGAAGCAGTGCAAGCTGACTCGGCATGGAAGCTGCAAGCTCACCGTGTCGTTTCCAGGCCCGTCTGCAGCTGACCGAGAGGATTCCGGAGGCCTCCTCGAACAGGGGCCGATCGACGTCTGTGGCCTTGCCAGCCAAAGACGGATCCTGATCGGCACCGTCCCTTGTGCCCTAAACTCAGCCCTTGGGGGCGACCACTGCCCTGCTATGGTTGGGCGCCTGGAGCCTCCTGGGACCTAACCCTAACCCTAACCGTACCCCGAACCGGGAACCTCCACCACAACCTAAGCCTGCCTCGAACCCTAACCCTACTATGGAGCCACCTTCTGGCATGGGCCCTCACTTCAGCCCTCGAGGGATCACGAGACTGGAGTCGATTCAGCCCTGGCGACGTCCCTGGACCAAACCCTATGCCTAGCTAAGGCTCCCTCCCCATGGGGACCCCATGCCAAAGTCTGACAACACCACGCGCCTGGGGTCCAGAAGCGGTGCAGGCTGCCTCGGCATGGAAGCTGCAAGATCACCATGTCATTTCCAGGCCCGTCTGCAGCTGACCGAGAGGATTCCGGAGGCCTCCTCGAACAGGGGCCGATCGACGTCTGTGGCCTTGGCAGCCAAAGACGGATCCTGACCGGCACCGTCCATTGTGCCCTCAACTCAGCCCTTGGGGGCGACCACTGCCCTGCTGTGGGTTGGGCGCCTGGAGCCTCCTGGGACCTAACCCTAACCCTAACCGTAACCCGAACCGGGACCCTCCACCACAACCTAAGCCTGCCTCGAACCCTAACCCTGCTATGGAGCCGCCTTCTGGCATGGGCCCTCACTTAAGCCCTCGATGGAGATCACGAGACTGGAGTCGATTCAGCCCTGGCGACGTCCTTGGACCAAACCATAACCCTAGCTAAGGCTCCCTCCCCATGGGGACCCCATGCCAAAGTCTGACAACACCACGCGCCTGGGGTCCAGAAGCGGTGCAGGCTGACCCGGCATGGAAGCTGCAAGATCACCATGTCGTTTCCAGGCCCGTCTGCAGCTGACCGAGAGGATTCCGGAGGCCTCCTCGAACAGGGGCCGATCGACGTCTGTGGCCTTGCCAGCCAAAGACGGATCCTGACCGGCAGCCTCCCTTGTGCCCTCAACTCAGCCATTGGGGGCGACCACTGCCCTGCTGTGGGTTGGGCGCCTAGAGCCTCCTGGGACCTGACCCTAACCCAAACCCCACACCGAACGGGGACCCTCCACTGAAACCTAAGCCGGCCTCGACCCCTAACCCTGCGCTTGAGCCGCCTTGCTGCATGGGCCCTCACTTCATCCCTCGAGGGAGATCACGAGACCGGAGTCGCTTCGGCCCTGGCGACGTCCCTGGACCGAACCCTAACCCTAGCTAAGGCTCTCTCCCCAAGAGGACCCTATGCCAACGTCTGACAACACCACGCGCCTGGGGACCGGAAGAGGTGCAGGCTGACTCGGCATGGAACCTGGATGCTCACCATGTGGTTTCCCAGGCCCGGCTGCAGCTGCCGAGAGGATTGCGGAGGCCTCCTCGACCAGGGTCCCAAACACGTGTGTGCCCTTGGCAGCCAAAGACGGATCCTGACCGGCAGCCTCCCTTGTGCCCTCAAGTCAGTCCATGGGGGCGACCACTGCCATGCTGTGGGTCGGGCGCCTGGAGCCTCCTGGAACCTAACCGTAACCCTAACCCCACACCGAACGGGAACCCTCCAACGAAACCTAAGCCTGCCTCGAACCCTAACCCTGCTATGGAGCCGCCTTCTGGCATGGGCCCTCACTTCAGCACTCGAGGGAGATCACGAGACTGGAGTCGATTCAGCCCTGGCGACGTCCCTGGACCAAACCCTAACCCTAGCTAAGGCTCCCTCCCCATGGGGACCCCATGCCAAAGTCTGACAACACCAGGCGCCTGGCGTCCAGAAGCAGTGCATGCTGACTCGGCATGGAAGCTGCAAGCTCACCATGTCGTTTCCAGGCCCGTCTGCAGCTGACCGAGAGGATTCCGGAGGCCTCCTCGAACAGGGGCCGATCGACGTCTGTGGCCTTGGCAGCCAAAGACGGATCCTGACCGGCACCGTCCCTTGTGCCCTCAACTCAGCCCTTCGAGAAGACCACTGCCCTGCTGTGGGTTCGGCGCCTGGAGCCTCCTGGGACCTAACCCTAACCCTAACCCCACACCGAACGGGGACCCTCCACCGAAACCTAAGCCGGCCTCGACCCCTAACCCTGCGCTTGAGCCGCCTTGCTGCATGGGCCCTCACTTCATCCTTCGAGGGAGATCACGAGACCGGAGTCGCTTCGGCCCTGGCGACGTCCCTGGACCGAACCCTAACCCTAGCTAAGGCTCTCTCCCCAAGAGGACCCTATGCCAACGTCTGACAACACCACGCGCCTGGGATCCGGAAGAGGTGCAGGCTGACTCGGCATGGAACCTGGAAGCTCACCATGTCGTTTCCCAGCCCCGGCTCTAGCTGCCGAGAGGATTGCGGAGGCCTCCTCGACCGGGGCCCAAACACGTGTGTGGCCTTGGCAGCCAAAGACGGATCCTGACCGGCAGCCTCCCTTGTGCCCTCAACTCAGCCCTTGGGGGCGACCACTGCCCTGCTGTGGGTTGGGCGCCTGGAGCCTCCTGGGTCCTAACCCTAACCCTAACCCCACACCGAACGGGGACCCTCCACCGAAACCTAAGCCGGCCTCGACCCTAACCCTGCGCTTGAGCCGCCTTGCTGCATGGGCCCTCACTTCAGCCCTCGAGGGAGATCACGACACCGGAGTCGCTTCGGCCCTGGCGACGTCCCTGGACCGAACCCTAACCCTAGCTAAGGCTCTCTCCCCAAGAGGACCCTATGCCAACGTCTGACAACACCACGCGCCTGGGGTCCGGAAGAGGTGCAGGCTGACTCGCCATGGAACCTGGAAGCTCACCATGTCGTTTCCCAGGCCCGGCTGCAGCTGCGGAGAGGTTTGCGGAGGCCTCCTCGACCAGGGGCCCAAACACGTGTGTGCCCTTGGCAGCCAAAGGCGGATCCTGACCGGCAGCCTCCCTTGTGCCCTCAACTCAGTCCTTGGGGGCGACCACTGCCATGCTGTGGGTTGGGCGCCTGGAACCTCCTGGGACCTAACCCTAACCCTAACCGTACCCCGAACCGGGACCCTCCACCACAACCTAAGCGTTCCTCGAACCCTAACCCTGCTATGGAGCCGCTTCTGGCATGGGCCCTCACTTCAGCCCTCGAGGGAGATCACGAGACTGGAGTCGATTCAGCCCTGGAGACGTCCCTGGATCAAACCCTAACCCTAGCTAAGGCTCCCTCCTCATGGGGACGCCATGCCAAACTCTGACAACACCACGCGCCTGGGGTCCAGAAGCAGTGCATGCTGACTCGGCATGGAAGCTGCAAGCTCACCATGTCGTTTCCAGGCCCGTCTGCAGCTGACCGAGAGGATTCCGGAGGCCTCCTCGAACAGGGGCCGATCGACGTCTGTGGCCTTGGCAGCCAAAGACGGATCCTGACCGGCACCGTCCCTTGTGCCCTCAACTCAGCCCTTGGGGGCGACCACTGCCCTGCTGTGGGTTGGGCGCCTGGGGCCTCCTGGGACCTAACCCTAACCCTAACCCCACACCGAACGGGGACCCTCCACCGAAACCTAAGCCGGCCTCTACCCCTAACCCTGCGCTTGAGCCGCCTTGCTGCATGGGCCCTCACTTCAGCCCTCGAGGGAGATCACGACACCGGAGTCGCTTCGGCCCTGGCGACGTCCCTGGACCGAACCCTAACCCTACCTAAAGCTCTCTCCCCAAGAGGACCCTATGCCGACGTCTGACAACACCACGCGCCTGGGGTCCGGAAGAGGTACAGGCTGACTCGGCATGGAACCTGGAAGCTCACCATGTCGTTTCCCAGGCCCGGCTGCAGCTGCGGAGAGGTTTGCGGAGGCCTCCTCGACCAGGGGCCCAAACATGTGTGTGCCCTTGGCAGCCAAAGACGGATCCTGACCGGCAGCCTCCCTTGTCCCCTCAACTGAGTCCTTGGGGGCGACCACTGCCATGCTGTGGGTTGGGCGCCTGGAACCTCCTGGGACCTAACCCTAACCCTAACCGTACCCCGAACCGGGACCCTCCACCACAACCTAAGCGTTCCTCGAACCCTAACCCTTCTATGGAGCTGCCTTCTGGCATTGGCCCTCACTTCAGCCCTCGAGGGAGATCACGAGACTGGAGTCGATTCAGCCCTGGCGACGTCCCTGGACCAAACCCTAACCCTAGCTAAGGCTCCCTCCCCATGGGGACGCCATGCCAAACTCTGACAACACCACGCGCCTGGGGTCCAGAAGCAGTGCATGCTGACTCGGCATGGAAGCTGCAAGCTCACCATGTCGTTTCCAGGCCCGTCTGCAGCTGACCGAGAGGATTCCGGAGGCCTCCTCGAACAGGGGCCGATCGACGTCTGTGGCCTTGGCAGCCAAAGACGGATCCTGACCGGAAGCGTCCCTTGTACCCACAACTCAGCCCTTCAGGAAGACCACTGCCCTGCTGTGGGTTTGGCGCCTGGAGCCTCCTGGGACCTAACCGTAACCCTAACCCCACACCGAACAGGAACCCTCCACCGCAACCTAAGCCTGCCTCGAACCCTAACCCTGCTATGGAGCCGCCTTCTGGCATGGGCCCTCACTTCAGCTCTCGAGGGAGATCACGAGACTGGAGTCGATTCAGCCCTGGCGACGTCCCTGGACCAAACCCTAACCCCAGCTAAGGCTCCCTCCCCATGGGGACCCCATGCCAAAGTCTGACAACACCACGCGCCTGGCGTCCAGAAGCAGTGCATGCTGACTCGGCATGGAAGCTGCAAGCTCACCATGTCGTTTCCAGGCCCGTCTGCAGCTGACCGAGAGGATTCCGGAGGCCTCCTCGAACAGGGGCCGATCGACGTCTGTGGCCTTGGCAGCCAAAGACGGATCCTGACCGGCACCGTCCCTTGTGCCCTCAACTTAGCCCTTGGGGGCGACCACTGACCTGCTGTGGGTTGGGCGCCTGGGGCCTCCTGGGACCTAACCCTAACCCTAAACCCACACCCAACGGGGACCCTCCAACGAAAACTAAGCCGGCCTCGACCCCTAACCCTGCTATGGAGCCGCCTTCTGGCATGGGCACTCACTTCAGCACTCGAGGGAGATCACGAGACTGGAGTCGATTCAGCCCTGGCGACGTCCCTGGACCAAACCCCAACCCTAGCTAAGGCTCCCTCCCCATTGGGACCCCATGCCAAAGTCTCACAACACCACGCGCCTGGGGTCCAGAAGCAGTGCAGGCTGACTCGGCCTGGAAGCTGCAAGCTCACCATGTCGTTTCCAGACCCGTCTGCAGCTGACCGAGAGGATTCCTCAGGCCTCCTGGAACAGGGGCCGATCGACGTCTGTGGCCTTGGCAGCCAAAGACGGATCCTGACCGGCAGCCTCTCTTGTGCCCTCAACTCAGCCCTTGGGTGCGACCACTGCCCTGCTGTGGGTTGGGTGCCTGGAGCCTCCTGGGACCTAACCCTATCCCTAACCCCACACCGAACGGGAACCCTCCACCGAAACCTAGGCCTGCCTCGAACCCTAACCCTGCTATGGAGCCGCCTTCTGGCATGGGCACTCACGTCAGCCCTCGAGGGAGATCACGAGACTGGAGTCGATTCAGCCCTGTCGACGTCCCAGGACCAAACCCTAACCCTAGCTAAGGCTCCTTCCCCATGGGGACCCCATGCCAAAGTCTGACCACACCACGCGCCTGGGGTCCAGAAGCGGTGCAGGGTGACTCGGCATGGAAGCTGCAAGCTCACCATATCGTTTCCAGGCCCGTCTGCAGCTGACAGAGAGGATTCCGGAGGCCTCGTCGAACAGGGTCGATCGACGTCTGTGGCCTTGGCAGCCAAAGACGGATCCTGACCGGCACCGTCCCTTGTGCCCTCAACTCAGCCCTTCGGCGCGACCACTGCTCTGCTGTGGTTTGGGCACCTGGAGCCTCCTGGGACCTAACCCTAACCCTAACCGTACCCCGAACCGGGACCCTCCACCACAACTTAAGCCTGCCTCGAACCCTAACCCTGCTATGGAGCCGCCTTCTGGCATGGGCCCTCACTTCAGCACACGAGGGAGATCACGAGACTGGAAACGATTCAGCCCTGGCGACGTCCCTGAACCAAACCCTAACCCTAGCTAAGGCTCCCTCCCCATGGGGACCCCATGCCAAACTCTGACAACACCACGCGCTTGGGGTCCAGAAGCAGTGCATGCTGACTCGGCATGGAAGCTGCAAGCTCACTATGTCGTTTCCAGGCCCGTCTGCAGCTGACCGAGAGGATTCCGGAGGCCTCCTCGAACAGGGGCCGATCGACGTCTGTGGCCTTGGCAGCCAAAGACGGATCCTGACCGGCACCGTCCCTTGTACCCTCAACTCAGCCCTTCGGGAAGACCACTGCCCTGCTGTGGGTTCGGCGCCTGGAGCCTCCTGGGACCTAACCGTAACCGTAACCCCACACCGAACGGGAACCCTCCACCGAAATCTAAGCCTGCCTCGAACCCTTACCCTGCTATGGAGCTGCCTTCTGGCATGGGCCCTCACTTCAGCACTCGAGGGAGATCACGAGACCGGAGTCGATTCAGCCCTGGCGACGTCCCTGGACCAAACCCTAACCCTAGCTAAGGCTCCCTCCCCATGGGGACGCCATGCCAAACTCTGACAACACCACGCGCCTGGGGTCCAGAAGCACTGCATGCTGACTCGGCATTGAAGCTGCAAGCTCACCATGTCGTTTCCAAGCCCGTCTGCAGCTGACCGAGAGGATTCCGGAGGCCTCCTCGAACAGGGGCCGATCGACGTCTGTGGCCTTGGCAGCCAAAGACGGATCCTGACCGGCACCGTCCCTTGTGCCCTCAACTCAGCCCTTCGGGGAGACCACTGCCCTGCTGTAGGTTGGGCGCCTGGAGCCTCCTGGGACCTAACCCTAACCCTAACCCCACACCGAACGGGGACCCTCCACCGAAACCTATGCCGGCCTCGACCCCTAACCCTGCGCTTGAGCCGCCTTGCTGCATGGGCCCTCACTTCATCCCTCGAGGGAGATCACGAGACCGGAGTCGCTTCGGCCCTGGCGACGTCCCTGGACCGAACCCTAACCCTAGCTAAGGCTCTCTCCCCAAGAGGACCCTATGCCAACGTCTGACAACACCACGCGCCTGGGGTCCGGAAGAGGTGCAGCCTGACACGTCATGGAACCTGGAAGCTCACCATGTGGTTTCCCAGGCCCGGCTGCAGCTGCCGAGAGGATGGCGGAGGCCTCCTCGACCAGGGACTCAAACACGTGTGTCCCCTTGGTAGCCAAAGACGGATCCTGACCGGCAGCCTCCCTTGTGCCCTCAACTCAGCCCTTGGGGGCGACCACTGCCCTGCTGTGGGTTGGGCGCCTGGAGCCTCCTGGGACCTAACCCTAACCCTAACCGTATCCCGAACCGGGAGCCTCCACCACAACCTAAGCCTGCCTCGAACCCTAACCCTGCTGTGGAGCCGCCTTCTGGCATGGGCCCTCACTTCAGCCCTCGATGGAGATCACGAGACTGGAGTCGATTCAGCCCTGGCGACGTCCTTGGACCAAACCCTAACCCTAGCTAAGGCTCCCTCCCCATGGGGACCCCATGCCAAAGTCTGACAACACCACGTGCCTGGGGTCCAGAAGCGGTGCAGGCTGACTCGGCATGGAAGCTGCAAGATCACCATGTCGTTTCCAGGCCCGTCTGCAGCTGACCGAGAGGATTCCGGAGGCCTCCTCGAACAGGGGCCGATCGACGTCTGTGGCCTTGCCAGCCAAAGACGGATCCTGACCGGCAGCCTCCCTTGTGCCCTCATCTCAGCCATTGGGGCGACCACTGCCCTGCTGTGGGTTGGGCGCCTAGAGCCTCCTGGGACCTAACCCTAATCCTAACCGTACCCCGAACCGGGACCCTGCGCCACAACCTAAGCGTTCCTCAAACCCTAACCCTGCTATGGAGCCGCCTTTTGGCATGGGCCCTCACTTCAGCCCTCGAGGGAGATCACGAGACTGGAGTCGATTCAGCCCTGGCGACGTCCCTGGACCAAACCCTAACCCTAGCTAAGGCTCCCTCCCCATGGGGACGCCATGCCAAACTCTGACAACACCACGCGCCTGGGGTCCAGAAGCAGTGCATGCTGACTCGGCATGGAAGCTGCAAGCTCACCATGTCGTTTCCAGGCCCGTCTGCAGCTGACCGAGAGGATTCCGGAGGCCTCCTCGAACAGGGGCCGATCGACGTCTGTGGCCTTGGCAGCCAAAGACGGATCCTGACCGGCACCGTCCCTTGTGCCCTCAACTCAGCCCTTGGGGGCGACCACTGCCCTGCTGTGGGTTGGGCGCCTGGGGCCTCCTGGGACCTAACCCTAACCATAACCCCACACCGAACGGGGACCCTCCACCGAAACCTAAGCCGGCCTCGACCCCTAACCCTGCACTTGAGCCGCCTTGCTGCATGGGCCGTCACTTCATCCCTCGAGGGAGATCACGAGACCGGAGTCGCTTCGGCCCTGGCGACGTCCCTGGACCGAACCCTAACCCTAGCTAAGGCTCTCTCCCCAAGAGGACCCTATGCCAACGTCTGACAACACCACGCGCCTGGGGTCCGGAAGAGGTGCAGCCTGACACGGCATGGAACCTGGAAGCTCACCATGTGGTTTCCCAGGCCCGGCTGCAGCTGCCGAGAGGATTGCGGAGGCCTCCTCGACCAGGGGCTCAAACCCCTGTGTCCCCTTGGTAGCCAAAGACGGATCCTGACCGGCAGCCTCCCTTGTGCCCTCAACTGAGCCACTGGTGGCGACCACTGCCCTGCTGTGGGTTGGGCGCCTAGAGCCTCCTGGCACCTAACCCTAACCCTAACCGTACCCCGAACCGGGAACCTCCGCCATAACCTAAGCCTGCCTCGAACCCTAACCCTGCTGTGGAGCCGCCTTCTGGCATGGGCCCTCACATAAGCCCTCGATGGAGATCACGAGACTGGAGTCGATTCAGCCCTGGCGACGTCCTTGGACCAAACCATAACCCTAGCTAAGGCTCCCTCCCCATGGGGACCCCATGCCAAAGTCTGACAACACCACGCGCCTGGGGTCCAGAAGCGGTGCAGGCTGACCCGGCATGGAAGCTGCAAGATCACCATGTCGTTTCCAGGCCCGTCTGCAGCTGACCGAGAGGATTCCGGAGGCCTCCTCAAACAGGGGCCGATCGACGTCTGTGGCCTTGCCAGCCAAAGACGGATCCTGACCGGCAGCCTCCCTTGTGCCCTCAACTCAGCCATTGGGGGCTACCACTGCCCTGCTGTGGGTTGGGCGCCTAGAGCCTCCTGGGACCTGACCCTAACCCAAACCCCACACCGAACGGGGACCCTCCACTGAAACCTAAGCTGGCCTCGACCCCTAACCCTGCGCTTGAGCCGCCTTGCTGCATGGGCCCTCACTTCATCCCTCGAGGGAGATCACGAGACCGGAGTCGCTTCGGCCCTGGCCACGTCCCTGGACCGAACCCTAACCCTAGCTAAGGCTCTCTCCCCAAGAGGACCCTATGCCAACGTCTGACAACACCACGCGCCTGGGGACCGGAAGAGGTGCAGGCTGACTCGGCATGGAACCTGGATGCTCACCATGTGGTTTCCCAGGCCCGGCTGCAGCTGCCGAGAGGATTGCGGAGGCCTCCTCGACCAGGGGCCCAAACACGTGTGTGCCCTTGGCAGCCAAAGACGGATCCTGACCGGCAGCCTCCCTTGTGCCCTCAAGTCAGTCCTTGGGGGCGGCCACTGCCATGCTGTGGGTCGGGCGCCTGGAGCCTCCTGGAACCTAACCGTAACCCTAACCCCACACCGAACGGGAACCCTCCACCGAAACCTAAGCCTGCCTCGAACCCTAACCCTGCTATGGAGCCGCCTTCTGGCATGGGCCCTCACTTCAGCACTCGAGGGAGATCACGAGACTGGAGTCGATTCAGCCCTGGCGACGTCCCTGGACCAAACCCTAACCCTAGCTAAGGCTCCCTCCCCATGGGGACCCCATGCCAAAGTCTGACAACACCAGGCGCCTGGCGTCCAGAAGCAGTGCATGCTGACTCGGCATGGAAGCTGCAAGCTCACCATGTCGTTTCCAGGCCCGTCTGCAGCTGACCGAGAGGATTCCGGAGGCCTCCTCGAACAGGGGCCGATCGACGTCTGTGGCCTTGGCAGCCAAAGACGGATCCTGACCGGCACCGTCCCTTGTGCCCTCAACTCAGCCCTTCGAGAAGACCACTGCCCTGCTGTGGGTTCGGCGCCTGGAGCCTCCTGGGACCTAACCCTAACCCTAACCCCACACCGAACGGGGACCCTCCACCGAAACCTAAGCCGGCCTCGACCCCTAACCCTGCGCTTGAGCCGCCTTGCTGCATGGGCCCTCACTTCATCCTTCGAGGGAGATCACGAGACCGGAGTCGCTTCGGCCCTGGCGACGTCCATGGACCGAACCCTAACCCGAGCTAAGTCTCTCTCCCCAAGAGGACCCTATGCCAACGTCTGACAACACCACGCGCCTGGGATCCGGAAGAGGTGCAGGCTGACTCGGCATGGAACCTGGAAGCTCACCATGTCGTTTCCCAGCCCCGGCTCTAGCTGCCGAGAGGATTGCGGAGGCCTCCTCGACCGGGGCCCAAACACGTGTGTGGCCTTGGCAGCCAAAGACGGATCCTGACCGGCACCGTCCCTTGTGCCCTCAACTGAGCCCTTCGGGAAGACCACTGCCCTGCTGTGGGTTCGGCGCCTGGAGCCTCCTGGGACCTAACCCTAACCCTAACCCCACACCGAACGGGGACCCTCCACCGAAACCTAAGCCGGCCTCGACCCCTAACCCTGCGCTTGAGCCGCCTTGCTGCATGGGCCCTCACATCATCCCTCGAGGGAGATCACGAGACCGGAGTCGATTCAGCCCTGGCGACGTCCCTGGACCAAACCCTAACCCTAGCTAAAGCTCTCTCCCCAAGAGGACCCTATGCCAACGTCTGACAACACCACGCGCCTGGGGTCCGGAAGAGGTGCAGGCTGACTCGGCATGGAACCTGGAAGCTCACCATGTGGTTTCCCAGGCCCGGCTGCACCTGCCGAGGGGATTGCGGAGGCCTCTTCGACCAGGGGCCCAAACACGTGTGTGCCCTTGGCAGCCAAAGACGGATCCTGACCGGCAGCCTCCCTTGTGCCCTCAACTCAGTCCTTGGGGGCGACCACTGCCATGCTGTGGTTTGGGCGCCTGGAACCTCCTGGGACCTAACCCTAACCCTAACCGTACCCCGAACCGGGACCCTCCACCACCACCTAAGCGTTCCTCGAACCCGAACCCTGCTACGGAGCCGCCTTCTGGCATGGGCCCTCACTTCAGCCCTCGAGGGAGATCACGAGACTGGAGTCGATTCAGCCCTGGCGACGTCCCTGGACCAAACCCTAACCCTAGCTAAGGGTCCCTCCCCATGGGGACCCCATGCCAAACTCTGACAACACCAGGCGCCTGGCGTCCAGAAGCAGTGCATGCTGACTCGGCATGGAAGCTGCAAGCTCACCATGTCGTTTCCAGGCCCGTCTGAAGCTGACCGAGAGGATTCCGGAAGCCTCCTCGTACAGGGGCCGATCGACGTCTGTGGCCTTGGCAGCCAAAGACGGATCCTGACCGGCACCGTCCCTTGTGCCCTCAACTGAGCCTTTCGGGAAGACCACTGCCCTGCTGTGGGTTCGGCGCCTGGAGCCTCCTGGGACCTAATCGTAACCCTAACCCCACACCGAACGGGAACCCTCCACCGAAACCTAAGCCTGCCTCGAATCCTAACCCTGCTACGGAGCCGCCTTCTGGCATGGGCCCTCACTTCAACACTCGAGGGAGATCACGAGAGTGGAGTCGATTCAGCCCTGGCGACATCCCTGGACCAAACCCTAACCCTAGCTAAGGCTCCCTCCCCATGGGGACCCCATGCCAAAGTCTGACCACACCACGCGCCTGGCGTCCAGAAGCAGTGCAGGCTGACTCGGCATGGAAGCTGCAAGCTCACTATGTCGTTTCCAGGCCCGTCTGCAGCTGACCGAGAGGATTCCGGAGGCCTCCTCGAACAGGGGCCGATCGACGTCTGTGGCCTTGGCAGCCAAAGACGGATCCTGACCGGCACCGTCCCTTGTACCCTCAACTCAGCCCTTCGGGAAGACCACTGCCCTGCTGTGGGTTCGGCGCCTGGAGCCTCCTGGGACCTAACCGTAACCGTAACCCCACACCGAACGGGAACCCTCCACCGAAATCTAAGCCTGCCTCGAACCCTTACCCTGCTATGGAGCTGCCTTCTGGCATGGGCCCTCACTTCAGCACTCGAGGGAGATCACGAGACCGGAGTCGATTCAGCCCTGGCGACGTCCCTGGACCAAACCCTAACCCTAGCTAAGGCTCCCTCCCCATGGGGACGCCATGCCAAACTCTGACAACACCACGCGCCTGGGGTCCAGAAGCACTGCATGCTGACTCGGCATTGAAGCTGCAAGCTCACCATGTCGTTTCCAAGCCCGTCTGCAGCTGACCGAGAGGATTCCGGAGGCCTCCTCGAACAGGGGCCGATCGACGTCTGTGGCCTTGGCAGCCAAAGACGGATCCTGACCGGCACCGTCCCTTGTGCCCTCAACTCAGCCCTTCGGGGAGACCACTGCCCTGCTGTAGGTTGGGCGCCTGGAGCCTCCTGGGACCTAACCCTAACCCTAACCCCACACCGAACGGGGACCCTCCACCGAAACCTAAGCCGGCCTCGACCCCTAACCCTGCGCTTGAGCCGCCTTGCTGCATGGGCCCTCACTTCATCCCTCGAGGGAGATCACGAGACCGGAGTCGCTTCGGCCCTGGCGACGTCCCTGGACCGAACCCTAACCCTAGCTAAGGCTCTCTCCCCAAGAGGACCCTATGCCAACGTCTGACAACACCACGCGCCTGGGGTCCGGAAGAGGTGCAGCCTGACACGTCATGGAACCTGGAAGCTCACCATGTGGTTTCCCAGGCCCGGCTGCAGCTGCCGAGAGGATGGCGGAGGCCTCCTCGACCAGGGACTCAAACACGTGTGTCCCCTTGGTAGCCAAAGACGGATCCTGACCGGCAGCCTCCCTTGTGCCCTCAACTCAGCCCTTGGGGGCGACCACTGCCCTGCTGTGGGTTGGGCGCCTGGAGCCTCCTGGGACCTAACCCTAACCCTAACCGTATCCCGAACCGGGAGCCTCCACCACAACCTAAGCCTGCCTCGAACCCTAACCCTGCTGTGGAGCCGCCTTCTGGCATGGGCCCTCACTTCAGCCCTCGATGGAGATCACGAGACTGGAGTCGATTCAGCCCTGGCGACGTCCTTGGACCAAACCCTAACCCTAGCTAAGGCTCCCTCCCCATGGGGACCCCATGCCAAAGTCTGACAACACCACGTGCCTGGGGTCCAGAAGCGGTGCAGGCTGACTCGGCATGGAAGCTGCAAGATCACCATGTCGTTTCCAGGCCCGTCTGCAGCTGACCGAGAGGATTCCGGAGGCCTCCTCGAACAGGGGCCGATCGACGTCTGTGGCCTTGCCAGCCAAAGACGGATCCTGACCGGCAGCCTCCCTTGTGCCCTCATCTCAGCCATTGGGGCGACCACTGCCCTGCTGTGGGTTGGGCGCCTAGAGCCTCCTGGGACCTAACCCTAATCCTAACCGTACCCCGAACCGGGACCCTGCGCCACAACCTAAGCGTTCCTCAAACCCTAACCCTGCTATGGAGCCGCCTTTTGGCATGGGCCCTCACTTCAGCCCTCGAGGGAGATCACGAGACTGGAGTCGATTCAGCCCTGGCGACGTCCCTGGACCAAACCCTAACCCTAGCTAAGGCTCCCTCCCCATGGGGACGCCATGCCAAACTCTGACAACACCACGCGCCTGGGGTCCAGAAGCAGTGCATGCTGACTCGGCATGGAAGCTGCAAGCTCACCATGTCGTTTCCAGGCCCGTCTGCAGCTGACCGAGAGGATTCCGGAGGCCTCCTCGAACAGGGGCCGATCGACGTCTGTGGCCTTGGCAGCCAAAGACGGATCCTGACCGGCACCGTCCCTTGTGCCCTCAACTCAGCCCTTGGGGGCGACCACTGCCCTGCTGTGGGTTGGGCGCCTGGGGCCTCCTGGGACCTAACCCTAACCATAACCCCACACCGAACGGGGACCCTCCACCGAAACCTAAGCCGGCCTCGACCCCTAACCCTGCACTTGAGCCGCCTTGCTGCATGGGCCGTCACTTCATCCCTCGAGGGAGATCACGAGACCGGAGTCGCTTCGGCCCTGGCGACGTCCCTGGACCGAACCCTAACCCTAGCTAAGGCTCTCTCCCCAAGAGGACCCTATGCCAACGTCTGACAACACCACGCGCCTGGGGTCCGGAAGAGGTGCAGCCTGACACGGCATGGAACCTGGAAGCTCACCATGTGGTTTCCCAGGCCCGGCTGCAGCTGCCGAGAGGATTGCGGAGGCCTCCTCGACCAGGGGCTCAAACCCCTGTGTCCCCTTGGTAGCCAAAGACGGATCCTGACCGGCAGCCTCCCTTGTGCCCTCAACTGAGCCACTGGTGGCGACCACTGCCCTGCTGTGGGTTGGGCGCCTAGAGCCTCCTGGCACCTAACCCTAACCCTAACCGTACCCCGAACCGGGAACCTCCGCCATAACCTAAGCCTGCCTCGAACCCTAACCCTGCTGTGGAGCCGCCTTCTGGCATGGGCCCTCACATAAGCCCTCGATGGAGATCACGAGACTGGAGTCGATTCAGCCCTGGCGACGTCCTTGGACCAAACCATAACCCTAGCTAAGGCTCCCTCCCCATGGGGACCCCATGCCAAAGTCTGACAACACCACGCGCCTGGGGTCCAGAAGCGGTGCAGGCTGACCCGGCATGGAAGCTGCAAGATCACCATGTCGTTTCCAGGCCCGTCTGCAGCTGACCGAGAGGATTCCGGAGGCCTCCTCAAACAGGGGCCGATCGACGTCTGTGGCCTTGCCAGCCAAAGACGGATCCTGACCGGCAGCCTCCCTTGTGCCCTCAACTCAGCCATTGGGGGCTACCACTGCCCTGCTGTGGGTTGGGCGCCTAGAGCCTCCTGGGACCTGACCCTAACCCAAACCCCACACCGAACGGGGACCCTCCACTGAAACCTAAGCTGGCCTCGACCCCTAACCCTGCGCTTGAGCCGCCTTGCTGCATGGGCCCTCACTTCATCCCTCGAGGGAGATCACGAGACCGGAGTCGCTTCGGCCCTGGCCACGTCCCTGGACCGAACCCTAACCCTAGCTAAGGCTCTCTCCCCAAGAGGACCCTATGCCAACGTCTGACAACACCACGCGCCTGGGGACCGGAAGAGGTGCAGGCTGACTCGGCATGGAACCTGGATGCTCACCATGTGGTTTCCCAGGCCCGGCTGCAGCTGCCGAGAGGATTGCGGAGGCCTCCTCGACCAGGGGCCCAAACACGTGTGTGCCCTTGGCAGCCAAAGACGGATCCTGACCGGCAGCCTCCCTTGTGCCCTCAAGTCAGTCCTTGGGGGCGGCCACTGCCATGCTGTGGGTCGGGCGCCTGGAGCCTCCTGGAACCTAACCGTAACCCTAACCCCACACCGAACGGGAACCCTCCACCGAAACCTAAGCCTGCCTCGAACCCTAACCCTGCTATGGAGCCGCCTTCTGGCATGGGCCCTCACTTCAGCACTCGAGGGAGATCACGAGACTGGAGTCGATTCAGCCCTGGCGACGTCCCTGGACCAAACCCTAACCCTAGCTAAGGCTCCCTCCCCATGGGGACCCCATGCCAAAGTCTGACAACACCAGGCGCCTGGCGTCCAGAAGCAGTGCATGCTGACTCGGCATGGAAGCTGCAAGCTCACCATGTCGTTTCCAGGCCCGTCTGCAGCTGACCGAGAGGATTCCGGAGGCCTCCTCGAACAGGGGCCGATCGACGTCTGTGGCCTTGGCAGCCAAAGACGGATCCTGACCGGCACCGTCCCTTGTGCCCTCAACTCAGCCCTTCGAGAAGACCACTGCCCTGCTGTGGGTTCGGCGCCTGGAGCCTCCTGGGACCTAACCCTAACCCTAACCCCACACCGAACGGGGACCCTCCACCGAAACCTAAGCCGGCCTCGACCCCTAACCCTGCGCTTGAGCCGCCTTGCTGCATGGGCCCTCACTTCATCCTTCGAGGGAGATCACGAGACCGGAGTCGCTTCGGCCCTGGCGACGTCCATGGACCGAACCCTAACCCGAGCTAAGTCTCTCTCCCCAAGAGGACCCTATGCCAACGTCTGACAACACCACGCGCCTGGGATCCGGAAGAGGTGCAGGCTGACTCGGCATGGAACCTGGAAGCTCACCATGTCGTTTCCCAGCCCCGGCTCTAGCTGCCGAGAGGATTGCGGAGGCCTCCTCGACCGGGGCCCAAACACGTGTGTGGCCTTGGCAGCCAAAGACGGATCCTGACCGGCACCGTCCCTTGTGCCCTCAACTGAGCCCTTCGGGAAGACCACTGCCCTGCTGTGGGTTCGGCGCCTGGAGCCTCCTGGGACCTAACCCTAACCCTAACCCCACACCGAACGGGGACCCTCCACCGAAACCTAAGCCGGCCTCGACCCCTAACCCTGCGCTTGAGCCGCCTTGCTGCATGGGCCCTCACATCATCCCTCGAGGGAGATCACGAGACCGGAGTCGATTCAGCCCTGGCGACGTCCCTGGACCAAACCCTAACCCTAGCTAAAGCTCTCTCCCCAAGAGGACCCTATGCCAACGTCTGACAACACCACGCGCCTGGGGTCCGGAAGAGGTGCAGGCTGACTCGGCATGGAACCTGGAAGCTCACCATGTGGTTTCCCAGGCCCGGCTGCACCTGCCGAGGGGATTGCGGAGGCCTCTTCGACCAGGGGCCCAAACACGTGTGTGCCCTTGGCAGCCAAAGACGGATCCTGACCGGCAGCCTCCCTTGTGCCCTCAACTCAGTCCTTGGGGGCGACCACTGCCATGCTGTGGTTTGGGCGCCTGGAACCTCCTGGGACCTAACCCTAACCCTAACCGTACCCCGAACCGGGACCCTCCACCACCACCTAAGCGTTCCTCGAACCCGAACCCTGCTACGGAGCCGCCTTCTGGCATGGGCCCTCACTTCAGCCCTCGAGGGAGATCACGAGACTGGAGTCGATTCAGCCCTGGCGACGTCCCTGGACCAAACCCTAACCCTAGCTAAGGGTCCCTCCCCATGGGGACCCCATGCCAAACTCTGACAACACCAGGCGCCTGGCGTCCAGAAGCAGTGCATGCTGACTCGGCATGGAAGCTGCAAGCTCACCATGTCGTTTCCAGGCCCGTCTGAAGCTGACCGAGAGGATTCCGGAAGCCTCCTCGTACAGGGGCCGATCGACGTCTGTGGCCTTGGCAGCCAAAGACGGATCCTGACCGGCACCGTCCCTTGTGCCCTCAACTGAGCCTTTCGGGAAGACCACTGCCCTGCTGTGGGTTCGGCGCCTGGAGCCTCCTGGGACCTAATCGTAACCCTAACCCCACACCGAACGGGAACCCTCCACCGAAACCTAAGCCTGCCTCGAATCCTAACCCTGCTACGGAGCCGCCTTCTGGCATGGGCCCTCACTTCAACACTCGAGGGAGATCACGAGAGTGGAGTCGATTCAGCCCTGGCGACATCCCTGGACCAAACCCTAACCCTAGCTAAGGCTCCCTCCCCATGGGGACCCCATGCCAAAGTCTGACCACACCACGCGCCTGGCGTCCAGAAGCAGTGCAGGCTGACTCGGCATGGAAGCTGCAAGATCACCATGTCGTTTCCAGGCCCGTCTGCAGCTGACCGAGAGGATTCCGGAGGCCTCCTCGAACAGGGGCCGATCGACGTCTGTGGCCTTGGCAGCCAAAGACGGATCCTTACCGGCAGCCTCCCTTGTGCCCTCAACTCAGCCCTTGGGGGCGACCACTGCCCTGCTGTGGGTTGGGCGCCTGGAGCCTCCTGGGACCTAACCCTAAACCTAAACGTACCCCGAACCGGGACCCTCCACCACAACCTAAGCCTGCATCAAACCCTAACCCTGCTATGGAGCCGCCTTCTGGCAAGGGCCCTCACTTCAGCCCTCGAGGGAGATCACGAGACTGGAGTCGATTCAGCCCTGGCGACGTCCCTGGACCAAACCCTAACCCTAGCTAAGGCTGCCTCCCCATGGGGACCCCATGCCAAAGTCTCACAACACCACGCGCCTGGGGTCCAGAAGCAGTGCAAGCTTACTCGGCATGGAAGCTGCAAGCTCACCATGTCGTTTCCAGGCCCGTCTGCAGCTGACCGAGAGGATTCCGGAGGCCTCCTCGAACAGGGGCCGATCGACGTCTGTGGCCTTGCCAGCCAAAGACGGATCCTGACCGGCACCGTCCCTTGTGCCCTCAACTCAGCCCTTCGGGAAGACCACTGCCCTGCTGTGGGTTCGGCGACTGGAGCCTCCTGGGACCTAACCCTATCCCTAACCCCACACCGAACGGGGACCCTCCACCGAAACCTAAGCCGGCCTCGACGCCTAACCCTGCGCTTGAGCCGCCTTGCTACATGGGCCCTCACTTCAAACCTCGAGGGAGATCACGAGACCGGAGTCGCTTCGGCCCTAGCGACGTCCCTGGACCGAACCCTAACCCTAGCTAAAGCTCTCTGCCCAAGAGGACCCTATGCCAACGTCTGACAACACCACGCGCCTGGGGGTCCGGAAGAGGTGCAGGCTGACTCTGCATGGAACCTGGAAGCTCACCATGTGGTTTCCCAGGCCCGGCTGCAGCTGCCGAGAGGATTGCGGAGGCCTCCTCGACCAGGGGCCCAAACACGTGTGTGGCCTTGGCAACCAAAGACGGATCCTGACCGGCAGCCTCCCTTGTGCCCTCAACTCAGTCCTTGGGGGCGACCACTGCCATGCTGTGGGTTGGGCGCCTGGAACCTCCTCGGACCTAACCCTAACCCTAACCGTACCCCAAAACGGGACCCTCCACCACAACCTAAGCGTTCCTCGAACCCTAACCCTGCTATGGAGCCGCCTTCTGGCATGGGCCCTCACTTCATCCCTCGAGGGAGATCACGAGACCGGAGTCGCTTCGGCCCTGGCGACGTCCCTGGACCGAACCCTAACCCTAGCTAAGGCTCTCTCCCCAAGAGGACCCTATGCCAACGTCTGACAACACCACGCGCCTGGGGTCCGGAAGAGGTGCAGGCTGACTCGGCATGGAACCTGGAAGCTCACCATGTGGTTTCCCAGGCCCGGCTGCAGCTGCCGAGAGGATGGCGGAGGCCTCCTCGACCAGGGACTCAAACACGTGTGTCCCCTTGGTAGCCAAAGACGGATCCTGACCGGCAGCCTCCCTTGTGCCCTCAACTCAGCCCTTGGGGGCGACCACTGCCCTGCTGTGGGTTGGGCGCCTGGAGCCTCCTGGGACCTAACCCTAACCCTAACCGTATCCCGAACCGGGAGCCTCCACCACAACCTAAGCCTGCCTCGAACCCTAACCCTGCTGTGGAGCCGCCTTCTGGCATGGGCCCTCACTTCAGCCCTCGATGGAGATCACGAGACTGGAGTCGATTCAGCCCTGGCGACGTCCTTGGACCAAACCCTAACCCTAGCTAAGGCTCCCTCCCCATGGGGACCCCATGCCAAAGTCTGACAACACCACGTGCCTGGGGTCCAGAAGCGGTGCAGGCTGACTCGGCATGGAAGCTGCAAGATCACCATGTCGTTTCCAGGCCCGTCTGCAGCTGACCGAGAGGATTCCGGAGGCCTCCTCGAACAGGGGCCGATCGACGTCTGTGGCCTTGCCAGCCAAAGACGGATCCTGACCGGCAGCCTCCCTTGTGCCCTCATCTCAGCCATTGGGGCGACCACTGCCCTGCTGTGGGTTGGGCGCCTAGAGCCTCCTGGGACCTAACCCTAATCCTAACCGTACCCCGAACCGGGACCCTGCGCCACAACCTAAGCGTTCCTCAAACCCTAACCCTGCTATGGAGCCGCCTTTTGGCATGGGCCCTCACTTCAGCCCTCGAGGGAGATCACGAGACTGGAGTCGATTCAGCCCTGGCGACGTCCCTGGACCAAACCCTAACCCTAGCTAAGGCTCCCTCCCCATGGGGACGCCATGCCAAACTCTGACAACACCACGCGCCTGGGGTCCAGAAGCAGTGCATGCTGACTCGGCATGGAAGCTGCAAGCTCACCATGTCGTTTCCAGGCCCGTCTGCAGCTGACCGAGAGGATTCCGGAGGCCTCCTCGAACAGGGGCCGATCGACGTCTGTGGCCTTGGCAGCCAAAGACGGATCCTGACCGGCACCGTCCCTTGTGCCCTCAACTCAGCCCTTGGGGGCGACCACTGCCCTGCTGTGGGTTGGGCGCCTGGGGCCTCCTGGGACCTAACCCTAACCATAACCCCACACCGAACGGGGACCCTCCACCGAAACCTAAGCCGGCCTCGACCCCTAACCCTGCACTTGAGCCGCCTTGCTGCATGGGCCGTCACTTCATCCCTCGAGGGAGATCACGAGACCGGAGTCGCTTCGTCCCTGGCGACGTCCCTGGACCGAACCCTAACCCTAGCTAAGGCTCTCTCCCCAAGAGGACCCTATGCCAACGTCTGACAACACCACGCGCCTGGGGTCCGGAAGAGGTGCAGCCTGACACGGCATGGAACCTGGAAGCTCACCATGTGGTTTCCCAGGCCCGGCTGCAGCTGCCGAGAGGATTGCGGAGGCCTCCTCGACCAGGGGCTCAAACCCCTGTGTCCCCTTGGTAGCCAAAGACGGATCCTGACCGGCAGCCTCCCTTGTGCCCTCAACTGAGCCACTGGTGGCGACCACTGCCCTGCTGTGGGTTGGGCGCCTAGAGCCTCCTGGCACCTAACCCTAACCCTAACCGTACCCCGAACCGGGAACCTCCGCCATAACCTAAGCCTGCCTCGAACCCTAACCCTGCTGTGGAGCCGCCTTCTGGCATGGGCCCTCACATAAGCCCTTAATGGAGATCACGAGACTGGAGTCGATTCAGCCCTGGCGACGTCCTTGGACCAAACCATAACCCTAGCTAAGGCTCCCTCCCCATGGGGACCCCATGCCAAAGTCTGACAACACCACGCGCCTGGGGTCCAGAAGCGGTGCAGGCTGACCCGGCATGGAAGCTGCAAGATCACCATGTCGTTTCCAGGCCCGTCTGCAGCTGACCGAGAGGATTCCGGAGGCCTCCTCAAACAGGGGCCGATCGACGTCTGTGGCCTTGCCAGCCAAAGACGGATCCTGACCGGCAGCCTCCCTTGTGCCCTCAACTCAGCCATTGGGGGCTACCACTGCCCTGCTGTGGGTTGGGCGCCTAGAGCCTCCTGGGACCTGACCCTAACCCAAACCCCACACCGAACGGGGACCCTCCACTGAAACCTAAGCTGGCCTCGACCCCTAACCCTGCGCTTGAGCCGCCTTGCTGCATGGGCCCTCACTTCATCCCTCGAGGGAGATCACGAGACCGGAGTCGCTTCGGCCCTGGCCACGTCCCTGGACCGAACCCTAACCCTAGCTAAGGCTCTCTCCCCAAGAGGACCCTATGCCAACGTCTGACAACACCACGCGCCTGGGGACCGGAAGAGGTGCAGGCTGACTCGGCATGGAACCTGGAAGCTCACCATGTGGTTTCCCAGGCCCGGCTGCAGCTGCCGAGAGGATTGCGGAGGCCTCCTCGACCAGGGGCCCAAACACGTGTGTGCCCTTGGCAGCCAAAGACGGATCCTGACCGGCAGCCTCCCTTGTGCCCTCAAGTCAGTCCTTGGGGGCGGCCACTGCCATGCTGTGGGTCGGGCGCCTGGAGCCTCCTGGAACCTAACCGTAACCCTAACCCCACACCGAACGGGAACCCTCCACCGAAACCTAAGCCTGCCTCGAACCCTAACCCTGCTACGGAGCCGCCTTCTGGCATGGGCCCTCACTTCAGCCCTCGAGGGAGATCACGAGACTGGAGTCGATTCAGCCCTGGCGACGTCCCTGGACCAAACCCTAACCCTAGCTAAGGGTCCCTCCCCATGGGGACCCCATGCCAAACTCTGACAACACCAGGCGCCTGGCGTCCAGAAGCAGTGCATGCTGACTCGGCATGGAAGCTGCAAGCTCACCATGTCGTTTCCAGGCCCGTCTGAAGCTGACCGAGAGGATTCCGGAAGCCTCCTCGTACAGGGGCCGATCGACGTCTGTGGCCTTGGCAGCCAAAGACGGATCCTGACCGGCACCGTCCCTTGTGCCCTCAACTGAGCCTTTCGGGAAGACCACTGCCCTGCTGTGGGTTCGGCGCCTGGAGCCTCCTGGGACCTAATCGTAACCCTAACCCCACACCGAACGGGAACCCTCCACCGAAACCTAAGCCTGCCTCGAATCCTAACCCTGCTACGGAGCCGCCTTCTGGCATGGGCCCTCACTTCAACACTCGAGGGAGATCACGAGAGTGGAGTCGATTCAGCCCTGGCGACATCCCTGGACCAAACCCTAACCCTAGCTAAGGCTCCCTCCCCATGGGGACCCCATGCCAAAGTCTGACCACACCACGCGCCTGGCGTCCAGAAGCAGTGCAGGCTGACTCGGCATGGAAGCTGCAAGATCACCATGTCGTTTCCAGGCCCGTCTGCAGCTGACCGAGAGGATTCCGGAGGCCTCCTCGAACAGGGGCCGATCGACGTCTGTGGCCTTGGCAGCCAAAGACGGATCCTTACCGGCAGCCTCCCTTGTGCCCTCAACTCAGCCCTTGGGGGCGACCACTGCCCTGCTGTGGGTTGGGCGCCTGGAGCCTCCTGGGACCTAACCCTAAACCTAAACGTACCCCGAACCGGGACCCTCCACCACAACCTAAGCCTGCATCAAACCCTAACCCTGCTATGGAGCCGCCTTCTGGCAAGGGCCCTCACTTCAGCCCTCGAGGGAGATCACGAGACTGGAGTCGATTCAGCCCTGGCGACGTCCCTGGACCAAACCCTAACCCTAGCTAAGGCTGCCTCCCCATGGGGACCCCATGCCAAAGTCTCACAACACCACGCGCCTGGGGTCCAGAAGCAGTGCAAGCTTACTCGGCATGGAAGCTGCAAGCTCACCATGTCGTTTCCAGGCCCGTCTGCAGCTGACCGAGAGGATTCCGGAGGCCTCCTCGAACAGGGGCCGATCGACGTCTGTGGCCTTGCCAGCCAAAGACGGATCCTGACCGGCACCGTCCCTTGTGCCCTCAACTCAGCCCTTCGGGAAGACCACTGCCCTGCTGTGGGTTCGGCGACTGGAGCCTCCTGGGACCTAACCCTAACCCTAACCCCACACCGAACGGGGACCCTCCACCGAAACCTAAGCCGGCCTCGACGCCTAACCCTGCGCTTGAGCCGCCTTGCTACATGGGCCCTCACTTCAAACCTCGAGGGAGATCACGAGACCGGAGTCGCTTCGGCCCTAGCGACGTCCCTGGACCGAACCCTAACCCTAGCTAAAGCTCTCTGCCCAAGAGGACCCTATGCCAACGTCTGACAACACCACGCGCCTGGGGGTCCGGAAGAGGTGCAGGCTGACTCTGCATGGAACCTGGAAGCTCACCATGTGGTTTCCCAGGCCCGGCTGCAGCTGCCGAGAGGATTGCGGAGGCCTCCTCGACCAGGGGCCCAAACACGTGTGTGGCCTTGGCAACCAAACACGGATCCTGACCGGCAGCCTCCCTTGTGCCCTCAACTCAGTCCTTGGGGGCGACCACTGCCATGCTGTGGGTTGGGCGCCTGGAACCTCCTCGGACCTAACCCTAACCCTAACCGTACCCCAAAACGGGACCCTCCACCACAACCTAAGCGTTCCTCGAACCCTAACCCTGCTATGGAGCCATCTTCTGGCATGGGCCCTCACTTCAGCCCTCGAGGGAGATCACGAGACTGGAGTCGATTCAGCCCTGGCGACTGCCAGCTGAATTCGAAGCCTGAATTCGAAGCCTGCCTCGAACCCTAACCCTGCTATGGAGCCGCCTTCTGGCATGGGCCCTCACTTCAGCACTCGAGGGAGATCACGAGACTGGAGTCGATTCAGCCCTGGCGACGTCCCTGGACCAACCCTAACCCCAGCTAAGGCTCCCTCCCCATGGGGACCCCATGCCAAAGTCTGACAACACCACGCGCCTGGGGTCCAGAAGCAGTGCATGCTGACTCGGCATGGAAGCTGCAAGCTCACCATGTCGTTTCCAGGCCCGTCTGCAGCTGACCGAGAGGATTCCGGAGGCCTCCTCGAACAGGGGCCGATCGACGTCTGTGGCCTTGGCAGACAAAGACGGATCCTGACCGGCACCGTCCCTTGTACCCTCAACTCAGCCCTTCGGGAAGACCACTGCCCTGCTGTGGGTTCGGCGCCTGGAGCCTCCTGGGACCTAACCGTAACCGTAACCCCACACCGAACGGGAACCCTCCACCGAAATCTAAGCCTGCCTCGAACCCTTACCCTGCTATGGAGCCGCCTTCTGGCATGGGCCCTCACCTCAGCACTCGAGGGAGATCACGAGACTGGAGTCGATTCAGCCCTGGCGACGTCCCTGGACCAAACCCTAACCCCAGCTAAGGCTCCCTCCCCATGGGGACCCCATGCCAAAGTCTGACAACACCACGCGCCTGGGGTCCGGAAGAGGTGCAGGCTGACCCGGCATGGAACCTGGAAGCTCACCATGTGGTTTCCCCGGCCCGGCTGCAGCTGCCGGGAGGATTGCGGAGGCCTCCTCGACCAGGGACCCAAACACGTGTGTGGCCTTGGCAGCCAAAGACGGATCCTGACCGGCAGCCTCCCTTGTGCCCTCAACTCAGTCCTTGTGGGCGACCACTGCCCTGCTGTGGGTTGGGCGCCTGGAGCCTCCTGGGACCTAACCCTAACCCTAACCGTACCCCGAACCGGGACCCTCGACCACAACCAAAGCCTACCTCGTACCATAACCCTACAATGGAGCCGCTTTCTGGCATGGGCCCTCACTTCAGCCCTCGAGGGAGATCACGAGACTGGAGTCGATTCAGCCCTGGCGACGTCCCTGGACCAAACCCTAACCCTAGCTAAGGCTCCCTCCCCATGGGGACCCCATGCCAAAGTCTGACAACACCACGCGCCTGGGGTCCAGAAGCAGTGCAGGCTGACTCGGCCTGGAAGCTGCAAGCTCAGCATGTCGTTTCCAGACCCGTCTGCAGCTGACCGAGAGGATTCCTGAGGCCTCCTGGAACAGGGGCCGATCGCCGTCTGTGGCCTTGGCAGCCAAATACGGATCCTGACCGGCACCGTCCCTTGTGCCCTAAACTCAGCCCTTGGGGGCGACCACTGCCCTGCTGTGGGTTGGGCGCCTGGAGCCTCCTGGGACCTAACCCTAACCCTAACCGTACCCCGAACCGGGACCCTCGACCACAACCTAAGCCTGCCTCGAACCCTAACCCTACTATGGAGCCACCTTCTGGCATGGGCCCTCACTTCAGCCCTCGAGGGAGATCACGAGACTGGAGTCGATTCAGCCCTGGCGACGTCCCTGGACCAAACCCTATGCCTAGCTAAGGCTCCCTCCCCATAGGGACCCCATGCCAAAGTCTGACAACACCACGCGCCTGGGGTCCAGAAGCGGTGCAGGCTGCCTCGGCATGGAAGCTGCAAGATCACCATTTCATTTCCAGGCCCGTCTGCAGCTGACCGAGAGGATTCCGGAGGCCTCCTCGAACAGGGGCCGATCGACGTCTGTGGCCTTGGCAGCCAAAGACGGATCCTGACCGGCACCGTCCCTTGTGCCCTCAACTGAGCCCTTCGGGAAGACCACTGCCCTGCTGTGGGTTCGGCGCCTGGAGCCTCCTGGGACCTAACCCTAACCCTAACCCCACACCGAACGGGGACCCTCCACCGAAACCTAAGCCGGCCTCGACCCCTAACCCTGCGCTTGAGCCGCCTTGCTGCATGGGCCGTCACTTCATCCCTCGAGGGAGATCACGAGACCGGAGTCGCTTCGGCCCTGGCGACGTCCCTGGACCGAACCCTAACCCTAGCTAAAGCTCTCTCCCCAAGAGGACCCTATGCCAACGTCTGACAACACCACGCGCCTGGGGTCCGGAAGAGGTGCAGGCTGACTCGGCATGGAACCTGGAAGCTCACCATGTGGTTTCCCAGGCCCGGCTGCAGCTGCCGAGGGGATTGCGGAGGCCTCTTCGACCAGGGGCCCAAACACGTGTGTGCCCTTGGCAGCCAAAGACGGATCCTGACCGGCAGCCTCCCTTGTGCCCTCAACTCAGTCCTTGGGGGCGACCACTGCCATGCTGTGGTTTGGGCGCCTGGAACCTCCTGGGACCTAACCCTAACCCTAACCGTACCCCGAACCGGGACCCTCCACCACAACCTAAGCGTTCCTCGAACCCGAAACCTGCTATGGAGCCGCCTTCTGGCATGGGCCCTCACTTCAGCCCTCGAGGGAGATCACGAGACTGGAGTCGATTCAGCCCTGGCGACGTCCCTGGACCAAACCCTAACCCTAGCTAAGGGTCCCTCCCCATGGGGACCCCATGCCAAACTCTGACAACACCAGGCGCCTGGCGTCCAGAAGCAGTGCATGCTGACTCGGCATGGAAGCTGCAAGCTCACCATGTCGTTTCCAGGCCCGTCTGAAGCTGACCGAGAGGATTCCGGAGGCCTCCTCGTACAGGGGCCGATCGACGTCTGTGGCCTTGGCAGCCAAAGACGGATCCTGACCGGCAGCCTCCCTTGTGCCCTCATCTCAGCCATTGGGGGCGACCACTGCCCTGCTGTGGGTTGGGCGCCTAGAGCCTCCTGGGACCTAACCCTAATCCTAACCGTACCTCGAACCGGGACCCTGCGCCACAAACTAAGCCTGCCTCGAACCCTAACCCTACTATGGAGCCGCCTTCTGGCATGGGCCCTCACTTCAGCACTCGAGGGAGATCACGAGACTGGAGTCGATTCAGCCCTGGCGACGTCCCTGGACCAAACCCTAACCCTAGCTATGGCTCCCTCCCCATGGGGACCCCATGCCAAAGTCTCACAACACCACGCGCCTGTGGTCCAGAAGCAGTGCATGCTGACTCGGCATGGAAGCTGCAAGCTCACCATGTCGTTTCCAGGCCCGTCTGCAGCTGACCGAGAGGATTCCGGAGGCCTCCTCGAACAGGGACCGATCGACGTCTGTGGCCTTGGCAGCCAAAGACGGATCCTGACCGGCACCGTCCCTTGTGCCCTCAACTGAGCCCTTCGGGAAGACCACTGCCCTGCTGTGGGTTCGGTGCCTGGAGCCTCCTGGGACCTAATCGTAACCCTAACCCCACACCGAACGGGAACCCTCCACCGAAACTTAAGCCTGCCTCGAATCCTAACCCTGCTACGGAGCCGCCTTCTGGCATGGGCCCTCACTTCAACACTCGAGGGAGATCACGAGAGTGGAGTCGATTCAGCCCTGGCGACATCCCTGGACCAAACCCTAACCCAGGCTAAGGCTCCCTCCCCATGTGGACCCGATGCCAAAGTCTGACCACACCACGCGCCTGGCGTCCAGAAGCAGTGCAGGCTGACTCGGCATGGAAGCTGCAAGATCACCATGTCGTTTCCAGGCCCGTCTGCAGCTGACCGAGAGGATTCCGGAGGCCTCCTCGAACAGGGGCCGATCGACGTCTGTGGCCTTGGCAGCCAAAGACGGATCCTGACCGGCAGCCTCCCTTGTGCCCTCAACTCTGCCCTTGGGGTCGACCACTGCCCTGCTGTGGGTTGGGCACCTGGAGCCTCCTGGGACCTAACCCTAACCCTAACCGTACCCCGAACCGGGACCCTCCACCACAACCTAAGCCTGCATCAAACCCTAACCTGCTATGGAGCCGCCTTCTGGCATGGGCCCTCACTTCAGCCCTCCAGGGAGATCACGAGACTGGAGTCGATTCAGCCCTGGCGACGTCCCTGGACCAAACCCTAACCCTAGCTAAGGCTGCCTCCCCATGGGGACCCCATGACAAAGTCTGACAACACCACGCGCCTGGGGTCCAGAAGCAGTGCAGACTGACTCGGCATGGAAGCTGCAAGTTCACCATGTCATTTCCAGGGAATTCTGCAGCTGACCGAGAGGATTCCGGAGGCCTCGTCGAACAGGGGCCGATCGACGTCTGTGGCCTTGGCAGCCAAAGACGGATCCTGACCGGCACCGTCCCTTGTGCCCTCAACTCATCCCTTGGGGGCGACCACTGCTCTGCTGTGGGTTGGACGCCTGGAGCCTCCTGGGACCTAACCCTAACCCAAACGTACCCCGAACCGGGACCCTCCACAACAACGTAAGCCTGCCTCGAACCCTAACCCTGCTATGGAGCCGCCTTCTGGCATGGGCCCTCACTTCAGCACTCGAGGGAGATCACGAGACTGGAGTCGATTCAGCCCTGGCGACGTCCCTGGACCAAACCCTAACCCTATCTAAGGCTCCCTCCCCATGGGGACCCCATGCCGAAGTCTCACAACATCACGCGCCTGGGGTCCAGAAGCAGTGCATGCTGACTCGGCATGGAAGCTGCAAGCTCACCATGTCGTTTCTAGGCCCGTCTGCAGCTGACCGAGAGGATTCCGGAGGCCTCCTCGAACAGGGGCCGATCGACGTCTGTGGCCTTGGCGGCCAAAGACGGATCCTGACCGGCACCGTCCCTTGTGCCCTCAACTCAGCCCTTGGGGGCGACCACTGCCCTGCTGTGGGTTGGGCGCCTGGGGCCTCCTGGGACCTAACCCAAACCCTAACCCCACACCGAACGGGGACCCTCCACCGAAACCTAAGCCGGCCTCGACCCCTAACCCTGCGCTTGAGCCGCCTTGCTGCGTGGGCCCTGACTTCATCCCTCGAGGGAGATCACGAGACCGGAGTCGCTTCGGCCCTGGCGACGTCCATGGACCGAACCCTAACCCTAGTTAAGGCTCTCTCCCCAAGAGGAACCTATGCCAAAGTCTGACAACACCACGCGCCTGGGGTCCGGAAGAGGAGCAGGCTGACTCGGCATAGAACCTGGAGGCTCACCATGTCGTTTCCCAGGCCCGGCTGCAGCTGCCGAGAGGATTGCGGAGGCCTCCTCGACCAGGGGCCCAAACACGTGTGCCCTTGGCAGCCAAAGACGGATCCTGACCGGCAGCCTCCCTTGTGCCCTCAACTCAGCCCTTGGGGGCGACCACTGCCATGCTGTGGGTTGGGCGCCTGGAGCCTCCTGGGACCTAACCGTAACCCTAACCCCACACCGAACGGGAACCCTCCACCGAAACCTAAGCCTGCCTCGAATCCTAACCCTGCTACGGAGCCGCCTTCTGGCATGGGCCCTCACTTCAGCAATCGAGGGAGATCACGAGAGTGGAGTCGATTCAGCCCTGGCGACATCCCTGGACGAAACCCTAACCCTAGCTAAGGCTCCCTCCCCATGGGGACCCCATGCCAAAGTCTCACAACACCACGCGCCTGGGGTCCAGAAGCAGTGCAGGCTGACTCGACATGGAAGCTGCAAGCTCACCATGTCGTTTCCAGTCCCATCTGCAGCTGACCGAGAGGATTCCGGAGGCCTCCTCGAACAGGGACCGATCGACGTCTGTGGCCTTGGCAGCCAAAGACGGATCCTGACCGGCACCGTCCCTTGTGCCCTCAACTCAGCCCTTCGGGGAGACCACTGCCCTGCTGTGGGTTGGGCGCCTGGGGCCTCCTGGGACGTAACCCTAACCCTAACCCCACACCGAACGGGGACCCTCCACCGAAACCTAAGCCGGCCTCGACCCCTAACCCTGCGCTTGAGCCGCCTTGCTGCATGGGCCCTCACTTCATCCCTCGAGGGAGATCACGAGACCGGAGTCGCTTTGGCCCTGGCGACGTCCCTGGGCCGAACCCTAACCCTAGCTAAGGCTCTCTCCCCAAGAGGACCCTATGCCAACGTCTGACAACACCACGTGCCTGGGGTCCGGAAGAGGTGCAGGCTGACTCGGCATGGAACCTGGAAGTTCACCATGTCGTTTCCCAGGCCCGGCTGCAGCTGCTGAGAGGATTGCAGAGGCCTCCTCGACCAGGGGCCCAAACACGTGTGTGGTCTTGGCAGCCAAAGACGGATCCTGACCGGCAACGTCCCTTGTGCCCTCAACTCAGCCCTTGGGGGCGACCACTGCCCTGCTGTGGGTTGGGCGCCTGGAGCCTCCTGGGACCTAACACTAACCCTAACCGTACACCGAAACGGGACCCTCCAACACAACCTAAGCCTGCCTCGAACCCTAACCCTGCTATGGAGTCGCCTTCTGGCATGGGCCCTCACTTCAGCCCTCGAGGGAGACCACGAGACTGTAGTCGATTCAACCCTGGCGACGTCCCTGGACCAAACCCTAACCCTAGCTAAGGCTCCCTCCCCATGGGGACCCCATGCCAAAGTCTGAAAACACCACGCGCCTGGGGTCCAGAAGCGGTGCAGGATAACTTGGCATGGAAGCTGCAAGATCACCATGTCGTTTCCAGGCCCGTCTGCAGCTGACCGAGAGGATTCCGGAGGCCTCCTCGAACAGGGGCCGATCGACGTCTGTGGCATTGCCAGCCAAAGACGGATCCTGACCGGCACCGTACATTGTGCCCTAAACTCAGCCCTTGGGGCGACCACTGCCCTGCTGTGGGTTGGGCGCCTGGAGCCTCCTGGGACCTAACCCTAACCCTAACCGTACCCCGAACCGGGACCCTCCACCACAACCTACGCCTGCCTCGAAACCGACCCCTGCTATGGAGCCGCGTTCTGGCATGGGCCCTCACTTCAGCCCTCGAGGGAGATCACGAGACTGGAGTCGATTCAGCCCTGGGGACGTCCCTGGACCAAACCCTAACCCTAGCTAAGGCTTCCTCCCCATGGGGACCCCATGCCAAAGTCTGAAAACACCACGCGCCTGGGGCCCAGAAGCGGTGCAGACTGACTCGGCATGGAAGCTGCAAGATCACCATGTCTTTTCCAGGCCCGTGTGCAGCTGACCGAGAGGATTCCGGAGGCCTCCTCGAACAGGGGCCGATCGACGTGTGTGGCCTTGGCAGCCAAAGACGGATCCTGACTGGCAACGTCCCTTGTGCCCTCAACTCAGCCCTTCGGGAAGACCACTGCCCTGTTGTGGGTTGGGCGCCTAGAGCCTCCTGGGACCTAACACTAACCCTAACCGTACTCCGAACCGGGACCCTCCACCACAACCTAAGCCTGCCTCGAAACCTAACCCTGCTATGGAGCCGCCTTCTGGCATGGGCCCTCACTTCAGCACTCGAGGGAGATCACGAGACTGGAGTCGATTCAGCCCTGGCGACGTCCCAGGACCAAACCCTAACCCTATCTAAGGCTCCCTCCCCATGGGGACCCCATGCCAAACTCTGACAACACCACGCGCCTGGGGTCCAGAAGCGGTGCAGGCCCACTCGGCATGGAAGCTGCAAGCTCACTATGTCGTTTCCAGTCCCGTCTGCAGCTGACCGAGAGGATTCCGGAGGCCTCCTAGAACAGGGGCCGATCGACGTCTGTGGCCTTGGCAGCCAAAGACGGATCCTGACCGGCACCGTCCCTTGTGCCCTCAACTCAGCCCATGGGGGCGACCACTGCCCTGCTGTGGGTTGGGCGCCTGGAGCCTCCTGGGACCTAACCCTAACCCTAACCCCACACCGTACGGGGACCCTCCACCGAAACCTAAGCCGGCCTCGACCCCTAACCCTGCGCTTAAGCCGCCTTGCTGCATGGGCCCTCACTTCATCCCTCGAGGGAGATCACGAGACCGGAGTCGCTTGGGCCCTGGCGACGTCCCTGGACCGAACCCTAACCCTAGCTAAGGCTCTCTCCCCAAGAGGACCCTATGCCAACGTCTGACAACACCACGCGCCTGGGGTCCGGAAGAGGTGCAGGCTGACTCGGCATGGAACCTGGAAGCTCACCATGTGGTTTCCCAGGGCCGGCTGCAGCTGCCGAGAGGATTGGGGAGGCCTCCTCGACCATGGGCCCAAACACGTGTGTGGCCTTGGCAGCCAAAGGCGGATCCTGACCGGCAGCCTCCCTTGTGCCCTCAACTCAGCCCATGGAGGCGACCACTGCCCTGCTGTGGGTTGGGCGCCTGGAGCCTCCTGGGACCTAACCCTAACCCTAATCGTAACCCGAACCGGGACCCTCCACCACAACCTAAGCCTGCCTCGAAACCTAACCCTGCTATGGAGCCGCCTTCTGGCATGGGCCCTCACTTCAGCCCTCGAGGGAGATCACGACACCGGAGTCGCTTCGGCCCTGGCGACGTCCCTGGACCGAACCATAACCCTATCTAAGGCTCTCTCCCGAAGAGGACCCTATGCCAACGTCTGACAACACCACGCGCCTGGGGTCCGGAAGAGGTGCAGGCTGACTCGGCATGGAACCTGGAAGCTCACCATGTCGTTTCCCCGGCCCAGCTGCAGCTGCCGAGAGGATTGCGGAGGCCTCCTCGACCAGGGGCCCAAACACGTGTGTGGCCTTGGCAGCCAAAGACGGATCCTGACCGGCAGCCTCCCTTGTGCCCTCAACTCAGCCCTTGGGGGCGACCACTACCCTGCTGTGGGTTGGGCACCTGGAGCCTCCTGGGACCTAACCCTAAGCCTAACCGTAACACGAACCGGGACCCTCCAACACAACCTAAGCCTGCCTCGAAACCTAACCCTGCGATGGAGCCGCCTTCTGGCATGGGCCCTCACTTCAGCCCTCGAGGGAGATCACGAGACTGGAGTCGATTCAGCCCTGGCGACGTCCCTGGACCAAACCCTAACCCTAGCTAAGGCTCCCTCCCCTTGGGGACCCCATGCCAAAGTCTGACCACACCACGCGCCTGGGGTCCAGAAGCAGTGCAGGCTGACTCGGCATGGAAGCTTCAAGATCACCATGTCGTTTCCAGGCCCGTCTGCAGCTGACCGAGAGGATACCGGAGGCCTCCTCGAACAGGGGCCGATCGACGTCTGTGGCCTTGGCAGCCAAAGACGGATCCTGACCGGCAGCCTCCCTTGTGCCCTAAACTCAGCCCTTGGGCGCGACCACTGCCCTGCTGTGGGTTGGGCGGCTGGAGCCTCCTGGGACCTAACCCTAACCCTAACCGTACCCCGAACCGGGACCCTCCACCACAACCTAAGCGTTCCTCGAACCCTAACCCTGCTATGGAGCCGCCTTCTGGCATGGGCCCTCAATTCAGTCCTCGAGGGAGATCACGAGACTGGAGTCGATTCAGCCCTCGCGACGTCCCTGGGCCAAACCCTAACCCTAGCTAAGGCTCCCACCCCATGGGGCCCCATGCCAAAGTCTGACAACACCACGCGCCTGGGGTCCAGAAGCAGTGCAGGCTGACTCGGCCTGGAAGCTGCAAGCTCACCATGTCGTTTCCAGACCCGTCTGCAGCTGACCGAGAGGATTCCTGAGGCCTCCTGGAACAGGGGCCGATCGACGTCTGTGGCCTTGCCAGCCAAAGACGGATCCTAACTGGCAGCCTCCCTTGTGCCCTCAACTCAGCCCTTGGGGGCGACCACTGCCCTGCTGTGGGTTGGGCGCCTGGGGCCTCCTGGGACCTAACCCTAACCCTAAACGTAACCCGAAACGGGACCCTCCACCACAACCTATGCCTGCCTCGAAACCTAACCCTGCTATGGAGCCGCCTTCTGGCATGGGCCCTCACTTCAGCCCTCGAGGGAGATCACGAGACTGGAGTCGATTCAGCCCTGACGACGTCCCTGGACCAAACCCTAACCCTAGCTAAGGCTCCCTCCCCATGGGGACCCCATGCCAAAGTCTGACCACACCACGCGCCTGGGGTCCAGAAGCAGTGCAGGCTGACTCGGCCTGGAAGCTTCAAGATCACCATGTCGTTTCCAGGCCCGTCTGCAGCTGACCGAGAGGATACCGGAGGCCTCCTCGAACAGGGGCCGATCGACGTCTGTGGCCTTGGCAGCCAAAGACGGATCCTGACCGGCAGCCTCCCTTGTGCCCTAAACTCAGCCCTTGGGCGCGACCACTGCCCTGCTGTGGGTTGGGCGCCTGGAGCCTCCTGGGACCCAACCCTAACCCTAACAGTACCCCTAAACGGGACCCTCCACCACAAGCTAAGCCTGCATCAAACCCTAACCCTGCTATGGAGCCGCCTTCTGGCATGGGCCCTCACTTCAGCCCTCGAGGGAGATCACGAGACTGGAGTCGATTCGGCCCTGGCGACGTCCCTGGACCAAACCCTAACCCTAGCTAAGGCTCTCTCCCCAAGAGGACCCTATGCAAACGTCTGACAACATCTCGCGCCTGGGGTCCGGAAGAGGTTCAGGCTGACTCGGCATGGAACCTGGAAGCTCACCATGTCGTTTCCCAGGCCCGGCTGCAGCTGCCGGGAGGATTGCGGAGGCCTCCTCGACCAGGGGCCCAAACACGTGTGTGGCCTTGGCAGCCAAAGACGGATCCTGACCGGCAGCCTCCCTTGTGCCCTAAACTCAGCCCTTGGGCGCGACCACTGCCCTGCTGTGGGTTGGGCGCCTGGAGCCTCCTGGGACCTAACCCTAACCCTAACCGTACCCCGAACGGGGACCCTGCACCACAACCTAACCGTTCCTCGAATCCTAACCCTGCTATGTAGCCGCCTTCTGGCATGGGCCCTCACTTCAGCCCTCGAGGGAGATCACGAGACTGGAGTCGATTCAGCCCTGGCGACGTCCCAGGACCAAACCCTAACCCTAGCTAAGGCTCTCTCCCCAAGAGGACCCTATGCCAACGTCTGACAACACCACGCGCCTGGGGTCCAGAAGAGGTGCAGGTTGACTCGGCATGGAACCTGGAAGCTCACCATGTCGTTTCCCAGGCCCGGCTGCAGCTGCCGGGAGGATTGCGGAGGCCTCCTCGACCAGGGGCCCAAACACGTGTGTGGCCTTGGCAGCCAAAGACGGATCCTGACCGGCAGCCTCCCGTGTGCCCTAAACTCAGCCCTTGGGCGCGACCACTGCCCTGCTGTGGGTTGGGCGCCTGGAGCCTCCTGGGACCTAACCCTAACCCTAACCGTACCCTGAACCGGGACCCTCCACCACAACCTAAGCCTGCATCAAACCCTAACCCTGCTATGGAGCCGCCTTCTGGCATGGGACCTCACTTCAGCCCTCGGGGGAGATCACGAGACTGGAGTCGATTCAGCCCTGGCGACGTCCCTGGACCAAACCCTAACCCTAGCTAAGGCTCCCTCACCATGGGGACCCCATGCCAAAGTCTGACAACACCACGCGCCTGGGGTCCAGAAGCAGTGCATGCTGACTCGGCATGGAAGCTGCAAGATCACCATGTCGTTTCCAGGCCCGTCTGCAGCTGACCGAGAGGATTCCGGAGGCCTCCTCGAACAGGGGCCGATCGACGTCTGTGGCCTTGGCAGTCAAAGACGGATCCTGACCGGCACCGTCCCTTGTGCCCTCAACTCAGCCCTTCGGGAAGACCACTGCCCTGCTGTGGGTTCGGCGCCTGGAGCCTCCTGGGACCTAACCCTAACCCTAACCCCACACCCGACGTGGACCCTCCCCCGAAACCTAAGCCGGCCTCGACCCCTAACCCTGCGCTTGAGCCACCTTGCTGCATGGGCCCTCACTTCAGCCCTCGAGGGAGATCACGAGACCGGAGTGGCTTCGGCCCTGGCGACGTCCCTGGACCGAACCCTATCCCTAGCTAAGGCTCTCTCCCCAAGAGGACCCTATGCCAACGTCTGACAACACCATGCGCCTGGGGTCCGGAAGAGGTGCAGCCTGACTCGGCATGGAACCTGGAAGCTCACCATGTCGTTTCCCAGGCCCGGCTGCAGCTGCCGGAAGGATTGCGGAGGCCTCCTCGACCAGGGGCCCAAACACGTGTGTGGCCTTGGCAGCCAAAGACGGATCCTGACCGGCAGCCTCACTTGTGCCCTCAACTCAGCCCTTGGGGGCGACCACTGCCCTGCTGTGGGTTGGGCGCCTGGAGCCTCCTGGGACCTAATCCTAACCCTAACCCCACACCGAACGGGGACCCTCCACCGAAACCTATGCCGGCCTCGACCCTAACCCTGCGCTTGAGCCGCCTTGCTGCATGGGCCCTCACTTCAGCCCTCGAGGGAGATCACGAGACCGGAGTCGCTTCGGCCCTGGCGACGTCCCTGGACCGAACCCTAACCCTAGCTAAGGCTCTCTCCCCAAGAGGGCCCTATGCCAACGTCTGACAACACCACGCGCCTGGGGTCCGGAAGAGGTGCAGGCTGACTCGGCATGGAACCTGGAAGCTCACCATGTCGTTTCCCAGGCCCGGCTGCAGCTGCGGAGAGGTTTGCGGAGGCCTCCTCGACCAGCGGCCCAAACACGTGTGTGGCCTTGGCAGCCAAAGACGGATCCTGACCGGCAGCCTCCCTTGTGCCCTCAACTCAGCCCTTGGGGGCCACCACTGCCCTGCTGTGGGTTGGGCGCCTGGAGCCTCCTGGGACCTAACCCCAACCCTAACCGTACCCCGAAACGGGACCCTCCACCACAACCTAAGCCTGCATCAAACCCTAACCCTGCTATGGAGCCGCCTTCTGGCATGGGCCCTCACTTCAGCCCTCGAGGGAGATCACGAGACTGGAGTCGATTCAGCCCTGGCGACGTCCCTGGACCAAACCCTAACCCTAGCTAAGGCTCCCTCCCCATGGGGACACCATGCCAAAGTCTGACAACACCACGCGCCTGGGGCCCAGAAGCGGTGCAGGCTGACTCGGCATGGAAGCTGCAAGATCACCATGTCGTTTCCAGGCCCGTGTGCAGCTGACCGAGAGGATTCCGGAGGCCTCCTCGAACAGGGGCCGATCGACGTCTGTGGCCTTGGCAGCCAAAGACGGATCCTGACCGGCACCGTCCTTTGTGCCCTCAACTCAGCCCTTCGGGAAGACCACTGCCCTGCTGTGGGTTGGGCGCCTGGAGCCTCCTGGGACCTAACCCTAACCCTAACCGTACCCCGAAACGGGACCCTCCACCACAACCTAAGCCTGCCTCGAACCCTAACCCTGCTATGGAGCCGCCTTGCTGCATGGGCCCTCACTTCAGCCCTCGAGGGAGATCACGAGACTGGAGTCGATTCAGCCCTGGCGACGTCCAAGGACCAAACCCTAACCCTATCTAAGGCTCCCTCCCCATGGGGACCCCATGCCAAACTCTGACAACACCACGCGCCTGGGATCCAGAAGCGGTGCAGGCTGACTCGGCATGGAAGCTGCAAGCTCACTATGTCGTTTCCAGGCCCGTCTGCAGCTGACCGAGAGGATTCCGGAGGCCTCCTAGAAAAGGGTCCGATCGACGTCTGTGGCCTTGGCAGCCAAAGACGGATCCTGACCGGCAGCCTCCCTTGTGCCCTCAACTCAGCCCTTGGGTGCGACCACTGCCCTGCTGTGGGTTGGGCCCCTGGAGACTCCTGGGACCTAACCCTAACCCTAACCGTACCCCGAACCGGGACCCTCCAACACAACCTAAGCGTTCCTCGAACCCTAACCCTGCTATGGAGCCGCCTTCTGGCATGGGCCCTCACTTCAGCCCTCGAGGGAGATCACGAGACTGGAGTCGATTCAGCCCTGGCGACGTCCCTGGACCAAACCCTAACCCTAGCTAAGGCTCCCTCCCCATGGGGACGCCGTGCCAAACTCTGACAACACCACGCGCCTGGGGTCCAGAAGCAGTGCATGCTGACTCGGCATGGAAGCTGCAAGCTCACCATGTCGTTTCCAGGCCCGTCTGCAGCTGACCGAGAGGATTCCGGAGGCCTCCTCGAACAGGGGCCGATCGACGTCTGTGGCCTTGGCAGCCAAAGACGGATCCTGACCGGCACCTTACCTTGTGCCCTCAATTAAGCCCTTCGGGAAGACCACTGCCCTGCTGTGGGTTCGGCGCCTGGAGCCTCCTGGGACCTAACCGTAACCCGAACCCCACACCGAACGGGAACCCTCCACCGAAACCTAAGCCTGCCTCGAACCCTAACCCTGCTGTGGAGTCGCCTTCTGGCATGGGCCCTCACTTCAGCACTCGAGGGAGAAAAAGGGACTGGAGTGGATTCAGCCCTGGCGACGTCCCTGGACCAAACCCTAACCCTAGCTAAGGCTCCCTCCCCATGGGGACCCCATGCCAAAGTCTGACCACACCACGCGCCTGGGGTCCAGAAGCCGTGCAGGCTGACTCGGCATGGAAGCTTCAAGATCACCATGTCGTTTCCAGGCCCGTCTGGAGCTGACCGAGAGGATACCGGAGGCCTCGTCGAACAGGGGCCGATCGACGTCTGTGGCCTTGGCAGCCAAAGACGGATCCTGACCGGCAGCCTCCCTTGTGCCCTAAACTCAGCCCTTGGGCGCGACCACTGCCCTGCTGTGGGTTGGGCGCCTGGAGCCTCTTGGGACCTAACCCTAACCCTAACCGTACCCCGAAACGGGACCCTCCACCACAACCTAAGCCTGCAACAAACCCTAACCCTGCTATGGAGCCGCCTTCTGGCATGGGCCCTCACTTCAGCCCTCGAGGGAGATCACGAGACTGGAGTCGATTCAGCCCTGGCGACGTCCCTGGACCAAACCCTAACCCTAGCTAAGGCTCCCTCCCCATGGGGACCCCATGCCAAAGTCTGACAACACCACGCGCCTGGGGTCCAGAAGCAGTGCATGCTGACTCGGCATGGAAGCTGCAAGCTCACCATGTCGTTTCCAGGCCCGTCTGCAGCTCACCGAGAGGATTCCGGAGGCCTCCTCGAACAGGGGCCGATCGACGTCTGTGGCCTTGGCAGTCAAAGACGGATCCTGACCGGCACCGTCCCTTGTGACCTCAACTCAGCCCTTCGGGAAGACCACTGCCCTGCTGTGGGTTCGGCGCCTGGAGCCTCCTGGGACCTAACCCTAACCCTAACCCCACACCCAACGGGGACCCTCCACCGAAACCTAAGCCGGCCTCGACCCCTAACCCTGCGCTTGAGCCACCTTGCTGCATGGGCCCTCACTTCAGCCCTCGAGGGAGATCACGAGACTGGAGTCGATTCAGCCCTGGCGACGACCCAGGACCAAACCCTAACCCTAGCTAAGGCTCTCTCCCCAAGAGGACCCTATGGCAACGTCTGACAACACCACGCGCCTGGGGTCCGGAAGAGGTGCAGGCTGACTCGACATGGAACCTGGAAGCTCACCATGTCGTTTCCCAGGCCCGGCTGCAGCTGCCGGGAGGATTGCGGAGGCCTCCTCGACCAGGGGCCCAAACACGTGTGTGGCCTTGGCAGCCAAAGACGGATCCTGACCGGCAGCCTCACTTGTGCCCTCAACTCAGCCCTTGGGCGCGACCACTGCCCTGCTGTGGGTTGGGCGCCTGGAGCCTCCTGGGACTTAACCCTAACCCTAACCCCACACCGAACGGGGACCCTCCACCGAAACCTATGCCGGCCTCGACCCTAACCCTGCGCTTGAGCCGCCTTGCTGCATGCGCCCTTACTTCAGCCCTCGAGGGAGATCACGACACCGGAGTCGCTTCGGCCCTGGCGACGTCCCTGGACCGAACCCTAACCCTAGCTAAGGCTCTCTCCCCAAGAGGACCCTATGCCAACGTCTGAAACACCACGCGCCTGGGGTCCGGAAGAGGTGCAGGCTGACTCGGCATGGAACCTGGAAGCTCACCATGTCGTTTCCCAGGCCCGGCTGCAGCTGCGGAGAGGTTTGCGGAGGCCTCCTCGACCAGGGGCCCAAACACGTGTGTGGCCTTGGCAGCCAAAGACGGATCATGACCGGCAGCCTCCCTTGTGCCCTCAACTCAGCCCTTGGGGGCGACCACTGCCATGCTGTGGGTTGGGCGCCTGGAGCCTCCTGGGACCTGACCCTAACCCAAACCCCACACCGAACGGGGACCCTCCACTGAAACCTAAGCCGGCCTCGACCCCTAACCCTGCGCTTGAGCCGCCTTGCTGCATGGGCCCTCACGTCAGCCCTCGAGGGAGATCACGAGACTGGAGTCGATTCAGCCCTGGCGACGTCCCAGGACCAAACCCTAACCCTAGCTAAGGCTCCCTCCCCATGGGGACCCCATGCCAAAGTCTGACAACACCACGCGCCTGGGGTCCACAAGCGGAGCAGGCTGACTCGGCATGGAAGCTGCAAGCTCACCATGTCGTTTCCAGGCGCGTCTGCAGCTGACCGAGAGGATTCCGGAGGCCTCCTCGAACAGGGGCCGATCGACGTCTGTGGTCTTGGCAGCCAAAGACGGATCCTGACCGGCACGATCCCTTGTGCCCTCAACTCAGCCCTTCGGTAAGACCACTGCCCTGCTGTGGGTTCGGCGCCTGGAGCCTCCTCGGACCTAACCGTAACCCTAACCCCACACCGAACGGGAACCCTCCACCGAAACCTAAGCCTGCCTCGAACCCTACCCCTGCTATGGAGCCGCCTTCTGGCATAGGCCCTCACTTCAGCACTCGAGGGAGATCACGAGACTGGAGTCGATTCAGCCCTGGCGACGTCCCTGGACCAAACCCTAACCCTAGCTAAAGCTCCCTCCACAAGGGGGACCCCATGTCAAAGTCTGACAACACCACGCGCCTGGGGTCCAGAAGCAGTGCAGGCTGACTCGGCATGGAAGCTGCAAGCTCACCATGTCGTTTCCAGGCCCGTCTGCAGCTGACCGAGAGGATTCCGGAGGCCTCCTCGAACAGGGGCCGATCGACGTCTGTGGCCTTGGCAGTCAAAGACGGATCCTGACCGGCACCGTCCCTTGTGCCCTCAACTCAGCCCTTCGGGAAGACCACTGCCCTGCTTTGGGTTCGGCGCCTGGAGCCTCCTGGGACCTAACCCTAACCCTAACCCCACACCGAACGGGGACCCTCCACCGAAAGCTAAGCCGGTCTCGAACCCTAACCCTGCGCTTGAGCCGCCGTGCTGAATGTGCCCTCACTTCAGCCCTCGAGGGAGATCACGAGACCGGAGTGGCTTCGGCCCTGGCGACGTCCCTGGACCGAACCCTAACCCTAGCTAAGGCTCTCTCCCCAAGAGGACCCTATGCCAACGTCTGACAACACCACGCGCCTGGGGTCCGGAAGAGGTGCAGGCTGACTCGGCATGGAACCTGGAAGTTCACCATGTCGTTTCCCAGGCCCGGCTGCAGCTGCCGAGAGGATGGCGGAGGCCTCCTCGACCAGTGGCCCAAAGACGTGTGTGGCCTTGGCAGCCAAAGACGGATCCTGACCGGCAGCCTCCCTTGTGCCCTCAACTCAGCCATTGGGGGCGACCACTGCCCTGCTGTGGGTTGGGCGCCTGGAGCCTCCTGGGACCTAACCCTAATCCTAACCGTACCCCGAACCGGGACCCTCCAACACAACCTAAGCGTTCCTCGAACCCTAACCCTGCTATGGAGCCGCCTTCTGGCATGGGCCCTCACTTCAGCCCTCGAGGGAGATCACGAGACTGGAGTCGATTCAGCCCTGGCGACGTCCCTGGACCAAACCCTAACCCTAGCTAAGGCTCCCTCCCCATGGGGACGCAATGCCAAACTCTGACAACACCACGCGCCTGGGGTCCAGAAGCAGTGCATGCTGACTCGGCATGGAAGCTGCAAGCTCACCATGTCGTTTCCAGGCCCGTCTGCAGCTGACCGAGAGGATTCCGGAGGCCTCCTCGAACAGGGGCCGATCGACGTCTGTGGCCTTGGCAGCCAAAGACGGATCCTGACCGGCACCTTACCTTGTGCCCTCAACTAAGCCCTTCGGGAAGACCACTGCCCTGCTGTGGGTTCGGCGCCTGGAGCCTCCTGGGACCTAACCGTAACCCGAACCCCACACCGAACGGGAACCCTCCACCGAAACCTAAGCCTGCCTCGAACCCTAACCCTGCTGTGGAGTCGCCTTCTGGCATGGGCCCTCACTTCAGCACTCGAGGGAGAAAAAGGGACTGGAGTGGATTCAGCCCTGGCGACGTCCCTGGACCAAACCCTAACCCTAGCTAAGGCTCCCTCCCCATGGGGACCCCATGCCAAAGTCTGACCACACCACGCGCCTGGGGTCCAGAAGCCGTGCAGGCTGACTCGGCATGGAAGCTTCAAGATCACCATGTCATTTCCAGGCCCGTCTGGAGCTGACCGAGAGGATACCGGAGGCCTCGTCGAACAGGGGCCGATCGACGTCTGTGGCCTTGGCAGCCAAAGACGGATCCTGACCGGCAGCCTCCCTTGTGCCCTAAACTCAGCCCTTGGGCGCGACCACTGCCCTGCTGTGGGTTGGGCGCCTGGAGCCTCTTGGGACCTAACCCTAACCCTAACCGTACCCCGAAACGGGACCCTCCACCACAACCTAAGCCTGCAACAAACCCTAACCCTGCTATGGAGCCGCCTTCTGGCATGGGCCCTCACTTCAGCCCTCGAGGGAGATCACGAGACTGGAGTCGATTCAGCCCTGGCGACGTCCCTGAACCAAACCCTAACCCTAGCTAAGGCTCCCTCCCCATGGGGACCCCATGCCAAAGTCTGACAACACCACGCGCCTGGGGTCCAGAAGCAGTGCATGCTGACTCGGCATGGAAGCTGCAAGCTCACCATGTCGTTTCCAGGCCCGTCTGCAGCTCACCGAGAGGATTCCGGAGGCCTCCTCGAACAGGGGCCGATCGACGTCTGTGGCCTTGGCAGTCAAAGACGGATCCTGACCGGCACCGTCCCTTGTGCCCTCAACTCAGCCCTTCGGGAAGACCACTGCCCTGCTGTGGGTTCGGCGCCTGGAGCCTCCTGGGACCTAACCCTAACCCTAACCCCACACCCAACGGGGACCCTCCACCGAAACCTAAGCCGGCCTCGACCCCTAACCCTGCGCTTGAGCCACCTTGCTGCATGGGCCCTCACTTCAGCCCTCGAGGGAGATCACGAGACTGGAGTCGATTCAGCCCTGGCGACGACCCAGGACCAAACCCTAACCCTAGCTAAGGCTCTCTCCCCAAGAGGACCCTATGGCAACGTCTGACAACACCACGCGCCTGGGGTCCAGAAGAGGTGCAGGCTGACTCGGCATGGAACCTGGAAGCTCACCATGTCGTTTCCCAGGCCCGGCTGCAGCTGCCGGGAGGATTGCGGAGGCCTCCTCGACCAGGGGCCCAAACACGTGTGTGGCCTTGGCAGCCAAAGACGGATCCTGACCGGCAGCCTCACTTGTGCCCTCAACTCAGCCCTTGGGGGCGACCACTGCCCTGCTGTGGGTTGGGCGCCTGGGGCCTCCTGGGACCTAACCCTAACCCTAACCCCACACCGAACGGGGACCCTCCACCGAAACCTATGCCGGCCTCGACCCTAACCCTGCGCTTGAGCCGCCTTGCTGCATGGGCCCTTACTTCAGCCCTCGAGGGAGATCACGACACCGGAGTCGCTTCGGCCCTGGCGACGTCCCTGGACCGAACCCTAACCCTAGCTAAGGCTCTCTCCCCAAGAGGACCCTATGCCAACGTCTGACAACACCACGCGCCTGGGGTCCGGAAGAGGTGCAGGCTGACTCGGCATGGAACCTGGAAGCTCACCATGTCGTTTCCCAGGCCCGGCTGCAGCTGCGGAGAGGTTTGCGGAGGCCTCCTCGACCAGGGGCCCAAACACGTGTGTGGCCTTGGCAGCCAAAGACGGATCATGACCGGCAGCCTCCCTTGTGCCCTCAACTCAGCCCTTGGGGGCGACCACTGCCATGCTGTGGGTTGGGCGCCTGGAGCCTCCTGGGACCTAACCCTAACCCTAACCGTACCCCGAAACGGGACCCTCCACCACAACCTAAGCCTGCATCAAACCCTAACCCTGCTATGGAGCCGCCTTCTGGCATGGGCCCTCACTTCAGCCCTCGAGGGAGATCACGAGACTGGAGTCGATTCAGCCCTGGCGACGTCCCTGGACCAAACCCTAACCCTAGCTAAGGCTCCCTCCCCATGGGGACACCATGCCAAAGTCTGACAACACCACGCGCCTGGGGCCCAGAAGCGGTGCAGGCTGACTCGGCATGGAAGCTGCAAGATCACCATGTCATTTCCAGGCCCGTGTGCAGCTGACCGAGAGGATTCCGGAGGCCTCCTCGAACAGGGGCCGATCGACGTCTGTGGCCTTGGCAGCCAAAGACGGATCCTGACCGGCACCGTCCTTTGTGCCCTCAACTCAGCCCTTCGGGAAGACCACTGCCCTGCTGGGGGTTGGGCGCCTGGAGCCTCCTGGGACCTAACCCTAACCCTAACCGTACCCCGAAACGGGACCCTCCACCACAACCTAAGCCTGCCTCGAACCCTAACCCTGCTATGGAGCCGCCTTGCTGCATGGGCCCTCACTTCAGCCCTCGAGGGAGATCACGAGACTGGAGTCGATTCAGCCCTGGCGACGTCCAAGGACCAAACCCTAACCCTATCTAAGGCTCCCTCCCCATGGGGACCCCATGCCAAACTCTGACAACACCACGCGCCTGGGGTCCAGAAGCGGTGCAGGCTGACTCGGCATGGAAGCTGCAAGCTCACTATGTCGTTTCCAGGCCCGTCTGCAGCTGACCGAGAGGATTCCGGAGGCCTCCTAGAAAAGGGTCCGATCGACGTCTGTGGCCTTGGCAGCCAAAGACGGATCCTGACCGGCAGCCTCCCTTGTGCCCTCAACTCAGCCCTTGGGTGCGACCACTGCCCTGCTGTGGGTTGGGCCCCTGGAGACTCCTGGGACCTAACCCTAACCCTAACCGTACCCCGAACCGGGACCCTCCAACACAACCTAAGCGTTCCTCGAACCCTAACCCTGCTATGGAGCCGCCTTCTGGCATGGGCCCTCACTTCAGCCCTCGAGGGAGATCACGAGACTGGAGTCGATTCAGCCCTGACGACGTCCCTGGACCAAACCCTAACCCTAGCTAAGGCTCCCTCACCATGGGGACCCCATGCCAAAGTCTGAACACACCACGCGCCTGGGGTCCAGAAGCAGTGCAAGCTGACTCGGCATGGAAGCTGCAAGATCACCATGTCATTTCCAGGCCCGTCTGCAGCTAACCGAGAGGATTCCGGAGGCCTCCTCGAACAGGGGCCGATCGACGTCTGTGGCCTTGGCAGCCAAAGACGGATCCTGACCGGCATCGTCCCTTGTGCCCTCAACTCAGCCCTTGGGGGCGACCACTGCCCTGCTGTGGGTTGGGCGCCTGGAGCCTCCTGGGACCTAACCCTAACCCTAACCCCACACCGAACGGGGACCCTCCACCGAACCCTAAGCCGGCCTCGACCCCTAACCCTGCGCTTCAGCCGCCTTGCTGCATGGGCCCTCACGTCATCCCTCGAGGGAGATCACGAGACCGGAGTCGCTTCGGCCCTGGCGACGTCCCTGGACCGAACCCTAACCCTAGCTAAGGCTCTCTCCCCAAGAGGACCCTATGCCAACGTCTGACTACACCACGCGCCTGGTGTGCGGAAGAGGTGCAGGCTGACTCGGCATGGAACCTGGAAGCTCACCATGTCGTTTCCCAGGCCCGGCTGCAGCTGCCGGGAGGATTGCGGAGGCCTCCTCGACCAGGGACCCAAACACGTGTGTGGCCTTGGCAGCCAAAGACGGATCCTGACCGGCAGCCTCCCTTGTGCCCTCAACTCAGCCCTTGGGGGCCACCACTGCCCTGCTGTGGGTTGGGCGCCTGGAGCCTCCTGGGACCTAACCCTAACCCTAACCGTACCCAGTACCGGGACCCTCCACCACAACCTAAGCCTGCCTCGAACCCTAACCCTGCTATGGAGCCGCCTTCTGGCATGGGCCCTCAATTCAGCCCTCGAGGGAGATCACGAGACTGGAGTCGATTCAGCCCTCGCGACGTCCCTGGGCCAAACCCTAACCCTAGCTAAGGCTCCCACCCCATGGGGCCCCATGCCAAAGTCTGACAATACCACGCGCCTGGGGTCCAGAAGCAGTGCAGGATGACTCCGCCTGGAAGCTGCAAGCTCACCATGTCGTTTCCAGACCCGTCTGCAGCTGACCGAGAGGATTCCTGAGGCCTCCTGGAACAGGGGCCGATCGACGTCTGTGGCCTTGCCAGCCAAAGACGGATCCTGACTGGCAGCCTCCCTTGTGCCCTCAACTCAGCCCTTGGGGGCGACCACTGCCATGCTGTGGGTTGGGCCCCTGGAGACTCCTGGGACCTAACCCTAACCCTAACCGTACCCCGAACCGGGACCCTCCACCACAACCTAAGCCTGCCTCGAACCCTAACCCTGCTATGGAGCCGCCTTCTGGCATGGGCCCTCACTTCAGCCCTCGAAGGAGATCACGAGACTGGAGTCGATTCAGCCCTGGCGACGTCCCTGGACCAAACCCTAACCCTAGCTAAGGCTCCCTCCCTATGGGGATCCCATGCCAAAGTCTGACCACACCACGCCCCTGGGGTCCAGAAGCAGTGCAAGCTGACTCGGCATGGAAGCTTCAAGATCACCATGTCGTTTCCAGGCCCGTCTGCAGCTGACCGAGAGGATTCCGGAGGCCTCCTCGAACAGGGGCCGATCGACGTCTGTGGCCTTGGCAGCCAAAGACGGATCCTGACCGGCACCGTCCCTTGTGCCCTCAACTCAGCCCTTGGGGGCGACCACTGCCCTGCTGTGGGTTGTGCGCCTGGAGTCTCCTGGGACCTAACCCTAACCCTAACCCCACACCGAACTGGGACCCTCCACCGAAACCTAAGCCGGCCTCGCCCCTAACCCTGCGCTTGAGCCGCCTTGCTGCATGGGCCCTCACTTCAGCCCTCGAGGGAGATCACGACACCGGAGTCGCTTCGGCCCTGGCGACGTCCCTGGACCGAACCCTAACCCTAGCTAAGGCTCTCTCCCCAAGAGGTCCCTATGCCAACGTCTGACAACACCACGCGCCTGGGGTCCGGAAGAGGTGCAGGCTGACTCGGCATGGAACCTGGAAGCTCACCATGTCGTTTCCCAGGCCCGGCTGCAGCTGCGGAGAGGTTTGTGGAGGCCTCCGCGACCAGGGGCCCAAACACGTGTGTGGCCTTGGTAGCCAAAGACGGATCCTGACCGGCAGCCTCCCTTGTGCCCTCAACTCAGTCCTTGGGGGCGACCACTGCCATGCTGTGGGTTGGGTGCCTGGAACGTCCTGGGACCTAACCCTAACCCTAACCGTACCCCGAAACGGGACCCTCCACCACAAGCTAAGCCTGCATCAAACCCTAACCCTGCTATGGAGCCGCATTCTGGCATGGGCCCTCACTTCAGCCCTCGAGGGAGATCACGAGACTGGAGTCGATTCAGCCCTGGCGACGTCCCTGGACCAAACCCTAACCCTAGCTAAGGCTCCCTCCCCATGGGGACCCCATGCCAAAGTCTGACAACACCACGCGCCTGGGGCCCAGAAGCGGTGCAGGCTGACTCGGCATGGAAGCTGCAAGATCACCATGTCGTTTCCAGGCCCGTCTGCAGCTGACCGAGAGGATTCCGGAGGCCTCCTCGAACAGGGGCCGATCGACGTCTGTGGCCTTGGCAGCCAAAGACGGATCCAGACCGGCACCGTCCCTTGTGCCCTCAACTCAGCCCTTGGGGGCGACCACTGCCCTGCTGTGGGTTGGGCGCCTGGAGCCTCCTGGGACCTAACCCTAACCCTAACCCCACACCGAACGGGGACCCTCCACCGAAACCTAAGCCGGCCTCGACCCCTAACCCTGCGCTTGAGCTGCCTTCCTGCATGGGCCCTCACTTCAGCCCTCGAGGGAGATCACGAGACCGGAGTCGCTTCGGCCCTGGTGACGTCCCTGGACCGAACCCTAACCCTAGCTAAGTCTCTCTCCCCAAGAGGACCCTATGCCAACGTCTGACAGCACCACGCGCCTGGGGTCCGGAAGAGGTGCAGGTTGAGTCAGCATGGAACCTGGAAGCTCACCATGTGGTTTCCCAGGCCCGGCTGCAGCTGCTGAGAGGATTGCGGAGGCCTCCTCGACCAGGGGCCCAAACACGTGTGTGGCCTTGGCAGCCAAAGACGGATCCTGACCGGCAGCCTCCCTTGTGCCCTCAACTCAGCCCTTGGAGGCGACCACTGCCCTGTTGTGGGTTGGGCGCCTGGAGCCTCCTGGGACCTAACCCTAACCCTAACCGTAACCCGAACCGGGACCCTCCACCACAACCTAAGCCTACCTCGAAACCTAACCCTCCTATGGAGCCGCCTTCTGGCATGGGCCCTCACTTCAGCCCTCGAGGGAGATCACGAGACTGGAGTCGATTCAGCCCTGGCGACGTCCCTGGACCAAACCCTAACCCTAGCTAAGGCTCCCTCCCCTTGGGGACCCCATGCCAAAGTCTGACAACACCACGCGCCTGGGGTCCAGAAGCAGTGCAGGCTGACTCGGCATGGAAGCTGCAAGATCACCATGTCGTTTCCAGGCCAGTCTGCAGCTGACCGAGAGGATTCCGGAGGCCTCCTCGAACAGGGGCCGATCGACGTGTGTGGCCTTGGCAGCCAAAGACGGATCCTGATCGGCAGCCTCCCTTGTGCCCTCAACTCAGGCCTTGGGGGCGACCACTGCCCTGCTGTGGGTTGGGCGCCTGGAGCCTCCTGGGACCTAACCCTAAAGCTAAACGTACCCCGAAACGGGACCCTCCACCACAAGCTAAGCCTGCATCAAACCCTAACCCTGCTATGGAGCCGCCTTCTGACATGGGCCCTCACTTCAGCCCTCGAGGGAGATGACAAGACTGGAGTCGACTCAGCCCTGGCGACGTCCCTGGACCAAACCCTAACCCTAGCTAAGGCTCCCTCCCCATGGGGACCCCATGCCAAAGTCTGACAACACCACGCGCCTGGGGTCCAGAAGCGGTGCACACTGACTCGGCATGGAAGCTGCAAACTCACCATGTCGTTTCCAGGGCCGTCTCCATCTGACCGAGAGGATTCCGGAGGCCTCCTCGAACAGGGGCCGATCGACGTCTGTGGCCTTGGCAGCCAAAGACGGATCCTGACCGGCACGGTCCCTTGTGCCCTCAACTCAGCCCTTGGGGGCGACCACTGCCCTGCTGTGGGTTGGGCGCCTGGAGCCTCCTGGGACCTAACCCTTACCCTAACCGTACCCCGAACCGGGACCCTCCACCACAACCTAAGCCTGCCTCGAACCGTAACCCTGCTATGGAGCCGCCTTCTGGCATGGGCCGTCACTTCAGACCTCGAGGGAGATCACGAGACAGGAGTCGCTTCGGCCCTGGCGACGTCCCTGGACCGAACCCTAACCCTAGCTAGAGCTATCTCCCCAAGAGGACCCTATGCCAACGTCTGACAACACCACGCGCCTGGGGTCCAGAAGAGGTACAGGCTGACTCGGCATGGAACCTGGAAGCTCACCATGTGGTTTCCCGGGCCCGGCTGCAGCTGCCGAGAGGATTGCGGAGGCCTCTTCGACCAGGGGCCCAAACACGTGTGTGCCCTTGGCAGCCAAAGACGGATCCTGACCGGCAGCCTCCCTTGTGCCCTCAACTCAGTCCTTGGGGGCGACCACTGCCCTGCTGTGGGTTCGGCGCCTGGAGCCTCCTGGGACCTAACCGTAACCCTAACGCAACACCGAACGGGAACCCTCCACCGAAACCTAAGCCTGCCTCGAACCCTAACCCTGCTATGGAGCCGCCTTCTGGCATGGGCCCTCACTTCAGCACTCGAGGGAGATCACGAGACTGGAGTCGATTCAGCCCTGGCGACGTCCCTGGACCAAACCCTAACCCTAGCTAAGGCTCCCTCCCCATGGGGACCCCATGCCAAAGTCTGACAAAACCACGCACCTGGGGTCCAGAAGCAGTGCATGCTGATTCGGCATGGAAGCTGCAAGATCACCATGTCGTTTCCAGGCCCGTCTGCAGCTGACCGAGAGGATTCCGAAGGCCACCTCGCACAGGGGCCGATCGACGTCTGTAGCCTTGGAAGCCAAAGACGGATCCTGACCGGCACCGTCCCTTGTGCCCTCAACTCAGCCCTTGGGGGCGACCACTGCCCTGCTGTGGGTTGGGCGCCTGGGGCCTCCTGGGACCTAACCCTAACCCTAACCCCACACCGAACGGGGACCCTCCACCGAAACCTAAGCCGGCCTCTACCCCTAACCCTGCGCTTGAGCCGCCTTGCTGCATGGGCCCTCACTTCAGCCCTCGAGGGAGATCACGACACCGGAGTCGCTTCGGCCCTGGCGACGTCCCTGGACCGAACCCTAACCCTACCTAAAGCTCTCTCCCCAAGAGGACCCTATGCCGACGTCTGACAACACCACGCGCCTGGGGTCCGGAAGAGGTACAGGCTGACTCGGCATGGAACCTGGAAGCTCACCATGTCGTTTCCCAGGCCCGGCTGCAGCTGCGGAGAGGTTTGCGGAGGCCTCCTCGACCAGGGGCCCAAACATGTGTGTGCCCTTGGCAGCCAAAGACGGATCCTGACCGGCAGCCTCCCTTGTCCCCTCAACTGAGTCCTTGGGGGCGACCACTGCCATGCTGTGGGTTGGGCGCCTGGAACCTCCTGGGACCTAACCCTAACCCTAACCGTACCCCGAACCGGGACCCTCCACCACAACCTAAGCGTTCCTCGAACCCTAACCCTTCTATGGAGCTGCCTTCTGGCATTGGCCCTCACTTCAGCCCTCGAGGGAGATCACGAGACTGGAGTCGATTCAGCCCTGGCGACGTCCCTGGACCAAACCCTAACCCTAGCTAAGGCTCCCTCCCCATGGGGACGCCATGCCAAACTCTGACAACACCACGCGCCTGGGGTCCAGAAGCAGTGCATGCTGACTCGGCATGGAAGCTGCAAGCTCACCATGTCGTTTCCAGGCCCGTCTGCAGCTGACCGAGAGGATTCCGGAGGCCTCCTCGAACAGGGGCCGATCGACGTCTGTGGCCTTGGCAGCCAAAGACGGATCCTGACCGGCACCGTCCCTTGTGCCCTCAACTTAGCCCTTGGGGGCGACCACTGACCTACTGTGGGTTGGGCGCCTGGGGCCTCCTGGGACCTAACCCTAACCCTAAACCCACACCCAACGGGGACCCTCCACCGAAAACTAAGCCGGCCTCGACCCCTAACCCTGCTATGGAGCCGCCTTCTGGCATGGGCACTCACTTCAGCACTCGAGGGAGATCACGAGACTGGAGTCGATTCAGCCCTGGCGACGTCCCTGGACCAAACCCCAACCCTAGCTAAGGCTCCCTCCCCATGGGGACCCCATGCCAAAGTCTCACAACACCACGCGCCTGGGGTCCAGAAGCAGTGCAGGCTGACTCGGCCTGGAAGCTGCAAGCTCACCATGTCGTTTCCAGACCCGTCTGCAGCTGACCGAGAGGATTCCTCAGGCCTCCTGGAACAGGGGCCGATCGACGTCTGTGGCCTTGGCAGCCAAAGACGGATCTTGACCGGCAGCCTCTCTTGTGCCCTCAACTCAGCCCTTGGGTGCGACCACTGCCCTGCTGTGGGTTGGGTGCCTGGAGACTCCTGGGACCTAACCCTATCCCTAACCCCACACCGAACGGGAACCCTCCACCGAAACCTAGGCCTGCCTCGAACCCTAACCCTGCTATGGAGCCGCCTTCTGGCATGGGCACTCACGTCAGCCCTCGAGGGAGATCACGAGACTGGAGTCGATTCAGCCCTGTCGACGTCCCAGGACCAAACCCTAACCCTAGCTAAGGCTCCTTCCCCATGGGGACCCCATGCCAAAGTCTGACCACACCACGCGCCTGGGGTCCAGAAGCGGTGCAGGGTGACTCGGCATGGAAGCTGCAAGCTCACCATATCGTTTCCAGGCCCGTCTGCAGCTGACAGAGAGGATTCCGGAGGCCTCGTCGAACAGGGTCGATCGACGTCTGTGGCCTTGGCAGCCAAAGACGGATCCTGACCGGCACCGTCCCTTGTGCCCTCAACTCAGCCCTTCGGCGCGACCACTGCTCTGCTGTGGTTTGGGCGCCTGGAGCCTCCTGGGACCTAACCCTAACCCTAACCGTACCCCGAACCGGGACCCTCCACCACAACTTAAGCCTGCCTCGAACCCTAACCCTGCTATGGAGCCGCCTTCTGGCATGGGCCCTCACTTCAGCACACGAGGGAGATCACGAGACTGGAAACGATTCAGCCCTGGCGACGTCCCTGAACCAAACCCTAACCCTAGCTAAGGCTCCCTCCCCATGGGGACCCCATGCCAAACTCTGACAACACCACGCGCTTGGGGTCCAGAAGCAGTGCATGCTGACTCGGCATGGAAGCTGCAAGCTCACTATGTCGTTTCCAGGCCCGTCTGCAGCTGACCGAGAGGATTCCGGAGGCCTCCTCGAACAGGGGCCGATCGACGTCTGTGGCCTTGGCAGCCAAAGACGGATCCTGACCGGCACCGTCCCTTGTACCCTCAACTCAGCCCTTCGGGAAGACCACTGCCCTGCTGTGGGTTCGGCGCCTGGAGCCTCCTGGGACCTAACCGTAACCGTAACCCCACACCGAACGGGAACCCTCCACCGAAATCTAAGCCTGCCTCAAACCCTTACCCTGCTATGGAGCCGCCTTCTGGCATGGGCCCTCACTTCAGCACTCGAGGGAGATCACGAGACCGGAGTCGATTCAGCCCTGGCGACGTCCCTGGACCAAACCCTAACCCTAGCTAAGGCTCCCTCCCCATGGGGACGCCATGCCAAACTCTGACAACACCACGCGCCTGGGGTCCAGAAGCACTGCATGCTGACTCGGCATGGAAGCTGCAAGCTCACCATGTCGTTTCCAAGCCCGTCTGCAGCTGACCGAGAGGATTCCGGAGGCCTCCTCTAACAGGGGCCGATCGACGTCTGTGGCCTTGGCAGCCAAAGACGGATCCTGACCGGCACCGTCCCTTGTGCCCTCAACTCAGCCCTTCGGGGAGACCACTGCCCTGCTGTAGGTTGGGCGCCTGGAGCCTCCTGGGACCTAACCCTAACCCTAACCCCACACCGAACGGGGACCCTCCACCGAAACCTAAGCCGGCCTCGACCCCTAACCCTGCGCTTGAGCCGCCTTGCTGCATGGGCCCTCACTTCATCCCTCGAGGGAGATCACGAGACCGGAGTCGCTTCGGCCCTGGCGACGTCCCCGGACCGAACCCTAACCCTAGCTAAGGCTCTCTCCCCAAGAGGACCCTATGCCAACGTCTGACAACACCACGCGCCTGGGGTCCGGAAGAGGTGCAGCCTGACACGTCATGGAACCTGGAAGCTCACCATGTGGTTTCCCAGGCCCGGCTGCAGCTGCCGAGAGGATGGCGGAGGCCTCCTCGACCAGGGACTCAAACACGTGTGTCCCCTTGGTAGCCAAAGACGGATCCTGACCGGCAGCCTCCCTTGTGCCCTCAACTCAGCCCTTGGGGGCGACCACTGCCCTGCTGTGGGTTGGGCGCCTGGAGCCTCCTGGGACCTAACCCTAACCCTAACCGTATCCCGAACCGGGACCCTCCACCACAACCTAAGCCTGCCTCGAACCCTAACCCTGCTGTGGAGCCGCCTTCTGGCATGGGCCCTCACTTCAGCCCTCGATGGAGATCACGAGACTGGAGTCGATTCAGCCCTGGCGACGTCCTTGGACCAAACCCTAACCCTAGCTAAGGCTCCCTCCCCATGGGGACCCCATGCTAAAGTCTGACAACACCACGTGCCTGGGGTCCAGAAGCGGTGCAGGCTGACTCGGCATGGAAGCTGCAAGATCACCATGTCGTTTCCAGGCCCGTCTGCAGCTGACCGAGAGGATTCCGGAGGCCTCCTCGAACAGGGACCGATCGACGTCTGTGGCCTTGCCAGCCAAAGACGGATCCTGACCGGCAGCCTCCCTTGTGCCCTCATCTCAGCCATTGGGGCGACCACTGCCCTGCTGTGGGTTGGGCGCCTAGAGCCTCCTGGGACCTAACCCTAATCCTAACCGTACCCCGAACCGGGACCCTGCGCCACAACCTAAGCGTTCCTCAAACCCTAACCCTGCTATGGAGCCGCCTTTCGGCATGGGCCCTCACTTCAGCCCTCGAGGGAGATCACGAGACTGGAGTCGATTCAGCCCTGGCGACGTCCCTGGACCAAACCCTAACCCTAGCTAAGGCTCCCTCCCCATGGGGACGCCATGCCAAACTCTGACAACACCACGCGCCTGGGGTCCAGAAGCAGTGCATGCTGACTCGGCATGGAAGCTGCAAGCTCACCATGTCGTTTCCAGGCCCGTCTGCAGCTGACCGAGAGGATTCCGGAGGCCTCCTCGAACAGGGGCCGATCGACGTCTGTGGCCTTGGCAGCCAAAGACGGATCCTGACCGGCACCGTCCCTTGTGCCCTCAACTCAGCCCTTGGGGGCGACCACTGCCCTGCTGTGGGTTGGGCGCCTGGGGCCTCCTGGGACCTAACCCTAACCATAACCCCACACCGAACGGGGACCCTCCACCGAAACCTAAGCCGGCCTCGACCCCTAACCCTGCACTTGAGCCGCCTTGCTGCATGGGCCGTCACTTCATCCCTCGAGGGAAATCACGAGACCGGAGTCGCTTCGTCCCTGGCGACGTCCCTGGACCGAACCCTAACCCTAGCTAAGGCTCTCTCCCCAAGAGGACCCTATGCCAACGTCTGACAACACCACGCGCCTGGGGTCCGGAAGAGGTGCAGCCTGACACGGCATGGAACCTGGAAGCTCACCATGTGGTTTCCCAGGCCCGGCTGCAGCTGCCGAGAGGATTGCGGAGGCCTCCTCGACCAGGGGCTCAAACCCCTGTTTCCCCTTGGTAGCCAAAGACGGATCCTGACCGGCAGCCTCCCTTGTGCCCTCAACTGAGCCACTGGTGGCGACCACTGCCCTGCTGTGGGTTGGGCGCCTAGAGCCTCCTGGCACCTAACCCTAACCCTAACCGTACCCCGAACCGGGAACCTCCGCCATAACCTAAGCCTGCCTCGAACCCTAACCCTGCTGTGGAGCCGCCTTCTGGCATGGGCCCTCACTTAAGCCCTCGATGGAGATCACGAGACTGGAGTCGATTCAGCCCTGCCGACGTCCTTGGACCAAACCATAACCCTAGCTAAGGCTCCCTCCCCATGGGGACCCCATGCCAAAGTCTGACAACACCACGCGCCTGGGGTCCAGAAGCGGTGCAGGCTGACCCGGCATGGAAGCTGCAAGATCACCATGTCGTTTCCAGGCCCGTCTGCAGCTGACCGAGAGGATTCCGGAGGCCTCCTCGAACAGGGGCCAATCGACGTCTGTGGCCTTGCCAGCCAAAGACGGATCCTGACCGGCAGCCTCCCTTGTGCCCTCAACTCAGCCATTGGGGGCGACCACTGCCCTGCTGTGGGTTGGGCGCCTAGAGCCTCCTGGGACCTGACCCTAACCCAAACCCCACACCGAACGGGGACCGTCCACTGAAACCTAAGCTGGCCTCGACCCCTAACCCTGCGCTTGAGCCGCCTTGCTGCATGGGCCCTCACTTCATCCCTCGAGGGAGATCACGAGACCGGAGTCGCTTCGGCCCTGGCGACGTCCCTGGACCGAACCCTAACCCTAGCTAAGGCTCTCTCCCCAAGAGGACCCTATGCCAACGTCTGACAACACCACGCGCCTGGGGACCGGAAGAGGTGCAGGCTGACTCGGCATGGAACCTGGATGCTCACCATGTGGTTTCCCAGGCCCGGCTGCAGCTGCCGAGAGGATTGCGGAGGCCTCCTCGACCAGGGGCCCAAACACGTGTGTGCCCTTGGCAGCCAAAGACGGATCCTGACCGGCAGCCTCCCTTGTGCCCTCAAGTCAGTCCTTGGGGGCGACCACTGCCATGCTGTGGGTCGGGCGCCTGGAGCCTCCTGGAACCTAACCGGAACCCTAACCCCACACCGAACGGGAACCCTCCACCGAAACCTAAGCCTGCCTCGAACCCTAACCCTGCTATGGAGCCGCCTTCTGGCATGGGCCCTCACTTCAGCACTCGAGGGAGATCACGAGACTGGAGTCGATTCAGCCCTGGCGACGTCCCTGGACCAAACCCTAACCCTAGCTAAGGCTCCCTCCCCAAGGGGAACCCATGCCAAAGTCTGACAACACCAGGCGCCTGGCGTCCAGAAGCAGTGCATGCTGACTCGGCATGGAAGCTGCAAGCTCACCATGTCGTTTCCAGGCCCGTCTGCAGCTGACCGAGAGGATTCCGGAGGCCTCCTCGAACAGGGGCCGATCGACGTCTGTGGCCTTGGCAGCCAAAGACGGATCCTGACCGGCACCGTCCCTTGTACCCTCAACTCAGCCCTTCGGGAAGACCACTGCCCTGCTGTGGGTTCGGCGCCTGGAGCCTCCTGGGACCTAACCGTAACCGTAACCCCACACCGAACGGGAACCCTCCACCGAAATCTAAGCCTGCCTCAAACCCTTACCCTGCTATGGAGCCGCCTTCTGGCATGGGCCCTCACTTCAGCACTCGAGGGAGATCACGAGACCGGAGTCGATTCAGCCCTGGCGACTTCCCTGGACCAAACCCTAACCCTAGCTAAGGCTCCCTCCCCATGGGGACGCCATGCCAAACTCTGACAACACCACGCGCCTGGGGTCCAGAAGCACTGCATGCTGACTCGGCATGGAAGCTGCAAGCTCACCATGTCGTTTCCAAGCCCGTCTGCAGCTGACCGAGAGGATTCCGGAGGCCTCCTCTAACAGGGGCCGATCGACGTCTGTGGCCTTGGCAGCCAAAGACGGATCCTGACCGGCACCGTCCCTTGTGCCCTCAACTCAGCCCTTCGGGGAGACCACTGCCCTGCTGTAGGTTGGGCGCCTGGAGCCTCCTGGGACCTAACCCTAACCCTAACCCCACACCGAACGGGGACCCTCCACCGAAACCTAAGCCGGCCTCGACCCCTAACCCTGCGCTTGAGCCGCCTTGCTGCATGGGCCCTCACTTCATCCCTCGAGGGAGATCACGAGACCGGAGTCGCTTCGGCCCTGGCGACGTCCCTGGACCGAACCCTAACCCTAGCTAAGGCTCTCTCCCCAAGAGGACCCTATGCCAACGTCTGACAACACCACGCGCCTGGGGTCCGGAAGAGGTGCAGCCTGACACGTCATGGAACCTGGAAGCTCACCATGTGGTTTCCCAGGCCCGGCTGCAGCTGCCGAGAGGATGGCGGAGGCCTCCTCGACCAGGGACTCAAACACGTGTGTCCCCTTGGTAGCCAAAGACGGATCCTGACCGGCAGCCTCCCTTGTGCCCTCAACTCAGCCCTTGGGGGCGACCACTGCCCTGCTGTGGGTTGGGCGCCTGGAGCCTCCTGGGACCTAACCCTAACCCTAACCGTATCCCGAACCGGGACCCTCCACCACAACCTAAGCCTGCCTCGAACCCTAACCCTGCTGTGGAGCCGCCTTCTGGCATGGGCCCTCACTTCAGCCCTCGATGGAGATCACGAGACTGGAGTCGATTCAGCCCTGGCGACGTCCTTGGACCAAACCCTAACCCTAGCTAAGGCTCCCTCCCCATGGGGACCCCATGCTAAAGTCTGACAACACCACGTGCCTGGGGTCCAGAAGCGGTGCAGGCTGACTCGGCATGGAAGCTGCAAGATCACCATGTCGTTTCCAGGCCCGTCTGCAGCTGACCGAGAGGATTCCGGAGGCCTCCTCGAACAGGGGCCGATCGACGTCTGTGGCCTTGCCAGCCAAAGACGGATCCTGACCGGCAGCCTCCCTTGTGCCCTCATCTCAGCCATTGGGGCGACCACTGCCCTGCTGTGGGTTGGGCGCCTAGAGCCTCCTGGGACCTAACCCTAATCCTAACCGTACCCCGAACCGGGACCCTGCGCCACAACCTAAGCGTTCCTCAAACCCTAACCCTGCTATGGAGCCGCCTTTTGGCATGGGCCCTCACTTCAGCCCTCGAGGGAGATCACGAGACTGGAGTCGATTCAGCCCTGGCGACGTCCCTGGACCAAACCCTAACCCTAGCTAAGGCTCCCTCCCCATGGGGACGCCATGCCAAACTCTGACAACACCACGCGCCTGGGGTCCAGAAGCAGTGCATGCTGACTCGGCATGGAAGCTGCAAGCTCACCATGTCGTTTCCAGGCCCGTCTGCAGCTGACCGAGAGGATTCCGGAGGCCTCCTCGAACAGGGGCCGATCGACGTCTGTGGCCTTGGCAGCCAAAGACGGATCCTGACCGGCACCGTCCCTTGTGCCCTCAACTCAGCCCTTGGGGGCGACCACTGCCCTGCTGTGGGTTGGGCGCCTGGGGCCTCCTGGGACCTAACCCTAACCATAACCCCACACCGAACGGGGACCCTCCACCGAAACCTAAGCCGGCCTCGACCCCTAACCCTGCACTTGAGCCGCCTTGCTGCATGGGCCGTCACTTCATCCCTCGAGGGAAATCACGAGACCGGAGTCGCTTCGTCCCTGGCGACGTCCCTGGACCGAACCCTAACCCTAGCTAAGGCTCTCTCCCCAAGAGGACCCTATGCCAACGTCTGACAACACCACGCGCCTGGGGTCCGGAAGAGGTGCAGCCTGACACGGCATGGAACCTGGAAGCTCACCATGTGGTTTCCCAGGCCCGGCTGCAGCTGCCGAGAGGATTGCGGAGGCCTCCTCGACCAGGGGCTCAAACCCCTGTGTCCCCTTGGTAGCCAAAGACGGATCCTGACCGGCAGCCTCCCTTGTGCCCTCAACTGAGCCACTGGTGGCGACCACTGCCCTGCTGTGGGTTGGGCGCCTAGAGCCTCCTGGCACCTAACCCTAACCCTAACCGTACCCCGAACCGGGAACCTCCGCCATAACCTAAGCCTGCCTCGAACCCTAACCCTGCTGTGGAGCCGCCTTCTGGCATGGGCCCTCACTTAAGCCCTCGATGGAGATCACGAGACTGGAGTCGATTCAGCCCTGCCGACGTCCTTGGACCAAACCATAACCCTAGCTAAGGCTCCCTCCCCATGGGGACCCCATGCCAAAGTCTGACAACACCACGCGCCTGGGGTCCAGAAGCGGTGCAGGCTGACCCGGCATGGAAGCTGCAAGATCACCATGTCGTTTCCAGGCCCGTCTGCAGCTGACCGAGAGGATTCCGGAGGCCTCCTCGAACAGGGGCCGATCGACGTCTGTGGCCTTGCCAGCCAAAGACGGATCCTGACCGGCAGCCTCCCTTGTGCCCTCAACTCAGCCATTGGGGGCGACCACTGCCCTGCTGTGGGTTGGGCGCCTAGAGCCTCCTGGGACCTGACCCTAACCCAAACCCGACACCGAACGGGGACCGTCCACTGAAACCTAAGCTGGCCTCGACCCCTAACCCTGCGCTTGAGCCGCCTTGCTGCATGGGCCCTCACTTCATCCCTCGAGGGAGATCACGAGACCGGAGTCGCTTCGGCCCTGGCGACGTCCCTGGACCGAACCCTAACCCTAGCTAAGGCTCTCTCCCCAAGAGGACCCTATGCCAACGTCTGACAACACCACGCGCCTGGGGACCGGAAGAGGTGCAGGCTGACTCGGCATGGAACCTGGATGCTCACCATGTGGTTTCCCAGGCCCGGCTGCAGCTGCCGAGAGGATTGCGGAGGCCTCCTCGACCAGGGGCCCAAACACGTGTGTGCCCTTGGCAGCCAAAGACGGATCCTGACCGGCAGCCTCCCTTGTGCCCTCAAGTCAGTCCTTGGGGGCGACCACTGCCATGCTGTGGGTCGGGCGCCTGGAGCCTCCTGGAACCTAACCGGAACCCTAACCCCACACCGAACGGGAACCCTCCACCGAAACCTAAGCCTGCCTCGAACCCTAACCCTGCTATGGAGCCGCCTTCTGGCATGGGCCCTCACTTCAGCACTCGAGGGAGATCACGAGACTGGAGTCGATTCAGCCCTGGCGACGTCCCTGGACCAAACCCTAACCCTAGCTAAGGCTCCCTCCCCAAGGGGAACCCATGCCAAAGTCTGACAACACCAGGCGCCTGGCGTCCAGAAGCAGTGCATGCTGACTCGGCATGGAAGCTGCAAGCTCACCATGTCGTTTCCAGGCCCGTCTGCAGCTGACCGAGAGGATTCCGGAGGCCTCCTCGAACAGGGGCCGATCGACGTCTGTGGCCTTGGCAGCCAAAGACGGATCCTGACCGGCACCGTCCCTTGTGCCCTCAACTCAGCCCTTCGAGAAGACCACTGCCCTGCTGTGGGTTCGGCGCCTGGAGCCTCCTGGGACCTAACCCTAACCCTAACCCCACACCGAACGGGGACCCTCCACCGAAACCTAAGCCGGCCTCGACCCCTAACCCTGCGCTTGAGCCGCCTTGCTGCATGGGCCCTCACTTCATCCTTCGAGGGAGATCACGAGACCGGCGTCGCTTCGGCCCTGGCGACGTCCATGGACCGAACCCTAACCCGAGCTAAGTCTCTCTCCCCAAGAGGACCCTATGCCAACGTCTGACAACACCACGCGCCTGGGATCCGGAAGAGGTGCAGGCTGACTCGGCATGGAACCTGGAAGCTCACCATGTCGTTTCCCAGCCCCGGCTCTAGCTGCCGAGAGGATTGCGGAGGCCTCCTCGACCGGGGCCCAAACACGTGTGTGGCCTTGGCAGCCAAAGACGGATCCTGACCGGCACCGTCCCTTGTGCCCTCAACTGAGCCCTTCGGGAAGACCACTGCCCTGCTGTGGGTTCGGCGCCTGGAGCCTCCTGGGACCTAACCCTAACCCTAACCCCACACCGAACGGGGACCCTCCACCAAAACCTAAGCCGGCCTCGACCCCTAACCCTGCGCTTGAGCCGCCTTGCTGCATGGGCCCTCACTTCATCCCTCGAGGGAGATCACGAGACCGGAGTCGCTTCGGCCCTGGCGACGTCCCTGGACCGAACCCTAACCCTAGCTAAAGCTCTCTCCCCAAGAGGACCCTATGCCAACGTCTGACAACACCACGCGCCTGGGGTCCGGAAGAGGTGCAGGCTGACTCGGCATGGAACCTGGAAGCTCACCATGTGGTTTCCCAGGCCCGGCTGCAGCTGCCGAGGGGATTGCGGAGGCCTCTTCGACCAGGGGCCCAAACACGTGTGTGCCCTTGGCAGCCAAAGACGGATCCTGACCGGCAGCCTCCCTTGTGCCCTCAACTCAGTCCTTGGGGGCGACCACTGCCATGCTGTGGTTTGGGCGCCTGGAACCTCCTGGGACCAAACCCTAACCCTAACCGTACCCCGAACCGGGACCCTCCACCACAACCTAAGCGTTCCTCGAACCCGAAACCTGCTATGGAGCCGCCTTCTGGCATGGGCCCTCACTTCAGCCCTCGAGGGAGATCACGAGACTGGAGTCGATTCAGCCCTGGCGACGTCCCTGGACCAAACCCTAACCCTAGCTAAGGGTCCCTCCCCATGGGGACCCCATGCCAAACTCTGACAACACCAGGCGCCTGGCGTCCAGAAGCAGTGCATGCTGACTCGGCATGGAAGCTGCAAGCTCACCATGTCGTTTCCAGGCCCGTCTGAAGCTGACCGAGAGGATTCCGGAGGCCTCCTCGTACAGGGGCCGATCGACGTCTGTGGCCTTGGCAGCCAAAGACGGATCCTGACCGGCACCGTCCCTTGTGCCCTCAACTGAGCCCTTCGGGAAGACCACTGCCCTGCTGTGGGTTCGGCGCCTGGAGCCTCCTGGGACCTAATCATAACCCTAACCCCACAACGAACGGGAACCCTCCACCGAAACCTAAGCCTGCCTCGAATCCTAACCCTGCTACGGAGCCGCCTTCTGGCATGGGCCCTCACTTCAACACTCGAGGAAGATCACGAGAGTGGAGTCGATTCAGCCCTGGCGACATCCCTGGACCAAACCCTAACCCTAGCTAAGGCTCCCTCCCCATGGGGACCCCATGCCAAAGTCTGACCACACCACGCGCCTGGCGTCCAGAAGCAGTGCAGGCTGACTCGGCATGGAAGCTGCAAGATCACCATGTCGTTTCCAGGCCCGTCTGCAGCTGACCGAGAGGATTCCGGAGGCCTCCTCGAACAGGGGCCGATCGACGTCTGTGGCCTTGGCAGCCAAAGACGGATCCTGACCGGCAGCCTCCCTTGTGCCCTCAACTCAGCCCTTGGGGGCGACCACTGCCCTGCTGTGGGTTGGGCGCCTGGAGCCTCCTGGGACCTAACCCTAACCCTAACCGTACCCCGAACCGGGACCCTCCACCACAACCTAAGCCTGCATCAAACCCTAACCCTGCTATGGAGCCGCCTTCTGGCATGGGCCCTCACTTCAGCCCTCGAGGGAGATCACGAGACTGGAGTCGATTCAGCCCTGGCGACGTCCCTGGACCAAACCCTAACCCTAGCTAAGGCTGCCTCCCCATGGGGATCCCATGCCAAAGTCTGACAACACCACGCGCCTGCGGTCCATAAGCAGTGCAGGCTGATTCGGCATGGAAGCTGCAAGTTCACCATGTCATTTCCAGGGCATTCTGCAGCTGACCGAGAGGATTCCGGAGGCCTCCTCGAACAGGGGCCGATCGACTTCTGTGGCCTTGGCAGCCAAAGACGGATCCTGACCGGCACCGTCCCTTGTGCCCTCAACTCAGCCCTTGGGGGCGACCACTGCCCTGCTGTGGGTTGGGCGCCTGGGGCTTCCTGGGACCTAACCCTAACCCTAACCCCACACCGAACGGGGACCCTCCACCGAAACCTAAGCCGGCCTCGACCCCTAACCCTGCGCTTGAGCCGCCTTGCTGCATGGGCCCTCACTTCATCCCTCGAGGGAGATCAGGAGACCGGAGTCGCTTCGGCCCTGGCGACGTCCATGGACCGAACCCTAACCCTAGTTAAGGCTCTCTCCCCAAGAGGAACCTATGCCAAAGTCTGACAACACCACGCGCCTGGGGTCCGGAAGAGGTGCAGGCTGACTCGGCATGGAACCTGGACGCTCACCATGTGGTTTCCCAGGCCCGGCTGCAGCTGCTGAGAGGATTGCGGAGGCCTCCTCGACCAGGGGCCCAAACACGTGTGTGCCCTTGGCAGCCAAAGACGGATCCTGACCGGCAGCCTCCCTTGTGCCCTCAAGTCAGTCCTTGGGGGCGACCACTGCCATGCTGTGGTTTGGGCGCCTGGAACCTCCTGGAACCTAACCCTAACCCTAACCGTACCCCGAACCGGGACCCTCCATCACAACCTAAGCGTTCCTCGAACCCTAACCCTGCTATGGAGCCGCCTTCTGGCATGGGCCCTCACTTCAGCACTCGAGGGAGATCACGAGACTGGAGTCGATTCAGCCCTGGCGACGTCCCTGGACCAAACCCTAACCCTAGCTAAGGCTCCCTCCCCATGGGGACGCCATGCCAAACTCTGACAACACCACGCGCCTGGGGTCCAGAAGCACTGCATGCTGACTCGGCATGGAAGCTGCAAGCTCACCATGTCGTTTCCAGGCCCGTCTGCAGCTGACCGAGAGGATTCCGGAGGCCTCCTCGAATAGGGGCCGATCGACGTCTGTGGCCTTGGCAGCCAAAGACGGATCCTGACCGGCACCGTCCCTTGTGCCCTCAACTCAGCCCTTCGGGGAGACCACTGCCCTGCTGTGGGTTCGGCGCCTGGAGCCTCCTGGGACCTAACCCTAACCCTAACCCCACACCGAACGGGGACCCTCCACCGAAACCTAAGCCGGCCTCGACCCCTAACCCTGCGCTTGAGCCGCCTTGCTGCATGGGCCCTCACTTCATCCCTCGAGGGAGATCACGAGACCGGAGTCGCTTCGGCCCTGGCGACGTCCCTGGACCGAACCCTAACCCTAGCTAAGGCTCTCTCCCCAAGAGGACCCTATGCCAACGTCTGACAACACCACGCGCCTGGGGTCCGGAAGAGGTGCAGCCTGACACGTCATGGAACCTGGAAGCTCACCATGTGGTTTCCCAGGCCCGGCTGCAGCTGCCGAGAGGATGGCGGAGGCCTCCTCGACCAGGGGCTCAAACACGTGTGTCCCCTGGTAGCCAAAGACGGATCCTGACCGGCAGCCTCCCTTGTGCCCTCAACTCAGCCCTTGGGGGCGACCACTGCCCTGCTGTGGGTTGGGCGCCTGGAGCCTCCTGGGACCTAACCCTAACCCTAACCGTATCCCGAACCGGGACCCTCCACCACAACCTAAGCCTGCCTCGAACCCTAACCCTGGTATGGAGCCGCCTTCTGGCATGGGCCCTCACTTCAGCCCTCGATGGAGATCACGAGACTGGAGTCGATTCAGCCCTGGCGACGTCCTTGGACCAAACCCTAACCCTAGCTAAGGCTCCCTCCCCATGGGGACCCCATGCCAAAGTCTGACAACACCACGTGCCTGGGGTCCAGAAGCGGTGCAGGCTGACTCGGCATGGAAGCTGCAAGCTCACCATGTCGTTTCCAGGCCCGTCTGCAGCTGACCGAGAGGATTCCGGAGGCCTCCTCGAACAGGGGCCGATCGACGTCTGTGGCCTTGCCAGCCAAATACGGATCCTGACCGGCACCGTCCCTTGTGCCCTAAACTCAGCCCTTGGGGGCGACCACTGCCCTGCTGTGGGTTGGGCGCCTGGAGCCTCCTGGGACCTAACCCTAACCCTAACCGTACCCCGAACCGGGACCCTCCACCACAACCTAAGCCTGCCTCGAACCCTAACCCTACTATGGAGCCACCTTCTGGCATGGGCCCTCACTTCAGCACTCGAGGGAGATCACGAGACTGGAGTCGATTCAGCCCTGGCGACGTCCCTGGACCGAACCCTAACCCTAGCTAAGGCTCTCTCCCCAAGAGGACCCTATGCCAACGTCTGACAACACCACGCGCCTGGGGTCCGGAAGAGGTGCAGCCTGACACGTCATGGAACCTGGAAGCTCACCATGTTGTTTCCCAGGCCCGGCTGCAGCTGCCGAGAGGATGGCGGAGGCCTCCTCGACCAGGGGCTCAAACACGTGTGTCCCCTTGGTAGCCAAAGACGGATCCTGACCGGCAGCCTCCCTTGTGCCCTCAACTCAGCCCTTGGGGGCGACCACTGCCCTGCTGTGGGTTGGGCGCCTGGAGCCTCCTGGGACCTAACCCTAACCCTAACCGTATCCCGAACCGGGACCCTCCACCACAACCTAAGCCTGCCCCGAACCCTAACCCTGGTATGGAGCCGCCTTCTGGCATGGGCCCTCACTTCAGCCCTCGATGGAGATCACGAGACTGGAGTCGATTCAGCCCTGGAGACGTCCTTGGACCAAACCCTAACCCTAGCTAAGGCTCCCTCCCCATGGGGACCCCATGCCAAAGTCTGACAACACCACGTGCCTGGGGTCCAGAAGCGGTGCAGGCTGACTCGGCATGGAAGCTGCAAGCTCACCATGTCGTTTCCAGGCCCGTCTGCAGCTGACCGAGAGGATTCCGGAGGCCTCCTCGAACAGGGGCCGATCGACGTCTGTGGCCTTGGCAGCCAAAGACGGATCCTGACCGGCACCGTCCCTTGTGCCCTCAACTGAGCCCTTCGGGAAGACCACTGCCCTGCTGTGGGTTCGGCGCCTGGAGCCTCCTGGGACCTAACCCTAACCCTAACCCCACACCGAACGGGGACCCTCCACCAAAACCTAAGCCGGCCTCGACCCCTAACCCTGCGCTTGAGCCGCCTTGCTGCATGGGCCCTCACATCATCCCTCGAGGGAGATCACGAGACCGGAGTCGCTTCGGCCCTGGCGACGTCCCTGGACCGAACCCTAACCCTAGCTAAAGCTCTCTCCCCAAGAGGACCCTATGCCAACGTCTGACAACACCACGCGCCTGGGGTCCGGAAGAGGTGCAGGCTGACTCGGCATGGAACCTGGAAGCTCACCATGTGGTTTCCCAGGCCCGGCTGCAGCTGCCGAGGGGATTGCGGAGGCCTCTTCGACCAGGGGCCCAAACACGTGTGTGCCCTTGGCAGCCAAAGACGGATCCTGACCGGCAGCCTCCCTTGTGCCCTCAACTCAGTCCTTGGGGGCGACCACTGCCATGCTGTGGTTTGGGCGCCTGGAACCTCCTGGGACCTAACCCTAACCCTAACCGTACCCCGAACCGGGACCCTCCACCACAACCTAAGCGTTCCTCGAACCCGAACCCTGCTATGGAGCCGCCTTCTGGCATGGGCCCTCACTTCAGCCCTCGAGGGAGATCACGAGACTGGAGTCGATTCAGCCCTGGCGACGTCCCTGGACCAAACCCTAACCCTAGCTAAGGGTCCCTCCCCATGGGGACCCCATGCCAAACTCTGACAACACCAGGCGCCTGGCGTCCAGAAGCAGTGCATGCTGACTCGGCATGGAAGCTGCAAGCTCACCATGTCGTTTCCAGGCCCGTCTGAAGCTGACCGAGAGGATTCCGGAAGCCTCCTCGTACAGGGGCCGATCGACGTCTGTGGCCTTGGCAGCCAAAGACGGATCCTGACCGGCACCGTCCCTTGTGCCCTCAACTGAGCCTTTCGGGAAGACCACTGCCCTGCTGTGGGTTCGGCGCCTGGAGCCTCCTGGGACCTAATCGTAACCCTAACCCCCCACCGAACGGGAACCCTCCACCGAAACCTGAGCCTGCCTCGAATCCTAACCCTGCTACGGAGCCGCCTTCTGGCATGGGCCCTCACTTCAACACTCGAGGGAGATCACGAGAGTGGAGTCGATTCAGCCCTGGCGACATCCCTGGACCAAACCCTAACCCTAGCTAAGGCTCCCTCCCCATGGGGACCCCATGCCAAAGTCTGACCACACCACGCGCCTGGCGTCCAGAAGCAGTGCAGGCTGACTCGGCATGGAAGCTGCAAGATCACCATGTCGTTTCCAGGCCCGTCTGCAGCTGACCGAGAGGATTCCGGAGGCCTCCTCGAACAGGGGCCGATCGACGTCTGTGGCCTTGGCAGCCAAAGACGGATCCTTACCGGCAGCCTCCCTTGTGCCCTCAACTCAGCCCTTGGGGGCGACCACTGCCTTGCTGTGGGTTGGGCGCCTGGAGCCTCCTGGGACCTAACCCTAACCCTAACCGTACCCCGAACCGGGACCCTCCACCACAACCTAAGCCTGCATCAAACCCTAACCCTGCTATGGAGCCGCCTTCTGGCAAGGGCCCTCACTTCAGCCCTCGAGGGAGATCACGAGACTGGAGTCGATTCAGCCCTGGCGACGTCCCTGGACCAAACCCTAACCCTAGCTAAGGCTGCCTCCCCTGGGGACCCCATGCCAAAGTCTGACAACACCACGCGCCTGGGGTCCAGAAGCAGTGCAAGGTGACTCGGCAAGGAAGCTGTAAGCTCACCATGTCGTTTCCAGGCCCGTCTGCAGCTGACCGAGAGGATTCCGGAGGCCTCCTCGAACAGGGGCCGATCGACGTCTGTGGCCTTGCCAGCCAAAGACGGATCCTGACCGGCACCGTCCCTTGTGCCCTCAACTCAGCCCTTCGGGAAGACCACTGCCCTGCTGTGGGTTCGGCGACTGGAGCCTCCTGGGACCTAACCCTAACCCTAACCCCACACCGAACGGGGACCCTCCACCGAAACCTAAGCCGGCCTCGACGCCTAACCCTGCGCTTGAGCCGCCTTGCTGCATGGGCCCTCACTTCAACCCTCGAGGGAGATCACGAGACCGGAGTCGCTTCGGCCCTAGCGACGTCCCTGGACCGAACCCTAACGCTAGCTAAAGCTCTCTGCCCAAGAGGACCCTATGCCAACGTCTGACAACACCACGCGCCTGGGGGTCCGGAAGAGGTGCTGGCTGACTCTGCATGGAACATGGAAGCTCACCATGTGGTTTCCCAGGCCCGGCTGCAGCTGCCGAGAGGATTGCGGAGGCCTCCTCGACCAGGGGCCCAAACACGTGTGTGGCCTTGGCAGCCAAAGACGGATCCTGACCGGCAGCCTCCCTTGTGCCCTCAACTCAGTCCTTGGGGGCGACCACTGCCATGCTGTGGGTTGGGCGCCTGGAACCTCCTCGGGCCTAACCCTAACCCTAACCGTACCCCGAAACGGGACCCTCCACCACAACCTAAGCGTTCCTCGAACCCTAACCCTGCTATGGAGCCACCTTCTGGCATGGGCCCTCACTTCAGCCCTCGAGGGAGATCACGAGACTGGAGTCGATTCAGCCCTGGCGACTGCCAGCTGAATTCGAAGCCTGAATTCGAAGCCTGCCTCGAACCCTAACCCTGCTATGGAGCCGCCTTCTGGCATGGGCCCTCACTTCAGCACTCGAGGGAGATCACGAGACTGGAGTCGATTCAGCCCTGGCGACGTCCCTGGACCAACCCTAACCCCAGCTAAGGCTCCCTCCCCATGGGGACCCCATGCCAAAGTCTGACAACACCACGCGCCTGGGGTCCAGAAGCAGTGCATGCTGACTCGGCATGGAAGCTGCAAGCTCACCATGTCGTTTCCAGGCCCGTCTGCAGCTGACCGAGAGGATCCCGGAGGCCTCCTCGAACAGGGGCCGATCGACGTCTGTGGCCTTGGCAGACAAAGACGGATCCTGACCGGCAGCCTCCCTTGTACCCTCAACTCAGCCCTTCGGGAAGACCACTGCCCTGCTGTGGGTTCGGCGCCTGGAGCCTCCTGGGACCTAACCGTAACCGTAACCCCACACCGAACGGGAACCCTCCACCGAAATCTAAGCCTGCCTCGAACCCTTACCCTGCTATGGAGCCGCCTTCTGGCATGGGCCCTCACTTCAGCACTCGAGGGAGATCACGAGACTGGAGTCGATTCAGCCCTGGCGACGTCCCTGGACCAAACCCTAAACCCAGCTAAGGCTCCCTCCCCATGGGGACCCCATGCCAAAGTCTGACAACACCACGCGCCTGGGGTCCGGAAGAGGTGCAGGCTGACCCGGCATGGAACCTGGAAGCTCACCGTGTCGTTTCCCCGGCCCGGCTGCAGCTACCGGGAGGATTGCGGAGGCCTCCTCGACCAGGGACCCAAACACGTGTGTGGCCTTGGCAGCCAAAGACGTATCCTGACCGGCAGCCTCCCTTGTGCCCTCAACTCAGTCCTTGTGGGCGACCACTGCCCTGCTGTGGGTTGGGCGCCTGGAGGCTCCTGGGACCTAACCCTAACCCTAACCGTACCCCGAACCGGGACCCTCGACCACAACCAAAGCCTACCTCGTACCATAACCCTGCTGTGGAGCCGCCTTCTGGCATGGGCCTTCACTTCAGCCCTCGAGGGAGATCACGAGACTGGAGTCGATTCAGCCCTGGCGACGTCCCTGGACCAAACCCTAACCCTAGCTAAGGCTCCCTCCCCATGGGGACCCCATGCCAAAGTCTGACAACACCACGCGCCTGGGGTCCAGAAGCAGTGCAGGCTGACTCGGCCTGGAAGCTGCAAGCTCACCATGTCGTTTCCAGACCCGTCTGCAGCTGACCGAGAGGATTCCTGAGGCCTCCTGGAACAGGGGCCGATCGACGTCTGTGGCCTTGGCAGCCAAAGACGGATCCTGACCGGCAGCCTCCCTTGTGCCCTCAACTCAGCCCTTGGGTGCGACCACTGCCCTGCTGTGGGTTGGGCGCCTGGAGACTCCTGGGACCTAAACCTAACCCTAACCGTACCCCGAACCGGGACCCTCCGCCACAACCTAAGCCTGCCTCGGACCCTAACCCTGCTGTGGAGCCGCCTTCTGGCATGGGCCCTCACTTCAGCCCTCGAGGGAGACCACGAGACTGGAGTCGATTCAGCCCTGGCGACGTCCCTGGACCAAACCCTAACCCTAGCTAAGGCTCCCTCCCCATGGGGACCCCATGCCAAAGTCTGACAACACTACGCGCCTGGGGTCCAGAAGCAGTGCAAGCTGACTCGGCATGGAAGCTGCAAGCTCACCATGTCGTTTCCAGGCCCGTCTGCAGCTGACCGAGAGGATTCCGGAGGCCTCCTCGAACAGGGGCCGATCGACGTCTGTGGCCTTGCCAGCCAAAGACGGATCCTGACCGGCACCGTCCCTTGTGCCCTAAACTCAGCCCTTGGGGGCGAACACTGCCCTGCTGTGGGTTGGGCGCCTGGAGCCTCCTGGTACCTAACCCTAACCCTAACCATACCCCGAACCGGGACCCTCCACCACAACCTAAGCCTGCCTCGAACCCTAACCCTACTATGGAGCCACCTTCTGGCATGGGCCCTCACTTCAGCCCTCGAGGGAGATCACGAGACTGGAGTCGATTCAGCCCTGGCGACGTCCCTGGACCAAACCCTATGCCTAGCTAAGGCTCCCTCCCCATAGGGACCCCATGCCAAAGTCTGACAACACCACGCGCCTGGGGTCCAGAAGCGGTGCAGGCTGCCTCGGCATGGAAGCTGCAAGATCACCATTTCATTTCCAGGCCCGTCTGCAGCTGACCGAGAGGATTCCGGAGGCCTCCTCGAACAGGGGCCGATCCACGTCTGTGGCCTTGGCAGCCAAAGACGGATCCTGACCGGCACCGTCCCTTGTGCCCTCAACTGAGCCCTTCGGGAAGACCACTGCCCTGCTGTGGGTTCGGCGCCTGGAGCCTCCCGGGACCTAACCCTAACCCTAACCCCACACCGAACGGGGACCCTCCACCGAAACCTAAGCCGGCCTCGACCCCTAACCCTGCGCTTGAGCCGCCTTGCTGCATGGGCCCTCACTTCATCCCTCGAGGGAGATCACGAGACCGGAGTTGCTTCGGCCCTGGCGACGTCCATGGACCGAACCCTAACCCTAGTTAAGGCTCTCTCCCCAAGAGGAACCTATGCCAAAGTCTGACAACACCACGCGCCTGGGGTCCGGAAGAGGTGCAGGCTGACTCGGCATGGAACCTGGACGCTCACCATGTGGTTTCCCAGGCCCGGTTGCAGCTGCTGAGAGGATTGCGGAGGCCTCCTCGACCAGGGGCCCAAACACGTGTGTGCCCTTGGCAGCCAAAGACGGATCCTGACCGGCAGCCTCCCTTGTGCCCTCAAGTCAGTCCTTGGGGGCGACCACTGCCATGCTGTGGGTTGGGCGCCTGGAACCTCCTGGAACCTAACCCTAACCCTAACCGTACCCCGAACCGGGACCCTCCACCACAACCTAAGCGTTCCTCGAACCCTAACCCTGCTATGGAGCCGCCTTCTGGCATGGGCCCTCACTTCAGCACTCGAGGGAGATCACGAGACTGGAGTCGATTCAGCCCTGGCGACGTCCCTGGACCAAACCCTAACCCTAGCTAAGGCTCCCTCCCCATGGGGACGCCATGCCAAACTCTGACAACACCACGCGCCTGGGGTCCAGAAGCACTGCATGCTGACTCGGCATGGAAGCTGCAAGCTCACCATGTCGTTTCCAGGCCCGTCTGCAGCTGACCGAGAGGATTCCGGAGGCCTCCTCGAGTAGGGGCCGATCGACGTCTGTGGCCTTGGCAGCCAAAGACGGATCCTGACCGGCACCGTCCCTTGTGCCCTCAACTCAGCCCTTCGGGGAGACCACTGCCCTGCTGTGGGTTCGGCGCCTGGAGCCTCCTGGGACCTAACCCTAACCCTAACCCCACACCGAACGGGGACCCTCCACCGAAACCTAAGCCGGCCTCGACCCCTAACCCTGCGCTTGAGCCGCCTTGCTGCATGGGCCCTCACTTCATCCCTCGAGGGAGATCACGAGACCGGAGTCGCTTCGGCCCTGGCGACGTCCCTGGACCGAACCCTAACCCTAGCTAAGGCTCTCTCCCCAAGAGGACCCTATGCCAACGTCTGACAACACCACGCGCCTGGGGTCCGGAAGAGGTGCAGGCTGACCCGGCATGGAACCTGGAAGCTCACCATGTCGTTTCCCCGTCCCGGCTGCAGCTGCCGGGAGGATTGCGGAGGCCTCCTCGACCAGGGGCCCAAACACGTGTGTGGCCTTGGCAGCCAAAGACGGATCCTGACCGGCAGCCTCCCTTGTGCCCTCAACTCAGTCCTTGTGGGCGACCACTGCCCTGCTGTGGGTTCGGCGCCTGGAGCCTCCTGGGACCTAACCCTAACCCTAACCGTACCCCGAACCGGGACCCTCGACCACAACCAAAGCCTACCTCGTACCATAACCCTGCAATGGAGCCGCTTTCTGGCATGGGCCCTCACTTCAGCCCTCGAGTGAGATCACGAGACTGGAGTCGATTCAGCCCTGGCGACGTCCCTGGACCAAACCCTAACCCTAGCTAAGGCTCACTCCCCATGGGGAACCCATGCCAAAGTCTGACAACACCACGCGCCTGGGGTCCAGAAGCGGTGCAGGATAACTTGGGATGGAAGCTGCACGATCACCATGTCGTTTCCAGGCCCGTCTGCAGCTGACCGAGAGGATTCCGGAGGCCTCCTCGAACAGGGGCCGATCGACGTCTGTGGCCTTGGGAGCCAAAGACGGATCCTGACCGGCACAGTCCCTTGTGCCCTCAACTGAGCCCTTCGGGAAGACCACTGCCCTGCTGTGCGTTCGGCGCCTGGAGCCTCCTGGGACCTAATCGTAACCCTAACCCCACACCGAACGGGAACCCTCCACCGAAACCTAAGCCTGCCTCGAATCCTAACCCTGCTACGGAGCCGCCTTCTGGCATGGGCCCTCACTTCAGCCCTTGTGGGAGATCACGAGAGTGGAGTCGATTCAGCCCTGGCGACGTCCCTGGACCAAACCCTAACCCTAGCTAAGGCTCCCTCCCCATGGGGACCCCATGCCAAAGTCTCACAACACCACGCGCCTGGGGTCCAGAAGCAGTGCAGGCTGTCTCGGCATGGAAGCTGCAAGCTCACCATGTCGTTTCCAGTCCCATCTGCAGCTGATCGAGAGGATTCCGGAGGCCTCCTCGAACAGGGGCCGATCGACGTCTGTGGCCTTGGCAGCCAAACACGGATCCTGACCGGCACCGTCCCTTGTGCCCTCAACTGAGCCCTTGGGGGCGACCACTGCCCTGCTGTGGGTTGGGCGCCTGGGGCCTCCTGGGACCTAACCCTAACCCTAACCCCACACCGAACGGGGACCCTCCACCGAAACCTAAGCCGGCCTCGACCCCTAACCCTGCGCATGAGCCGCCTTGCTGCATGGGCCCTCACTTCATCCCTCGAGGGAGATCACGAGACCGGAGTCGCTTCGGCCCTGGCGACGTCCATGGACCGAACCCTAACCCTAGTTAAGGCTCTCTCCCCAAGAGGAACCTATGCCAAAGTCTGACAACACCACGCGCCTGGGGTCCGGAAGAGGTGCAGGCTGACTCGGCATGGAACCTGGAGGCTCACCATGTGGTTTCCCAGGCCCGGCTGCAGCTGCCGAGAGGATTGCGGAGGCCTCCTAGACCAGGGGCCCAAACACGTGTGTGCCCTTGGCAGCCAAAACGGATCCTGACCGGCAGCCTCCCTTGTGCCCTCAACTCAGCCCTTGGGGGCGACCACTGCCATGTTGTGGGTTTGGCGCCTGGAGCCTCCTGGGACCTAACCGTAACCCTAACCCCACACCGAACGGGAACCCTCCACCGAAACCTAAGCCTGCCTCGAATCCTAGCCCTGCTACGGAGCCGCCTTCTGGCATGGGCCCTCACTTCAGCAATCGAGGGAGATCACGAGAGTGGAGTCGATTCAGCCCTGGCGACATCCCTGGACGAAACCCTAACCCTAGCTAAGGCTCCCTCCCCATGGGGACCCCATGCCAAAGTCTCACAACACCACGCGCCTGGGGTCCAGAAGCAGTGCAGGCTGACTCGGCATGGAAGCTGCAAGCTCACCATGTCGTTTCCAGTCCCATCTGCAGCTGACCGAGAGGATTCCGGAGGCCTCCTCGAACAGAGGCCGATCGACGTCTGTGGCCTTGGCAGCCAAAGACGGATCCTGACCGGCACCGTCCCTTGTGCCCTCAACTCAGACCTTGGGGGCGACCACTGCCCTGCTGTGGGTTGGGCCCCTGGGGCCTCCTGGGACCTAACCCTAACCCTAACCCCACACCGAACGGGGACCCTCCACCGAAACCTAAGCCGGCCTCGACGCCTAACCCTGCGCTTGAGCCGCCTTGCTGCATGGGCCCTCACTTCATCCCTCGAGGGAGATCACGAGACCGGAGTCGCTTTGGCCCTGGCGACGTCCCTGGGCCGAACCCTAACCCTAGCTAAGGCTCTCTCCCCAAGAGGACCCTATGCCAACGTCTGACAACACCACGAGCCTGGGGTCCGGAAGAGGTGCAGGCTGACTCGGCATGGAACCTGGAAGCTCACCATGTAGTTTCCCAGGCCCGGCTGCAGCTGCCGAGAGGATTGCAGAGGCCTCCTCGACCAGGGGCCCAAAAACGTGTGTGGCCTTGGCAGCCAAAGACGGATCCTGACCGGCAACGTCCCTTGTGCCCTCAACTCAGGCCTTGGGGGCGACCACTGCCCTGCTGCGGGTTGGGCGCCTGGAGCCTCCTGGGACCTAACACTAACCCTAACCGTACCCCGAAACGGGACCCTCCACCACAACCTAAGCCTGCATCGAACCCTAACCCTGCTATGGAGTCGCCTTCTGGCATGGGCCCTCACTTCAGCCCTCGAGGGAGATCACGAGACTGAAGTCGATTCAGCCCTGGCGACGTCCCTGAACCAAACCCTAACCCTAGCTAAGGCTCCCTCCCCATGGGGACCCCATGCCAAAGTCTGAAAACACCACGCGCCTGGGGTCCAGAAGCGGTGCAGGATAACTTGGCATGGAAGGTGCAAGATCACCATGTCGTTTCCAGGCCCGTCTGCAGCTGACCGACAGTATTCCGGAGGCCTCCTCGAACAGGGGCCGATCGACGTCTGTGGCCTTGCCAGCCAAAGACGGATCCTGACCGGCACCGTACATTGTGCCCTAAACTCAACCCTTGGGGCGACCACTGCCCTGCTGTGGGTTGGGCGCCTGGAGCCTCCTGGGACCTAACCCTAACCCTAACCGTACCCCGAACCGGGACCCTCCACCACAACCTAAGCCTGCCTCGAAACCTACCCCTGCTATGGAGCCGCGTTCTGGCATGGGCCCTCACTTCAGCCCTCGAGGGAGATCACGAGACTGGAGTCGATTCAGCCCTGGGGACGTCCCTGGACCAAACCCTAACCCTAGCTAAGGCTTCCTCCCCATGGGGACCCCATGCCAAAGTCTGAAAACACCACGCGCCTGGGGTCCAGAAGCAGTGCAGGCTGACTCGGCATGGAAGCTGCAAGATCACCATGTCGTTTCCAGGCCCGTCTGCAGCTGACCGAGAGGATTCCGGAGGCCTCCTCGAACAGGGGCCGATCGACGTCTGTGGCCTTGGCAGCCAAAGACGTATCCTGACCGGCACCGTCCCTTGTGCCCTCAACTCAGCCCTTCGGGGAGACCACTGCCCTGCTGTGGGTTCGGCGCCTGGAGCCTCCTGGGACCTAACCCTAACCCTAACCCCACACCGCACGGGGACCCTCCACCGAAACCTAAGCCGGCCTCGACCCTAACCCTGCGCTTGAGCCGCATTGCTGCATGGGCCCTCACTTCATCCCTCGAGGCAGATCACGAGACCGGAGTCGCTTCGGCCCTGACGACGTCCCTGGACCGAACCCTAACCCTAGCTAAGTCTCTCTCCCCAAGAGGACCCTATGCCAACGTCTGACAACACCACGCGCCTGGGGTCCGGAAGAGGTGCAGGCTGACTCGGCATGGAACCTGGAAGCTCACCATGTGGTTTCCCAGGCCCGGCTGCAGCTGCCGAGGGGATTGCGGAGGCCTCCTCGACCAGGGGCCCAAACACGTGTGTGCCCTTGGCAGCCAAAGACGGATCCTGACCGGCAGCCTCCCTTGTGCCCTCAACTCAGTCTTTGGGGGCGACCACTGCCATGCTGTGGTTTGGGCGCCTGGAACCTCCTGGGACCTAACCCTAACCCTAACCGTACCCCGAACCGGGACCCTCCACCACAACCTAAGCGTTCCTCGAACCCGAACCCTGCTATGGAGCCGCCTTCTGGCATGGGCCCTCACTTCAGCCCTTGAGGGAGATCACGAGACTGGAGTCGATTCAGCCCTGGCGACGTCCCTGGACCAAACCCTAACCCTAGCTAAGGCTCCCTCCCCATGGGGACCCCATGCCAAAGTCTGAAAACACCACGCGCCTGGGGTCCAGAAGCAGTGCAGGCTGACTCGGCATGGAAGCTGCAAGATCACCATGTCGTTTCCAGGCCCGTCTGCAGCTGACCGAGAGGATTCCGGAGGCCTCCTCGAACAGGGGCCGATCGACGTCTGTGGCCTTGCCAGCCAAAGACGGATCCTGACCGGCAGCCTCCCTTGTGCCCTCAACTCAGCCCTTCGGGAAGACCACTGCCCTGCTGTGGGTTGGGCGCCTGGAGCCTCCTGGGACCTAACCCTAACCCTAACCCCAAACCGAACGGGGAACCTCCACCGAAACCTAAGCCGGCCTCGACCCCTAACCCTGCGCTTCAGCCGCCTTGCTGCATGGGCCCTCACTTCATCCCTCGAGGGAGATCACGAGACCGGAGTCGCTTCGGCCCTGGCGACGTCCATGGACCGAACCCTAACCCTAGCTAAGGCTCTCTCCCCAAGAGGACCCTATGCCAACGTCTGACAACACCACGCGCCTGGGGTCCGGAAGAGGTGCAGGCTGACTCGGCATGGAACCTGGAAGCTCACCATGTGGTTTCCAAGGCCCGGCTGCAGCTGCCGAGAGGATTGCGGAGGCCTCCTCGACCAGGGTCCCAAACACGTGTGTGGCCTTGGCAGCCAAAGACGGATCCTGACCGGCAGCCTCCCTTGTGCCCTCAACTAAGCCCTTGGAGGCGACCACTGCCCTGCTGTGGGTTGGGCGCCTGGAGCCTCCTGGGACCTAACCCTTACCCTAACCGTACCCCGAACCGGGACCTTCCACCACAACCTAAGCCTGCCTCTTAACCTAACCCTGCTATGGAGCCGCCTTCTGGCATGGGCCCTCATTTCAGCCCTTGAGGGAGATCACGAGACTGGAGTCGCTTCGGCCCTGGCGACGTCCATGGACCGAACCCTAACCCTAGCTAAGGCTCTCTCCCCAAGAGGAACCTATGCAAACGTCTGACAACACCACGCGCCTGGGGTCCGGAAGAGGTGCAGGCTGACTCGGCATGGAACCTGGAGACTCACCATGTGGTTTCCCAGGCACGGCTGCAGCTGCCGAGAGGATTGCGGAGGCCTCCTCGACCAGGGGCCCAAACACGTGTGTGCCCTTGGCAGCCAAAGACGGATCCTGACCGGCAGCCTCCCTTGTGCCCTCAACTCAGCCCTTGGGGGCGACCACTGCCATGCTGTGGGTTAGGCGCCTGGAGCCTCCTGGAACCTAACCGTAACCCTAACCCCACAGCGAACGGTAACCCTCCACCGAAACCTAAGCCTGCCTCGAATCCTAACCCTGCTACGGAGGCGCCTTCTGGCATTGGCCCTCACTTCAGCAATCGAGGGAGATCACGAGACTGGAGTCGATTCAGCCCTGGCGACATCCCTGGACCAAACCCGAACCCTAGCTAAGGCTCCCTCCCCATGGGGACCCCATGCCAAAGTCTCACAACACCACGCGCCTGGGGTCCAGAAGCGGTGCAGGATAACTTGTCATGGAAGCTGCAAGATCACCATGTCGTTTCCAGGCCCGTCTGCAGCTGACCGAGAGGATTCCGGAGGCCTCTTCGAACAGGGGCCGATCGACGTCTGTGGCCTTGGCAGCCAAAGACGGATCCTGACCGGCACCGTCCCTTGTGCCCTCAACTCAGCCCTTGGGGGCGACCACTGCCCTGCTGTGGGTTGGGCTCCTGGAGCCTCCTGGGACCTAACCCTAACCCTAACCGTACCCCGAACCGGGACCTTCCACCACAACATAAGCCTGCCTCGAACCCTAACCCTGCTATGGAGCCGCCTTCTGGCATGGGCCCTCACTTCAGCCCTCGATGGAGATCACGAGACTGGAGTCGATTCAGCCCTGGCGACGTCCGTGGACCAAACCCTAACCCTAGCTAAGGCTCCCTCCCCATGGGGACCCCATGCCAAAGTCTGACAACACCACGCGCCTGGCGTCCAGAAGCCGTGCAGGCTAACCCGGCATGGAAGCTGCAAGATCACCATGTCGTTTCCAGGCCCGTCTGCAGCTGACCGAGAGGATTCCGGAGGCCTCCTCGAACAGGGGCCGATCGACGTCTGTGGCCTTGCCAGCCAAAGACGGATCCTGACCGGCAGCCTCCCTTGTGCCCTCAACTCAGCCATTGGGGGCGACCACTGCCCTGCTGTGGGTTGGGCGCCTAGAGTCTCCTGGGACCTGACCCTAACCCTAACCCCACACCGAACGGGGACCCTCCACTGAAACCTAAGCCGGCCTCGACCCCTAAACCTGCGCTTGAGCCGCCTTGCTGCATGGGCCCTCACTTCATCCCTCGAGGGAGATCACGAGACCGGAGTCGCTTCGGCCCTGGCGACGTCCCTGGACCGAACCCTAACCCTAGCTAAGGCTCTCTCCCCAAGAGGACCCTATGCCAACGTCTGACAACACCACGCGCCTGGGGTCCGGAAGAGGTGCAGGCTGACTCGGCATGGAACCTGGAAGCTCACCATGTGGTTTCCCAGGCCCGGCTGCAGCTGCCGAGAGGATTGCGGAGGCCTCCTCGACCAGGGGCCCAAACACGTGTGTGCCCTTGGCAGCCAAAGACGGATCCTGACCGGCAGCCTCCCTTGTGCCCTCAACTCAGTCCTTGGGGGCGACCACTGCCCTGCTGTGGGTTGGGCGCCTGGAACCTCCTGGAACCTAACCCTAACCCTAACCGTACCCCGAAACGGGACCCTCCACCACAACCTAAGCGTTCCTCGAACCCTAACCCTGCTATGGAGCCGCCTTCTGACATGGGCCCTCACTTCAGCCCTCGAGGGAGATCACGAGACTGGAGTCGATTCAGCCCTGGCGACGACCCTGGACCAAACCCTAACCCTAGCTAAGGCTCCCTCCCCATGGGGACGCCATGCCAAACTCTGACAACACCACGCGACTGGGGTCCAGAAGCAGTGCATGCTGACTCGGCATGGAAGCTGCAAGCTCACCATGTCGTTTCCAGGCCCGTCTGCAGCTGACCGAGAGGATTCCGGAGGCCTCCTCGAACAGGGGCCGATCGACGTCTGTGGCCTTGGCAGCCAAAGACGGATCCTGACCGGCACCGTCCCTTGTACCCTCAACTCAGCCCTTCGGGAAGACCACTGCCCTGTTGTGGGTTCGGCGCCTGGAGCCTCCTGGGACCTAACCGTAACCCTAACCCCACACCGAACGGGAACCCTCCACCGAAACCTAAGCCTGCCTCGAACCCTAACCCTGCTATGGAGCCGCCTTCTGGCATGGGCCCTCACTTCAGACCTCGAGGGAGATCACGAGACAGGAGTCGCTTCGGCCCTGGCGACGTCCCTGGACCGAACAATAACCCAACTAGAGCTCTCTCCCCAAGAGGACCCTATGCCAACGTCTGACAACACCACGCGCCTGGGGTCCGGAAGAGGTGCAGGCTGACTCGGCATGGAACCTGGAAGCTCACCATGTGGTTTCCCAGGCCCGGCTGCAGCTGCCGAGAGGATTGCGGAGGCCTCCTCGACCAGGGGCCCAAACACGTGTGTGCCCTTGGCAGCCAAAGACGGATCCTGACCGGCAGCCTCCCTTGTGCCCTCAACTCAGTCCTTGGGGGCGACCACTGCCCTGCTGTGGGTTCGGCGCCTGGAGCCTCCTGGGACCTAACCGTAACCCTAACGCCACACCGAACGGGAACCCTCCACCGAAACCTAAGCCTGCCTCGTACCCTAACCCTGCTATGGAGCCGCCTTCTGGCATGGGCCCTCACTTCAGCCCTCGAGGGAGATCACGAGACTGGAGTCGATTCAGCCCTGGCGACGTCCCTGGACCAAACCCTAACCCTAGCTAAGGCTCCCTCCCCATGGGGACCCCATGCCAAAGTCTGACAACACCACGCGCCTGGGGTCCAGAAGCAGTGCAGGCTGACTCGGCCTGGAAGCTGCAAGCTCACCATGTCGTTTCCAGACCCGTCTGCAGCTGACCGAGAGGATTCCTGAGTCCTCCTGGAACAGGGGCCGATCGACGTCTTTGGCCTTGGCAGCCAAAGACGGATCCTGACCGGCATCGTCCCTTGTGCCCTCAACTCAGCCCTTGGGGGCGACCACTGCCCTGCTGTGGTTTGGGCGCCTGGAGACTCCTGGGACCTTACCCTAACCCTAACCGTACCCCGAACCGGGACCCTCCACCACAACCTAAGGCTGCCTCGAACCCTAACCCTGCTATGGAGCCGCATTCTGGCATGGGCCCTCACTTCAGCCCTCGAGGGAGATCACGAGACTGGAGTCGATTCAGCCCTGGCGACATCCCTGGACCAAACCCTAACCCTAGCTAAGGCTCCCTCCCCATGGGGACCCAATGCCAAAGTCTGACAACACCACGCGCCTGGGGTCCAGAAGCGGTGCAGGCTGACTCGGCATGGAAGCTGCAAGCTCACCATGTCGTTTCCAGGCCCGTCTGCAGTTGACCGAGAGGATTCCGGAGGCCTCCTCGAACAGGGGCCCAAACACGTGTGTGGCCTTGGCAGCCAAAGACGGATCCTGACCGGCACCGTCCCTTGAGCCCTCAACTCAGCCCTTCGGGAAGACCACTGCCCTGCTGTGGGTTCGGCGCCTGGAGCCTCCTGGGACCTAACCCTAACCCTAACCCCACACCCAACGGGGACCCTCCACCGAAACCTAAGCCGGCCTCGACCCCTAACTCTGCGCTTGAGCCGCCTTGCTGCATGGTTCCTCACTTCATTCCTCGAGGGAGATCACGAGACCGGAGTCGCTTCGGCCCTGGCGACGTCCCTGGACCAAACCCTAACCCTAGCTAAGGCTCCCTCCCCATGGGGACCCCATGCCAAAGTCTCACAACACCACGCGCCTGGGGTCCAGAAGCAGTGCAGGCTGACTCGGCATGGAAGCTGCAAGCTCACCATGTCGTTTCCAGGCCCATCTGCAGCTGACCGAGAGGATTCCGGAGGCCTCCTCGAACAGGGGCCGATCGACGTCTGTGGCCTTGGCAGCCAAAGACGGATCCTGACCGGCAGCCTCCCTTGTGACCTCAACTCAGCCCTGGGGGGCGACCACTGCCATGCTGTGGGTTGGGCACCTGGAGCCTCCTGGGACCTAACCCTAACCCTAACCGTACCCCGAACCGGGACCCTCCACCACAACCTAAGCGTTACTCGAACCCTAACCCTGCTATGGAGCCGCCTTCTGGCATGGGCCCTCACGTCAGCCCTCGAGGGAGATCACGAGACTGGAGTCGATTCAGCCCTGGCGACGTCCCTGGACCAAACCCTAATCCTAGCTAAGGCTCCCTCCCCATGGGGACCCCATGCCAAACTCTGACAACACCACGCGCCTGGGATCCAGAAGCAGTGCATGCTGACTCGGCATGGAAGCTGCAAGCTCACCATGTCGTTTCCAGGCCCGTCTGCAGCTGACCGAGAGGATTCCGGAGGCCTCCTCGAACAGGGGCCGATCGACGTCTGTGGCCTTGGCAGCCAAAGACGGATCCTGACCGGCACCGTCCCTTGTGCCCTCAACTCAGCCCTTCGGGGAGACCACTGCCCTGCTGTGGGTTCAGCGCTTGGAGCCTCCTGGGACCTAACCCTAAACCTAACCCCACACCCAACGGGGACCCTCCACCGAAACCTGAGCCGGCCTCGACCCCTTACCCTGCGCTTGAGCCGCCTTGCTGCATGGGCCCTCACTTCATCCCTCGAGGGAGATCACGAGACCGGAGTCGCTTCGGCCCTGGCGACGTCCCTGGACCGAACCCTAACCCTAGCTAAGGCTCCCTCCCCATGGGGACCCCATGCCAAAGTCTGACAACACCACGCGCCTGGGGTCCGGAAGAGGTGCAGCCTGACACGCCATGGAACCTGGAAGCTCACCATGTGGTTTCCCAGGCCCGGCTGCAGCTGCCGAGAGGATTGCGGAGGCCTCCTCGACCAGGGGCTCAAACACGTGTGTCCCCTTGGTAGCCAAAGACGGATCCTGACCGGCAGCCTCCCTTGTGCCCTCAACTCAGCCCTTGGGGGCGACCACTGCCCTGCTGTGGGTTGGGCGCCTGGAGCCTCCTGGGACCTAACCCTAACCCTAACCGTATCCCGAACCGGGACCCTCCACCACAACCTAAGCCTGCCTCGAACCCTAACCCTGCTATGGAGCCGCCTTCTGGCATGGGACCTCACTTCAGCCCTCGATGGAGATCACGAGACTGGAGTCGATTCAGTCCTGGCGACGTCCTTGGACCAAACCCTAACCCTAGCTAAGGCTCCCTCCCCATGGGGACCCCATGCCAAAGTCTTACAACACCACGCGCCTGGGGTCCAGAAGCGGTGCAGGCTGACTCGGCATGGAAGCTGCAAGCTCACCATGTCGTTTCCAGGCCCGTCTGCAGCTGACCGAGAGGATTCCGGAGGCCTCCTCGAACAGGGGCCGATCGACGTCTGTGGCCTTGGCAGCCAAAGACGGATCCTGACCGGCACCGTCCCTTGTGCCCTCAACTCAGCCCTTCGGGGAGACCACTGCCCTGCTGTGGATTCGGCGCCTGGAGCCTCCTGGGACCTAACCCTAAACCTAAACCCACACCGAACGGGGACCCTCCACCGAAACCTAAGCCGGCCTCGACCCCTAACGCTGCGCTTGAGCCGCCTTGCTACATGGGCCCTCACTTCATCCCTCGAGGGAGATCACGAGACCGGAGTCGCTTCGGCCCTGACGACGTCCCTGGGACGAACCCTAACCCTAGCTAAGGCTCTCTCCCCAAGAGGACCCTATGCCAACGTCTGACAACACCACGCGCCTGGGGTCCGGAAGAGGTGCCGCCTGACACGGCATGGAACCTGGAAGCTCACCATGTGGTTTCCCAGGCCCGGCTGCAGCTGCCGAGAGGATTGCGGAGGCCTCCTCGACCAGGGGCTCAAACACGTGTGTCCCCTTGGTAGCCAAAGACGGATCCTGACCGGCAGCCTCCCTTGTGCCCTCAACTCAGCCCTTGGGGGCGACCACTGCCCTGCTGTGGGTTGGGCGCCTGGAGCCTCCTGGGACCTAACCCTAACCCTAACCGTATCCCGAACCGTGACCCTCCACCACAACCTAAGCCTGCCTCGAACCCTAACCCTACTATGGAGCCGCCTTCTGGCATGGGCCCTCACTTCAGCCCTGGATGGAGATCACGAGACTGGAGTCGATTCAGCCCTGGCGACGTCCTTGGACCAAACCCTAACCCTAGCTAAGGCTCCCTCCCCATGGGGACCCCATGCCAAAGTCTTACAACACCACGCGCCTGGGGTCCAGAAGCGGTGCAGGCTGACTCGGCATGGAAGCTGCAAGATCACCATGTCGTTTCCAGGCCCGTCTGCAGCTGACCGAGAGGATTCCGGAGGCCTCCTCGAACAGGGGCCGATGGACGTCTGTGGCCTTGCCAGCCAAAGACGGATCCTGACCGGCAGCCTCCCTTGTGCCCTCAACTCAGCCATTGGGGGCGACCACTGCCCTGCTGTGGTTTGGGCGCCTAGAGCCTCCTGGGACCTAACCCTAATCCTAACCGTACCCCGAACCGGGACCCTCCGCCACAACCTAAGCCTGCCTCGAACCCTAACCCTACTATGGAGCCGCCTTCTGGCATGGGCCCTCACTTCAGCCCTCGAGGGAGACCACGAGACTGGAGTCGATTCAGCCCTGGCGACGTCCCTGGACCAAACCCTAACCCTAGCTAAGGCTCCCTCCCCATGGGGACCCCATGCCAAAGTCTGACAACACTACGCGCCTGGGGTCCAGAAGCAGTGCAAGCTGACTCGGCATGGAAGCTGCAAGCTCACCATGTCGTTTCCAGGCCCGTCTGCAGCTGACCGAGAGGATTCCGGAGGCCTCCTCGAACAGGGGCCGATCGACGTCTGTGGCCTTGCCAGCCAAAGACGGATCCTGACCGGCACCGTCCCTTGTGCCCTAAACTCAGCCCTTGGGGGCGAACACTGCCCTGCTGTGGGTTGGGCGCCTGGAGCCTCCTGGTACCTAACCCTAACCCTAACCATACCCCGAACCGGGACCCTCCACCACAACCTAAGCCTGCCTCGAACCCTAACCCTACTATGGAGCCACCTTCTGGCATGGGCCCTCACTTCAGCCCTCGAGGGAGATCACGAGACTGGAGTCGATTCAGCCCTGGCGACGTCCCTGGACCAAACCCTATGCCTAGCTAAGGCTCCCTCCCCATAGGGACCCCATGCCAAAGTCTGACAACACCACGCGCCTGGGGTCCAGAAGCGGTGCAGGCTGCCTCGGCATGGAAGCTGCAAGATCACCATTTCATTTCCAGGCCCGTCTGCAGCTGACCGAGAGGATTCCGGAGGCCTCCTCGAACAGGGGCCGATCCACGTCTGTGGCCTTGGCAGCCAAAGACGGATCCTGACCGGCACCGTCCCTTGTGCCCTCAACTGAGCCCTTCGGGAAGACCACTGCCCTGCTGTGGGTTCGGCGCCTGGAGCCTCCCGGGACCTAACCCTAACCCTAACCCCACACCGAACGGGGACCCTCCACCGAAACCTAAGCCGGCCTCGACCCCTAACCCTGCGCTTGAGCCGCCTTGCTGCATGGGCCCTCACTTCATCCCTCGAGGGAGATCACGAGACCGGAGTTGCTTCGGCCCTGGCGACGTCCATGGACCGAACCCTAACCCTAGTTAAGGCTCTCTCCCCAAGAGGAACCTATGCCAAAGTCTGACAACACCACGCGCCTGGGGTCCGGAAGAGGTGCAGGCTGACTCGGCATGGAACCTGGACGCTCACCATGTGGTTTCCCAGGCCCGGCTGCAGCTGCTGAGAGGATTGCGGAGGCCTCCTCGACCAGGGGCCCAAACACGTGTGTGCCCTTGGCAGCCAAAGACGGATCCTGACCGGCAGCCTCCCTTGTGCCCTCAAGTCAGTCCTTGGGGGCGACCACTGCCATGCTGTGGGTTGGGCGCCTGGAACCTCCTGGAACCTAACCCTAACCCTAACCGTACCCCGAACCGGGACCCTCCACCACAACCTAAGCGTTCCTCGAACCCTAACCCTGCTATGGAGCCGCCTTCTGGCATGGGCCCTCACTTCAGCACTCGAGGGAGATCACGAGACTGGAGTCGATTCAGCCCTGGCGACGTCCCTGGACCAAACCCTAACCCTAGCTAAGGCTCCCTCCCCATGGGGACGCCATGCCAAACTCTGACAACACCACGCGCCTGGGGTCCAGAAGCACTGCATGCTGACTCGGCATGGAAGCTGCAAGCTCACCATGTCGTTTCCAGGCCCGTCTGCAGCTGACCGAGAGGATTCCGGAGGCCTCCTCGAGTAGGGGCCGATCGACGTCTGTGGCCTTGGCAGCCAAAGACGGATCCTGACCGGCACCGTCCCTTGTGCCCTCAACTCAGCCCTTCGGGGAGACCACTGCCCTGCTGTGGGTTCGGCGCCTGGAGCCTCCTGGGACCTAACCCTAACCCTAACCCCACACCGAACGGGGACCCTCCACCGAAACCTAAGCCGGCCTCGACCCCTAACCCTGCGCTTGAGCCGCCTTGCTGCATGGGCCCTCACTTCATCCCTCGAGGGAGATCACGAGACCGGAGTCGCTTCGGCCCTGGCGACGTCCCTGGACCGAACCCTAACCCTAGCTAAGGCTCTCTCCCCAAGAGGACCCTATGCCAACGTCTGACAACACCACGCGCCTGGGGTCCGGAAGAGGTGCAGGCTGACCCGGCATGGAACCTGGAAGCTCACCATGTCGTTTCCCCGTCCCGGCTGCAGCTGCCGGGAGGATTGCGGAGGCCTCCTCGACCAGGGGCCCAAACACGTGTGTGGCCTTGGCAGCCAAAGACGGATCCTGACCGGCAGCCTCCCTTGTGCCCTCAACTCAGTCCTTGTGGGCGACCACTGCCCTGCTGTGGGTTCGGCGCCTGGAGCCTCCTGGGACCTAACCCTAACCCTAACCGTACCCCGAACCGGGACCCTCGACCACAACCAAAGCCTACCTCGTACCATAACCCTGCAATGGAGCCGCTTTCTGGCATGGGCCCTCACTTCAGCCCTCGAGTGAGATCACGAGACTGGAGTCGATTCAGCCCTGGCGACGTCCCTGGACCAAACCCTAACCCTAGCTAAGGCTCACTCCCCATGGGGAACCCATGCCAAAGTCTGACAACACCACGCGCCTGGGGTCCAGAAGCGGTGCAGGATAACTTGGGATGGAAGCTGCACGATCACCATGTCGTTTCCAGGCCCGTCTGCAGCTGACCGAGAGGATTCCGGAGGCCTCCTCGAACAGGGGCCGATCGACGTCTGTGGCCTTGGGAGCCAAAGACGGATCCTGACCGGCACAGTCCCTTGTGCCCTCAACTGAGCCCTTCGGGAAGACCACTGCCCTGCTGTGCGTTCGGCGCCTGGAGCCTCCTGGGACCTAATCGTAACCCTAACCCCACACCGAACGGGAACCCTCCACCGAAACCTAAGCCTGCCTCGAATCCTAACCCTGCTACGGAGCCGCCTTCTGGCATGGGCCCTCACTTCAGCCCTTGTGGGAGATCACGAGAGTGGAGTCGATTCAGCCCTGGCGACGTCCCTGGACCAAACCCTAACCCTAGCTAAGGCTCCCTCCCCATGGGGACCCCATGCCAAAGTCTCACAACACCACGCGCCTGGGGTCCAGAAGCAGTGCAGGCTGTCTCGGCATGGAAGCTGCAAGCTCACCATGTCGTTTCCAGTCCCATCTGCAGCTGATCGAGAGGATTCCGGAGGCCTCCTCGAACAGGGGCCGATCGACGTCTGTGGCCTTGGCAGCCAAACACGGATCCTGACCGGCACCGTCCCTTGTGCCCTCAACTGAGCCCTTGGGGGCGACCACTGCCCTGCTGTGGGTTGGGCGCCTGGGGCCTCCTGGGACCTAACCCTAACCCTAACCCCACACCGAACGGGGACCCTCCACCGAAACCTAAGCCGGCCTCGACCCCTAACCCTGCGCATGAGCCGCCTTGCTGCATGGGCCCTCACTTCATCCCTCGAGGGAGATCACGAGACCGGAGTCGCTTCGGCCCTGGCGACGTCCATGGACCGAACCCTAACCCTAGTTAAGGCTCTCTCCCCAAGAGGAACCTATGCCAAAGTCTGACAACACCACGCGCCTGGGGTCCGGAAGAGGTGCAGGCTGACTCGGCATGGAACCTGGAGGCTCACCATGTGGTTTCCCAGGCCCGGCTGCAGCTGCCGAGAGGATTGCGGAGGCCTCCTAGACCAGGGGCCCAAACACGTGTGTGCCCTTGGCAGCCAAAACGGATCCTGACCGGCAGCCTCCCTTGTGCCCTCAACTCAGCCCTTGGGGGCGACCACTGCCATGTTGTGGGTTTGGCGCCTGGAGCCTCCTGGGACCTAACCGTAACCCTAACCCCACACCGAACGGGAACCCTCCACCGAAACCTAAGCCTGCCTCGAATCCTAGCCCTGCTACGGAGCCGCCTTCTGGCATGGGCCCTCACTTCAGCAATCGAGGGAGATCACGAGAGTGGAGTCGATTCAGCCCTGGCGACATCCCTGGACGAAACCCTAACCCTAGCTAAGGCTCCCTCCCCATGGGGACCCCATGCCAAAGTCTCACAACACCACGCGCCTGGGGTCCAGAAGCAGTGCAGGCTGACTCGGCATGGAAGCTGCAAGCTCACCATGTCGTTTCCAGTCCCATCTGCAGCTGACCGAGAGGATTCCGGAGGCCTCCTCGAACAGAGGCCGATCGACGTCTGTGGCCTTGGCAGCCAAAGACGGATCCTGACCGGCACCGTCCCTTGTGCCCTCAACTCAGACCTTGGGGGCGACCACTGCCCTGCTGTGGGTTGGGCCCCTGGGGCCTCCTGGGACCTAACCCTAACCCTAACCCCACACCGAACGGGGACCCTCCACCGAAACCTAAGCCGGCCTCGACGCCTAACCCTGCGCTTGAGCCGCCTTGCTGCATGGGCCCTCACTTCATCCCTCGAGGGAGATCACGAGACCGGAGTCGCTTTGGCCCTGGCGACGTCCCTGGGCCGAACCCTAACCCTAGCTAAGGCTCTCTCCCCAAGAGGACCCTATGCCAACGTCTGACAACACCACGAGCCTGGGGTCCGGAAGAGGTGCAGGCTGACTCGGCATGGAACCTGGAAGCTCACCATGTAGTTTCCCAGGCCCGGCTGCAGCTGCCGAGAGGATTGCAGAGGCCTCCTCGACCAGGGGCCCAAAAACGTGTGTGGCCTTGGCAGCCAAAGACGGATCCTGACCGGCAACGTCCCTTGTGCCCTCAACTCAGGCCTTGGGGGCGACCACTGCCCTGCTGCGGGTTGGGCGCCTGGAGCCTCCTGGGACCTAACACTAACCCTAACCGTACCCCGAAACGGGACCCTCCACCACAACCTAAGCCTGCATCGAACCCTAACCCTGCTATGGAGTCGCCTTCTGGCATGGGCCCTCACTTCAGCCCTCGAGGGAGATCACGAGACTGAAGTCGATTCAGCCCTGGCGACGTCCCTGAACCAAACCCTAACCCTAGCTAAGGCTCCCTCCCCATGGGGACCCCATGCCAAAGTCTGAAAACACCACGCGCCTGGGGTCCAGAAGCGGTGCAGGATAACTTGGCATGGAAGGTGCAAGATCACCATGTCGTTTCCAGGCCCGTCTGCAGCTGACCGACAGTATTCCGGAGGCCTCCTCGAACAGGGGCCGATCGACGTCTGTGGCCTTGCCAGCCAAAGACGGATCCTGACCGGCACCGTACATTGTGCCCTAAACTCAACCCTTGGGGCGACCACTGCCCTGCTGTGGGTTGGGCGCCTGGAGCCTCCTGGGACCTAACCCTAACCCTAACCGTACCCCGAACCGGGACCCTCCACCACAACCTAAGCCTGCCTCGAAACCTACCCCTGCTATGGAGCCGCGTTCTGGCATGGGCCCTCACTTCAGCCCTCGAGGGAGATCACGAGACTGGAGTCGATTCAGCCCTGGGGACGTCCCTGGACCAAACCCTAACCCTAGCTAAGGCTTCCTCCCCATGGGGACCCCATGCCAAAGTCTGAAAACACCACGCGCCTGGGGTCCAGAAGCAGTGCAGGCTGACTCGGCATGGAAGCTGCAAGATCACCATGTCGTTTCCAGGCCCGTCTGCAGCTGACCGAGAGGATTCCGGAGGCCTCCTCGAACAGGGGCCGATCGACGTCTGTGGCCTTGGCAGCCAAAGACGTATCCTGACCGGCACCGTCCCTTGTGCCCTCAACTCAGCCCTTCGGGGAGACCACTGCCCTGCTGTGGGTTCGGCGCCTGGAGCCTCCTGGGACCTAACCCTAACCCTAACCCCACACCGCACGGGGACCCTCCACCGAAACCTAAGCCGGCCTCGACCCTAACCCTGCGCTTGAGCCGCATTGCTGCATGGGCCCTCACTTCATCCCTCGAGGCAGATCACGAGACCGGAGTCGCTTCGGCCCTGACGACGTCCCTGGACCGAACCCTAACCCTAGCTAAGTCTCTCTCCCCAAGAGGACCCTATGCCAACGTCTGACAACACCACGCGCCTGGGGTCCGGAAGAGGTGCAGGCTGACTCGGCATGGAACCTGGAAGCTCACCATGTGGTTTCCCAGGCCCGGCTGCAGCTGCCGAGGGGATTGCGGAGGCCTCCTCGACCAGGGGCCCAAACACGTGTGTGCCCTTGGCAGCCAAAGACGGATCCTGACCGGCAGCCTCCCTTGTGCCCTCAACTCAGTCTTTGGGGGCGACCACTGCCATGCTGTGGTTTGGGCGCCTGGAACCTCCTGGGACCTAACCCTAACCCTAACCGTACCCCGAACCGGGACCCTCCACCACAACCTAAGCGTTCCTCGAACCCGAACCCTGCTATGGAGCCGCCTTCTGGCATGGGCCCTCACTTCAGCCCTTGAGGGAGATCACGAGACTGGAGTCGATTCAGCCCTGGCGACGTCCCTGGACCAAACCCTAACCCTAGCTAAGGCTCCCTCCCCATGGGGACCCCATGCCAAAGTCTGAAAACACCACGCGCCTGGGGTCCAGAAGCAGTGCAGGCTGACTCGGCATGGAAGCTGCAAGATCACCATGTCGTTTCCAGGCCCGTCTGCAGCTGACCGAGAGGATTCCGGAGGCCTCCTCGAACAGGGGCCGATCGACGTCTGTGGCCTTGCCAGCCAAAGACGGATCCTGACCGGCAGCCTCCCTTGTGCCCTCAACTCAGCCCTTCGGGAAGACCACTGCCCTGCTGTGGGTTGGGCGCCTGGAGCCTCCTGGGACCTAACCCTAACCCTAACCCCAAACCGAACGGGGAACCTCCACCGAAACCTAAGCCGGCCTCGACCCCTAACCCTGCGCTTCAGCCGCCTTGCTGCATGGGCCCTCACTTCATCCCTCGAGGGAGATCACGAGACCGGAGTCGCTTCGGCCCTGGCGACGTCCATGGACCGAACCCTAACCCTAGCTAAGGCTCTCTCCCCAAGAGGACCCTATGCCAACGTCTGACAACACCACGCGCCTGGGGTCCGGAAGAGGTGCAGGCTGACTCGGCATGGAACCTGGAAGCTCACCATGTGGTTTCCAAGGCCCGGCTGCAGCTGCCGAGAGGATTGCGGAGGCCTCCTCGACCAGGGTCCCAAACACGTGTGTGGCCTTGGCAGCCAAAGACGGATCCTGACCGGCAGCCTCCCTTGTGCCCTCAACTAAGCCCTTGGAGGCGACCACTGCCCTGCTGTGGGTTGGGCGCCTGGAGCCTCCTGGGACCTAACCCTTACCCTAACCGTACCCCGAACCGGGACCTTCCACCACAACCTAAGCCTGCCTCTTAACCTAACCCTGCTATGGAGCCGCCTTCTGGCATGGGCCCTCATTTCAGCCCTTGAGGGAGATCACGAGACTGGAGTCGCTTCGGCCCTGGCGACGTCCATGGACCGAACCCTAACCCTAGCTAAGGCTCTCTCCCCAAGAGGAACCTATGCAAACGTCTGACAACACCACGCGCCTGGGGTCCGGAAGAGGTGCAGGCTGACTCGGCATGGAACCTGGAGACTCACCATGTGGTTTCCCAGGCACGGCTGCAGCTGCCGAGAGGATTGCGGAGGCCTCCTCGACCAGGGGCCCAAACACGTGTGTGCCCTTGGCAGCCAAAGACGGATCCTGACCGGCAGCCTCCCTTGTGCCCTCAACTCAGCCCTTGGGGGCGACCACTGCCATGCTGTGGGTTAGGCGCCTGGAGCCTCCTGGAACCTAACCGTAACCCTAACCCCACAGCGAACGGTAACCCTCCACCGAAACCTAAGCCTGCCTCGAATCCTAACCCTGCTACGGAGGCGCCTTCTGGCATTGGCCCTCACTTCAGCAATCGAGGGAGATCACGAGACTGGAGTCGATTCAGCCCTGGCGACATCCCTGGACCAAACCCGAACCCTAGCTAAGGCTCCCTCCCCATGGGGACCCCATGCCAAAGTCTCACAACACCACGCGCCTGGGGTCCAGAAGCGGTGCAGGATAACTTGTCATGGAAGCTGCAAGATCACCATGTCGTTTCCAGGCCCGTCTGCAGCTGACCGAGAGGATTCCGGAGGCCTCTTCGAACAGGGGCCGATCGACGTCTGTGGCCTTGGCAGCCAAAGACGGATCCTGACCGGCACCGTCCCTTGTGCCCTCAACTCAGCCCTTGGGGGCGACCACTGCCCTGCTGTGGGTTGGGCTCCTGGAGCCTCCTGGGACCTAACCCTAACCCTAACCGTACCCCGAACCGGGACCTTCCACCACAACATAAGCCTGCCTCGAACCCTAACCCTGCTATGGAGCCGCCTTCTGGCATGGGCCCTCACTTCAGCCCTCGATGGAGATCACGAGACTGGAGTCGATTCAGCCCTGGCGACGTCCGTGGACCAAACCCTAACCCTAGCTAAGGCTCCCTCCCCATGGGGACCCCATGCCAAAGTCTGACAACACCACGCGCCTGGCGTCCAGAAGCCGTGCAGGCTAACCCGGCATGGAAGCTGCAAGATCACCATGTCGTTTCCAGGCCCGTCTGCAGCTGACCGAGAGGATTCCGGAGGCCTCCTCGAACAGGGGCCGATCGACGTCTGTGGCCTTGCCAGCCAAAGACGGATCCTGACCGGCAGCCTCCCTTGTGCCCTCAACTCAGCCATTGGGGGCGACCACTGCCCTGCTGTGGGTTGGGCGCCTAGAGTCTCCTGGGACCTGACCCTAACCCTAACCCCACACCGAACGGGGACCCTCCACTGAAACCTAAGCCGGCCTCGACCCCTAAACCTGCGCTTGAGCCGCCTTGCTGCATGGGCCCTCACTTCATCCCTCGAGGGAGATCACGAGACCGGAGTCGCTTCGGCCCTGGCGACGTCCCTGGACCGAACCCTAACCCTAGCTAAGGCTCTCTCCCCAAGAGGACCCTATGCCAACGTCTGACAACACCACGCGCCTGGGGTCCGGAAGAGGTGCAGGCTGACTCGGCATGGAACCTGGAAGCTCACCATGTGGTTTCCCAGGCCCGGCTGCAGCTGCCGAGAGGATTGCGGAGGCCTCCTCGACCAGGGGCCCAAACACGTGTGTGCCCTTGGCAGCCAAAGACGGATCCTGACCGGCAGCCTCCCTTGTGCCCTCAACTCAGTCCTTGGGGGCGACCACTGCCCTGCTGTGGGTTGGGCGCCTGGAACCTCCTGGAACCTAACCCTAACCCTAACCGTACCCCGAAACGGGACCCTCCACCACAACCTAAGCGTTCCTCGAACCCTAACCCTGCTATGGAGCCGCCTTCTGACATGGGCCCTCACTTCAGCCCTCGAGGGAGATCACGAGACTGGAGTCGATTCAGCCCTGGCGACGACCCTGGACCAAACCCTAACCCTAGCTAAGGCTCCCTCCCCATGGGGACGCCATGCCAAACTCTGACAACACCACGCGACTGGGGTCCAGAAGCAGTGCATGCTGACTCGGCATGGAAGCTGCAAGCTCACCATGTCGTTTCCAGGCCCGTCTGCAGCTGACCGAGAGGATTCCGGAGGCCTCCTCGAACAGGGGCCGATCGACGTCTGTGGCCTTGGCAGCCAAAGACGGATCCTGACCGGCACCGTCCCTTGTACCCTCAACTCAGCCCTTCGGGAAGACCACTGCCCTGTTGTGGGTTCGGCGCCTGGAGCCTCCTGGGACCTAACCGTAACCCTAACCCCACACCGAACGGGAACCCTCCACCGAAACCTAAGCCTGCCTCGAACCCTAACCCTGCTATGGAGCCGCCTTCTGGCATGGGCCCTCACTTCAGACCTCGAGGGAGATCACGAGACAGGAGTCGCTTCGGCCCTGGCGACGTCCCTGGACCGAACAATAACCCAACTAGAGCTCTCTCCCCAAGAGGACCCTATGCCAACGTCTGACAACACCACGCGCCTGGGGTCCGGAAGAGGTGCAGGCTGACTCGGCATGGAACCTGGAAGCTCACCATGTGGTTTCCCAGGCCCGGCTGCAGCTGCCGAGAGGATTGCGGAGGCCTCCTCGACCAGGGGCCCAAACACGTGTGTGCCCTTGGCAGCCAAAGACGGATCCTGACCGGCAGCCTCCCTTGTGCCCTCAACTCAGTCCTTGGGGGCGACCACTGCCCTGCTGTGGGTTCGGCGCCTGGAGCCTCCTGGGACCTAACCGTAACCCTAACGCCACACCGAACGGGAACCCTCCACCGAAACCTAAGCCTGCCTCGTACCCTAACCCTGCTATGGAGCCGCCTTCTGGCATGGGCCCTCACTTCAGCCCTCGAGGGAGATCACGAGACTGGAGTCGATTCAGCCCTGGCGACGTCCCTGGACCAAACCCTAACCCTAGCTAAGGCTCCCTCCCCATGGGGACCCCATGCCAAAGTCTGACAACACCACGCGCCTGGGGTCCAGAAGCAGTGCAGGCTGACTCGGCCTGGAAGCTGCAAGCTCACCATGTCGTTTCCAGACCCGTCTGCAGCTGACCGAGAGGATTCCTGAGTCCTCCTGGAACAGGGGCCGATCGACGTCTTTGGCCTTGGCAGCCAAAGACGGATCCTGACCGGCATCGTCCCTTGTGCCCTCAACTCAGCCCTTGGGGGCGACCACTGCCCTGCTGTGGTTTGGGCGCCTGGAGACTCCTGGGACCTTACCCTAACCCTAACCGTACCCCGAACCGGGACCCTCCACCACAACCTAAGGCTGCCTCGAACCCTAACCCTGCTATGGAGCCGCATTCTGGCATGGGCCCTCACTTCAGCCCTCGAGGGAGATCACGAGACTGGAGTCGATTCAGCCCTGGCGACATCCCTGGACCAAACCCTAACCCTAGCTAAGGCTCCCTCCCCATGGGGACCCAATGCCAAAGTCTGACAACACCACGCGCCTGGGGTCCAGAAGCGGTGCAGGCTGACTCGGCATGGAAGCTGCAAGCTCACCATGTCGTTTCCAGGCCCGTCTGCAGTTGACCGAGAGGATTCCGGAGGCCTCCTCGAACAGGGGCCCAAACACGTGTGTGGCCTTGGCAGCCAAAGACGGATCCTGACCGGCACCGTCCCTTGAGCCCTCAACTCAGCCCTTCGGGAAGACCACTGCCCTGCTGTGGGTTCGGCGCCTGGAGCCTCCTGGGACCTAACCCTAACCCTAACCCCACACCCAACGGGGACCCTCCACCGAAACCTAAGCCGGCCTCGACCCCTAACTCTGCGCTTGAGCCGCCTTGCTGCATGGTTCCTCACTTCATTCCTCGAGGGAGATCACGAGACCGGAGTCGCTTCGGCCCTGGCGACGTCCCTGGACCAAACCCTAACCCTAGCTAAGGCTCCCTCCCCATGGGGACCCCATGCCAAAGTCTCACAACACCACGCGCCTGGGGTCCAGAAGCAGTGCAGGCTGACTCGGCATGGAAGCTGCAAGCTCACCATGTCGTTTCCAGGCCCATCTGCAGCTGACCGAGAGGATTCCGGAGGCCTCCTCGAACAGGGGCCGATCGACGTCTGTGGCCTTGGCAGCCAAAGACGGATCCTGACCGGCAGCCTCCCTTGTGACCTCAACTCAGCCCTGGGGGGCGACCACTGCCATGCTGTGGGTTGGGCACCTGGAGCCTCCTGGGACCTAACCCTAACCCTAACCGTACCCCGAACCGGGACCCTCCACCACAACCTAAGCGTTACTCGAACCCTAACCCTGCTATGGAGCCGCCTTCTGGCATGGGCCCTCACGTCAGCCCTCGAGGGAGATCACGAGACTGGAGTCGATTCAGCCCTGGCGACGTCCCTGGACCAAACCCTAATCCTAGCTAAGGCTCCCTCCCCATGGGGACCCCATGCCAAACTCTGACAACACCACGCGCCTGGGATCCAGAAGCAGTGCATGCTGACTCGGCATGGAAGCTGCAAGCTCACCATGTCGTTTCCAGGCCCGTCTGCAGCTGACCGAGAGGATTCCGGAGGCCTCCTCGAACAGGGGCCGATCGACGTCTGTGGCCTTGGCAGCCAAAGACGGATCCTGACCGGCACCGTCCCTTGTGCCCTCAACTCAGCCCTTCGGGGAGACCACTGCCCTGCTGTGGGTTCAGCGCTTGGAGCCTCCTGGGACCTAACCCTAAACCTAACCCCACACCCAACGGGGACCCTCCACCGAAACCTGAGCCGGCCTCGACCCCTTACCCTGCGCTTGAGCCGCCTTGCTGCATGGGCCCTCACTTCATCCCTCGAGGGAGATCACGAGACCGGAGTCGCTTCGGCCCTGGCGACGTCCCTGGACCGAACCCTAACCCTAGCTAAGGCTCCCTCCCCATGGGGACCCCATGCCAAAGTCTGACAACACCACGCGCCTGGGGTCCGGAAGAGGTGCAGCCTGACACGCCATGGAACCTGGAAGCTCACCATGTGGTTTCCCAGGCCCGGCTGCAGCTGCCGAGAGGATTGCGGAGGCCTCCTCGACCAGGGGCTCAAACACGTGTGTCCCCTTGGTAGCCAAAGACGGATCCTGACCGGCAGCCTCCCTTGTGCCCTCAACTCAGCCCTTGGGGGCGACCACTGCCCTGCTGTGGGTTGGGCGCCTGGAGCCTCCTGGGACCTAACCCTAACCCTAACCGTATCCCGAACCGGGACCCTCCACCACAACCTAAGCCTGCCTCGAACCCTAACCCTGCTATGGAGCCGCCTTCTGGCATGGGACCTCACTTCAGCCCTCGATGGAGATCACGAGACTGGAGTCGATTCAGTCCTGGCGACGTCCTTGGACCAAACCCTAACCCTAGCTAAGGCTCCCTCCCCATGGGGACCCCATGCCAAAGTCTTACAACACCACGCGCCTGGGGTCCAGAAGCGGTGCAGGCTGACTCGGCATGGAAGCTGCAAGCTCACCATGTCGTTTCCAGGCCCGTCTGCAGCTGACCGAGAGGATTCCGGAGGCCTCCTCGAACAGGGGCCGATCGACGTCTGTGGCCTTGGCAGCCAAAGACGGATCCTGACCGGCACCGTCCCTTGTGCCCTCAACTCAGCCCTTCGGGGAGACCACTGCCCTGCTGTGGATTCGGCGCCTGGAGCCTCCTGGGACCTAACCCTAAACCTAAACCCACACCGAACGGGGACCCTCCACCGAAACCTAAGCCGGCCTCGACCCCTAACGCTGCGCTTGAGCCGCCTTGCTACATGGGCCCTCACTTCATCCCTCGAGGGAGATCACGAGACCGGAGTCGCTTCGGCCCTGACGACGTCCCTGGGACGAACCCTAACCCTAGCTAAGGCTCTCTCCCCAAGAGGACCCTATGCCAACGTCTGACAACACCACGCGCCTGGGGTCCGGAAGAGGTGCCGCCTGACACGGCATGGAACCTGGAAGCTCACCATGTGGTTTCCCAGGCCCGGCTGCAGCTGCCGAGAGGATTGCGGAGGCCTCCTCGACCAGGGGCTCAAACACGTGTGTCCCCTTGGTAGCCAAAGACGGATCCTGACCGGCAGCCTCCCTTGTGCCCTCAACTCAGCCCTTGGGGGCGACCACTGCCCTGCTGTGGGTTGGGCGCCTGGAGCCTCCTGGGACCTAACCCTAACCCTAACCGTATCCCGAACCGTGACCCTCCACCACAACCTAAGCCTGCCTCGAACCCTAACCCTACTATGGAGCCGCCTTCTGGCATGGGCCCTCACTTCAGCCCTGGATGGAGATCACGAGACTGGAGTCGATTCAGCCCTGGCGACGTCCTTGGACCAAACCCTAACCCTAGCTAAGGCTCCCTCCCCATGGGGACCCCATGCCAAAGTCTTACAACACCACGCGCCTGGGGTCCAGAAGCGGTGCAGGCTGACTCGGCATGGAAGCTGCAAGATCACCATGTCGTTTCCAGGCCCGTCTGCAGCTGACCGAGAGGATTCCGGAGGCCTCCTCGAACAGGGGCCGATGGACGTCTGTGGCCTTGCCAGCCAAAGACGGATCCTGACCGGCAGCCTCCCTTGTGCCCTCAACTCAGCCATTGGGGGCGACCACTGCCCTGCTGTGGTTTGGGCGCCTAGAGCCTCCTGGGACCTAACCCTAATCCTAACCGTACCCCGAACCGGGACCCTCCGCCACAACCTAAGCCTGCCTCGAACCCTAACCCTACTATGGAGCCGCCTTCTGGCATGGGCCCTCACTTCAGCCCTCGAGGGAGATCACGAGACTGGAGTCGATTCAGCCCTGGCGACGTGCCTGGACCAAACCCTAACCCTAGATCAGGCTCCCTCCCCATGGGGTCCCCATGCCAAAGTCTCACAACACCACGCGCCTGGGGTCCAGAAGCAGTGCATGCTGACTCGGCATGGAAGCTGCAAGCTCACCATGTCGTTTCCAGGCCCGTCTGCAGCTGACCGAGAGGATTCCGGAGGCCTCCTCGAACAGGGGCCGATCGACGACTGTGTCCTTGGCAGACAAAGACGGATCCTGACCGGCACCGTCCCTTGGGCCCTCAACTGAGCCCTTCGGGAAGACCACTGCCCTGCTGTGGGTTCGGCGCCTGGAGCCTCCTGGGACCTAATCGTAACCCTAACCCCACACAGAACGGGAACCCTCCACCGAAACCTAAGCCTGCCTCGAAACCTAACCCTGCTACGGAGTCGCCTTCTGGCATGGGCCCTCACTTCAACACTCGAGGGAGATCACGAGAGTGGAGTCGATTCAGCCCTGGCGACATCCCTGGACCAAACCCTAACCCTAGCTAAGGCTCCCTCCCCATGGGGACCCCATGCCAAAGTCTGACCACACCACGCGCCTGGCGTCCAGAAGCAGTGCAGGCTGACTCGGCATGGAAGCTGCAAGCTCACCATGTCGTTTCCAGGCCCATCTGCAGCTGACCGAGAGGATTCCGGAGGCCTCCTCGAACAGGGGCCGATCGACGTCTGTGGCCTTGGCAACCAAAGACGGATCCTGATCGGCAGCCTCCATTCTGCCCTCAACTCAGGCCTTCGGGAAGACCACTGCCCTGCTTTGGTTTCGGCGCCTGGAGCCTCCTGGGACCTAACCCTAACCCTAACCCCACACCCAACGGGGACCCTCCACCGAAACCTAAGCCGGCCTCGACCCCTAACCCTGCGCTTGAGCCGCCTTGCTGCATGGGCCCTCACTTCATCCCTCGAGGGAGATCACGAGACCGGAGTCGCTTCGGCCCTGGCGACGTCCCTGGACCGAACCCTAACCCTAGCTAAGGCTCTCTCCCCAAGAGGACCCTATGCCAAAGTCTGACAACACCACGCGCCTGGGGTCCGGAAGAGGTGCAGGCTGACTCGGCATGGAACCTGGAAGCTCACCATGTCGTTTCCCAGGCCCGGCTGCAGCTGCGGAGATTTTTGCGGAGGCCTCCTCGACCAGGGGCCCAAACACGTGTGTGGCCTTGGCAACCAAAGACGGATCCTGACCGGCAGCCACCCTTGTGCGCTCAACTCAGCCCTTGGGGGCGACCACTGCCATGCTGTGGGTTGGGCGCCTGGAGCCTCCTGGGACCTAACCCTAACCCTAACCGTACCCCGAACGGGGACCCTGCACCACAACCTAACCGTTCCTCGAACCCTAACCCTGCTATGGAGCCGCCTTCTGGCATGGGCCCTCACTTCAGCCCTCGAGGGAGATCACGAGACTGGAGTCGATTCAGCCCTGGCGACGTCCCAGGACCAAACCCTAACCCTAGCTAAGGCTCTCTCCCCAAGAGGACCCTATGCCAACGTCTGACAACACCACGCGCCTGGGTCCGGAAGAGGTGCAGGCTGACTCGGCATGGAACCTGGAAGCTCACCATGTGGTTTCCCAGGCCCGGCTGCAGCCGCCGAGAGGATTGCGGAGGCCTCCTCGACCAGGGGCCAAAACACGTGTGTGGCCTTGGCAGCCAAAGACGGATCCTGAACGGCAGCCTCCCTTGTGCCCTAAACTCAGCCCTTGGGCGCGACCACTGCCCTGCTGTGGGTTGGGCGCCTGGAGCCTCCTGGGACCTAACCCTAACCCTAACCGTACCCCGAACCGGGACCCTCCACCACAACCTAAGCCTGCCTCGTACCCTAACCCTGCTATGGAGCCGCCTTCTGGCATGGGCCCTCACTTCAGCCCTCGAGGGAGATCACGAGACTGGAGTCGATTCAGCCCTGGCGACGTCCCTGGACCAAACCCTAACCCTAGCTAAGGCTCCCTCCCCATGGGGACCCCATGCCAAAGTCTGACAACACCACGCGCCTGGGGTCCAGAAGCGGTGCAGGCTGACTCGGCATGGAAGCTGCAAGCTCACCATGTCGTTTCCAGGCCCGTCTGCAGCTGACCGAGAGGATTCCGGAGGCCTCCTCGAACAGGGGCAGATCGACGTCTGTGGCCTTGCCAGCCAAAGACGGATCCTGACCGGCAGCCTCCCTTGTGCCCTCATCTCAGCCATTGGGGGCGACCACTGCCCTGCTGTGGGTTGGGCGCCTAGAGCCTCCTGGGACCTAACCCTAATCCTAACCGTACCCCGAACCGGGACCCTGCGCCACAACCTAAGCCTGCCTCGAACCCTAACCCTACTATGGAGCCGCCTTCTGGCATGGGCCCTCACTTCAGCACTCGAGGGAGATCACGAGACTGGAGTCGATTCAGCCCTGGCGACGTCCCTGGACCAAACCCTAACCCTAGCTATGGCTCCCTCCCCATGGGGACCCCATGCCAAAGTCTCACAACACCACGCGCCTGTGGTCCAGAAGCAGTGCATGCTGACTCGGCATGGAAGCTGCAAGCTCACCATGTCGTTTCCAGGCCCGTCTGCAGCTGACCGAGAGGATTCCGGAGGCCTCCTCGAACAGGGACCGATCGACGTCTATGGCCTTGGCAGCCAAAGACGGATCCTGACCGGCACCGTCCCTTGTGCCCTCAACTGAGCCCTTCGGGAAGACCACTGCCCTGCTGTGGGTTCGGTGCCTGGAGCCTCCTGGGACCTAATCGTAACCCTAACCCCACACCGAACGGGAACCCTCCACCGAAACCTAAGCCTGCCTCGAATCCTAACCCTGCTACGGAGCCGCCTTCTGGCATGGGCCCTCACTTCAACACTCGAGGGAGATCACGAGAGTGGAGTCGATTCAGCCCTGGCGACATCCCTGGACCAAACCCTAACCCAGGCTAAGGCTCCCTCCCCATGTGGACCCGATGCCAAAGTCTGACCACACCACGCGCCTGGCGTCCAGAAGCAGTGCAGGCTGACTCGGCATGGAAGCTGCAAGATCACCATGTCGTTTCCAGGCCCGTCTGCAGCTGACCGAGAGGATTCCGGAGGCCTCCTCGAACAGGGGCCGATCGACGTCTGTGGCCTTGGCAGCCAAAGACGGATCCTGACCGGCAGCCTCCCTTGTGCCCTCAACTCTGCCCTTGGGGTCGACCACTGCCCTGCTGTGGGTTGGGCACCTGGAGCCTCCTGGGACCTAACCCTAACCCTAACCGTACCCCGAACCGGGACCCTCCACCACAACCTAAGCCTGCATCAAACCCTAACCCTGCTATGGAGCCGCCTTCTGGCATGGGCCCTCACTTCAGCCCTCGAGGGAGATCACGAGACTGGAGTCGATTCAGCCCTGGCGACGTCCTTGGACCAAACCCTAACCCTAGCTAAGGCTCCCTCCCCATGGGGACCCCATGCCAAAGTCTGACAACACCACGCGCCTGGGGTCCAGAAGCGGTGCAGGCTGACCCGGCATGGAAGCTGCAAGATCACCATGTCGTTTCCAGGCCCGTCTGCAGCTGACCGAGAGGATTCTGGAGGCCTCCTCGAACAGGGGCCGATCGACGTCTGTGGCCTTGCCAGCCAAAGACGGATCCTGACCGGCAGCCTCCCTTGTGCCCTCAACTCAGCCCTTGGGGGCGACCACTGCCCTGCTGTGGGTTGGGCGCCTGGAGCCTCCTGGAACCTAACCCTAACCCTAACCCCACACCGAACGGGAACCCTCCACCGAAACCTAAGCCGGCCTCGACCCTAACCCTGCGCTTGAGCTGCCTTGCTGTATGGGCCCTCACTTCAGCCCTCGAGGGAGATCACGACACCGTAGTCGCTTCGGCCCTGGCAACGTCCCTGGACCGAACCCTAACCCTAGCTAAGGCTCTCTCCCCAAGAGGACCCTATGCCAATGTCTGACAACACCACGAGCCTGGGGTCCGGAAGAGGTGCAGGCTGACTCGGCATGGAACCTGGAAGCTCACCATGTCGTTTCCCAGGCCGGCTCCATGCGGAGAGCTTTGCGGAGGCCTCCTCTACGAGGGGCCCAAACACGTGTGTGGCCTTACCAGGCAAAGACGGATCCTGACCGACAGCCACCCTTGTGCCCTCAACTCAGTCCTTGGGGGCGACCACTGCCCTGCTGTGCGTTGGGCGCCTGGAACCTCCTGGGACCTAACCCTAACCCTAACCGTACCCCGAACCGGGACCCTCCATCACAACCTAAGCGTTCCTCGAACCCTAACCCTGCTATGGAGCCGCCTTCTGGCATGGGCCCTCACTTCAGCCCTCGCGGGAGATCACGAGACTGGAGTCGATTCAGCCCTGGCGACGTCCCTGGACCAAACCCTAACCCTAGCTAAGGCTCCCTCCCCATGGGGACACCAAGGCTAACTCTGACAACACCACGCGCCTGGGGTCCAGAAGCAGTGCATGCTGACTCGGCATGGAAGCTGCAAGCTCACCATGTCGTTTCCAGGCCCGTCTGCAGCTGACCGAGAGGATTCCGGAGGCCTCCTCGAACAGGGGCCGATCGACGTCTGTGGCCTTGGCAGCCAAAGACGGATCCTGACCGGCACTGTCCCTTGTGCCCTCAACTGAGCCCTTCGGGAAGACCACTGCCCTGCTGTGGGTTCGGCGCCTGGAGCCTCCTGGGACCTAACCGTAACCCTAACCCCACACCGAACGGGAACCCTCCACCGAAACCTAAGCCTGCCTCGAACCCTAACCCTGCTATGGAGCCGCATTCTGGCATGGGCCCTCACTTCAGCAATCGAGGGAGATCACGAGACTGGAGTCGATTCAGCCCTGGCGACGTCCCTGGACCAAAACCTAACCCTAGCTAAAGCTCCCTCTGCAAGGGGGACCCCATGCCAAAGTCTGACAACACCACGCGCCTGGGGTCCAGAAGCAGTGCATGCTGACTCGGCATGGAAGCTGCAAGCTCACCATGTCGTTTCCAGGCCCGTCTGCAGCTGACCGAGAGGATTCCGGAGGCCTCCTCGAACAGGAGCCGATCGACGTCTGTGGACTTGGCAGCCAAAGACGGATCCTGACATGCACCGTCCCTTGTGCCCTCAACTCAGCCCTTCGGGAAGACCACTGCCCTGCTGTGGGTTCGGCGCCTGGAGCCTCCTGGGACCTAACCCTAACCCTAACCCCACACCCAACGGGGACCGTCCACCGAAACCTAAGCCGGCCTCGACCCCTAACCCTGCGCTTGAGCCGCATTGCTGCATGGGCCCTCACTTCATCCCTCGAGGGAGATCACGAGACCGGAGTCGCTTCGGCCCTGGCGACGTCCCTGGACCGAACCCTAACCCTAGCGAAGGCTCTCTCCCCAATCGGACCCTATGCCAACGTCTGACAACCCCACACGCCTGGGGTCCGGAAGAGGTGCAGGCTGACTCGGCATGGAACCTGGAAGCTCACCATGTCGTTTCCCAGGCCCGGCTGCAGCTGCCGGGAGGATTGCGGAGGCCTCCTCGACCAGGGGACCAAACACGTGTGTGGCCTTGGCAGCCAAAGACGGATCCTGACCGGCAGCCTCCCTTGTACCCTCAACTCAGCCCTTGGGGGCGACCACTGCCCTGCTGTGGGTTGGGCGCCTAGAGCCTCCTGGGACCTAACCCTAACCCTAACCGTACCCCAAATCGGGACCCTCCGCCACAACCTAAGCCTGCCTCGAACCCGAACCCTACTATAGAGCCGCCTTCTGGCATGGGCCCTCACTTCAGCACTCGCGGGAGATCACGAGACTGGAGTCGATTCAGCCCTGGCGACGTCCCAGGACCAAACCCTAACCCTAGCTAAGGCTCCCCCCCCATGGGGACCCCATGCCAAAGTCTCACAACACCACGCGCCTGGGGTCCAGAAGCAGTGCATGCTGACTCGGCATGGAAGCTGCAAGCTCACCATGTCGTTTCCAGGCCGGTCTGCAGCTGACCGAGAGGATTCCGGAGGCCTCCTCGAACAGGGGCCGATCGACGTCTGTGGACTTGGCAGCCAAAGACGGATCCTGACCGGCACCGTCCCTTGTGCCCTCAACTCAGCCCTTGGGGGCGACCACTGCCCTGCTGTGGGTTGGGCGCCTGGAGCCTCCTGGGACCTAACCCTAACCCTAACCCCAAACCGCACGGGAACCCTCCACCGAAACCTAAGCCGGCCTCGACCCTAACCCTGCGCTTGAGCTGCCTTGCTGTATGGGCCCTCACTTCAGCCCTCGAGTGAGATCACGACACCGGAGTCGCTTCGGCCCTGGCGACGTCCCTGGACCGAACCCTAACCCTAGCTAAGGCTCTCTCCCCAAGAGGACCCTATGCCAACGTCTGACACCACCACGCGCCTGGGGTCCGGAAGAGGTGCAGGCTGACTCGGCATGGAACCTGGAAGCTCACCATGTCGTTTCCAAGGCCCGGCTCCAGCTGCGGAGAGGTTTGCGGAGGCCTCCTCCACCAGGGGCCCAAACACGTGTGTGGCCTTGCCAGCCAAAGACGAATCCTGACCGGCAGCCTCCCTTGTGCCCTCAACTAAGTCCTTGGGGGCGACCACTGCCATGCTGTGGGTTGGGCGCCTGGAACCTCCTGGGACCTAACCCTAACCCTAACCGTACCCCGAACCGGGACCCTCCATCACAACCTAAGCGTTCCTCGAACCCTAACCCTGCTATGGAGCCGCCTTCTGGCATGGGCCCTCACTTCAGCCCTCGAGGGAGATCACGAGACTGGAGTCGATTCAGCCCTGGCGACGTCCCTGGACCAAACCCTAACCCTAGCTAAGGCTCCCTCCCCATGGGGACGCCATGGAAAACTCTGACAACACCACGCGCCTGGGGTCCAGAAGCAGTGCATGCTGACTCGGCATGGAAGCTGCAAGCTCACCATGTCGTTTCCAGGCCCGTCTGCAGCTGACCGAGAGGATTCCGGAGGCCTCCTCGAACAGGGGCCGATCGACGTCTGTGGCCTTGGCAGCCAAAGACGGATCCTGACCGGCACTATCCCTTGTGCCCTCAACTCAGCCCTTCGGGAAGACCACTGCCCTGCTGTGGGTTCGGCGCCTGGAGCCTCCTGGGACCTAACCGTAACCCTAACCCCACACCGAACGGGAACCCTCCACCGAAACCTAAGCCTGCCTCGAACCCTAACCCTGCTATGGAGCCGCCTTCTGGCATGGGCCCTCACTTCAGCACTCGAGGGAGATCACGAGACTGGAGTCGATTCAGCCCTGGCGACGTCCCTGGACCAAACCCTATCCCTACCTAAAGCTCCCTCCGCAAGGGGGACCCCATGCCAAAGTCTGACAACACCACGCGCCTGGGGTCCAGAAGCAGTGCATGCTGACTCGGCATGGAAGCTGCAAGCTCACCATGTCGTTTCCAGGCCCGTCTGCATCTGACCGAGAGGATTCCGGAGGCCTCCTCGAACAGGGGCCGATCGACGTCTGTGGACTTGGCAGCCAAAGACGGATCCTGACCAGCACCGTCCCTTGTGCCCTCAACTCAGCCCTTCGGGAAGACCACTGCCCTGCTGTGGGTTCGGCGCCTGGAGCCTCCTGGGAACTAACCCTAACCCTAACCCCACACCCAACGGGGACCCTCCACCGAAACCTAAGCCGGCCTCGACCCCTAATCCTGCGCTTGAGCCTCATTGCTGCATGGGCCCTCACTTCATCCCTCGAGGGAGATCACGAGACCGGAGTCGCTTCGGCCCTGGCGACGTCCCTGGACCGAACCCTAACCCTAGCGAAGGCTCTCTCCCCAATCGGACCCTATGCCAAAGTCTGACAACCCCACGCGCCTGGGGTCCGGAAGAGGTGCAGGCTGACTCGGCATGGAACCTGGAAGCTCACCATGTCGTTTCCCAGGCCCGGCTGCAGCTGCCGGGAGGATTGCGGAGGCCTCCTCGACCAGGGGCCCAAACACGTGTGTGGCCTTGGCAGCCAAAGACGGATCCTGACCGGCAGCCTCCCTTGTACCCTCAACTCAGCCCTTGGGGGCGACCACTGCCCTGCTGTGGGTTGGGCGCCTAGAGCCTGTGGGACCTAACCCTAACCCTAACCCCACACCCAACGGGGACCCTCCACCGAAACCTAAGCCGGTCTCGACCCTAACCCTGCGCTTGAGCTGCCTTGCTGTATGGGCCCTCACTTCAGCCCTCGAGGGAGATCACGACACCGGAGTCGCTTCGGCCCTGGCGACGTCCCTGGACCGAACCCTAACCCTAGCTAAGGCTCTCTCCCCAAGAGGACCCTATGCGAACGTCTGACAACACCACGCGCCTGGTGTCCGGAAGAGGTGCAGGCTGACTCGGCATGGAACCTGGAAGCTCACCATGTCGTTTCCCAGGCCCGGCTGCAGCTGCCGGGAGGATTGCGGAGGCCTCCTCGACCAGGGGCCCAAACACGTGTGTGGCCTTGGCAGCCAAAGACGGATCCTGACCGGCAGCCTCCCTTGTGCCCTCAACTCAGCCCTTGGGGGCGACCAATGCCCTGCTGTGGGTTGGGCGCCGGGAGCCTCCTGGGACCTAACCCTAACCCTAACCCCACACCGAACGGGAACCCTCCACCGAAACCTAAGCCGGCCTCGACCCTAACCCTGCGCTTGAGCTGCCTTGCTGTATGGGCCCTCACTTCAGCCCTCGAGGGAGATCACGACACCGGAGTCGCTTCGGCCCTGGCGACGTCCCTGGACCGAACCCTAACCCTAGCTAAGGCTCTCTCCCCAAGAGGACCCTATGCCAACGTCTGACAACACCACGCGCCTGGGGTCCGGAAGAGGTGCTGGCTGACTCAGCATGGAACCTGGAAGCTCACCATGTCGTTTCCCAGGCCCGGCTCCAGCTTTGGAGAGGTTTGCGGAGGCCTCCTCCACCAGGGGCCCAAACACGTGTGTGTCCTTGCCAGCCAAAGACGGATCCTGACCGGCAGCCTCCCTTGTGCCCTCAACTCAGTCCTTGGGGGCGACCACTGCCATGCTGTGGGTTGGGCGCCTGGAACCTCCTGGGACCTAACCCTAACCCTAACCATACCCCGAACCGGGACCCTCCATCACAACCTAAGCATTCCTCGAACCCTAACCCTGCTATGGAGCCGCCTTCTGGCATGGGCCCTCACTTCAGCCCTCGAGGGAGATCACGAGACTGGAGTCGATTCAGCCCTGGCGACATCCCTGGACCAAACCCTAACCCTAGCTAAGGCTCCCTCCCCATGGGGACGCCATGGCAAACTCTGACAACACCACGCGCCTGGGGTCCAGAATCAGTGCATGCTGACTCGGCATGGAAGCTGCAAGCTCACCATGTCGTTTCCAGGCCCGTCTGCAGCTGACCGAGAGGATTCCGGAGGCCTCCTCGAACAGGGGCCGATCGACGTCTGTGGCCTTGGCAGCCAAAGACGGATCCTGACCGGCACTGTCCCTTGTGCCCTCAACTCAGCCCTTCGGGAAGACCACTGCCCTGCTGTGGGTTCGGCGCCTGGAGCCTCCTGGGTCCTAACCGTAACCCTAACCCCACACCGAACGGGAACCCTCCACCGAAACCTAAGCCTGCCTCGAACCCTAACCCTGCTATGGAGCCGCCTTCTGGCATGGGCCCTCACTTCAGCACTCGAGGGAGATCAAGAGACTGGAGTCGATTCAGCCCTGGCGACGTCCCTGGACCAAACCCTAACCCTAGCTAAAGCTCCCTCCGCAAGGGGGACCCCATGCCAAAGTCTGACAACACCACGCGCCTGGGGTCCAGAAGCAGTGCATGCTGACTCGGCATGGAAGCTGCAAGCTCACCATGTCGTTTCCAGGCCCGTCTGCAGCTGTCCGAGAGGATTCCGGAGGCCTCCTCGAACAGGGGCCGATCGACGTCTGTGGACTTGGCAGCCAAAGACGGATCCTGACATGCATCGTCCCTTGTGCCCTCAACTCAGCCCTTCGGGAAGACCACTGCCCTGCTGTGGGTTCGGCGCCTGGAGCCTCCTGGGACCTAACCCTAACCCTAACCCCACACCCAACGGGGACCGTCCACCGAAACCTAAGCCGGCCTCGACCCCTAACCCTGCGCTTGAGCCGCATTGCTGCATGGGCCCTCACTTCATCCCTCGAGGGAGATCACGAGACCGGAGTCGCTTCGGCCCTGGCGACGTCCCTGGACCGAACCCCAACCCTAGCGAAGGCTCTCTCCCCAATCGGACCCTATGCCAACGTCTGACAACCCCACACGCCTGGGGTCCGGAAGAGGTGCAGGCTGACTCGGCATGGAACCTGGAAGCTCACCATGTCGTTTCCCAGGCCCGGCTGCAGCTGCCGGGAGGATTGCGGAGGCCTCCTCGACCAGGGGACCAAACACGTGTGTGGCCTTGGCAGCCAAAGACGGATCCTGACCGGCAGCCTCCCTTGTACCCTCAACTCAGCCCTTGGGGGCGACCACTGCCCTGCTGTGGGTTGGGCGCCTAGAGCCTCCTGGGACCTAACCCTAACCCTAACCGTACCCCAAATCGGGACCCTCCGCCACAACCTAAGCCTGCCTCGAACCCGAAACCTACTATAGAGCCGCCTTCTGGCATGGGCCCTCACTTCAGCACTCGCGGGAGATCACGAGACTGGAGTCGATTCAGCCCTGGCGACGTCCCAGGACCAAACCCTAACCCTAGCTAAGGCTCCCCCCCCATGGGGACCCCATGCCAAAGTCTCACAACACCACGCACCTGGGGTCCAGAAGCAGTGCATGCTGACTCGCCAGGAAGCTGCAAGCTCACCATGTCGTTTCCAGGCCGGTCTGCAGCTGACCGAGAGGATTCCGGAGGCCTCCTCGAACAGGGGCCGATCGACGTCTGTGGACTTGGCAGCCAAAGACGGATCCTGACCGGCACCGTCCCTTGTGCCCTCAACTCAGCCCTTGGGGGCGACCACTGCCCTGCTGTGGGTTGGGCGCCTGGAGCCTCCTGGGACCTAACCCTAACCCTAACCCCAAACCGCACGGGAACCCTCCACCGAAACCTAAGCCGGCCTCGACCCTAACCCTGCGCTTGAGCTGCCTTGCTGTATGGGCCCTCACTTCAGCCCTCGAGGGAGATCACGACACCGGAGTCGCTTCGGCCCTGGCGACGTCCCTGGACCGAACCCTAACCCTAGCTAAGGCTCTCTCCCCAAGAGGACCCTATGCCAACGTCTGACAACACCACGCGCCTGGGGTCCGGAAGAGGTGCAGGCTGACTCGGCATGGAACCTGGAAGCTCACCATGTCGTTTCCAAGGCCCGGCTCCAGCTGCGGAGAGGTTTGCGGAGGCCTCCTCCACCAGGGGCCCAAACACGTGTGTGGCCTTGCCAGCCAAAGACGGATCCTGACCGGCAGCCTCCCTTGTGCCCTCAACTAAGTCCTTGGGGGCGACCACTGCCATGCTGTGGGTTGGGCGCCTGGAACCTCCTGGGACCTAACCCTAACCCTAACCGTACCCCGAACCGGGACCCTCCATCACAACCTAAGCGTTCCTCGAACCCTAACCCTGCTATGGAGCCGCCTTCTGGCATGGGCCCTCACTTCAGCCCTCGAGGGAGATCACGAGACTGGAGTCGATTCAGCCCTGGCGACGTCCCTGGACCAAACCCTAACCCTAGCTAAGGCTCCCTCCCCATGGGGACGCCATGGAAAACTCTGACAACACCACGCGCCTGGGGTCCAGAAGCAGTGCATGCTGACTCGGCATGGAAGCTGCAAGCTCACCATGTCGTTTCCAGGCCCGTCTGCAGCTGACCGAGAGGATTCCGGAGGCCTCCTCGTACAGGGGCCGATCGACGTCTGTGGCCTTGGCAGCCAAAGACGGATCCTGACCGGCACTATCCCTTGTGCCCTCAACTCAGCCCTTCGGGAAGACCACTGCCCTGCTGTGGGTTCGGCGCCTGGAGCCTCCTGGGACCTAACCGTAACCCTAAACCCACACCGAACGGGAACCGTCCACCGAAACCTAAGCCTGCCTCGAACCCTAACCCTGCTATGGAGCCGCCTTCTGGCATGGGCCCTCACTTCAGCACTCGAGGGAGATCACGAGACTGGAGTCGATTCAGCCCTGGCGACGTCCCTGGACCAAACCCTAACCCTAGCTAAAGCTCCCTCCGCAAGGGGGACCCCATGCCAAAGTCTGACAACACCACGCGCCTGGGGTCCAGAAGCAGTGCATGCTGACTCGGCATGGAAGCTGCAAGCTCACCATGTCGTTTCCAGGCCCGTCTGCATCTGACCGAGAGGATTCCGGAGGCCTCCTCGAACAGGGGCCGATCGACGTCTGTGGACTTGGCAGCCAAAGACGGATCCTGACCGGCACCGTCCCTTGTGCCCTCAACTCAGCCCTTCGGGAAGACCACTGCCCAGCTGTGGGTTCGGCGCCTGGAGCCTCCTGGGAACTAACCCTAACCCTAATCCCACACCCAACGGGGACCCTCCACCGAAACCTAAGCCGGCCTCGACCCCTAATCCTGCGCTTGAGCCGCATTGCTGCATGGGCCCTCACTTCATCCCTCGAGGGAGATCACGAGACCGGAGTCGCTTCGGCCCTGGCGACGTCCCTGGACCGAACCCTAACCCTAGCGAAGGCTCTCTCCCCAGTCGGACCCTATGCCAAAGTCTGACAACCCCACGCGCCTGGGGTCCGGAAGAGGTGCAGGCTGACTCGGCATGTAACCTGGAAGCTCACCATGTCGTTTCCCAGGCCCGGCTGCAGCTGCCGGGAGGATTGCGGAGGCCTCCTTGACCAGGGGCCCAAACACGTGTGTGGCCTTGGCAGCCAAAGACGGATCCTGACCGGCAGCCTCCCTTGTACCCTCAACTCAGCCCTTGGGGGCGACCACTGCCCTGCTGTGGGTTGGGCGCCTAGAGCCTGTGGGACCTAACCCTAACCCTAACCCCACACCCAACGGGGACCCTCCACCGAAACCTAAGCCGGTCTCGACCCTAACCCTGCGCTTGAGCTGCCTTGCTGTATGGGCCCTCACTTCAGCCCTCGAGGGAGATCACGACACCGGAGTCGCTTCGGCCCTGGCGACGTCCCTGGACCGAACCCTAACCCTAGCTAAGGCTCTCTCCCCAAGAGGACCCTATGCCAACGTCTGACAACACCACGCGCCTGGGGTCCGGAAGAGGTGCAGGCTGACTCGGCATGGAACCTGGAAGCTCACCATGTCGTTTCCCAGGCCCGGCTGCAGCTGCCGGGAGGATTGCGGAGGCCTCCTCGACCAGGGGCCCAAACACGTGTGTGGCCTTGGCAGCCAAAGACGGATCCTGACCGGCAGCCTCCCTTGTGCCCTCAACTCAGCCCTTGGGGGCGACCAATGCCCTGCTGTGGGTTGGGCGCCTGGAGCCTCCTGGGACCTAACCCTAACCCTAACCCCACACCGAACGGGAACCCTCCACCGAAACCTAAGCCGGCCTCGACCCTAACCCTGGGCTTGAGCTGCCTTGCTGTATGGGCCCTCACTTCAGCCCTCGAGGGAGATCACGACACCGGAGTCGCTTCGGCCCTGGCGACGTCCCTGGACCGAACCCTAACCCTAGCTAAGGCTCTCTCCCCAAGAGGACCCTATGCCAACGTCTGACAACACCACGCGCCTGGGGTCCGGAAGAGGTGCTGGCTGACTCGGCATGGAACCTGGAAGCTCACCATGTCGTTTCCCAGGCCCGGCTCCAGCTTCGGAGAGGTTTGCGGAGGCCTCCTCCACCAGGGGCCCAAACACGTGTGTGTCCTTGCCAGCCAAAGACGGATCCTGACCGGCAGCCTCCCTTGTGCCCTCAACTCAGTCCTTGGGGGCGACCACTGCCATGCTGTGGGTTGGGCGCCTGGAACCTCCTGGGACCTAACCCTAACCCTAACCGTACCCCGAACCGGGACCCTCCATCACAACCTAAGCGTTCCTCGAACCCTAACCCTGCTATGGAGCCGCCTTCTGGCATGGGCCCTCATTTCAGCCCTCGAGGGAGATCACGAGACTGGAGTCGATTCAGCCCTGGCGACGTCCCTGGACCAAACCCTAACCCTAGCTAAGGCTCCCTCCCCATGGGGACGCCATGGCAAACTCTGACAACACCACGCGCCTGGGGTCCAGAAGCAGTGCATGGTGACTCGGCATGGAAGCTGCAAGCTCACCATGTGGTTTCCAGGCCCGTCTGCAGCTGACCGAGAGGATTCCGGAGGCCTCCTCGAACAGGGGCCGATCGACGTCTGTGGCCTTGGCAGCCAAAGACGGATCCTGACCGGCACTGTCCCTTGTGCCCTCAACTCAGCCCTTCGGGAAGACCACTGCCCTGCTGTGGGTTCGGCGCCTGGAGCCTCCTGGGACCTAACCGTAACCCTAACCCCACACCGAACGGGAACCCTCCACCGAAACCTAAGCCTGCCTCGAACCCTAACCCTGCTATGGAGCCGCCTTCTGGCATGGGCCCTCACTTCAGCACTCGAGGGAGATCAAGAGACTGGAGTCGATTCAGCCCTGGCGACGTCCCTGGACCAAACCCTAACCCTAGCTAAAGCTCCCTCCGCAAGGGGAACCCCATGCCAAAGTCTGACAACACCACGCGCCTGGGGTCCAGAAGCAGTGCATGCTGACTCGGCATGGAAGCTGCAAGCTCACCATGTCGTTTCCAGGCCCGTCTGCAGCTGACCGAGAGGATTCCGGAGGCCTCCTCGAACAGGGGCCGATCGACGTCTGTGGACTTGGCAGCGAAAGACGGATCCTGACCGGCACCGTCCCTTGTGCCCTCAACTCAGCCCTTCGGGAAGGCCACTGCCCTGCTGTGGGTTCGGCGCCTGGAGCCTCCTGGGACCTAACCCTAACCCTAACCCCACACCCAACGGGGACACTCCACCGAAACCTAAGCCGGCCTCGACCCCTAATCCTGCGCTTGAGCCGCATTGCTGCATGGGCCCTCACTTCATCCCTCGAGGGAGATCACGAGACCGGAGTCGCTTCGGCCCTGGCGACGTCCCTGGACCGAACCCTAACCCTAGCTAAGGCTCTCTCCCCAATCGGACCCTATGCCAACGTCTGACAACCCCACGCGCCTGGGGTCCGGAAGAGGTGCAGGCTGACTCGGCATGGAACCTGGAAGCTCACCATGTCGTTTCCCAGGCCCGGCTGCAGCTGCCGGGAGGATTGCGGAGGACTCCTCGACCAGGGGCCCAAACACGTGTGTGGCCTTGGCAGCCAAAGACGGATCCTGACCAACAGCCTCCCTTGTACCCTCAACTCAGCCCTTGGGGGCGACCACTGCCCTGCTGTGGGTTGGGCGCCTAGAGCCTCCTGGGACCTAACACTAACCATAACCGTACCCCAAACCGGGACCCTCCGCCACAACCAAAGCCTGCCTCGAACCCTAACCCTACTATAGAGTCGCCTTCTGGCATGGGCCCCCACTTCAGCACTCGAGGGAGATCACGAGACTGGAGTCGATTCAGCCCTGGCGACGTCCCAGGACCAAACCCTAACCCTAGCTAAGGCTCCCTCCCCATGGGGACCCCATGCCAAAGTCTCATGACACCACGCGCCTGGGGTCCAGAAGCAGTGCATGCTGACTCGGCATGGAAGCTGCAAGCTCACCATGTCGTTTCCAGTCCGGTCTGCAGCTGACCGAGAGGATTCCGGAGGCCTCCTTGAACAGGGGCCGATCGACGTCTGTGGACTTGGCAGCCAAAGACGGATCCTGACCGGCACCGTCCCTTGTGCCCTCAACTCAGCCCTTGGGGGCGACCACTGCCCTGCTGTGGGTTGGGCGCCTGGAGCCTCCTGGGACCTAACCCTAACCCTAACCGTACGCTGAACCGGGACCCTCCACCACAACGTAAGCCTGCCTCGAACCCTAACCCTGCTATGGAGCCGCCTTCTGGCATGGGCCCTCACTTCAGCACTCGAGGGAGATCACGAGACTGGAGTCGATTCAGCCCTGGCGACGTCCCTGGACCAAACCCTAACCCTAGCTAAGGCTCCCTCCCCATGGGGACCCCATGCCGAAGTCTCACAACATCACGAGCCTGGGGTCCAGAAGCAGTGCATGCTGACTCGGCATGGAAGCTGCAAGCTCACCATGTCGTTTCCAGGCCCGTCTGCAGCTGACCGAGAGGATTCCGGAGGCCTCCTCGAACAGGGGCCGATCGACGTCTGTGGCCTTGGCAGCCAAAGACGGATCCTGACCGGCACCGTCCCTTGTGCCCTCAACTCAGCCCTTGGGGGCGACCACTGCCCTGCTGTGGGTTGGGCGCCTGGGGCCTCCTGGGACCTAACCCTAACCCTAACCCCACACCGAACGGGGACCCTCCACCGAAACCTAAGCCGGCCTCGACCCCTAACCCTGCGCTTGAGCCGCCTTGCTGCATGGGCCCTCACTTCAGCCCTCGAGGGAGATCACGAGACCGGAGTCGCTTCGGCCCTGGCGACGTCCATGGACCGAACCCTAACCCTAGCTAAGGCTCTCTCCCCAAGAGGAACCTATGCCAACTTCTGACAACACCACGCGCCTGGGGTCCGGAAGAGGTGCAGGCTGACTCGGCATGGAACCTGGAGGCTCACCATGTAGTTTCCCAGGCCCGGCTGCAGCTGCCGAGAGGATTGCGGAGGCCTCCTCGACCAGGGGCCCAAACACGTGTGTGCCCTTGGCAGCCAAAGACGGATCCTGACCGGCAGCCTCCCTTGTGCCCTCAACTCAGCCCTTGGGGGCGACCACTGCCATGCTGTGGGTTGGGCGCCTGGAGCCTCCTGGGACCTAACCGTAACCCTAACCCCACAACGAACGGGAACCCTCCACCGATACTTAAGCCTGCCTCGAATCCTAACCCTGCTATGCAGCCGCCTTCTGGCATGGGCCCTCACTTCAGCAATCGAGGGAGATCACGAGAGTGGAGTCGATTCAGCCCTGGCGACATCGCTGGGCCAAACCCTAACCCTAGCTAAGGCTCCCTCCCCATGGGGACCCCATGCCAAAGTCTCACAACACCACGCGCCTGGGGTCCAGAAGCAGTGCAGGCTGACTCGGCATGGAAGCTGCAAGCTCACCATGTCGTTTCCAGGCCCATCTGCAGCTGACCGAGAGGATTCCGGAGGCCTCGTCGAACAGGGGCCGATCGACGTCTGTTGCCTTGGCAGCCAAAGACGGATCTTGACCGGCACAGTCCCTTGTGCCCTCAACTCCGCCCTTGGGGGCGACCACTGCCATGCTGTAGGTTGGGCGCCTGGAACCTCCTGGGACCTAACCCTAACCCTAACCGTACCCCGAAACGGGACCCTCCACCACAACCTAAGCGTTCCTCGAACCCTAACCCTGCTATGGAGCCGCCTTCTGGCATGGGCCCTCACTTCAGCGCTCGAGAGAGATCACGAGACTATAGTCGATTCAGCCCTGGCGAGGTCCCTGGACCAAACCCTAACCCTAGCTAAGGCTCCTTCCCCATGGGGACCCCATGCCAAACTCTGACAACACCACGCGCCTGGCGTCCAGAAGCAGTGCATGCTGACTCGGCATGGAAGCTGCAAGCTCACCATGTCGTTTCCAGGCCCGTCTGCAGCTGACCGAGAGGATTCCGGAGGCCTCCTCGAACAGGGGCCGATCGACGTCTGTGGCCTTGGCAGCCAAAGACGGATCCTGACCGGCACCTTACCTTGTGCCCTCACCTAAGCCCTTCGGGAAGACCACTGCCCTGCTGTGGGTTCGGCGCCTGGAGCCTCCTGGGACCTAACCCTAACCCTAACCGTACCCCGAACCGGGACCCTCCACCACAACCTAAGCCTGCCTCGAACCCTAACCCTGCTATGGAGCCGCCTTCTGGCATGGGCCCTCACTTCAGCCCTCGAGGGAGATCACGAGACTGGAATCGATTCAGCCCTGGCGACGTCCTTGGACCAAACCCTAACCCTAGCTATGGCTCCCTCCCCATGGGGACCCCATGCCAAAGTCTCACAACACCACGTGCCTGGGGTCCAGAAGCGGTGCAGCCTGACTCGGCATGGAAGCTTCAAGATCACCATGTCGTTTCAAGGCCCGTCTGCAGCTGACCGAGAGGATTACGGAGGCCTCCTCGAACAGGGGCCGAACGACGTCTGTGGCCTTGCCAGCCAAAGACGAATCCTGACCGGCAGCCTCCCTTGTGCCCTCAACTCAGCCCTTGGGGGCGACCACTACCATGCTGTGGGTTGGGCGCATGGAGCCTCCTGGGACCTAACCCTAACCCTAACCGTACCCCGAACCGGGAACCTCCGCCACAACCTAAGCCTGCATCGAACCCTAACCCCACTATGGAGCAGCCTTCTGGCATGAGCCCTCACTTCAGCACTCGAGGGAGATCACGATACTGGAGTCGATTCAGCCCTGGCGACGTCCCTGGACCAAACCCAAACCCTAGCTAAGGCTCCCTCCCCATGGGGACCCCATGCCAAAGTCTCACAACACCACGCGCCTGGTGTCCAGAAGCGGTGCAGGATGATTTGGCTTGGAAGCTGCAAGATCACCATGTCGTTTCCAGGCCCGTGTGCAGCTGACCGAGAGGATTCCGGAGGCCTCCTCGAACAGGGGCCGATCGACGTCTGTGGCCTTGGCAGCCAAAGACGGATCCTGACCGGCACCGTCCCTTGTGCCCTCAACTCAGCCCTTCGGGAAAACCACTGCCCTGCTCTGGGTTCGGCGCCTGGAGCCTCCTGGGACCTAACCCTAACCCTAACCCCACACCAAACGGGGACCCTCCACCGAAACCTAAGCCGGCCTCGACCCCTAACCCTGCGCTTGAGCCGCCTTGCTGCATGGGCCCTCACTTCAGCCCTCGAGGGAGATCACGAGACCGGAGTCGCTTCGGCCCTGGCGACGTCCCTGGACCGAACCCTAACCCTAGCTAAGGCTCTCTCCCCAAGAGGACCCTATGCCAACGTCTGACAACACCACGCGCCTGGGGTCCGGAAGAGGTGCAGGCTGACCCGGCATGGAACCTGGAAGCTCACCATGTCGTTTCCCAGGCCCGGCTGCAGCTCCCGGGAGGATTGCGGAGGCCTCCTCGACCAGGGGCCCAACACATGTGTGGCCTTGGCAGCCAAAGACGGATCCTGAACGGCAGCCTCCCTTGTGCCCTCAACTCAGCCCTTGGGGGCGACCACTGCCCTGCTGTGGGTTGGGCGCCTGGAGCCTCCTGGGACCTAACCCTAACCCTAACCCCACACCGAACGGGGACCCTCCACCGAAACCTAAGCCGGCCTCGACCCCTAACCCTGCGCTTGAGCCGCCTTGCTGCATGGGCCCTCACTTCATCCCTCGAGGGAGATCACGAGACCGGAGTCGCTTCGGCCCTGGCGACGTCCCTGGACCGAACCCTAACCCTAGCTAAAGCTCTCTCCCCAAGAGGACCCTATGCCAACGTCTCACAACACCACGCGCTTGGGGTCCGGAAGAGGTGCAGGCTGACTCGGCATGGAACCTGGAAGCTCACCATGTCGCTTCCCAGGCCCGGCTGCAGCTGAGGAGATGTTTGCGGAGGCCTCCTCGACCAGGGGCCCAAACACGTGTGTGGCCTTGGCAGCCAAAGACGGATCCTGACCGGCAGCCTCCCTTGTGCCCTCAACTCAGCCCTTGGGGGCGGCCACTGCCATGCTGTGGGTTGGGCGCCTGGAGCCTCCTGGGACCTAACCCTAACCCTAACCGTACCCCGAACCGGGACCCTGCACCACAACCTAAGCGTTCCTCGAACCCTTACCCTGCTATGGAGCCGCCTTCTGGCATGGGCCCTCACTTCAGCCCTCGATGGAGATCACGAGACTGGAGTCGATTCAGCCCTGGCGACGTCCCTGGACCAAACCCTAACCCTTGCTAAGGCTCCCTCCCCATGGGGACCCCATGCCAAAGTCTGACAACACCACGCGCCTGGGGTCCAGAAGCAGTGCCTGCTGACTCGGCATGGAAGCTGCAAGCTCACCATGTCGTTTCCAGGCCCATCTGCAGCTGACCGAGAGGATTCCGGAGGCCTCCTCGAACAGGGGCCGATCGACGTCTGTGGCCTTGGCAGCCAAAGACGGATCCTGACCGGCACCGTCCCTTGTGCCCTCAACTCAGCCCTTGGGGGCGACCACTGCCCTGCTGTGGGTTGGGCGCCTGGAGCCTCCTGGGACCTAACCCTAACCCTAACCCCACACCAAACGGGGACCCTCCACCGAAACCTAAGCCGGCCTCGACCCTAACCCTGCGCTTGAGCCGCCTTGCTGCATGGGCGCTCACTTCAGCCCTCGAGGGAGATCACGACACCAGAGTCGCTTCGGCCCTGGCGACGTCCCTGGACCGAACCCTAACCCTAGCTAAGGCTCTCTCCCCAAGAGGACCCTATGCCAACGTCTGACAACACCACGCGCCTGGGGTCCGGAAGAGGTGCAGGCTGACTCGGCATGGAACCTGGAAGCTCACCATGTCATTTCCCAGGCCCGGCTGCAGCTGCCGAGAGGATTCCGGAGGCCTCCTCGACCAGGGGTCCAAACACGTGTGTGGCCTTGGCAGCCAAAGACGGATCCTGGCCGACAGCCTCCCTTGTGCCCTCAACTCAGTCCTTGGGGGCGACCACTGCCATGCTGTGGGTTGGACGCCTGGAGTCTCCTGGGACCTAACCCTAACCCTAACCGTACCACGAACAGGGACCCTCCACCACAACCTAAGCCTGCCTCGAACCCTAACCCTGCTATGGAGCCGCCTTCTAGCATGGGCCCTCACTTCAGCCCACGAGGGAGATCACGAGACCGGAGTCGCTTCGGCCCTGGCGACGTCCCTGGACCGAACCCTAACCCTAGCTAAGGCTCTCTCCCCAAGAGGACCCTATGCCAATGTCTGACAACACCACGCGCCTGGGGTCAGGAAGAGGTGCAGGCTGACTCGGCATGGAACCTGGAAGCTCACCATGTCGTTTCCCATGCCCGGCTGCCGCTGCCGGGAGGAATCCGGAGGCCTCCTCGACCAGGGGCCGAAACACGTGTGTGGCCTTGGCAGCCAAAGACGGATCCTGACCGGCAGCCTCCCTTGTGCCCTCAACTCAGCCCTTGGGGGCGAAAACCGCCATGCTGTGGGTTGGTCGCCTGGAGCCTCCTGGGACCTAACCCTAACCCTAACCGTACCCCGAACGGGGACCCTGCACCACAACCTAAGCGTTCCTCGAACCCTAACCCTGCTATGGAGCCGCCTTCTGGCATGGGCCCTCACGTCAGCCCTCGAGGGAGATCACGAGACTGGAGTCGATTCAGCCCTGGCGACGTCCCAGGACCAAACCCTAACCCTAGCTAAGGCTCCCTCCCCATGGGGACCCCATGCCAAAGTCTGACAACACCACGCGCCTGGGGTCCAGAAGCGGTGCAGGATGACTGGTCATGGAAGCTGCAAGCTCACCATGTCGTTTCCAGGCCCGTCTGCAGCTGACCGAGAGGATTCCGGAGGCCTCGTGGAACAGGGGCCGATCGACGTCTGTGGCCTTGGCAGCCAAAGACGGATCCTGACCGGCACCGTCCCTTGTGCCCTCAACTCAGCCCTTGGGGGCGACCACTGCTCTGCTGTGGGTTGGGCGCCTGGAGCCTCCTGGGACCTAACCCTAACCCTAACCGTACCCCGAACCGGGACCCTCCACCACAACTTAAGCCTGCCTCGAACCCTAACCCTGGTATGGAGCCGCCTTGTGGCATGGGCCCTCACTTCAGCACACGAGGGAGATCACGAGACTGGAGTCGATTCAGCCCTGGCGACGTCCCTGGACTAAACCATAACCCTAGCTAAGGCTCCCTCCCCATGGGGACCCCATGCCAAACTCTGACAACACCACGCGCCTGGGGTCCAGAAGCAGTGCATGCTGACTCGGCATGGAAGCTGCAAGCTCACCATGTCATTTCCAGGCCCGTCTGCAGCTTAACGAGAGGATTCCGGAGGCCTCCTGGAACAGGGGCCGATCGACGTCCGTGGCCTTGGCAGCCAAAGACGGATCCTGACCGGCACCGTCCCTTGTACCCTCAACTCAGCCCTTCAGGAAGACCACTGCCCTGCTGTGGGTTCGGCGCCTGGAGCCTCCTGGGACCTAACCGTAACCCTAAACCCACACCGAACGGAAACCCTCCACCGAAACCTAAGCCTGCCTCGAAACCTCACCCTACTATGGAGCCGCCTTCTGGCATGGGCCCTCACTTCAGCACTCGAGGGAGATCACGAGACTGGAGTCGATTCAGCCCTGGCGACGTCCCTGGACCAACCCTAACCCCAGCTAAGGCTCCCTCCCCATGGGGACCCCATGCCAAAGTCTGACAACACCACGCGCCTGGGGTCCAGAAGCAGTGCATGCTGACTCGGCATGGAAGCTGCAAGCTCACCATGTCGTTTCCAGGCCCGTCTGCAGCTGACCGAGAGGATTCCGGAGGCCTCCTCGAACAGGGGCCGATCGACGTCTGTGGCCTTGGCAGCCAAAGACGGATCCTGAACGGCACCGTCCCTTGTACCCTCAACTCAGCCCTTTGGGAAGACCACTGCCCTGCTGTGAGTTCGGCGCCTGGAGCCTCCTGGGACCTAACCGTAACCGTAACCCCACACCGAACGGGAACCCTCCACCGAAATCTAAGCCTGCCTCGAACCCTTACCCTGCTAAGGAGCCGCCTTCTGGCATGGGCCCTCACATCATCCCTCGAGAGAGATCACGAGACCGGAGTCGCTTCGGCCCTGGCGACGTCCCTGGACCGAACCCTAACCCTAGCTAAAGCTCTCTCCCCAAGAGGACCCTATGCCAACGTCTGACAACACTACGCGCCTGGGGTCCGGAAGAGGTGCAAGCTGACTCGGCATGGAACCTGGAAGTTCACCATGTGGTTTCCCAGGCCCGGCTGCAGCTGCCGAGGGGATTGCGGAGGCCTCCTCGACCAGGGGCCCAAACACGTGTGTGCCCTTGGCAGCCAAAGACGGATCCTGACCGGCAGCCTCCCTTGTGCCCTCAACTCAGTCCTTGGGGGCGACCACTGCCATGCTGTGGTTTGGGCGCCTGGAACCTCCTGGGACCTAACCCTAACCCTAACCGTACCCCGAACCGGGACCCTCCACCACAACCTAAGCGTTCCTCGAACCCGAACCCTGCTATGGAGCCGCCTTCTGGCATGGGCCCTCACTTCAGCCCTCGAGGGAGATCACGAGACTGGAGTCGATTCAGCCCTGGCGACGTCCCTGGACCAAACCCTAACCCTAGCTAAGGGTCCCTCCCCATGGGGACCCCATGCCAAACTCTGACAACACCACGCGCCTGGCGTCCAGAAGCAGTGCATGCTGACTCGGCATGGAAGCTGCAAGCTCACCATGTCGTTTCCATGGCCCGTCTGCAGCTGACCGAGAGGATTCCGGAGGCCTCCTCGTACAGGGGCCGATCGACGACTGTGGCCTTGGCAGCCAAAGATGGATCCTGAACGGCACCGTCCCTTGTGCCCTCAACTGAGCCCTTCGGGAAGACCACTGCCCTGCTGTGGGTTCGGCGCCTGGAGCCTCCTGGGACCTAATCGTAACCCTAACCCCACACCGAACGGGAACCCTCCACCGAAACCTAAGCCTGCCTCGAATCCTAACCCTGCTACGGAGCCGCCTTCTGGCATGGGCCCTCACTTCAACACTCGAGGGAGATCACGAGAGTGGAGTCGATTCAGCCCTGGCGACGTCCCTGGACCAAACCCTAACCCCAGCTAAGACTCCCTCCCCATGGGGATCCCATGCCAAAGTCTGACAACACCACGCGCCTGGGGTCCAGAAGCAGTGCACGCTGACTCGGCATGGAAGCTGCAAGGTCACCATGTCGTTTCCAGGCCTGTGTGCAGCTGACCGAGAGGATTCCGGAGGCCTCCTCGAACAGGGGCCGATCGACGTCTGTGGCCTTGGCAGCCAAAGACGGATCCTGACCGGCAGCCTCCCTTGTGCCCCCAACTGAGCCCTGGGGTGCGACCACTGCCCTGCTGTGGGTTGGGCGCCTGGGGCCTCCTGGGACCTAACCCTAGCCCTAACCCCACACCGAACGGGGACCCTCCACCGAAACCTAAGCCGGCCTCGACCCCTAACCCTGCGCTTGAGCCGCCTTGCTGCATGAGCCCTCACTTCATCCCTCGAGGGAGATCACGAGACCGGAGTCGCTTCGGCCCTGGCGACGTCCATGGACCGAACCCTAATCCTAGTTAAGGCTCTCTCCCCAAGAGGAACCTATGCCAACGTCTCACAACACCACGCGCTTGGGGTCCGGAAGAGGTGCAGGCTGACTCGGCATGGAACCTGGAAGCTCACCATGTCGCTTCCCAGGCCCGGCTGCAGCTGAGGAGATGTTTGCGGAGGCCTCCTCGACCAGGGGCCCAAACACGTGTGTGGCCTTGGCAGCCAAAGACGGATCCTGACCGGCAGCCTCCCTTGTGCCCTCAACTCAGTCCTTGGGCGCGACCACTGCCCTGCTGTGGGTTGGGCGCCTGGAGCCTCCTGGGACCTAACCCTAACCCTAACCGTACCCCGAAACGGGACCCTCCACCACAACCTAAGCCTGCCTCGAACCCTAACCCTACTATGGAGCCGCCTTCTGGCATGGGCCCTCACTTCAGCCGTCGAGGGAGATCACGAGACTGGAGTCGATTCAGCCCTGGCGACGTCCCTGGACCGAACCCTAACCCTAGCTAAGGCTCTCTCCCTAAGAGGAACCTATGCCAACGTCTGACAACACCACGCGCCTGGGGTCCGGAAGAGGTGCAGGTTGACTCGGCATGGAACCTGGAAGCTCACCATGTCATTTCCCAGGCCCGGCTGCAGCTGCCGAGAGGATTGCGGGGGCCTCCTCGACCAGGGGCCCAAACACGTGTGTGGCCTTGGCAGCCAAAGACGGATCCTGACCGGCAGCCTCCCTTGTGCCCTCAACTCAGCCCTTGGGGGTGAACACTTCCATGCTGTGGGTTGGGCGCCTGGAGCCTCCTGGGACCTAACACTAACCCTAACCGTACCCCAAACCGGGACCCTGCGCCACAACCTAAGCCTGCCTCGAACCCTAACCCTACTATGGAGCCGCCTTCTGGCATGGGCCCTCACTTCAGCCCTCGAGGGAGATCACGAGACTGGAGTCGATTCAGCCCTGGCGACGTCCCGGGACCAAACCCTAAACCTAGCTAAGGCTCCCTCCCCATGGGGAACCCCTGCCAATGTCTGACAACACCACGCGCCTGGGGTTCAGAAGCAGTGCATGGTGACTCTGCATGGAAGCTGCAAGCTCACCCTGTCATTTCCAGGCCCGTCTGCAGCTGACCGAGAGGATTCCGGAGGCCTCCTCGAACAGGGGCCGATCGACGTCTGTGGCCTTGGCAGCCAAAGACGGATCCTGAACGGCAGCCTCCCTTGTGCCCTCAACTGAGCCCTTTGGGGCGACCACTGTCCTGCTGTGGTTTGGGCGCCTGGAGCCTCCTGGGACCTAACACTAACCCTAACCCCACACCGAACGGGTACCCTCCACCGAAACCTAAGCCGGCCTCGACCCCTAACCCTGCGCTTGAGCCGCCTTGCTGCATGGGCCCTCACTTCAGCCGTCGAGGGAGATCACGAGACCGGAGTCGCTTCGGCCCTGGCGACGTCCCTGGACCGAACCCTAACCCTAGCTAAGGCTCTCTCCCCAAGAGGACCCTATGCCAACGTCTGACAACACCACGGGCCTGGGGTCCGGAAGAGGTGCAGGCTGACTCGGCATGGAACGTGGAAGCTATCCATGTCGTTTGCCAGGCCCGGCTGCAGCTGCCGAGAGGATCGCGGAGGCCTCCTCGACGAGGGGCCCAAACACGTGTGTGGCCTTGGCACCCAAAGACGGATCCTGATCGGCAGCCTCCCTTGTGCCCTCAACTCAGCCCTTTGGGGCCACCATTGCCCTGCTGTGGGTTGGGCGCCTGGAGCCTCCTGGGACCTAACCCTAACCCTAACCGTACCCCGAACCGGGACCCTCCACCACAACCTAAGCCTGCCTCGAAACCTAACCCTGCTATGGAGCCGCCTTCTACCATGAGCCCTCACTTCAGCACTCGAGGGAGATCACGAGACCGGAGTCGCTTCGGCCCTGGCGACGTCCCTGGACCGAACCCTAACCCTAGTTAAGTCTCTCTCCACAAGAGGACACTATGCCAACGTCTGACAACACCACGCGCCTGGGGTCCAGAATCAGTGCAGGCTGACTCGGCATGGAAGCTGCAAGCTCACCATGTCGTTTCCAGGCCCGTCTGCAGCTGACCGACAGGATTCCGGAGGCCTCGTCGAACAGGGGCCGATCGACGTCTGTGGCCTTGGCAGCCAAAGACGGATCCTGTCCGGCAGCCTCCCTTGTGCCCTCAACTCAGCCCTTGGGGGCCACCACTGCCCTGCTGTGGGTTGGGCGCCTGGAGTCTCCTGGGACCTAACCCTAACCCTAACCGTACCCCGAACCAGGACCCTCCAACACAACCTAAGCCTGCCTCGAACCCTAACCCTACTATGGAGCCGCCTTCTGGCATGGGCCCTCACTTCAGCACTCGAGGGAGATCACGAGACTGGAGTCGATTCAGCCCTGGCGACGTCCCTGGACCAAACCCTAACCCGAGCTAAGGCTCCCTCCCCATGGGGACCCCATGCCAAAGTCTGACAACTCCACGCGCCTGGGGTCCAGAAGCGGTGCAGGCTGACTCGGCATGGAACCTGGAAGCTCACCATGTCGTTTCCAGGCCCGTCTGCAGCTGACCGAGAGGATTGCGGAGGCCTCCTCGAACAGGGGCCGATCGACGTCTGTGGCCTTGGCAGCCAAAGACGGATCCTGTCCGGCACCGTCCCTTGTGCCCTCAACTCAGCCCTTGGGGGCGACCACTGCCCTGCTGTGGGTTGGGCGCCTGGGGCCTCCTGGGACCTAACCCTAACCCTAACCCCACACTGATCGGGGACCCTCCACCGAAACCTAAGCCGGCCTCGACCCCTAACCCTGCGCTTGAGCCGCCTTGCTGCATGGGCCCTCACTTCAGCCCTCGAGGGAGATCACGAGACCGGAGTCGCTTCGGCCCTGGCGACGTCCCTGGAACAAACCCTAACCCCAGCTAAGGCTCCCTCCCCATGGGGACCCCATGCCAAAGTCTGACAACACCACGCGCCAGGGGTCCGGAAGAGGTGCAGGCTGACCTGGCATGGAACCTGGAAGCTCACCATGTCGTTTCCCAGGCCCGACTGTAGCTGCCGAGAGGATTGGGGAGGCCTCCTCGACCAGGGGCCCATACACGTGTGTGGCCTTGGCAGCCAAAGAAGGAACCTGACCGGCAGCCTCACTTGTGCCCTCAACTCAGCCCTTGGGGGGACCGCTGCCCTGCTGTGGGTTGGGCGCCTGGAGCCTCCTGGGGCCTAACCCTAACCCTAACCCCACACCGAACGGGAACCCTCCACCGAAACCTAAGCCGGCCTCGACCCCTAACCCTGCACTTGAGCTGCCTTGCTGCATGGGCTCTCACTTCAGCCCTCGAGGGAGATCACGAGACAGGAGTCGCTTCGACCCTGGCGACGTCCCTGGACCGAACCCTAACCCTAGCTAAGGCTCTCTCCCCAAGAGGAACCTATGCCAACGTCTGACAACACCACGCGCCTGGGGTCCGGAAGAGGTGCAGGCTGACTCGGCATGGAACCTGGAAGCTCACCATGTCGTTTCCCAGGCCCGGCTGCAGCTGCCGAGAGGATTGCGCAGGCCTCCTCGACCAGGGGCCCAAACACGTGTGTGGCCTTGGCAGCCAAAGACGGATCCTGACCGGCAGCCTCCCTTGTGCCCTCAACTCAGCCCTTGGGGGCGACCACTGCCATGCTGTGGGTTGGGCGCCTGGAGCCTCCTGGGACCTAACCCTAACCCTAACCGTACCCCGAACCGGGACCCTGCACCACAACCTAAGCGTTCCTCGAACCCTAACCCTGCTATGGAGCCGCCTTCTGGCATGGGCCCTCACGTCAGCCCTCGAGGGAGATCACGAGACTGGAGTCGATTCAGCCCTGGCAACGTCCCAGGACCAAACCCTAACCCTAGCTAAGGCTCCTTCCCCATGGGGACCCCATGCCAAAGTCTGACAACACCACGAGCCTGGGGTCCAGAAGCGGTGCAGGCTGACTCGGCATGGAAGCTGCAAGCTCACCATATCGTTTCCAGGGCCGTCTGCAGCTGACCGAGAGGATTCCGGAGGCCTCGTCAAACAGGGTCGATCGACGTCTGTGGCCTTGGCAGCCAAAGACGGATCCTGACCGGCACCGTCCCTTGTGCCCTCAACTCAGCCCTTGGGGGCGACCACTGCCCTGCTGTGGGTTGGGCGCCTGGGGCCTCCTGGGACCTAACCCTAACCCTAACCCCACACCCAACGGGGACCCTCCACCGAAACCTAAGCCGGCCTCGACCCCTAACCCTGCGCTTGAGCCGCCTTGCTGCATGGGCCCTCACTTCATCCCTAGAGGGAGATCACGAGACCGGAGTCGCTTCGGCCCTGGCGACGTCCCTGGACCGAACCCTAACCCTAGCTAAGGCTCTCTCCCCAAGAGGAACCTATGCCAACGTCTGACAACACCACGCGCCTGGGGTCCGGAAGAGGTGCAGGCTGACTCGGCATGGAACCTGGAGGCTCACCATGTGGTTTCCCAGGCCCGGCTGCAGCTGCCGAGAGGATTGCGGAGGCCTCCTCGACCAGGGGCCCAAACACGTGTGTGCCCTTGGCAGCCAAAGACGGATCCTGACGGGAACCCTCCCTTGTGCCCTCAACTCAGCCCTTGGGGGCGACCACTGCCCTGCTGTGGGTTGGGCACCTGGAGCCTCCTGGGACCTAACCCTAACCCTAACCGTACCCCGAACTGGGACCCTCCACCACAACCTAAGCCTGCCTCGAACCCTAACCCTACTATGAAGCCGCCTTCTGGCATGGGCCCTCACTTCAGCCCTCGAAGGAGATCACGAGACTGGAGTCGATTCAGCCCAGGCGACGTCCCAGGACCAAACCCTAACCCTAGCTAAGGCTCCCTCCCCAGGGGGACCCCATGCCAAAGTCTGACAACACCACGCGCCTGGGGTCCAGAAGCAGTGCAGGCTGACTCGGCCTGGAAGCTGCAAGCTCACCAAGTCGTTTCCAGACCCGTATGCAGCTGACCGAGAGGATTCCTGAGGCCTCCTGGAACAGGGGCCGATCGACGTCTGTGGCCTTGGCAGCCAAAGACGGATCCTGACCGGCAGCCTCCCTTGTGCCCTCAACTCAGCCCTTGGGTGCGACCACTGCCCTGCTGTGGGTTGGGCGCCTGGAGCCTCCTGGGACCTAACCCTAACCCTAACCGTACCCCGAACCGGGACCCTCCACCACAACCTAAGACTGCCTCGAAGCCTAACCCTGCTATGGAGCCGTCTTCTGGCATGGGCCCTCACTTCAGCCCTCGAGGGAGATCACGACACCGGAGTCGCTTCGGCCCTGGCGACGTCCCTGGACCGAACCCTAACCCTAGCTAAGGCTCTCTCCCCTAGAGGAACCTATGCCAACGTCTGACAACACCACGCGCCTGGGGTCCGGAAGAGGTGCAGGCTGACTCGGCATGGAACCTGGAAGCTCACCATGTCGTTTCCCAGGCCCGGCTGCAGCTGCGGAGAGGTTTGCGGAGGCCTCCTCGACCAGGGGCCCAAAGACGTGTGTGGCCTTGGCAGCCAAAGACGGATCCTGACCGGCAGCCTCCCTTGTGCCCTCAACTCAGCCCTTGGGGCGACCACTGCCATGCTGTGGGTTGGGCGCCTGGAGCCTCCTGGGACCTAACCCTAACCCTAACCGTACCCCGAACCGGGACCCTGCACCACAACCTAAGCGTTCCTCGAACCCTAACCCTGCTATGGAGCCGCCTTCTGGCATGGGCCCTCACTTCAGCACTCGAGGGAGATCACGAGACTGGAGTCGATTCAGCCCTGGCGACGTCCCAGGACCAAACCCTAACCCTAGCTAAGGCTCCCTCCCCATGGGGACCCCATGCCAAAGTCTGACAACACCACGCGCCTGGGGTCCAGAAGCGGTGCAGACTGACTCGGCATGGAAGCTGCAAGCTCACCATGTCGTTTCCAGGGCCGTCTGCAGCTGACCGAGAGGATTCCGGAGGCCTCGTCGAACAGGGGACGATCGACGTCTGTGTCCTTGGCAGCCAAAGACGGATCCTGACCGGCACCGTCCCTTTTGCCCTCAACTCAGCCCTTGGGGGCGACCACTGCTCTGCTGTGGGTTGGGCGCCTGGAGCATCCTGGGACCTAACCCTAACCCTAACCGTACCCCGAACCGGGACCCTCCACCACAACTTAAGCCTGCCTCGAACCCTAACCCTGCCCTGGAGCCGCCTTCTGGCATGGGCCCTCACTTCAGCCCTCGAGGGAGATCACGAGACTGGAGTCGATTCATCCCTGGCGACGTCCCAGGACCAAACCCTAACCCTAGCTAAGGCTCCCTCCCCATGGGGACCCCATGCCAAAGTCTGACAACACCACGCGCCTGGGGTCCAGAAGCAGTGCATGCTGACTCAGCATGGAAGCTGCAAGCTCACCATGTCGTTTCCAGGCCCGTCTGCAGCTGACCGAGAGGATTCCGGATGCCTGCTCGAACAGGGGCCGATCGACGTCTGTGGCCTTGGCAGCCAAAGACGGATCCTGACCGGCACCGTCCCTTGTGCCCTCAACTCAGCCCTTCGGGAAGACCACTGCCCTGCTGTGGGTTCGGCGCCTGGAGCCTCCTGGGACCTAACCCTAACCCTAACCCCACACCGAACGGGGACCCTCCACCGAAACCTAAGCCGGCCTCGACCCCTAACCCTGCGCTTGAGCCGCCTTGCTGCATGGGCCCTCACTTCATCCCTCGAGGGAGATCACGAGACCGGAGTCGCTTCGGCCCTGGCGACGTCCCTGGACCGAACCCTAACCCTAGCTAAGGCTCTCTCCCCAAGAGGACCCTATGCCAACGTCTAACAACACCACGCGCCTGGGGTCCGGAAGAGGTGCAGGCTGACTCGGCATGGAACCTGGAAGATCACCATGTGGTTTCCCAGGCCCGGCTGCAGCTGCCGAGAGGATTGCGGAGGCCTCCTCGACCAGGGGCTCAAACACGTGTGTGCCCTTGGCAGCCAAAGACGGATCCTGACCGGCAGCCTCCCTTGTGCCCTCAACTCAGTCCTTGGGGGCGACCACTGCCCTGCTGTGGGTTGGGCGCCTGGAGCCTCCTGGGACCTAAACCTAAACGTAACCCGAACCGGGACCCTCCACCACAACCTATGCCTGCCTCGAAACCTAACCATGCTATGGAGGCGCCTTCTGGCATGCACCCTCACTTCAGCCCTCGAGGGAGATCACGAGACTGGAGTCGATTCAGCCCTGACGACGTCCCTGGACCAAACCCTAACCCTAGCTAAGGCTCCCTCCCCATGGGGACCCCATGCCAAAGTCTGACCACACCACGCGCCTGGGGTCCAGAAGCAGTGCAGGCTGACTCGGCATGGAAGCTTCAAGATCACCATGTCGTTTCCAGGCCCGTCTGGAGCTGACCGAGAGGATACCGGAGGCCTCCTCGAACAGGGGCCGATCGACGTCTGTGGCCTTGGCAGTCAAAGACGGATCCTGACCGGCAGCCTCCCTTGTGCCCTAAACTCAGCCATTGGGCGCGACCACTGCCCTGCTGTGGGTTGGGCGCCTGGAGCCTCCTGGGACCTAACCCTAACCCTACCCGTACCCCGAACCGGGACCCTCCACCACAACCTAAGCCTGCCTCCAACCCTAACCCTGCTATGGAGCCGCCTTCTAGCATGGGCCCTCACTTCAGCCCTCGAGGGAGATCACGAGACCGGAGTCGCTTCGGACCTGGCGACGTCCCAGGCCCGAACCCTAACCCTAGTTAAGTCTCTCTCCCCAAGAGGACCCTATGCCAACGTCTGACAACACCACGCGCCTGGGTTCCGGAAGAGGTATAGGCTGACTCGGCATGGAACCTGGAAGCTCACCATGTCGTTTGGCAGGCCCGGCTGCAGCTGCCGAGAGGATTGCGGAGGCCTCCTCGACCAGGGACCCATACACCTGTGTGGCCTTGGCAGCCAAAGAAGGAACCTGACCGGCAGCCTCCCTTGTGCCCTCAACTCAGCCCTTGGGGGCGACCACTGCCCTGCTGTGGGTTTGGCGCCTGGAGCCTCCTGGGACCTAACCCTAACCCTAACCCCACACCGAACGGGCACCCTCCACCGAAACCTAAGCCGGCCTCGACCCCTAACCCTGCGCTTGAGCCGCCTTGCTGCATGGGCCCTCACTTCAGCCCTCGATGGAGATCATGAGAACGGAGTCGCTTCGGCCCTGGCGACGTCCCTGGACCGAACCCTAACCCTAGCTAATGCTCTCTCCCCAAGAGGACCCTATGCCAACGTCTGACAACACCACGCGCCTGGGGTCCGGAAGAGGTGCAGGCTGACTCGGCATGGAACCTGGAAGCTCACCATGTCGTTTCCAGGCCCGTCTGCAGCTGACCGAGAGGATTTCGGAGGCCACCTCGAACAGGGCCGATCGACGTCTGTGGCCTTGGCAGCCAAAGACGGATCCTGACCGGCAGTCTCCCTTGTGCCCTAAACTCAGCCCTTGGGCGCGACCACTGCCCTGCTGTGGGTTGGGCGCCTGGAGCCTCCTGGAACCTAACCCTAACCGTACCCCGAAACGGGACCCTCCACCACAAGCTAAGCCTGCATCAAACCCTAACCCTGCTATGGAGCCGCCTTCTGGCATGGGCCCTCACTTCAGCCCTCGAGGGAGATCACGAGACTGGAGTCGATTCAGCCCTGGCGACGTCCCAGGACCAAACCCTAACCCTAGCTAAGGCTCCCTCCCCATGGGGACCCCATGCCAAAGTCTGACAACACCACACGCCTGGGGTCCAGAAGCAGTGCAGGCTGACTCGGCATGGAAGCTGCAAGATCACCATGTCGTTTCCAGGCCCCTCTGCAGCTGACCGAGAGGATTCCCCAGGCCTCCTCGAAGAGGGGACGATCGAAGTCTGTGGCCTTGGCAGCCAAAGACGGATCCTGACCGGCACCGTCCCTTGTGCCCTCAACTCACCCCTTGGGGGCGACCACTGCCCTCCTGTGGGTTGGGCGCCTAGAGCCTCCTGGGACCTAACCCTAACCCTAACCGTACCCCGAACCGGGACCCTCCGCCACAACCTAAGCCTGCCTCGAACCCTAACCCTACTATGGAGCCGCCTTCTGGCATGGGCCCTCACTTCAGCCCTCGAGGGAGATCACGAGACTGGAGTCGATTCAGCCCTGGCGACGTCCCTGGACCAAACCCTAACCCTAGCTAAGGCTCCCTCCCCATGGGGACCCCATGCCAAAGTCTCACAACACCACGCGCCTGGGGTCCAGAAGCAGTGCATGCTGACTCGGCATGGAAGCTGCAAGCTCACCATGTCGTTTCCAGGCCCGTCTGCAGCTGACCGAGAGGATTCCGGAGGCCTCCTCGAACAGGGGCCGATCGACGTCTGTGGCCTTGGCAGCCAAAGACGGATCCTGACCGGCACCGTCCCTTGTACCCTCAACTCAGCCCTTCGGGAAGACCACTGCCCTGCTGTGGGTTCGGCGCCTGGAGCCTCCTGGGACCTAACCGTAACCGTAACCCCACACCGAACGGGAACCCTCCACCGAAATCTAAGCCTGCCTCGAACCCTTACCCTGCTATGGAGCCGCCTTCTGGCATGGGCCCTCACTTCAGCACTCGAGGGAGATCACGAGACTGGAGTCGATTCAGCCTTGGCGACGTCCCTGGACCGAACCCTAACCCCAGCTAAGGCTCCCTCCCCATGGGGACCCCATGCCAAAGTCTGACAACACCACGCGCCTGGGGTCCGGAAGAGGTGCAGGCTGATCCGGCATGGAACCTGGAAGCTCACCATGTCGTTTCCCCGGCCCGGCTGCAGCTGCCGGGAGGATTGCGGAGGCCTCCTCGTCCAGGGGCCCAAACCCGTGTGTGGCCTTGGCAGCCAAAGACGGATCCTGACCGGCAGCCTCCCTTGTGCCCTCAACTCAGTCCTTGGGGGCGACCACTGCCCTGCTGTGGGTTGGGCGCCTGGAGCCTCCTGGGACCTAACACTAACCCTAACCGTACCCCGAACCGGGACCCTCCACCACAACCAAAGCCTGCCTCGTACCCTAACCCTGTAATGGAGCCGCTTTCTGGCATGGGCCCTCACTTCAGCCCTCGAGGGAGATCACGAGACTGGAGTCGATTCAGCCCTGGCCACGTCCCTGGACCAAACCCTAACCCTAGCTAAGGCTCCCTCCCCATGGGGACCCCATGCCAAAGTCTGACAACACCACGCGCCTGGGGTCCAGAAGCAGTGCAGGCTGACTCGGCATGGAAGCTGCAAGCTCACCATGTCGTTTCCAGACCCGTCTGCAGCTGACCGAGAGGATTCCTGAGGCCTCCTCGAACAGGGGCCGATCGACGTCTGTGGCCTTCGCAGCCAAAGACGGATCCTGACCGGCAGCCTCCCTTGTGCCCTCAACTCAGCCCTTGGGTGCGACCACTGCCCTGCTGTGGGTTGGGCGCCTGGAGACTCCTGGGACCTAACCCTAACCCTAACCGTACCCCGAACCGGGACCCTCCGCCACAACCTAAGCCTGCCTCGAACCCTAACCCTGCTATGGAGCCGCCTTCTGGCATGGGCCCTCACTTCAGCCCTCGAGGGAGATCACGAGACTGGAGTCGATTCAGCCCTGGCGACGTCCCTGGACCAAACCCTAACCCTAGCTAAGGCTCCCTCCCCATGGGGACCCCATGCCAAAGTCTGACAACACCACGCGCCTGGGGTCCAGAAGCAGTGCAAGCTGACTCGGCATGGAAGCTGCAAGCTCACCATGTCGTTTCCAGGCCCGTCTGCAGCTGACCGAGAGGATTCCGGAGGCCTCCTCGAACAGGGGCCGATCGACATCTGTGGCCTTGGCAGCCAAAGACGGATCCTGACCGGAACCGTCCCTTGTGCCCTCAACTCAGCTTTTCGGGGCGACCACTGCCCTGCTGTGTGTTGGGCGCCTGGAGCCTCCTGGGACCTAACCCTAACCCTAACCCCACAGCGAACGGGGACCCTCCACCGACACCTAAGCCGGCCTCGACCCTAACCCTGCGCTTGAGCCGCCTTGCTGCATGGGCCCTCACTTCAGCCCTCGAGGGAGATCACGACACCGGAGTCGCTTCGGCCCTGGCGACGTCCCTGGTCCGAACCCTAACCCTAGCTAAGGCTCTCTCCCCAAGAGGACCCTATGCCAACGTCTGAAAACACCACGCGCCTGGGGTCCGGAAGAGGTGCAGGCTGACTCGGCATGGAACCTGGAAGCTCACCATGTCGTTTCCCAGGCCCGGCTGCAGCTGCGGAGAGGTTTGCGGAGGCCTCCTCGACCAAACACGTGTGTGGCCTTGGCAGCCAAAGACGGATCCTGACCGGCAGCCTCCCTTGTGCCCTCAACTCAGCCCTTGGGGGCGACCACTGCCATGCTGTGGGTTGGGCGCCTGGAGCCTCCTGGTACCTAACCCTAACCGTACCCCGAATCGGGACCCTGCACCACAACCTAAGCGTTCCTCGAACCCTAACCCTGCTATGGAGCCGCATTCTGGCATGTGCTCTCACGTCAGCCCTCGAGGGAGATCACGAGACTGAAGTCGATTCAGCCCTGGCGACGTCCCAAGACCAAACCCTAACCCTAGCTAAGGCTCCTTACGCATGTGGACCCCATGCCAAAGTCTGACAACACCACGCGCCTAGGGTCCAGAAGCGGTGCAGGCTGACTCGGCATGGAAGCTGCAAGCTCACCATGTCGTTTCCAGGGCCGTCTGCAGCTGACCGAGAGGATTCCGGAGGCCTCGTCAACAGGGTCGATCAACGTCTGTGGCCTTGGCAGCCAAAGACGGATCCTGACCGGCACCGTCCCTTGTGCCCTCAACTCAGCCCTTGGGGGCGACCACTGCTCTGCTGTGGGTTTGGCGCCTGGAGGCTCCTGGGACCTAACCCTTAACCTAACTGTACCCCGAACCGGGACCCTCCACCACAACTTAAGCCTGCCTCGAACCCTAACCCTGCTATGGAGCCGCCTTCCGGCATGGGCCCTCCCTTCAGCACACGAGGGAGATCACGAGACTGGAATCGATCAGCCCTGGCGACGTCCCTGGACCAAACCCTAACCCTAGCTAAGGCTCCCTCCCCATGGGGACCCCATGCCAAAGTCTGACAACACCACGCGCCTGGGGTCCAGAAGCAGTGTATGCTGACTCGGCATGGAAGCTTCAAGATCACCATGTCGTTTCCAGGCCCGTCTGCAGCTGACCGAGAGGATTCCGGAGGCCTCCTCGAACAGGGGCCGATCGACGTCTGTGGCCTTGGCAGCCAAAGACGGATCCTGACCGGCACCGTCCCTTGTGCCCTCAACTCAGCCCTTCGGGGAGACCACTGCCCTGCTGTGGGTTCGGCGCCTGGAGCCTCCTGGGACCTAATCGTAACCCTAACCCCACACCGAACGGGAACCCTCCACCGAAACCTAAGCCTGCCTCGAATCCTAACCCTGCTACGGAGCCCCCTTCTGGCATGGGCCCTCACTTCAACACTCGAGGGAGATCACGAGAGTGGAGTCGATTCAGCCCTGGCGACATCCCTGGACCAAACCCTAACCCTAGCTAAGGCTCCCTCCCCATGGGGACCCCATGCCAAATTCTGACAACACCACGCGCCTGGCGTCCAGAAGCAGTGCAGGCTGACTCGGCATGGAAGCTGCAAGCTCACCATGTCGTTTCCAGGCCCATCTGCAGCTGACCGAGAGGATTCCGGAGGCCTCCTCGAACAGGGGCCGATCGACGTCTGTGGCCTTGGCAGCCAAAGACGGATCCTGACCGGCAGCCTCCCTTGTGCCCTCAACTCAGCCCTTCGGGAAGACCACTGCCCTGCTGTGGGTTGGGCGCCTGGAGCCTCCTGGGACCTAACCCTAACCCTAACCCCAAACCGAACGGGGAACCTCCACCGAAACCTAAGCCGGCCTCGACCCCTAACCCTGCGCTTCAGCCGCCTTGCTGCATGGGCCCTCACTTCATCCCTCGAGGAGATCACGAGACCGGAGTCGCTTCGGCCCTGGCGACGTCCATGGACCGAACCCTAACCCTAGCTAAGGCTCTCTCCCCAAGAGGACCCTATGCCAACGTCTGACAACACCACGCGCCTGGGGTCCAGAAGCAGTGCAGGCTGACTTGGCATGGAAGCTGCAAGCCCACCATGTCGTTTCCAGGCCCGTCTGCAGCTGACCGAGAGGATTCCGGAGGCCTCCTCGAACTGGGGCCGATCGACGTCTGTGGCCTTGGCAGCCAAAGACGGATCCTGACCGGCACCGCCCTTTGTGCCCTCAACTCAGCCCTTCAGGAAGACCACTGCCCTGCTGTGGGTTCGGCGCCTGGAGCCTCCTGGGTCCTAACCCTAACCCTAACCGTATCCCGAACCGGGAAGCTCCACCGCAACCTAAGCCTGCCTCGAACCCTACCCTGCACTTGAGCCACCTTGATATTTGTGCCCTCACTTCAGTCCTCGATGGAGATTACGAGACCTGAGTCGCTTCGGCCCTGGTCACGACCCTGGACCGAACCCTAACCCTAACTAACTCTCTCCCCATGGGTCTCCAATCCAATGTCTGACAACACCACGTCCCTGTGGTCCACAAGCAATGCATGGTCACTCGTAATGGAACCTGAAGGCTCACCATGTCGTATCCCAGGCACGTTTGCATCTGCCCTAGAGTATTCCTGAGGCCTCCCGACCAGGGTCCCATCGACGTGTGTGGCCTTGGCATCCAAAGACTGATCCTGACCGGCACCTCCGTTGTGCACTCCACTTAGCCCTTTGGGGAGACCACTGCCTTGCTGATGTTTTGGCGCCGGGGCCTCCTGGGACTTAACTTTAACAATTCTTTTGCCCAGAGACAAGACCCTCCACCGAAAACTATGCCGGGCTCGAACCCTAACCCTACAGTTGAGCTGCCCCTTCGCATTGGCCCTCACTTCATCCGAGGGAGATCATGACACTGGAGTCGCTTTGGGTATGGCGACGTTCCTGGACCGGACACTAACCATAGCTAAGGCTCTCCTCCATGGGGACCCAGTACCAAAGTCTAACAACACCACGTACCTGAGGTCCACAAGCTGTGCAGGCACACTTGCCATTGAACCTGGAAGCTCACCATGTCCTTTCCCAAGTGCGGCTGCAGCAGCCCGACAGATTTCCTGAGGGCTCCCCAACCAGGGGCCCATCTACTTGTGTGGTGTTGGCCGCCAAAGACTGATCCTGACCGGCACCCTCTCTTGTGCCCTCAAATGAGCCCATCGGGGAGACCAGTCCCCTGCTCTGGGTTCGGCGCCTGAAGACTCCAGGGCCTAACCCTAACCCTACCCACAAAAGGGACCTCCAGTGAAACATAAGGGGTCCTCCTAACCTAACCCTCCACTTGAGCCGCACCGTCACACATACCCTCACTTCTCCCCTCAAGGGAGTTCACGAGATCGGAGACACTTCAGCCCTAGCGACGTCCCTGGACCAAACCCTAACCCTAGCTAAGGTTCTCTCCCCATGGGGAACCAAGACCAAAGGTTGACAACACCACGCGCCTGGGGTTCACAAGCGCTACAGGCTAACTCGGCATGGAACCTGGAAGCTCACCATGTTGTTTCCCAGGTCCGGCTGCAGCTACACAAGAGGATACCTGAGGCCTCCCCGACCAGGGGCCATCGACGTGTGTGGCCTTGGCAGCCAAAGACTGATCCTGAAAGGCACTCTCCTTTGTGCACTCCATTCAGCCCTTTGGGGAGACAACTGCCCTGCTGAGTGTTTGGCGCCTGGAGCCTCCTGGGTCCTAACCCTACGTCTAACGTGCCCCAACCCGGAACCCTCCACCAAAACCTAAGGGTGCCTCGAACCCTAAACCTACACTTGAGCCGCCCCATCGCATGTTCCCTCACTTCAGCCCTCGTGGGAGATCACGAGACCGGAGTCGCTTCGGCCCTGGTGACGACCCTGGACTGAACTCTAACCCTAGTTAAGGCTCTCTCCCCATGGGGACCCAATACCAAAGTCTGACAACACCACGATCCTGGGGTCCACAAGCGGTACAGGCTCATTTGGCATGGAACCTGGAAGCTCACCATACATTTCCCAGGCCCGGCTGCAGCTGCCCGAAAGAATTCCTGAGGCCTCCCTGACCAGGGTCCCATCCACGTGTGTGGTCCTGGCATCCTTAGACTGATCCTGACCAGCACCCTCCCTTGTGTCCTCAACTTAGACCTTCAGGGAGACCACTGACTTGCTGTGTGTTAGGCTCCTGGAGCTCCTGGGATCTAAACTTAACCCTAACCGTACCCTTGTCGGAACCCTCCACCGAAACCTCAGCCGTCCTCGAAACTTAACCCTCCACTTGAGCCGGCCCGTCGCATGGGCACTCATTTCAGTCCTTGAGACAGATCGCCGGACCAGTGTGGCTTCGGCCCTGGTGACGTCCCTTGACCGAAACCTAACCCTAGCTAAGGCTGTCTCCCCATGGGGACCCGAACCCAACGTCTGACAACACCACACGTCTGGGGTCCAGAAGGTTTGCAGTGTCACTCGGTATGGTATCTGGAAGCTCACCATATCTTTTCCCATGCCGGTTACAGCTGCCAGAGAGGATTTCTGAGGCTTCCTCGACCAGGCGCTCATAGAGTTGTGTTGCCTGGAAGAACAGAGTCTGATCCTGCCCGGCACCCTCCCTTGTGTCCTGAACTCAGTCCTTCGGGGAGAACACTGCACTGCTCTGGCTTCAGCACCTGGCGCCTCCTGGGACCTAACCCCAACCCTACCCTTAATCGGACCCTCCACCAAATCCTAAGCCGGCCTTGAACCCTAACCCTTCGTTTTAACCCCCCCTCACATGGGCCCTCACTTCATCTCTCAAGGGAGATCACAAGACTGGAATCGCTTCGGCTCTGGCTACGTCCCTGGTCCAAACACTAACCCTAGCTAAGGCTCTCTCCCCTTGGGGACCCAGTTCCAAGGTCTGGCAACACCATGTGCCTGGGGTTCCAGAAGCGGGGCAGTGTCACTCGGCATGGTGCCTGGAACCTCACAATGAGGTTTTGCAGGCCCGGCTGCAGTTGTCTGACAGAATTCCTGAGGCCTAACCGACCAGTGGCCCATAGAGTTCCGTGGCCTTGGAAGCCAAAGACTGAACCTTACCGGCCCTCTCCCCTGTGCCCTCAACTTAGCCCAATCGGGAGACCACTGCCCTGCTGTGGGTTCAGTACCTGGAGCCTCTTGGGTCCTAAACCAAACTCTACCCCTAACCTGAAACCTCAACCGAATCCTAACCCGATCTTGAAACCTAATCAAACACTTGACCCCCGCTGTCTCCTGGTCCTTTACTTCATTCCTCTAGGGAGATCAAGAGACTGGAGTTGCTTTGGCCCTGGCAACGTCCTGGACCGAACCTTAACCCTAGCTCAGACTCTCTCCCAATGGGGATGTAAGTAACAAACCATAAATCGTCTATGAGAAAAATTGAAGAAACCCAAAGAAATGGAAAACATTCCATGCTCACGAATTAGAAGAACAAACTTTGTGAAGATGTCAATACTACCAAACCAATCGACACACTCAATGCAATCCCTATCAAAATAACACGAGCTTTCTCCACAGAGCTAGAACAACCCTAAAATGTGTAAGGATCCAGAAAAGATACCAAAAGCCAAAGTCATGTTGAAAAAGAAAACAAAGGTGGAAACATAACTATTTTGGATTTGTGGTGTATTAGAAAGCTGCATTCATCAAGACAGTATGTACAGGCACAGAAACGGAGACAGACGTCAATGGAACAGAATATGGAACCCAGAAATTATACCCTCCAACATATGGTGTTTAATCTTTGTTAACACAGAAAGAATATCCAATGGAATAAGAGTCTCTTCAGCAAATGGTACTAGGAATACTGGACAGTGAGAATGATGAACCTGGACACTTGTCTTAAACGACACACATACACACTCACACACACACACACACACACATACACACACACACACACCTCAAAATGGATGAATGATCTAAATGTAAGTCAGGAACCATCAAAATCCTAGAGGAGATGACAGGCAATGTACCTCCTTGATCTTGGCCGCAGCAACTTCTCGCTTGTCATGTCTCCAGAAGAAAGGGCAATAAAAACCACAATGAACTATTGGGTCCTGAGGATAAAAAGCTTCTGCACAGCAGGGGACAAAATCAGCCAAACTACAAAGCAACTGAATGAAATGGGAGAAGATATTTGCAGGTGACATATCAGATAAAGGGTTAGTATCCAAAATCTATACAAAAACGTATCACACTCAACACCCAGAAACCAAATAATCCAGTGAAAAAATGGGCAAAAGACATGAAGAGACACTTTAAGAACGATGACATCCAGATTGGTCACGCATGAAAAGATGCTCAATCTCACTCGTCATCACTGAAATACAAATCAAAACCACAATGAGATATCCCCTCACCCCTATCAGAATGGCTAAAATTAACATCTCTGGAAACGACAGATGTTGGCAAGGATGCAGGCAAAGGGAACCCTTTTGCAATGCTGGTGGGAATGCAAAGTGGTGTAGCCATTCTGGAAAATAGTATGGAGATTCGTCACAAAAACAAAACATAGAACTACACTAGGACCCAGCAATTGCACTACTAGGTATTTATCCAAAAGATACATTAACGCTGACTCGAAGTGGCACATGTACTCCAGTATTTATAGCAGCATTATCAACAATAGCTAAGTTATGCAAAGAGTCCAAATGACCACTGACAGATGAATGGATAAAGAAGATATGGCATATTCATACAATGGACTATTACTCGGCGATCAAAAAGAATGAAATCTCGCTATTTGCAACAACGTGGATGGAACCGGACTTTATTAAGCTAAGCAAAATGTGTCAGAGAAAGACACACATCCTATGATTTCTCTCTTATATCGAATTTAAAAAAAACTGATGAACATAGTGAAAGGAAAGCAAAAATAAGATACAAACAGAGAGGGAGTCAAATGATAAGAGACTGTTAAATAGAGGGAAGAATCTCAGGGTTCCTGGAGGGTTACTGAATAGGGGTATGGGCTCAATGGGTGATGGGCATTAGGGGTGGACCTTGGGATGAGTATTGGGTATATTTTGCACTTGATGGATCACTAAATTCTACTGCTGAAACTGTATTCCTCTATAAGGTAACTAACTTGGGCTTAAATTTAAAAAAAAGAAATATTAAAAATAAGTAAAGAAATGTACCACCAGGCAAAAGAAAAGGATATTTAAATCGGGCTCTTGAGTGGAAATGAAAGACTAAAAGTGTTACAAGCAAGAAAGGATCAGAGAAAACATCAAGAAACAATGACAAAACAACTAGTAGAATGGGACCAAATATATACCTATCAATAATCACTCGGAATATAAATGGACTAAATGCTCCAATCAAAAGACATTGGATAGGGCGTCAGAATGGACAAAACCATCAAACAAACAAACAAACAAACAAACAAAAAACAATGTCTATCTAGATGCTGCCTACAAAGACTTATTTGGACTTAAGTCTCCTGCAGATTTGAAGTGAGGGAATGAAGAAATATTTATCATGCCAATAATGTCAAAAGAAAGCCAGTAGCAATACTTATATCAGGAAAAATAAACTTTAAAACCGAGACTCTACTTTGGTACCCTTTGGGTAAATACCTAATAGTGACATTGCATGCACCCAATATTTATAGCAGAATTATCAACAGTAGCCAAACTATGGAGAAAGCCCAAGTATCCATCAACTGAGGAAGGTGTAAAGAAGCTGTGGTGTGTGTGTGTGTGTGTATATATACGTATGTATATGCATATGTACATATATGCATGTTCATATATACATACATACGTATATACAACGAAATATAACTCAGCTTCAAGAAGAATGAAATCTTGCCATTTGCAACGATGTGGATGGAGCTCGAATGTATTATGCTAAGTGAAATATGTCAATCAGAGGAAGACACATATATGGTTTCACTCATGTGGAATTTAAGAAACAAAACACATGAAAACTAGGGAAGGAGGTAGGAAAAGAGATGTGTGGTAACAAACCACATGAGTCTCTTAATGTTAGAGAAAAAAAAGTGAAAGTTGATGGAGGGAGATGGGTCAGCGCAGGGCTAGATGGAGGATGAGTATTAAGGAGAGCACTTGTTGTGATGAGCACTGGATGTTGTATGTAAAGGATGAATCACCGAATTCTACTCCTAAATCCGAGAATGCACTGTATGTCAACTAAGACTTAAATTAAAATAAATACATACATACATACATACATACATAAAGCTATAACAAGAGATGAAGACAGAAACGATCTCATACTAAAGGGGACAGCCAAACAAGAAGATCCAATGATTGTAAATTTTGATGCACCCAAGATGCGATCACCAAGTATATAAAACATTTAGCAACAACCATAAAGGAACTCATTTATAATAATATGATGATAGTAGAGGACTTTAAGACATCACTCCCATCAATGGACAGAACCTATAAACAGAAAGTTAACAAGGAAACAATGGCTTTGAATGACACACTGGACCAGATGGGTTTAACAGATATATTCAGAACACTCCATACTAAAATGGCAGAGTACACAATCTTTTCAAGCATACATGGGGCGTTCTCCAGAATTGATCACATTCTAGGTCACAAATCAGGCCTCAAGAGGTACCCAATGACAGAGATCAGACCAAGCATCTTTTCTAACCACAAAGCTAGGAAACTTGAAGTCAACCACAAAAAAAGGGCTGGGGGGGGGGGAAGGCCACGAATAAAGGGAGGTTAAATAACATGCTACTAAATGAATGGGTCAGACAGGAAATCAATGAGAAAATACACTGAAACAAATGAAAATGAAAATGAAAATACACTGGTAAAACCCTTTGGAATGCGGCAAAAGCAGTCTATGATGGAAGTATATAGCAATACAAGCCTACCTTAAAGAGCAAGAAAAATCTCAAACAATCCTAACTTACACCTAAAGGAATGAGAAAAAAGAGCAGCAGAAGGAAGGAAATAATAGAGTTTAGGGCAGAAATAAGGAATATAGAAACCAAAAAGACACTAGACCAAATCAATGAAACCAGGGGCTGGTTCTTTGAAAACAGTAATCAACTTGAAAACCTCCTAGGCAGACTCTTCACAAAGAATACAGAAAGGACTCAAATAAATAAAATCACAAATAAGAAAGGAGAAATAACAGTCAACACCACAAAAATACAATTAGAAGATAATATTATGAACAACAACATGCAACATATTGGACACTCTGAGAAAAATAGACAAATTCCTAGAAACACACAAACTACCAAAACTGAAACAGGAAGATATCTAAAATCTGAAAACAGAAAGATACCACATCAGTAATTAAAAAAATCTCCCCCCAACACAAGAGTTCATGGCCAGATGGCTTCATTGATGAATTCTACCATCCATTTAAGGAAGAGGTAATATGTATTCTCCTCGAATTATTACAAAAAATAAAAAAAAGAAGGAAAACTTACAAATTCATCGTATGAGGCCATCATTACCCTGATACCAAAACCAGATGAATCCTCCACTAAAACCGAAAACTGCAGCAGCACCTGTGTGGGTCAGTCGGTTTACTGTCAACTCTTTTTTTTAATTTTTTTTATTATTTTTTTTTATTTATTATTTTTTTTAAATTTTTTTTTTCAACGTTTTTTATTTATTTTTGGGACAGAGAGAGACAGAGCATGAACGGGGGAGGGGCAGAGAGAGAGGGAGACACAGAATCGGAAACAGGCTCCAGGCTCCGAGCCATCAGCCCAGAGCCTGACGCGGGGCTCGAACTCACGGACCGCGAGATCGTGACCTGGCTGAAGTCAGACGCTTAACCGACAGCGCCACCCAGGCGCCCCTGTCAACTCTTAATTTTGGATTAGGACATTATCTTGCGGTGCGTGGGTTCGAGTCCCATGTTGGGCCCTGCCATGACAGTGTGGGGCATGGCCAGGATTCTCTCCCTCCCTGTCTCTCTGCCCCTCCCTCACTTTTATGTACTCTATCTAAGGAAAGAAATAAACATTTAAAACAATGTTTAAAAATTTTTAAATAAAACTGCAGAGCAATAGCCTGATGACTATGTATGCCGAAATTCTCATTAAAATACCTTCAAATTAAAGTCAACAATACATTAAAGGAATCATATACCATAATCAAGTGGGATATATTCCTGGGCTGCAAGGGTGGTTCCACATTCACAGATCAATCAACATGATGCACCACAGTAATAGAAGAAAGGATAAGAACAATAGGATGCTTTCAACAGATGCAGGAAAACTATTTGATAAAATGCCACATCCATTCATGATAAAAACCCTCAGCAAAGTACATTGAGACTCAACCTACCTGCACATAATAAAGGTCATCTAGGAAAAACCCACAGCTCATCTCATCCTCAATGGGTACAAATTGAAAGGTTTTCTTCCAAAGTCAGGGACAAGATAGGAATGACCCCTCTCACCACTGTTATCCCACATAGTACGGGAAACCCTAACCAGAGCACTCAGACAACAAAAAGAAATAAGAGGCATCCAAATCTGCAAGGAAGAAGTAGCACTTTCGCTATTTGGAACTGACATGATGTGTTCTATAAAAAGCATGAAAGATTCCCTTAAAAATTGCTAGAATTGATATATGAATTTGACAAGTCACAATCTACAGAAATCAAGGAACATAGATGTATTGAATTTCTAACACAAATCATGAATTAACACCGAGAGAAAGTAAGGGATCAATCCCATTGACAGGCTCACAAATACCACAAGAAACCAGGAATAAACCTAACCAAAGAGGTGAAAGACCTGTACTCTAAAGGCTATGAAACACTGATGAAATAAATGGAAGAGGACACAAAGAAATGGACATACATTTCATGTTCATGGATGGGAAGCACAAAATACTGTTAAAATGTCTACACTCCTCAAAACAATCTACACATATAATGAAATCCCTATCACACTAACAAAAACATTTGTCACAGAACAAGAACAAATAATCTCAAAATTCGTATGGAATGACAAAAGTCCCCAAACAGCCAAAACAAACTTGTAGAAGAAAAGCAAAGCTGGAGACATCACAATTCCAGACTTTAGGTTACATTACAAAGCTATACTGATCAGAACAGTATGATCAGTATGTCAGTACTGAACAGTACTGACAAAACAACAACAAAAAATAACAACAGCAACAAACTCATACGCATAGATCAATAGCATGGAAACCCAGAAATAAACTCACACCTCTATGGTCAACTAATTCTCAACAAAGCAGGAAAGAACATCTAATGGAAAAAAAGATAGTCTTGGGACACATGGGTGGCCCAGTCACGAAACCGTGTGATGGTGGATTCAGCTCAGGTCATGATCTCAGGGCAGTGCAGAGCATGCGTGGGATTCTCTCTCTCCATTTCTCTCTGCCCCTCTTCTGCATGCTCGCTCTCTCTCTCTCTCTCTCTCTCTCTCAAAAATAAATACATAAATTTAAAAAAAGGCTCCTCAACATATGGTTTTGGAAAAACTGGACAGCAATCTGCAAAGCAAAACAAAACAACGGACCACTTTCTTACAACATACACAAAAATAAATCCAACATGGACAAAGACCTATACGTGAAACCTGAAACCATAAAAATCCCAGAGGATAACACGGGTAGTATCTTATTTGACATTGCCTGTACAAACGTCTTTGTAGATATATCTCTAGACGTAAGGGAAACACAAGCAAAAATAATGAGACTTTATAAAAATTAAAACCTTCTGTCACCAAGGAAATAATCAACAAAACTAAAACATCAACAGAATGATATTTGCAAACGACATCGGATAAAGGGTTAGTGTCCAAAATATATACAGTTATACAGCACCCAAAAAATGAGAAATCTGATTAAAAATGGGCAGAAGACAAAAATGGACATTTCCCGAAGGAAGACATATACATGGCCAAGAGACACATGAAAAAATGCTCAACAATACTGATCTTCAGGGAAATACAATTCAAAAGTACATTGAGATAACACATCACATCTGTCACATTGACGAAAATCAATGAAGGATGAAACAGCAGGTGTTGCCAAGGATGTGGGGAAAGAATAACCCTCTTGCACTGTGGGTAAGAATGCAAACTGGTGCAGCCACTCTGGAAAACAACATGGAGATGTCAAAAAAAAAAACTGGAAATAGAAGTACCTTACAATCCAGCGATTTCACTACAAAGTATTTCCACAAAGAATACAAAATCTTCAAAGGGATACATGCACCGTGATGTTTACAGCAGCATTTTTTACAAAAGCCAAATTACGGAAACTATCCAAACATCCATCAACTGATGAATAAATTGAGATGTGGTATATGGAATGTAATATTATTTAGCCATAAAAACATGAAATCTTGTCATTTGCCACGAGGTGGATGGAGAGAGAGAATGTTATGCTGGGTGAAATAAGCCTGTCAGAGACAGACAAATACCCAATGATTTCACTAACACATGGCAAGAAAACAAAACAAAGGTGGGGGGGAGGAGGAGACAAACGGACTCTTAACTAGGAAACAAACTGAGGAGTTCCACAGCGAGGCGAGGGAATGGGTGAAGCAGCTGATGGGGATTAAGAAGTGCACCTGGGAAGAGCACCGGGTGACCTGTGGAAGTGTTGCTCTATATTGGACACCTGCAACTAATATTACACTATTTCTTCACTCACTGGAATTTAAATTAAAAGATAACATAAGGTTAATGAGACTTACCTACCAGGTTTTCTGTAGTTTTTCAATCGCTTCACTAGGTTGGAAAAATAACCATGAAATTTTTAAAAAAGCATGTATGATGTGCGGGACAGTTTGTGCCCTTACCTCCATCTCTGGTTCCAGCAGGACTCGGAACATGGGTCCCAGCTCATTCTTCTAGAAGGTCGTGAGACGAGCATTTCATGTATCCACGTTCTAATTGAATGCAGCTCCCGTGCTTCTGAATTTCTGTTAGGGTTACTTCCCGGAAACAAGCCTGAATCTGGAACAAACCATCGACTTCATCTATGAGGTGATGTCATGGGACCCCGCAATCCACAAGTCCTTTAGTAAAATACGTCTTGTTCCAAAACTGTCTGGGAAGGGGTGGAATGAAACACGGGAACAGCCCAGAAATTGCAAAGGCCTGTGCAGCTCAGCAACCAGCTTGACCAGGGAAGCCACCCGGCGCCCCCTCCTCAGCACTCAGTACAACAAGGCAGCTTCTCTCTGGCGACTCAGGAGATGCCAAGTTGCTATAAAGCTCCCAAGGTCTCCCCTGGGGCGGGTGGCAGAACCTGCTGGAAATGCAGCTCTGCTCTCTGTCCTGAGGCAGCAGCAGAGGCCTGAGTCCTCTGAGAGCAATCTAAGCCCTTCCTGCTCTGAGGTGCCCTGGGACAGAAAAGCAGATGGTGCGCCCTCTGCTGGCTATCACTGCCCAGCAGAGGAACCCGCCCCTTGGGGGTCTGTGGTTCTTGGGCTCTCTCTGCTGGCCACCATGGGAATTCCTTCAATGTGGAAGGCCCTGGTTGCTCAGCTGAGATACTGAAGGTGCTCTGGGCAACTAAGCCTGTTCTCCTCGTTGGGAAGGTTTTAGTGACAGGGCCTGGGACACAAAATCTTTTCCTTCTCTTTCTTGTGAGTGAAGAATGAAACCGAATTTATTAACGTAACGACATCATTTGTAATGTTTTAAGCAATATTCACAGAAAAATAGACCACCGATTTACACATGCTGAACAAGAGGTAATTTTGTTTACCACCAAAATACTTAGGTTAGATAAAGAATGGACACCTTTGAGAGAGAGAGAGAGAGACCGGCGTCCAGCTATGGAGTGAATGAGTCCTAGGGATACAAGGGACAGCCAATGGAATGGAGTCAATCCCGTCATAATATTGTTGCATGCTTTCACATGATAGCTACACTTGTGGTTGAGTACAACATAATGTATAGACATATGGAATGACTGAAATGTATGCCTAAAACTAACACAACAAGTGTGTGAACAATCTTTCAATTAAAAATAGACATCCTTTACACTATCTTTAATTTCTTCTTCTTTGCCACTAAACTATCCTTCCTGGGGCGCTTGGGTGGCTTAGTCGGTTAAGCGTCCGACTTTGACTCAAGTCATGATTTTTCAGTCCATGAGTTTGAGCCCCACATCAGGCTCTGTTCTGAGAGCTCAGAGCCTCGAGCCTGCCTCATATTCGGTGTCTCCCACTCTATCCCCCTCCCCAGCTCGGGTTCTCTCAAAAAAAGAAACATTAAAAATGAAAAATCATTCCTCATTTAGAATCTGCGAATTTCCATTTATACCAGATTCTCTAACATCACCTTCTTGATGTTGAAAGCTTATCTGAAAACTCACTAATAATATCTTAGATGAAACATATGTGACAAGATCAGAATGCAACTTCCAGGGAGCTACACATCTGTTGTGAATTTACAGTGCGTATCCTTGGCTAATATTTCCAATGAAATGTGCTTTAGGGATACGGATGGATGAAATAACGTCCATCAGTCATATAGGTCAATTTCCTATAGGACTATTATGCCTTCAATTACTAATTGCCATCTCTTCAGAATTAAAAGAAAGCTGGGTCAAGAAAATGTCTTTGAATTTAATGTAAGAGAAGACTATGGTGTTTTAAAGGGTCCACCTACCTTTTCGATTCCTCAGATTGGTTGGGGAGAGAAGGATAGCAACCTATGATTTGGATGCACACCGCTAGTCCCAGAGGGAGGATATGTATCTTGTTGACAAATAATTTTTTTTAATCAATATTACTAGTCCACCTCTGCCTGGTCCAGACTTCAGGACCTGGGGGCAACACAATGCCTGATGCCTGGGTTCAGAACTTGAGGAAGGCCAGCTGGTGGGGGAGGGGGGAAATCCAACAGAGCCTGGGGCAGTGAGGGAGATGGCCCTGGGACACCTCCCCACAGGGCAGGCTATGGAGTTTACCTGCCAAAGAGCAGCACACTCTCCCTCAAGACATCCCTCTCCATGACAGAACGTGAGGCTGAACCTCACAATTCCAGAAGAAATGAGGGCTACCCATCTTTTCAATTCCAATGGCCTCTGCAGAACTTGGACCCAGGGATGTTGGAGTCTTGGGGCCACGGAACTCTGATGCCCATGATAGAAGCCCTTTCTGCCCCAGCACTCAGAGCCACTTCATACATCCCCTCTCCCCTGGCCCATCTAACCCTGTCCACATACCCAGACCAGGTCTCTACTTTCCTTCTTGTACTTCCTCTTTGTCTCTGTTTCTCTCTAACCACATCTCTCTCTATTTCTTCCTTTCACTCTCTAGGGAGCGGTGTATTATACGGTGCCAAACTTTGTTGTTATACATGGGAATATCCAATTCTCCCAGCACCAGTTATTCAAAAGACTACTCTTCTCCACTGTGTATTATTGACTCCCTTGTCGAATGCTAGGTGACTGTGATGCATGGGTTTAGTTTGGGCTCTCAATTTCTGTTCCATTGTCTTGTGTGTGTGCTTATTCCAGTGACATAATTGATTTCTTTGTGTTAGAATGACGCTTGAAAGCAAGAAGTGTGATGCCTCCTCTTTTGTTCTTTGTTGCGTTGGCTACTTGGGGTCTTTTTGTGGTTCCAAATAAATTTTAGGATATGATTTTCTAATTGCATAAAAATTGCATAGGAGTCTTGATAGAGATTGCACTGAATCTCTAGATGGCTTTGGGTAATATGGACATTGTATCTGTATTAATTCCTCCAAAAGATGGACATGGGATGGCTTTTCACTGACTTGTGTGTTCTCCCCTTTCTTTCACCCAAATTGAATTTCTTCCATTCCTGCACACAGGTTTTATAGTTTTCTGTAAAGAGAGTTTCATTTCCTTGGCTAAATGTATTGCTATAATTTTTATTGTTTTTGATTCTCTTGTAAATGGGATTGTTTTCTTTACTTCTTCTTAGATAATTGGGTTAGTGTATAGGAATGATACAGAATTTGATATGGTGACTTTCTAGTTTGGAACTTCACTGCATTTCTTGGTTAGATATTAACAGGTTATTTTACATTACATTTTTTTTTTAATTTTTTTTTTCAACGTTTTTTATTTATTTTTGGGACAGAGAGAGACAGAGCATGAACGGGGCAGGGGCAGAGAGAGAGGGAGACACAGAATCGGAAACAGGCTCCAGGCTCCGAGCCATCAGCCCAGAGCCTGACGCAGGGCTCGAACTCACGGACCGTGAGATCGTGACCTGGCTGAAGTCGGACACTTAACCGACTGCGCCACCCAGGCGCCCCTACATTACATTTTTTAATTCAGTCCTTTACCTTGTTTAAAAAAAACATGTTATTTGGAAATAGCTGACACACTATGTTACATTAGTTTCAGATGAACAACATAGTGATTGGACAAATGCATACATTCTGCTACGCTAACACAGGTGTAGCTATCATCTGTCACCATGCATCACTACTCCAGTACCATTCTCTGTCCCCTATGCTATATCTTCTAGCTGTGATTCATTCATTGCATCACCAGAAGCCTGCATCACGCAATCCCCTTCACATATCTAGGGCATCCTTGTCTTGTGCCTGATCTTAGTGGAAAATCTTTCACAATTTCACTACTGAGTATGATATTAACTGTGGGCTGCACATACATGGCCTTTCTTATGTTGAGATATGTTCCTTCTACACAGAATCTTAAAGAGATTTTTAGCACAAATGGATACCAAATTTTCTCAGAACGGTTTTTCTGTGTCTATTGACATCATCACATGAGTTTTCTTTTTCTTTTTTAACATGTACTTATTTAGTTTAGTTTAAATGTATTTATGTATTTCTTTAGTATTTATTTTTTCAAGTTTTTATTTAAATTCCACTTGGTTAACATACAGTGTAATGTTAGCGTCAGGTATAGAAGGTAGTCATCCATCACTTACATACAACACCCAGTGATCCTCACTACTAGTGCCTTCCTTAGCCCGTCACCCATTTAAACCATCCCCTTACCCACCTCCCTTATAGTAACCCTCCGTTTGTTATTTATAATTAAGAATCTTGTTTCTGGTTGATTTTCTTTCATTCAATTATGTGAGGGGTCCTACTGATTGATTTGCATTTCTGAAACATCCTTCCTTTGCAGGGAAAAAAATCCTTCATCACGGTCAATGATCCTTTTAATGTGCTGCTGAATTTGGTTTGCCTGTCCATTATTGGGAATCATTCATCTATATTCATCACGGAGATACTGGCCTATAGATTTCTGTTCAGGTAATATCCTTCTCTGGCTTCCTACCAGGGTAATTCCAGTGTCATGAAATGAGTTTGGTGGTGTTCATTCCTTTTCAGTCTGAGAGAGGACTGCTGTTAGTTCTTCTACAAACATTTGGTCAAATTCACCAGTGAATCCACCTGGTCCTGGGCTTTTCTTCCCTGGGAGAACTTCGATTACTGATTCAATTTACTTGCATTGGTTATCTTCTTGTATTGATACAGTCTTCCTTTAATGGGTCTGTGCAAACCTTCTATTTCTTCCTGGTACAGTCTTGGTAGGTTGTGTGTTTTTAAGAACCTATCCATTTCTTCTAGGCAGGCGGTTTGCTGGCATCTAATTTGGCCATAGTCCCCTCTTTGTCTCCTTTATGTTTCTTCGGTATAAGGCGTAATGTCTTCTCTTTTATTCATAATTATTTTGAACTGCGTACTCTCTGTGTCTTAGCATAGTCTATGTGTAGTCTTGACAATTTTGTTTCACTCTTCTGAAAACCCCTGTTGGTCTTCTTCATATTTTCTCTTGACTTCATGGTCTCAGTTTCATTGGTTTGCACTCTCGTATGGATTACTTTCTCCCTTTTGAGAACACTGTACATAGATTGTTGTTTTTTTCTAGTTCTTTGAAGTTAAAGGTAGGTTGTTCATTTGACTCCCAAATCTATCCTCCACGCATGCATATCCAGTGGCTCATCAGAGAACCTTCAATAGGTCTTTTCTGTCCTATTTCTCATTTTCAGAACTCCGAGAAATTAGAATCAGAAAATTTATTTGAAGACACAATAGATGAAAACTTCCCTAGTGCGGGGAAAGAGACAGATCCAGAAGCAGGAGGCACAAAGAACCCCCAATATATTCAACGGAAGCAGATCCACACCAAGTCATATAGTAATGAAAACCCAAAATAGCGTGACAAAGAAAAATTTTCAAAGCAGGAAAACAAAAGATGGCATTTACCTACAAGGGAAACCCCATAAGGTTATCACTGGATGTTTTTCAGAAGAAACTTTGAAACTGTAAGTGACCAGCATGGTATGGTAAAGTTGCTGAATGGAAAACATCTGCAGCCAAAGAGAGTCTATCCAGCAAACTATCATTCAAATGGGAGGAGAGATCAAGAGGTTCCCAAATAAATACTCAGCGAGCTCAACACCAACAAACCACCCCTGCAAGAAATGTTAAAGGGGACTCTTTAAGTGGAAAAGAAACACCGAAAGTGACCATAGTAAAGTGCGAAATGCAGAAGCAATAAAAAGGTGTATATCTGTAAAACATCAGTCAAGGTATTCATGATATTAAAGGTTTTGAAAGAGGAACACTACATAGCTATAACACGGGGAGGAGAGGAGTAAAGAACCGGTTCAAACTTAAGCAACTATCAACTTAATATAGACTTCTATATGCAGAAGTGGTTAGGTACAAACCTCATAATAACCACAGAACAAACACCACTAATACATATGCAGAGTATAAAGACAAGCAATTTCAACTGTGAAATTGTGATGAAACCCAGCAAACCAAAAAAAGAGAAAGAGAAGAAAGGATCAGAAAAATTCAGAAACAACCAACATCAAGTAGTAATAGGACACATACATGTCTATCAATTACTTGGAATGGTAACAAAACAAATGATCAAATCAAAGGCACTGGGTGCCAGAGAGGGGCAACTGGATGGCTCAATCGCTTGAAATTTAGACTCTTGATTTCGACTTAGGCTATGATCCCAGGATCATGGGATTGAGCCCCAATTGAGCTCTGCACTGAGCATGTAACTTGGGGAGGATTAATTCTCATTCTTATTCTCTCTCTCCCTCTTTCTCTCTTTGTCTCTCTCTTCCCCCATTCCCCCCACCCCGCCCTACCATGCCTGTGCTCACTCTCTTCATAATAAAAAGCACTGGGTGATAGAATGATTACAATATAGGACCCATCTATTTCCTACCTAGAAAAGACTAGTTAAGGAACAAAAGCATCAAAAGAAAACTGCAGTAGCTCTACCTATATCAAACAAAATAGATTTAAAAATAAAACGGTAACAAGAGACAAAGAAGACACTATACTAATAAAAGGTACCATCCAGCAAAAAGATGGAACAATTGTAAACATACAAGCATTCAACCTGAGAGCATCCAAATACACAAAACAGTCCAAAACTAAAGTAAAGAATCGATAGTCATACCATCATAGTAGGGCACTTTAACACCCCAATGACATCAATGGAGAGATCATTCCATCAGAAAATCAACAAGAAAGTAGTGACTTTGAATGATAGAGTAGACCAGATGGACTTAACCGATATATTTTAGACATTCCATCCTAAAACAGCACAATACACATTCTTTTCATGTGCACATGGAACATTCCCACACTCGATAAAAAATTAGGTCATAAAACAAGCCAAAACAAAATCAAACTGATCGACGTCATACCATGTGTCTTTTCAGACTAGAATGCTATGAAAGTAGAAGACTACAACAAGAAACAAAAATCTGGAAAAGGCACAAAACATGGAAGTTAAATAACATGCTACTAAACAATCAATGGTTCAACCAAAAATCAAAGACAAAATCCAAAATGGCATGGAAACAAAAGACAATGAAAACACAACAATCCAAACTTCTGTAAAGCAGGAAAACTGGTTCTAACAGGGAAGTTTACAGCAATACATGTCTGCCTCAAGAAAAAGAAAACCCTGAAATAAACTCCATGAGCTTATAATTATAAAAGCCAGACAGAGGACAACAAACACAACCCCCAAAGAGAAGAATGATGAAAATAATTAAAGGCAGAGGAGAAATAAATGATATAAAGATTAAAAGGATGCACCCCAAGGACCAAAATTGGATGAGGCAGTAAGTGAAATCCTACCACACCGAGAGAGGGCAGGGTGATGGCGTGAAACACTCCACACCCAAGCTGGAGAGGGGCGAGGCAAAAACAATCTCCAGTGCAGGAAGACAGGGGCGATATAATGAACACAATCCCTCAGGATGGAGGGCGGTGTCCACACATGAACATCCTCCCACTACATTTGGGAGTGCAAACATGACCTACTTCTTGCTGTAGTCCTAACGCTAACACTAACCCAAATCCCACACCTAAACCTAGCAGCTAACGCAAACCATGGTACTAACTCTAAACCCTGCCCTTATCCCTAGGTCTAAACCCAACCCTAACCCAAACGAACTGTAAAAGTAAACATATCCCGTACTAACCCTAACCATCTTACCAGAATCCTACAACTCTAATCCTAAAACCCTAACCCTAATGCTCTAACTCTACCTGCTAACACTAAAATTATAAACCCAAACACTAACACTAACCCTAACCATAAAATCCTAACACTAAACCAAACGCTAACCCCTGATCCAATCCCCTAACCCGTAAGCGAACCAAAGTCCTAGACCTAGATCTCACCTTATCCCTAAAACTAAGGCAAACCCTAACACTAACGCTAACACCTAACCCTAACCCTACCATCTAACCCTAACCCTAACTCTCAAACCCAAACAATAACCCTAAACCTAAGCCTAATCCAAGTCCAAAGCTAACACCTAAACCTAACTCTAACTCAAAACCCTAACCCCTAACCATAACCCTAAACACTAACCATAACCCTAAACCCCACCCTAAAGCATAAACCTAATTCTAGCCCCTAACACTAACACCTAACACCAACCCTAACCGTAACCCTGACCCCTAACACCGAACCCAATCCCAAACCCTAAGCCAACACACACGACACACAGGAATGGTGTCACCTCGGCACTGGTGAAGTCCCTGAACAGAACATTAACCCTAGTTAAGGATCTCTCTGGATGGGGACCCAATACCTATCTCTGAGAACACCACAAACAAATGGCCCAAAGCGGTGCAGACTTACTTGGCATGGAACATCAAACATCATCATGACATTTCCAATGCCCTCATGATGCTGCACAAGGGGGTTGATGAAGCCCAACTGAAGATGCCACACACAGCTGGCCCTGGCTCACAAAGACTAAGCCTGAACAGCCCGCTCCAATGAGGCCTACACTCAATCCTCTGGGAAGACCACTACCCTGCAAGAGTTTCAGCGCTTGGAGCTTCGTGGGACCTAACCCTAACCTTAACTGTGACCCTCACATACCGCTCAAACTAAACCTCACCCCAACTCAAACCTAACCCTACACATGACCCGCACCCGCACATGGACCCTCATCCAGACTTCCAGGGTGATCATGGCAATGGTGTCGCTTCGGCCCTGGCAACGTCCCTGGACCAAAACTTAACCTTGGCTAAAGCTTTCTCCTAATGGGGACCCAATTCCTAAGTCTGAGGACATGACGGACATGGGCCCCAGAAGCGGAAGAGGATTACTCAGCATGGAACCTGGAATATCACAATTTCATTTCCAAAGACTAGAAGGAGCTACACAGGGGACTTCTTGAGGTCTAACCGAGGAGTGACCCTGGCACCCAAAACTCAGCCTGACTGGGACCCTCCTTAGACCCCTCTACTCAGCCCTGCGGGGGGACAACTGCCCTACTGGGGGTATAGTGCCACGAACCTCCTGTGCCCAAGCCCTAATCTTAACAGTGACCCACAGTATATACGTGAACCTAAACCTCACCTCATCTTTAACACTCACCCAAAACCTGACTCGCACCATGCATGTGCCCACACATCATCGATACAGGGAGATCACAGGACTGGTGTCACTTCAGCCCTGGAGATTTCCCTGGCACAAAACCCAAACGGAGCTGAGGCTATCTCCACATGGGGACTGAATACCACAGTATGACAAGAGCACACACACTGGGTTGAGAAGCGGTGCAAGATAATTCTGTGTGAAACGTGGAACATCACCATGTCATTTCCAAAGCATGGCTTCTGATGCACAGGAGGAATCTTGAGGCCTACATCCTGAGTGCAAAAATAGATGTCTGGCCTTGGACGCAAAGACTAATGCTGATCAGTACCCTTCTGCACACCAGTCAGCCCTTCGGGGAGACAACTGCACTACTGTACAATAAGGGCTTGGAAATGTTTGGGTAATACTGTTACCCCTAAACAGAACTGTAAACTTAACCCTAAACCTAAACCTAATACAAACTCTCACACTAACTCTACACCAGACTGACAACCGCCCAAGTGCCCACATTTTAGCCCTCCAAGGAACTCATGTGAATGGTGTTACTTTGGCCCTGGTGATGTACCTAGACTGAACACAAACCCTAACTGAGGCTCTCTCCCCATTAGGGACTTAACACCAAAGTCTGACAACACTACGTGCCTGGGGTCCAGAAGCAGTGCAGGATGCCTCAGCATAGACCAGGAACCTCACCATATCCTTTGACACAACCGGCAACAGCTTGCCGAGAGGATTCCTGAGGCCTACCCGACCAGGGGCCCATAGAGTTGTGTGGCCTTGAAAGCCAAAGACTAGTGCTGACTGGGACCCTCCCGTCTGCAATCAAATCACCATTCGGGGAGACAACTACCCTGCTGTGTGTTCAGCATCTGGAGCCGCACAGGAGTTAACAAAAACACTAAACCTACAGAACCCTAACCAGAACCCTAAACCAAATATAACCCTATATAGGACACTAACCCTACATTCCCCAAGTAACATGGGCCCAGAAATCAGCCCTCCAGGGAGATCACAAGACTGGAATCGCTTCGGCCGTGGTGACATCCTTGGACCGAATCCTAACCCTAGCTAAGGCTCTCTCCCCATGGGTACCCAATACCAAAGTCTGACAACACCATGCACCTGGGGTCCAGAAGCGGTGCAGGCTGACTCGGCATGGGACCTGGAAGCTCACCATGTCTTTTCCCAGGCCCGGCATCAGCTGTCCGAGAGGATTCCTGAGACCTCCCCGAACAGGGGCCCAAAGACGTGTGTGACCTTGGCAGCCAAAGACGGATCCTGACCGGCAGCCTCCCTTGTGCCCTCAACTCAGCCCTTCCGGGAGACCACTGCCCTGCTGTGGGTTCAGCGCCTGGAGCCTCCTGGGACCTAACACTAACCCTAAACCTATCCCAAAACGGGACCGTCCACCAAAACATAAACCGGCCTTGAAACCTAACCCTACACTGGAGCCGCCCCGTCGCAGGAGCCCTCAATTCAGCCCTCAAGGGAGATCACGAGACTGGAGTCACTTCGGCCCTGGCGACGTCCCTGGACCAAACCCTAACCCTAGCTTAGGCACTCTCCCCATGGGGAACCTATATCAAAATCTGACAACACCACGCGCCTGGGGTACATAAGCGGTGCAGGCTGACTCGGCATGGAAACTGGAAGCTTACCTTGTCGTTTGCCAGGCCCGGATGCAGCTGCCCGAGACGATTCCGGAGGCATCCTCGACCAGGGGCGCATCGACGTGTGTGGCCTTGGCAGCCAAAGACGGATCCTGACCGGCACCATCCCTTGTGCCTTCAATTCAGCCCTTTGGGGAGAACAATTCCCTGCTGTGGGTTCATCGCCTAGAACCTCCTGAGACCTAACCCTAACCCTACGTCAAACCGGGACAGTCCACCGAAACATAACCGGGCCTCGAACCCAAAACGTACACTTGAGCCTCCCCGTCACCTAGGCCCTCACTTCACCCCTCGAGGGAGATCACGATACTGGAGTCGCTTCGGACCTGGCGATGTCCCTGGTCCGAATTCTAACCCTAGCTTAGGCTGTCTCCCAATGAGATCCCAATACCAGAGTGACAACACCATGCGCCTGGGGTCCACAAGCCGTGTAGGCTCACTGGACATGGAACCTGGAGGCTCACCATGTCCTTTCCCAGGTCCGGATGCAGGTGCCCGAGACAATTTTGAGGCATTCCCGACCAGGTGCCCATCGACGTGTGTGGCCTTGGCAGCCAGAGACCGATCCTGACTGGCACCCTCCCTTGTACCTCAACTCAGCCCTTCGGGGAGACTACTGCCCTATTGTGGGTTTGGTGCCTGGAGCCTCCTGGGACCTAACCCTAACACTAACCCTACCCTGAACTGGGAACTTCCACTGAAACCTAGGCGGACCTCAAAACCCAACGCTACACTTGAGTCACGCTTTTGCATGAGCCTTCATGTCTGCCCTCGAGGGAGATCACGAGACCAGAGTCGCTTCAGCCCTGACGACGTCCCAGGACTGAACCATAACTCTAGCAAAGGCACTCTTCCCGGGGGACCCAATACAGAAATCTGATAACACCACGCGCCTGGGGTGCACAAGCGGTGCAGGCTTACTCGGTATGGAACATGTAAGCTGACCATGTCGTTTACCAGGCCCAGCTGCAGCTGCCCGAGAGGATTCCTGAGACCACTCTGACCAGGGGCCCATCGACGTGTGTGGCCTTGGTAGCCTAAGACTGATCCTGACAGACACCCTCCCTTGTGTCCTCAACTCACCGCTTTGGGGAGACCACGGCCCTGCTGTGGGTTCGGCGCCAGGAGCCTCCTGGGACCTAACCCTAACCCTAACCGTACCCCGAACCGGGACACTCCAATGAAATCTAAGCCGGCCTCGAACTGTAAACGTACACTTGAGCCACCCCATCGCCTGGGCCCTTCCTTGCCCCCCCCCCCGAGGGAAATCACTAGACCAGAGTCGCGTCGGCCCTGGCGATGTCCCTGGTCCGAACTATAACACTAGCTAAGGCTCTCTCCCCATGTGGTCCCAAACCAAAGTCTGACAACACCATGCGCCTGGGGTCCACTAGCAGTGCAGGCTCAGTCGGCATGGAACATGGAAGCTGACAATGTCGTTACCCAGGCCCGGATACAGCTCCCCAAGACCATTCGTGAGACCTCACCAACAACGGGCCCATTGATTGACGTGTGTGGCCTTGGCAGCCAAAGACAGATCCTGACCGGCACCCTCTCTTGAGCCCTCAACTCAGCCCTTCAGGGAGACCATTGCCCGGCTGTGGGTTCGGCGCCTGGAGCCTCCTGGGACCTAACCTTAAGCCTAACACTACCCCGAACCGGGACCCTCCACCGAAACATAAAGCGGCCTCGAAACCTAACCCTACACTTGAGCGGCCCAATTGTAAGAGCCCTCACGTCCGCCCTCGAGGGAGATCACAAGACCAGATTCGTTTCGGCCCTGGGGACGTCCTAGGATAGGACCCTAACCCTACTAAGGCATTCTCCCCATGGGGACCCTATACAAAAATCTCACAACACCACGCACCTGGGGTCCACAAGTCATGCAGGCTCTCTCAGCATGGAACCTGGAAGTCACCATATCGTTTCCCATTCCCGGCTGCAGCTGCCTGAGAGGATTCCGGAGGCCTCCTCGACCAGGGGCCAATCAACGTATGTGGCATGGCAGCCAAAGACTGATCCTGACTGTCACTGTCCCTTGTGCCCTCATCTCAGCCCTTTGGGGAGACCACTGCCCTGCTGTGGGTTCCGAGCCTGGAGCCTCCTGAGACCTAACCCTAACCCTAACCCTAAACGGGCCCCTCCACCAAAATCTAAGCCTGCCTCGAACCCTAACCCTGCATTTGAGCCACCTTGTCTCATGTGCCCTCAATTCAGCCATCGAGGGAGATTATGAGACCGGAGTGGCTTCGGTCCTGGTGACGTCCCTGGACCGAACGCTAACCCTAGCTAAGGCTCTATCTGCATGGGGACCCAATTCCAATATCTGTCAACACCTAGTGCCTGCGGTTCAAAAGGGGTACAGGCTACCTCGACATGGAACCTGGAAGCTCACTATGTTGTTTCCCAGGCCCGGCTGCAGCTGCCCGAGAGGATTCCGGAGGCCTCCTCGACCAGGGCCCATCGACGTGTGTGGCCTTGGCAGCCAAAGACTGATCTTAACTGTCACCGTCCCTTGTGCCCTCAACTCAGCCCTACGGGGAGACCACTGCCCTGCTGTGCATTTGGCGCCTGGAGCCTCCTGAGAACTAACCCTAACACTAACCCTGCCCTGAAACACGATCTTCCAACGAAACTTAAGGTGTGCTCGAACACTAACCCTACACTTGACACGCCACGTCGCATGGGCCCTCACCTCAGCCCTGAGGGAGATCAAGAGAACGGTGTCGCTTCGGCCTTGGCGGCGTCCCTGGACAGAACCCTAACCCTACCTAAGGCTATCTCCCTATGGGTATCCAATACCAAAATCTGACAACACCACACGCCTGGGGTGCATAAGCGGTGCAGGTTCACACGGCATGGAACGTGGAAGCTCACCATGTCATTTCCCAGGCCGGGCTGCAGCTGCCCGAGAATATTCCTGAAGCCTCCCAACCAGGACGCAATCGACGTGTGTGGAATTGGCAGCCAAGGACTAATCCTGACCGGCACCATCCCTTTTGCCCTCAACTCAGCCCATCCGGGACACCACTGCTCTGTTGTGGGTTCGGCGCCTCGTGCTTCCTGGGACCTAACCCTAAACCTAACCCTAAACCGATCTGGGACCCTCCACCGAAACCTAAACCGGCCAGGATCCCTAACCTTACACTTGAGCCGTCCAGTCACATGGGCCCTCACTTCAGCCTTCGAAGGACATGAAGAGAACTGAGATGCTACGGCCCTGGCGACGTCCCTGGACAGAACCCTAACCATAAGTAAGGCTCTCTCCCTATGGGGACCCAATACCCAAGTCTAACAACACCACGCGCCTGGGGTGCACAAGCAGTGCAGGGTCACTCGACATGGAACCTGGAAGCTAAACTAGTCGTTTCCTGGGCCTGGCTGCAACTTCCTGAGAGGATTCCTGAGGCCTCCCTGACCTGGGACCCATCGATGTGTGTGGCCTTGGAAACCAAAGACTGATACTGACCGGCAACCTCCCTTGTGCCCTCAACTCAGCCTTTCGGGGAGACAACTGCCCTGTGTGGTTTCAGAGCTGGGAGCCTCCTGAGACCTAACCCTAACCCTACCCCGAACCGGGTCCCTCCTCCGAAACCTAAGCCAACCTCGATCCCTAACCCTACACTTAAGCCACCTTGTCGCATGGACCCTCACTTCAGCCCTCGAGGGAGATCAAGAGAACTGAGTCGCTTCGGCCTTGGCGACTTCCATGGACCGAACCCTATCCCTGCCTATGGTCTCTCCCCATGGGGATCCAAAAGCAAAGTATGACAACACCACGCGCCTGGGGTGCACAAACAGTGCGGTTTCACTCGGCCTGGAACATGGAAGCTCACCATGTCTTTTCCAAGGCCCAGCTGCAGCTACCCGAGAGGAGTCCTGAGGCCTCCCGACCAGGGGCCCATCAACTTGTGTGCCTGTGGCAATCAAAGACTGATCCTGACTGGCACGCTCCCTTGTGGCCTCAATGCAGCCCGTCAGGGAGACCACTACCCTGCTGTGGGAACGGTGCCTGAAGCCTCCTGGTACCTCACCCTAACCCTACCACGAACAGGACCCCCACACCGAAACCTAATCTGGCCTCGAACCCTAACCTACACTTGAGCCACCCCGTCACATGGGCTCTCACTTCAGCCCTCGAGGGAGATCACAAGAACGGACTCGCTTCGGGCCTGGCGACGTTCCTGGACCTAACCCTAACCCTATCTAAGGCCCTCTCCCCATGGGGACCCAATACCAAATATGAGAACACCACGTGCCTGGGGTCCAGAAGCAGTGCAGGCTCACTTGGCATGGAACCTGGCATCTCACCATGTCGTTTCCCAGGCCTAGTCACAGCTGCCCGAGGGTATTCCTGAGGCGTCTTTGACCAGGGGCCCATCGACTTGTGTAGCCTTGGCAGCCAAAGATTGATCCTGATCGGCACCCTCTGTTGTGCCCTCAACTCAGCCCTTTGGGGAAACCACTGCCCTGCTGTGGCTTCGGCGCCTGGGGGCCCCTGGGAACGAACACTAACACTAACCCAATTCCGAACCGGACCCCTCCACTGAAACCTAAACCGGCCTCAAACCCTAACCCTCAGTTGAGCCGCCCCTTCACATGGGCCCTCATTTCAGCCCTCGAGGGAGATCATGAGACCGGAATCGCATCAGCCCTGGCGACGCCCTGGACAGAACCCTAACCCTAGCTAAGGCTCTCTCCCCATTGGGACCCAATACCAAAGTCTGACAACACCATGCGCCTGGGGTCCACAAGCAGTTCAGGCTCACTCAGCAAGGAACCTGGCAGCTCGCAATGTCATTTACCAGGCCCGGGTGCAGCTGCCCAAGAAGATTCCTGAGGCCTCCCTGACCAGGGGCCCATCGACGTGTGTGGCCTTGGCAGCCAAACACAGATCCTGACCTGCACCCTCCCTTGTTCCCTCAACTCAGCCCTTCAGGGAGACCACTGCCCTGCTGTGGGTTCAGGGCCTGGAGCCTCCTGGGACCTAACACAAATCCCAACCCTACTCTGAGACGGACCGTACCAGACTGTGGGTAAGAATGCAAACTGGTGCAGCCACTCTGGAAAACATCATGGAGAATCTCCAAAAAATAAAAAAAATAAAAATAAAAAAAAAACTGGAAATAGAAGTACCTTACAATCCAGAAATTTCACTACAAGGTATTTCCAGAAATAATACAAAATATTCAAAGGGATAAATGCACCGTGATGTTTACAGCAGCATTTTCCACAACAGCCAAATTACGGAAACTTCCCACGCATCCATCAAGTGATGAATAAATTGAGATGTGGTATACGGAATGTAATATTTAGCCGTAAAACCATGAAATCTTGTCATTTGCCATGAGCTAGACGTAGCGAGAGAATGTTATCCTGGGTGAAATAAGCCTTTCAGACAAAGACAAATACCAGATGATTTCACTAACACATGGAAATAAAAGAAAGCGGGGGTAGGGGGGAGGAAACAGTGACCAACAGACTTTTATCTAGGAAAGAAACTGAGAGTTTCCAGAGAAAGTTGGAGAATTGGTGAAACGGCTGCTGGGGATTAAGAAGTGCACCTGGGATGAGCACCGGGTGATGTGTGGAAAGGTTGTTCTCTATTGTACACCTGAAAGTAATACTACACTGCATCTTTACTCACTGGAATTTAAATTAAAGTTAACGTACATTAATGACTGGTACCTACCAGGTTTTCTGTATTTTGCACTCACTTCACTAAATTGGAAAAACAACCATGAAATTTTTTAAAAAGCATGTATGATGTGGGGGAAAGTTTGTGCCCTTACCTCGGTCTCTGGTTCCAGCAGGCCTCGGAAAGCGGGTCCCAGCTCATTCTTCTAGGAGTTCCCAAGAGCATTTCATGTATTCATGTCCTAAAGGAATGCAGCTCCCATTCTTCTGAATTTCTGTCAGGGTTTCTTCCCAGAAACAGCCTGAATCTGGAACAAACCATCGATTTCCTCGAAGAGGTGATGTCGTGGGACCCTGCAATCCACGAGACCTTTAGTAAAATACGTCTTGTTCAAATACTGACCGGGAAGGGGAGGAATGAAACACAGGAACAGCCCAGAAAATGCAAGGGCCTGTGCAGCTCAGCAACCAGCTTGCCCAGGGAAGCCACCCAGCGCCCACTCCTCAGCACTCAGTACAATAAGGCAAATTCTCTCTGGCGACTCAGGAGATGCCAAGTTGCTATAAAGCTCCCAAGGTCTCCCCTGGGGCGGGCGGCACAACCTGCTGGAAATGCAGCTCTGCTCTCTGTACTGAGGCAGCGGCAGAGGTCCTGAGTCCTCTGGGAGCAATCAACGCCCTTCCTGCTCTCAGGTGCCCTGGGTCAGTAAAGCCGATGTTGCGCCCTCTGCTGGCCATCACTGCCTGGGCAGAGGAACCCGCCCCTCCGGGTCTGTGGTGCTCGAGCTCTCTCTGCTGGCCATTATGGGCATTCTTGCAATGTGGAAGGCCCTGGTCGCTCAGCTGAGACACTGAAGGTGCTCAGTGCAACTAAATCTGTTCTCCACATTGGGAAAGGTTTTAATGACAGGGCCTGGGATACAAAGAAATCTTTTCCTTCTCCTTTCTTGTGAGTGAAGAATGAAACCGAATTTATTAACGTAATGACATCATTTGTAATGTTTTAAGCAATGTTCACAGAAAAATAGACCGCCAATTTACACTTGCTGAGCAAGAGATAATTGTGTTTACCACCAAAATACTTAGGTTAGATAAAGAATGAACACCTTTGAGAGAGATACCGGAGTCAGCTATGGAATGAATGAGTCCTAGGGATACAAGGGACAGCCAATGTAAGGGGTCAACCCTGTAATAATACTGTTGCATGGTTTCACAGGATAGCTACACTTGTGCTTAAGTACAATATAATTTATAGACATATGGAATGACTACAATATATGCCTAAAACTCATACATCAAATGTGTGAACAATATTTCAATTAAAAATAGACATCCTTTACACTATCTTTAATTTCTCCTTCTTTGCCAATAAACTATAATTCCTGGGGTGCTTGGGTGGCTTAATTGGTTAAGCATCTGACTTTTGCGCAAGTCGTGATCTTGCAGTCCATGAGTTTGAGCCCTGCGTCAGGCTCTGTTCTGAGAGCTCAGAGCCTCGAGCCTGCCTCAGATTCAGTATCTCCCACTCTGTCCCCACTCCCCAGCCACGGCTCTCTCAAAAAAAAAGAAAAAAGAAACATTAAAAATGAAAAATAATTCCTAATTTGGAATATGTGAAATTCCATTTATACCAGATTCTCTAACATCACCATCTTGATGTGGAGGGCTTATCTGAAAAGTCACTAATAATATCTTTGATGACACATATGTCACAAGGTCAGAATGAAACTTACAGGGAGCTATGAATCAGTTGTGAATTTATAGTATGTATCCTTGGATAATATTTCCAATGAAACATGCTTTAGGGACACGGATGGATGAAATAATGTCTACCAGTCATATAGGTAATTACCGTATAGGACCATTATGCCTTCAATTACTAATTGCCATCTCTTCAGAATTAAAAGAAAGCTGGGACAAGAAAATGTCTTTGAATTTGATGTAAGAGAAGACTAGAGTGTTTTAAAGTGTTCACTTACCTTCTGGAATCCTCAGATAGTTGTGTGTAAAGGAGGATAGCAACCCACGATTGGGATGCAAACCGCTAGTCCCAGAGGGAGGATATGGACTTTATTGTCAATTTTTTTTTAATCAATATCAGCATTCCACCTCTTCCAGGTACAGACTTCAGGACCTGGGAGCAACATGATGCCTGATGCCTGGGTTCAGAACTTGAGGAAGGCTAGCTGGTGGGGGAGAGGGGAAATCCAAAAGGGCCTGGGGCAGTTAGGGAGATATCCCTAGGACACCTCCCCACAAGGCAGGCTGGGAGTTTATCTGCCAAAGAGCAGCACAATCTCTTGCCTAAGTCACTCCCAGTGACTGAAGTAAAAGTCACACTCAGTGTCTGCAGTTACTCCTAGTGACGGCAGTCATCATTCCCAGTGACTGAAGTCGACACTCCCAGTGCTGAAGGAACTGCAAGGGAAGAACAGAGAGACAGGAGACACAGAATCCCAAGCAGCATCCAGGCTCTGTCGCCTCAGCACAGAAATTCTAGGGGAAGGTCAGAGAGAGAGGGAGACATAAAATCCCATGCAGCCTCCAGGCTCTGTGCCACGAGCACCGTGCCTCCAGGTTCTGTGCCGCGAGCACCAGGCATCCAAGCTCCGTGCCGTGAGCACCAGGTTTCCAGGTACGGTGCCGCAAGCACCAGGTCTCCAGGATCTGTGCCACGAGCACAGATCCTCCAGGCTCTGTGCTGCGAGCCCAGAGGCTCCAGGCCCTGAGCCGCTCACCATGGAAGACTGCACTCCCCGTGCCTGAAATGCACAGGCACACCCTGAGGATGCATGCCATGCCTGAGAGTAGTCTCTCTGTCTCCTTGAGTTCCCTGTGCATGATGGGCCACCCGTTGTTGAAAGACACATATACTCCCCTTTCCGGAATGGCACAAGAGCTCGCCGTCCTGAAGTGTGCCCCATGCCTCAAAAAGCTCCCAGTGCCTGAAGGCAAGCCCCTTGACTCAAGGCGCTCCCCTTGACTCAAGGGCACAGACACTCCCTGAAATAGCCCCATGCCTGACTGAACACCCCTTGCCTGAGGGTGCCCTGAGCCTGATGGCGAGCACAGTGCCTAATGGCGCGCCCCGTGCCTGAAGAGCACAGAGGCTCCCCTTGCCTGAAGTCACTCCCTGTGCATAAAGCAGCTCACTGTACCTGAAGATGCACCCAGTGCCTGAAGACAAGCCCCATGGTTGAAGGTGTGCCCCATGACTCAAAACGCTCCGTGTACCTAAAGCCGCCCCCTGTACCTGAGAGAAAGGAGTCACAGAATCCTAAACGCCCTCCACACCCTGTAGACTCAGCTCAGAAACTCCCGAGGAAGGTCCGAGGAATGGGAGACACAGAATCCCAGGCCCCCTCCAGAGGCTGTGCAGCGAGCACAAAATCCCAAGCGAGACAAAAGCTAGAATCCGAAGAAGCCTCCAGACCCTGGGGTCTCAGCTCAGAAACTCCCGGGATAGGTCCGAGGGATACGTGACACAGAATCCCAAGCAGCCTCTGTGAGCCCCAGGCCTCCAGGTCCTGAGTCACTTACCATGGCTCACCATGGCTGAAGCCGCTCCATGTACCTGAGAGAAAGGGGTCACAGGATCCCAAACAGCCTCCAGACCCTGGGGTCTCAGCTCAGAAACTCCAGGGTAAGGTCAGAGTGAAGGAAGACACAGAACCCCAAGCAGCCTCTCCAGGGACTATGAAGCGAGCACAAAATCCCAAGCGAGACAAAAGCTAGAATCCAAAGAAGCCTCCAGACCCTGGGGTCTCAGCTCAGTAACTCCCGGGATAGGTCCGAGGGATGCGTGACACAGAATCCCAAGCATCCTCTGTGATCCCCGGGCCTCCAGGTCCTGAGTCACTTACCATGGCTCACCATGGCTGAAGCTGCTCCATGTACCTGAGAGAAAGGGGTCACAGAATCCCAAACAGCCTCCAGACCCTGGGGTCTCAGCTCAGAAACTCCAGGGTAAGGTCAGAGTGAAGGAAGACACAGAACCCCAAGCAGCCTCTCCAGGGACTGTGCAGCGAGCACAAAATCCCAAGCGAGACAAAAGCTAGAATCCGAAGAAGCCTCCAGACCCTGGGGTCTCAGCTCAGAAACTCCCGGGATAGGTCCGAGGGATACGTGACACAGAATCCCAAGCAGCCTCTGTGAGCCCCGGGCCTCCAGGTCCTGAGTCACTTACCATGGCTCACCATGGCTGAAGCCGCTCCATGTACCTGAGAGAAAGGGGTCACAGGATCCCAAACAGCCTCCAGACCCTGGGGTCTCAGCTCAGAAACTCCAGGGTAAGGTCAGAGTGAAGGAAGACACAGAACCCCAAGCAGCCTCTCCAGGGACTATGAAGCGAGCACAAAATCCCAAGCGAGACAAAAGCTAGAATCCAAAGAAGCCTCCAGACCCTGGGGTCTCAGCTCAGAAACTCCCGGGATAGGTCCGAGGGATGCGTGACACAGAATCCCAAGCAGCCTCTGTGAGCCCCGGGCCTCCAGGTCCTGAGTCACTTACCATGGCTCACCATGGCTGAAGCCGCTCCATGTACCTGAGAGAAAGGGGTCACAGAATCCCAAACAGCCTCCAGACCCTGGGGTCTCAGCTCAGAAACTCCAGGGTAAGGTCAGAGTGAAGGAAGACACAGAACCCCAAGCAGGCTCTCCAGGGACTGTGCAGTGAGCACAAAATCACAAGAAAGACACAAGCTAGAATCCGAAGAAGCCTCCAGACCCTGGGGTCTCAGCTGAGAAACTCCCGGGGAAGGTCCGAGAAATGGGAGACACAGAATCCCAAGCAGCCCCTCCAGGGGCTGTGTAGTGAGCACAAAATCCCAAGCGAGACACAAGCCTGAATCCCTAAAAGCCATCAAACCCTGTGGTCTCAGCTCAGAAAATCCTGGGATAGGTGCGAGGAATGCGAGACACAGAATCCCAAGCAGCCGCTGCGAGCCCCGGGTCTCCAGGCCATGAGTCACTTACCATGGCTCACCATGGCTGAAGCCGCTCCCTGTACATGACAGAAAGGAGTCACAGAATCCCAAACAGCCTCCAGACCCTGGTGTCTCAGCTCAGAGTCCCGGGGAAGGTCCAACGGATGGGAGACACAGAATCCCAAGGAGCGCCTCCAGGGGCTGTGCAGCGAGCCCAAAATCCCAAGCGAGACACAAGCGAGTATCCCAAAAAGCCTCCAGACCCTGGGGTCTCAGCTCAGAAATTCCCGGGGAAGATCTGAGGGATGTGAGACAAAGATTCCCAAGCAGCCCCTCCAGGGGCTGTGCAGTGAGCCCAAAATCCCAAGCGAGACACAAGCGACAATCCCAAACAACGTCCAGACCCTGTGGTCTAAGCCACAAATCCATGGTATATGTCTGAGGGATAGACACAGAATCCATAGCAGCCCCTGCCAGCCCCGGGCCTCCAGGTCCTGAGTCACTTACCATGGGTGACGGCATTCCCTGTCAGGGAGCTGAAGCTGCTTCCTGTACTTGAGAAAAGGGAGTCACAGGATCCCAAACAGCCTCTAGACCCTGTGGTCTCAGCTCAGAATCTCCCAGGGAAGGTCCGAGGCATGGAAGACACAGATTCCCAAGCAGCCCCTCTGGGGGCTGTGCAGCGAGCCCAAAATCCCAAGCGAGACACAAGCGAGAATGCCAAAAAGCCTCCAGACCCTGTGGTCTCAGCTCAGAACCTCCTGGGATTGTTCCGTGGGATGGGAGACCCAGAATCCCAAGCAGCCGCTGCGAGCCCCGGGACTCCAGGTCCTGAGTCACTTACCATGGCTTACCATGGGTGAAACCGTTCCCTGTACCTGAGAGAAAGGAGTCCCAGAATCCCAAACAGCCTCCAGACCCTGGGGTCTCAGCACAGAAACTTCCAAGGAAGGTCCCAGGGATGGGAGACAAAGAATCCCAAGCAACCCCTCCATGGGCTGTGCAGCGAGCATAAAATCCCAAGCGAAACACAAGCTAGAATCCCAAAAAGCCTCCAGACCCTGTGGTCTCAGCTTAGAAAGTCTCGGGATAGGCCCGAGGTATGCGAGACAGAGAATCCGTGGCAGCCCCTGCAAGCCCCGACCCTCTAGGTCCCGGACTGCGACCCCTGGCCTCCAGGCCCGGGGCTTCAAGCCCCGGCCTCCAGGCCCTGAGTCACTTACCATGGCTTACCATGACTTAAGCCGCTCCCTGTACCTGAGAGAAAGGAGTCAGAATCACAAACAGCCTCCAGACACTGTGGTTTCAGCTCAGAAACTCCCGGGGAAGGTCTGAGAGATGGGAGATACAGAAGCCCAAGCAGCCCTTCCAGGGGCTGTGCAGTGAGCACAAAATCCCAAGCGAGACACAAGCTACAATCCCAAAAAGCCTCCAGACCCTGGAGTCTCAGCTCAGAAACTCCCAGGATAGACCCAAGGGATGCGAGACACAGAATCCCAAGCACCCACTGCGAGCCCCGGGCCTCCAGGTCCTGAGTCACCTACCATGGCTTACCATGGCTGAAGCCGCTCCCTGTACCTGAGAGAAAGGAGTCAAAGAATCCCAACCAGACTCGAGAGCCTGTGGTCTCAGCTCAGACACTCCTGGGGTAGGTCCGAGGGATGGGAGACACAGAATCCCAAGCAGCTGCTGCGAGCCCCGGGCCTCCAGGTCATGAGTCACTTACCATGGCTTACCATGGCTGAAGCCTCTCCCTGTACCTGAGGGAAAAGAGTCACAGAATCCCAAACAGCCTCCAGACCCTGTGGTCTCAGCTCAGAAACTCCCAGGATAGGTCCGAGGCATGCGAGACACAGAATCCGTAGCAGCCCCTGCGAGCCCCGGGCCTCCAGGTCCTGAGTCAATTTCCATGGCTGACGGCACATCCCGTCAGGTAGATGAAGCCGCTCCCTGTACCTGAGAGAAAGGGGTCCCAGAATCCCAAACAGCCTCCAGACCCTGTGGTCTCAGCTCAGAAACTCCCGTGGAAGGTCCGAGGGATGGGAGACACAGAATCCCAAGCAGCCACTCCAGGGGCTGTGCAGCAAGCACAAAATCCCAAGTGAGACACAAGCAAGAATCCCAAACAGCCTCCAGACCCTGTGGTCTCAGCTCAGTAACTCCCGGGATAGGTCCGAGGGATGCGAGACACAGAATCTGTAGCAGCCCCTGCGAACCCCGGGCCTCCAGGCCTGGAGCTCGCAGCCCAGGGCCTCCAGGTCCTGAGTCCCTTACCATGGCTGACAGCACTCCCCGTGACTGGGTTCACTGCAGGCTGCCGTGCGGCGGGAACTGGGTTCACTGGATGGTGCAGTGCTGCGGTCACTGCGTGAACAGGAGGGTGCAGTGCACTCTGTATTAGCTGCACTGGAAGCTACATTGTCGCAGGCACTGGGTGCACTGGAGGGTTCAGGGCCTGGCGGTCAGGCTTCACTGGAGGCTGCAGTGCTGCGGGCACTGGGTTCACTGGGGGCTGTAGTACCGCGGGCACTGGGTTCACTGCAGGCTGCAGTGTACCAGTCACTGAGATGAGTGGAGGCTGAAGTGATGCGGACATTGGGTTCACTTGATCTGTAGTGCCGCGGGCACTGGGTTCAAGGCTGGCTGCAGTGCCATGGGCACTGGGGTCACTGGAGGGTGCAGTGCCACGGGCACTGGAGGGTGCAGTGCCACGGTCACTGGAGGGTGCAGTGTCGCGGGAAGTGTGTTCACTGGAGGCTGCAGATCCGCAGGCAGTGGGTTCACAGAAGCCTGCAGTGCCACAGGCACTGTGTTCACCGGAGGGTGCAGTGCCGCGGGCCCTTGGTTCACTGGAGTGTGCAGTGCCACGGGCTCTAGGTTCACTGCAGGTTCAATGGCCGCGGGCACTTTGTTCACTGGAGGCTGCAGTGCCGCGGGCAGTGGGTTCCCTGTTGGCTGCAGTGCAGTGGGAACTGGGTTCACTGGAGGGTGCAGTGCCATCTAGGTTCACTGGATTGTGCAGTGCTGTGGGCTCTGGGTTCACTGCTGGATGCATTGCCATGGGAACTTTATTCACTGGAGGCTGCAGTGTTGTGGGCACCGGTTCACTGCACGGTTCAGTGCCAGGGGAACTGGGTTCACTGGAGGCTGGAGTGCTTAGGACACTTGTTTCACTGGAGGGTGAAGTGCCCCATGCATTGCGTTCACTGGAGGGTGCAGTGCAGCGGGCGCTGCCTTCACTGGAAGTTGCAGTGCCGTGGGCAGTGGGATCACTGGAGGCTGCAGTGCCGTGGGAACTGGGTTCACTGAAGGGTGCAGTGCCGCGGGCACTCGGTTCACTGCAGGCTGCAGTGCCACGGGCACTGGGTTCACTGAAGGGTGCAGTGCGGCAGGCACTACCTTCACTGGAGGGTGCAGTGCCGTGGACAGTGGGTTCACTGGAGGCTGCTCTGAAGTGGGAACTGGCTTCACCTGAGGGTGCAGTGCACGGGCACTGGGTTCACTGCAGGCTGCATTGCACCGGTCACTGAGATAACTGGAAGCGGCAGTGCTGCGGGCACGGGGGTCACTGGAGGATGCAGTGCGTCGGGCACTGGCTTCACTGGAGGCTGCAGTGCCGCGGGCACTGGGTTCACTGGAGGTTGCATAGAAGCGGGAACTGGGTTCACAGCATGGTGCAGTGCCACGGGCACTGGGTTCACTGGAGTGTGCAGTGCAGTAGGCACTGCCTTCACTGGAGGCTGCAGTGTTGCGGGCAGTGGGTTCACTGGAGGCTGCAGTGCCGCGGGCACTGGGTTCACTAGAGGGTGCAGTGCCACGGGCACTGGGTTCACTGGAGGGTGTAGTGTCGCAGGCAGTTGGTTTACTGGTGGCTGCACTGTCACGGGAAGTGGGTTCACAACAGGCTGCAGTGTCATGGGAACTGGGTTCACTGGAGGCTGCAGTGCCGCGGACACTGGGTTCACTGGAGCATGTAGTGCCGCAGGCACTGGGTTCACTGCAGGATGCAGTGCCGTGAGCACTGGGTTCACTGGAGGGAGCAGTCCCGCGGGGTCTGGTTTCACTGGAGGGTGCAGTGCCGCGGGCACTGGGTTCACTGGAGGCTGCATTGCCGCAGGCACTGGGTTCAGTGCAGGCTGCATTGCTGCGGGCACTGGGTACACTGCAGGATGCCGTGCCGCGGGCACTGTGTTCACTGGGTAGTGCAGTGCCGCTGCGACTGGGTTCACTGGAGGGTGCAGTGTGGCGGGAACTAGATTCACTGGACTGTGCAGTGCCGTGGGCTCTGGGTTCACTGCAGGATGCATTGCCTTGGGCACTGTGTTCCCTGCAGACTGCAGTGCCGCTGGCACTGGCGTCATGGGAGGGTGCAGTGCCATGGGCACTGGGTTCACTGGAGTGTGCAGTGTCGCGGGAAGTGGGTTCACTGGAGGCTGAAGTTCCGCGGGCAGTAGGTTCACAGCAGGCTGCAGTGCCTCGGGCTCTGTGTTCACTGCAGACTGCAGTGCCGCGGGCACTGAGTTCACTAAAGGGTGCAGTGCGGCTGGCACTGCCTTCACTGGAGGGTACAGTCCGCGGGCAGTGTGTTCACTGTAGGCAGCAGTGCAGTGGGAACTGGCTTCACTGGAGGGTGCAGTGCTGCGGGCACTGGGTTTACTGCAGACTGCAGTGCCACGGGCACCGAGGTCACTGGAGGTTGCAATGCCACGAGCACTTGGTTCACTGCAGGGTGCGGTGTCTCAGGCAATGGGTTCACAGGCGGCTTCAGTTCCGCGGGCACTGGGATCACAGCAGGCTGCAGTGCCACGGGCACTGGGTTCACTGGAGGGTGCAGTGTCGCGGGCAGTGGTTTCACTGGAGGCTGCAGTGCCATGGACAGTGGGTTCACAACAGTCTGCAGTGCCACAGGAACTCGGTTCACTGGAGGGTGCAGTGACTTGGGCACTGGGTTCACTGGAGTGTGCAGTGCCGCGGATTCTGGGCTTACTGGAGGCTGCAGTGCTGCGAGCACTTGGTTCACTGCATGCTGCAGTTCTGCGGGCACGGGGTTCATGGCAGGCTGCATGTCGCGAGCACAGGGTTCACTGCACACTGCCGTGCCGCCTGCTCTGGGTTTACTGGAGGCTGCAGTGCCATGGACACTGGGTTCAAGGAGGATGTAATGTATCAGACACTGGTTTCACTGCAGGATGCAGTGCCTCCGGGACTGGGTTCCCTGCAGGCTGCAGTGCGGCGGGAAATGGGTTCACTGGAGGGTGCAGTGCTGCGGTCACTGCGTTAACAGGAGGGTGCGGTGAACTCAGGACTGGCTTCACTGGAGGCTGCAGTGCTGCGGGCACTGTGTTCACTGCAGGCTGCATTGCCGCGGGCACTGGGTTCACTGCAGGATTTAGTGCCGCTGACACTGTGTTCACTGGATGGTGCAGTTTCGCCAGCACTGTGTTCACTGGAGGCTGCAGGTCCACGGGAACTGTGTTCACTGGTGCCTGCAGTGCCGCCGGATCTTTGTTCACTGGAGGCTGCAGTGCTGCGTGCACTGGGTTCACCGGAGGGTGCAGTGCGGCAGGCACTGCCTTCACTGGAGTGTGCAGTGCCACGGGCAGTGGGTTCACTGGAGGCTGCAGTGCAGTGGGAACTGGGTTCACTGCAGGCTGCAGTGCCCCGGCACAGGGTTCACAGCAGGATGCAGTGCTTCGGACACTTTTTCACTGGAGGGTGCAGTGCCGCGTGCACTGGGTTCAGTAGAGCCTGCAGTGCTGCCACCACTGTGTTCAATGGTTGGTGCAGTGCTATGGGTAGTGTGTTAACTGGCGGGTTCAGTGCACCCAGCATTGGCTTCACTGGAGGGTGCAGTGATGCAGGATCTTGGTTCACAGGTGGCTGCAGTGCCGAGGCACTGGGTTCACTGGAGGGTGCAGCGCCACGGCACTGCATTCACTGGAGGCTGCAGTGCCGCGGGCAGTGTGTTCACTGTAGGCTGCAGTGCCGCGGGCACTCAATTCCATAGAGGCTGCAGTGCAGTGGGAACTGGGTTCACTGGAGGGTGCAGTGCCGCGGACACAGGGTTCACTGCATGCTGCAGTGCGCCGGTAACTGGGATAAATGGAAGATGCAGTGCTGTGGGCACTGGGTTCACTGGAGGATGCAGTGCAGCGGGCACTGTGTTCAATACAGGCTGCAGTGCCTCGGGCACTGGGTTCACTACAGGCTGCAGTGCCGCAGGCAGTGGGCTCACTTGAGGCTGCAGTGGTGCGCACCCTGGGTTCACTGGAGGGTTCAATGCCCCAGGCACGGGGTACACTGGAGGATGCAGTGCCTAGGGCACTGTGTTAACTGGTGGGTGCAGTGCCTTGGTCACTGCCTTATCGGAGGATGAAGTGCCGCGGGGACTGGGTTCACTACAGGGTGCAGTGCCGAAGGCACGAGGGTTCACTAGAGGCTCCAGTGCCACAGGCTCTGACTTCACTGCAGTGTGCAGTACCGCGGGGTCTGGGTTCAGTCGAGGGTGCAGTGCCACGAGCACTGTGTTCACTGGAGCCCACAGTGTCGTGGGCTTTGCGTTCACTGCAGGCTTCAGTGCCGCAGGCACTGGGTTCACTGGAGTCTGCAGTGCCGCGGGCAGTGGGTTCACTGGAGATTGCATAGAAGCTGGAACTGAGTACACTGCATGGTGCAGTGCCGCAGGTCCTGGGTTCACTTGAGGCTGCAGTGCGGCAGGCACTGCCATCACTGGAGGGTGCAGTGCCGCGGGCAGTGGGTTCACTGGAGGGTGTAGTGCAGTGGAACTGGGTTCACTGCAGGCTGCAGTGCCGTGGACACTTTTTTTCACTGGAGGGTGCAGTGCCCCGGGCATGGGTTCAGTAGAGTGTGCAGTGCCACGGGCTCTGGGTACACTGGAGACTACAGTGCCGTGGGCACTGGGTTCACTGCAGGCTGCTCTGCCTCGGGCACTGGGTTCACTGCAGGCTGCTCTGCCTCGGGCACTGGGTTCACTGCAGGCTGCAGTGCCACGTGCAGTGGGTTCACTGCATGCTGCAGTGCCACTTGCAGTAGGTTCACTGGATCCTGCATTGCTGCGGGCAATGGGTTCATGCAGGCTGCAGTGCACCGGTCACTGGCATAACTGGAGGCTGTAGTGCTGCAGGCACTGACTGCACTGGATGCTGCTGTGCCGCGGGCACTGGGTTCACTGGAGGCTGCATTGCCTTGGACACTGGGTTCACTGGAAAGTGTAGTGCCGGGGGCACTGACTTCACTGGAGGCCCAGTGCCATGGGCACGGTCATCCCTGGAGGATCCAGTGCCACGGTCACTGAGGTCACTGGAGGCTCCACTGCCGCGGTCACTGGGGCCTCCTGTGCCCCAGTCCCGCTGGCACTGGAGCCTGGATGGGCTGCTTGGGATTCTGTGTCTCCCTCTCTGTTTTTCCCCGGGTGGTCTCTGGTTTGAGCACAGACCTGGAGGCTGCATGGGATTGTGTGTCTCCCTCTGTCTCTGTCCTTCCCCAGGAGTTTCTGTGCTGAGACCACAGAGCCTGGAGGCTGCTTGGAATTTTGTGTCTCCCTCTCTCTCTGTCCTTCCCCTCCAGTTCCTTCAGGCACTGGGATTGCCGACTTCAGGCTCTGGGAGTGACTTTGACTTCAGTCACTGGGAGTGACGTCAGGAGTGACTTAAGTCACTGGGAGTGACTTCGGGAGTGTTCCGTCAGTGGGAGTGACTTCAAGAGGGTCTTCTGTCAGTGTGTGTGACTTCGCGAGGGACTTCCGTCACTGGGAGTGACTTCAGTCATTGGGGTGACCGACTTCAGTCACTGGGCATGCCCTCAGGCCCTGGGCATGCCTGTGCCCTTCAGGCAGGGGGCTAGACTTCAGGCACAGGGTGAGAATTCAGGCATGGTGCAAGCCCTCAGGCAAGGGGCGTGCCTGCAGGCACTGGGCGGGGCTCCATGCTTGTGGCAAGGCTTCAGGCAAGGGGCTTTTCTTCAGGCACGGGCCTTGCCTGCAGGCAAGGGGCCTGAGTACAGGCACCTGGAGCTGTTTCAGGCAAGAGGCATGCCTTCAGGAACAGGGAGCGGCTTCAGGCACATGGAGCGTTTTGAAGCACGGGGCGCACCTTCAACCATGGAGCTTATCTTCAGGCCCTGGGAGCACCTTCAGGTACAGTGAGCGGCCTCATGCACAGGGTGCGACTTCAGGCACGGGGAGCCTCTGTGCTCTTCAGTCACAGGGCGCGCCCTCAGGCACTGGGCGCACTCAGGCAAAGGGTGTGCCCTCACCCATGGGGTGAGCACTCAGAGAGTGCTTGTGCCTTTCAGGCAAAGGGAGTGCCTTCAGGAACGGGGAGTGCATTCAGGCACGGGGAGTGCCTTCAGGCATGGTGAGTGGCTTCAGCAACTGGAGGTTCTGTGCTGCCAGCACTGGGGCCTGGAGGCTCGGTGCTGGGAGCACCGGGGCCTGGAGGGGCTGCTTGGGATTCTGTGCCTCCCTCTCTGTCCTTCCCCAGGAGTCTCTGTGGTGAGACCACAGAGCCTGGGGGCTGCATGGGGTTCTGTGTCTCCTTCTGTCTCTGTCCTTCCCCGGGAGTTTCTGTGCTGAGACCACAGAGCCTGGAGGCTGCTTGGAATTCTGTGTCTCACTCTCTCTGTCCTTCCCCTGCAATTTCTTCAGGCACTAGGAGTAACTTCAGACACTGAGTGTGACTTTGACTTCAGTCACTGTGAGTGACTATGACATCAGCCACTGGGAGTGGCTTTGACTTCAGCCCCTGGGAGTGACTTCAGTCCCTGGGAGTGACTTCCATCACTGGGAGAGGGACTTCGAGAGGGACTTCCATCACTGGGAGGGAATTCGCGAGTGACTTCCATCACTGGGAGTGACATCAGGAGTGACTTCTGTCATGGGGAGTGACTTCGGGAGAGACTTCCCTCACTGGGAGTGACATAGTGAGTGATTTCCGTCACTGGGAGTGACTTCGGGAGAGGCTTCCGTCACTTGGAATGACTTTGGGAGTAACTTCCTTCACTGGGAGTGACTTTGACTTCAGTCACTGGGAGTGACTTTGGGAGTGACTTCATGTACTGGGCATGACTCAGTCATTGGGGGTGACTGACTTCAGTCACTGGGCATGCCCTCAGGCACTGGGCATGCCTGTGCCATTCAGGCATGGGGCGTGCCTTCAGGCAAGGGGTGGGCTTTCAGGCACTGGGCGGGGCTTCATGCATGGGGCAAGGCTTCAGGCACCAGGCTTGCATTCAGGCACCGGGCTTGCCTTCAGGCAAGGTGCTTGAGTACAGGCACCTGGAGCTGTTTCAGGCAAGAGGCATGCCTTCAGGAACAGGGAGCAGCTTCAGGCACAGGGAGCATCCTTAGGCACGTGGCGCACCTTCACCATGGGGCTTGTCATCAGGCACTGGGAGCACTTTTAGGTACAGCGAGCGGCTTCAGGCACAGGGAGCGACTTAAGGCACGGCGCAGGGGAGTCTGTGCTCTACAGGCACGGGGCGCCCTCTGGCCAGGGGTGCGCTGTCAGGCATGGTATGCGCCTTCAGGGAGTGCCTGTGCCCTTCATTCAAGGGGAGCGCCTTCAGGCATGGAACATGCCTTCAGGCACATGGTGTGCCTTCAGGCACTGGGCGAGGCATCATTCATGGGGCGCTGCTTCAGTCAAGGGGCTTACTTTCAGGCAGTGGGCTTGCCTACAGGCATGTGGAGCTCTATCAGGCATAGGTCCTGTCTTCTGGAACAGGGAGTGGCCTCAGGCACAGGGAGAATCTTCAGGCAAGGGGTGAACCTTCAGCCATGGGGCTTGTCTTCAGGCACTGGGAGCGCCTTCAGGCACAGGGAGCAGCTTCATGCAAGGGGTGCGCCTTCAGGCAAGGGGAGCATCTGTGCTCTTCAGGCATGGGGCACGCAGTCAGGCATGGGGCGACCCATCAGGCATAGGGAGTGGCTTCAGGCATGGTGCATGGCTTCAGGCATGGGGCGTGGCTTCAGGCAAGAGGAGGTCCTGTGCCATTCAGGCAAGGGGGGCTCCTGTGACTTTCAGGCACAGAATGCCCCAACCTGCACAGGGAGCTCAGTCAGACTCAGGGCATGTCTTCAGGCATGGGGTATGCCTATAGAGAGTGCTGGTGCCTTTCAGGCAAGGGGAGTGCCTTCAGACAAGGGGAGTGCCTTCAGGCATTGGAGGCTCTGTCCTGTGATCACAGAGCATAGGGTTTCTGTGTTGGGAGTACAGAGCCTGGAGGAGCTTCTTGGGATTCTATGTCTCCCTCTCTGTCCTTCCCCAGGAGGCTCTGTGGTGAGAGCACAGAGCCTGGAGCCTGCTTGGGATTCTGTGTCTCCCTCTCACTCTGTCCTTCCCCTGGAGTGTCTTCAGGCACTGGGAGTGCCAATTTCAAGCACTGGGAGTGATGACTGCAGTCCCTGTGAGTGGAGACTCCAGTCACTGGGAGTAACTGCAGACACTGAGAGCGACTTTGACTTCAGTCTCTGGGAGTGACTATGACATCAGTCACTGGGAATGACTTTGGCTTCAGTCACTGGGAGTGACTTTGGGCGTGACTTCAGTCACTGGGAGTGACTTCGAGAGGGACTTCCCTCACTGGGAGTGACTTCGGGCGTGACTTCTGTCACGGAGTGACATCTGGAGTGACTTCCGTCACTGGCAGTCACTTCTGGTGTGTCTTTCATCACTGGGAGTGACTTCGAGAGGGACTTCCCTCACTGGGAGTGACTTTGGGCATGACTTCTGTCACTGGGAGTGATATGTGGAGTGACTTCCGTCACTGACAGTCACTTCGGGTTGACTTTCATCACTGGGAGTGACTTCGGGAGAGACTTCCGTCACTGGGAGTGACTTTGGGATGACTTTCTTCACTGGGAGTGACTTTGTCTTCAGTCACTGGGAGTGACTTTGACTTCATTCCCTGGGAGTGACTTTGGGAGTGACTTCATTCAATAGGCATGACTTCAGACATTGGGAGTGAATGACTTCAGTCACTGGGTATGCCCTCAGGCACTGGGCATGCCTAACCCTTCAGGCAAGGGGCGAGCCTTCAGGCATGGGGAGAGCCTTCAGGCAGGAGGAGCCTTCAGACAAGGGGCAAGGCTTCAAGCAAGGGGCCTTCAGGCAAGGGGCAAGCCTTCAGGCAAGGGGTGAGCCTGCAGGCATTGGACCTGCCTTCAGGCATGGGACATGGCTTCATGCTCGGGGCATGGCTTTAGGCAAGGGGCTTGCCTTCAGGTAAGGGGCTTGTCTTTAGGCATGGGGCATGCCTTCAGGCCCTGGGCATGCCTTCAGGCACAGGGAGCGGCTTCAGGCAAGGGGCTTGTCTTCAGGCATGGGGAGCGCCTTCAGGTATGGGGAGCAGCTTCAGGCATGGGGTGTGCCTTCAGGTACTGGGAGCGTCTGTGCCCTTCAGGACACTTTCCATGGAAAGTAACGCTGTACCACTTCTCTCCCCACATGTGTGTGGTCATATCAGATTTAGGAATTTTGTCCTCATTGAGAGAGAGAGAGAGAGAGAGAGAGAGAGTCTTAGCTAGTGTTTGGGTTTGGGCCAGGGACTTAGATAGGGCTGAATGGACAGGAGACCTGTGATCACCCTGGAAGGCTGCAGTGAGGGCCCATGCACTAATGCGTGTAAGGTTTAGGATTATGGTAAGAGTTGGTGTGAACTTTAGGTTGAGGGGTATGGTGCGGGTCAAGGTTACTGTTAGGTTTAGGTCCCAGGAGGTTGTAGGCGGTGAACCCCTAGCAGTGCAGTGGTCTCCACATAGGGTTGAATGGAGACTGCATGAAAGCCTCTAGTTCAGGCTTCGTCTTTCCATGCCAGAGCCAGCCTCCCGTGTGTGCCACTCTTCAGTTGGGCCTCAGCACCCTCCTTGTGAAACTCCATGCCAGCAGTGGAATTGACATGATGATGTTCCAATTCCATACCGAATAATACTTCAGGGTTCTGGGCCCTATGGGCGTGATGTTCTCAGAATTCGGAACTCGATCCCCATTGGGAGAGAGCCATCGCTAGGGTTAGGGTATGTTCCAGCGACATAAGCACGGCTGAAGCGACACCAGTCCCTTGAGCTACATGGAGGGCTGAATAGGGCGCATGCACAGGTGCAGGTCAGATGTAGGGTTACGGTTAGAGTTGGTGAGGTTGGTGTGTATAGTTATGTTCATTGTTTTAGTTCTGTTCATAGTTATGTTCATGGTGAGGTTGGTGTGTATAGTTATGTTCATTGTTTGGTTTGGGGTTAAGTCCTAGGTGGCTCCAAGCGATAAATGAACAGCAATGCAGTCAGCTTCCCGGAGGGCTCAGTGGAGGGCATATTGCAGGTTATCTGTCATGCTTAGTCTTTGTTTGCCAGGGCAAGCCTCCATCGTGGGCCATTCTTTGATTGAGCCTCAGCAACTACTTCTGCAGCAACATCTGGGCTTTGGATATTACATGGTGATATTCCACATTCCACGCTGAGTAATACTCCTCCTCCTCTGGACTCCATGTGTGTGGTATCCTCAGACTAAAGAATTGAGTCACCATCAGGAGAGAGCCTTAGTTTTAGTTAGGGTTTGCTTCAGGGCCATAAGCAGCGCTGAAGCAACACTACTCATGTGATCTACATGGGGTGTTGTATGAGGGACCATGCGCACGTGAGCGTCTGGTGTAGGATTAGCATTAGATTTGGAGTGAGGTTTAGGTTGAGGAGTACTGCGAGGGTCATGATTAGGGTTAGGGTCCAGGAGGCCCTAGGTGCTGAAACCCAAGCAGTGCAGTGATCTCCCTGGAGGGCTGAGGGAGGTCGCATTGGAGGGTGCCGGCCAGGCTTAGTCTTTAGGGGCTAGGGCCAGCCTCGGATATGGACCACACTTTGGTTGGGCCTCAGCAACCCCCTTGTGCAGCTCCCTCTGGGCTTTGGAAATTACCTGGTCATGTTCCACGTTCCATGCCGAGGAATCCGGCTCCTCTTCTGAACCCCACGTGTGTGGTTTGCACAGAAGTAAGTATTAGGTCACCATGGGGAGACAGCCTAAAATGGAGTTAGGGTTCAGTCCAAGGACATAAGCAGGGCCGAAGCGACAGCAGTCCCGTGATCTCCCTGGAGGGCTGAAGAGAGGGTCCCTGAGAGGGTGCAAGTCAGTTGTAGGTTATGTTTAGAATAGGGGTGATGTTTAGGTTGAGGGGTACTTTGAAGGTCATGGTTATTGTTAGGTCTCACGAGGCTCTAGGTGCAACAACCCCAGGAAGGATGTGGTCTCCCAGAAGGGCTGAGTGGATCCCACATGGGATTGTGCTGATCAGGCTTTGTCTTTGAGTGCCCGATCAAGCCTCTCGTGTGAGTCACTCTTCAGTGTGGCCTCAGGAACCCCCTTGTGCAGCTCCTTATGGGTAATGGAAATGACACGATTTGCTCCAAGATCCATGCCGAGGAATCCTGCAAAGCTTTGGGCCCCATGTGTGTGGTCTCTCAGAGTTAGGCATTGGATCCCCATCGGGATTCAGCCACAACTAGGGTTAGGGTTCGGGACAGGGAGGTAAGCAAGGCTGAAGCAACAGCAATCCCATTACCTACATGGAGGTTTGAATGAGGGCCCATGAGCGGGTGAGGGTCAGGTGTAGGGTGTCAGGTGAAGCCTTAGAGTTGGGGTAAGGTTGAGGTTGAGGAGTATGTTGATGGTCACGTTTACGGTTTGGGTTAGGTTCCAGGAGGTACGAGGTGCTGTACCCCAAGCAGTCCAGTGGTCTCACTGGAGGAATCAGTGGAGGGAAAATGGTAGGTTGCTGCTCAGGCTTAGTCTTTGGGTGCCGAAGCCAGCATCAGTTGTGGGGCAATCTTCAGATGGGCCTCAGCAAACCCTTTTTGCAGCTTCCTCTGGGCTTTGTAAATTACCTGTCGATGTTCCACGTTCCATGTGAGTAACACTGCAGCACTTCTGGGCCCCATATGCATGGTGACTGAGACTTAGGAATTTGTTCCTCAATGGGAGAGAGCCATTACTAGGGTTAGGTATTGGCCCAGGGATGTAGATAGGGCCAAATCCACATGAGTCCGTGATCATTCTGGAGGACTCCATAGGGCCCATGCTTGGGTGCGGGTCATGTGTAGGGTTAGCGTTAGAGTTGGTGTGAAGTTTAGATTGAGGTGTATGGTGAGGGTCAAGTTTAGTGTTAGTGTTAGGTCCCAGGAGGTTCCAGGCAGTGAACGCCTAGCAGTGCAGTGGCCTCCACAGAGGGCTGAGTGGAAGCTGCATGGAAGTCTACAGTTCAGACTAAGTCTTTGCGTCCCAGGGCAGCATCCTATGTGTGACACTCTTCAGTTGGGCCTCAGCAACCTCCTTGTGCAGCTCCATCCCAGCAGTGCAAATGAAATGGTGATGTTCCAATTCCATCCTGAAGAATACTGCAGGGGTTTGGACACTATGTGCATGGTGTTCTCAGAGTTAGGAACTGGATCCCCTTTGGGGGAGAGTCATAGCTAGGGTCAGGATTCGGTCCAGGGACATAAGCAGGGCCGAAGCAACACCAGTCCCATTATCTACATGGAGGGCTGAATGAGCACCCATGCAGGGGTGCAGGTCAGGTGTAGCGTTACCTTTAGAGTTGGGGTGAGGTTGAGGATGATGTGTATGGTTCTTGTCAATATAATGGTTAGGTTTTGTCCCAGGTCCTCCAGAAGCTGAAGCACCAGCAGTGCTGGTCTTCCTGCAGGGTTCAGTGGTGAGCACATGGGAGGGTGTAGGTCATGCTTAGTCTTTGAGAGCCAGGGTGAGCCTCCTTTGTGGGCCACACTTTGGTTGAGCCTCAGGAACCGCTTCTGAAGCAACATCTGGGCTTTGGATATTACATGGTGATATTCCACGTTCCATGCCGAGGAATCTGCCTCTTCTTCTGGAAGGGAGATATCCTCAGACTTAATAATCGGGTCACCATCTGGAGAGAGCTTTAGATAGAGTTGGGTTTCAGACCAGGGCCATAAGGAGGGCCAAAGTTACCCCATTCCACTTACTTCCATGGGGTGATGAATGATAGCCAGTGTGCAGGTGAGGGTCAGGTGTAGGGTTAGTGTTAGTGTAGGAATGAGTTTGAGGTTCAGGGTATGGTGAGGGTCACGGTTAGTGTTAGGGTTAGGGCCCAAGAAATTCCAGGTGGTGAACCCCTAGCATCGCAGTGGTCTCCACGGAAGGCTGAGTGGTGGCTGCATGGGAGCCTTCAGTTCAGACATTCTTTGTGTTTCAAGGCCAGCCTCCCATGTGTGCCACTATTCATTTGGGTCTCAGCAACCTCCTCAGGCAGCTCCATCCCAGAAGTGGAAACGAAATGATGATGCTCCAATTCCATACCGAGTAATACTGTAGGGGTTTTGACCTATATGCGTGGTGTTTCAGAATTAGGACCTGGATACCCATTGGGAGAGAACCACGGATAGGGTGAGGTTCTGTCCAGGGACATAAGCAGGGCTGAAGAGAAACCGGTCCTGTTATCTCCATGAGGGCCTGTATGAGGGCCAATGCATGGGTAAGGGTCAGGTGTAGGGTTAGCATTAGCGTTGGGGTGAGGTATAGGTTGAGTAGTATGGGGAGGGTCATAGTTGGCATTATGGCTAGGTTCCAGGAGGCCCAAGGTGCTGAATCCAAGGCAGTGCAGTTGTTTCCCTGGGGGACCAAGAGGAGGGCGCATGGGAGGGTGCCGGTCATGCTTATTCTTTGGGTGCCAAGGCCAGCCTCTTGTGTGGGCCACTCTTCGGTTGGTCCTCAGCAACCCCCTTGTGCAGGTCCCTCTGGGCATTGGAAATGGTATGTTGATGTTCCCCGTTCCATGCCAAGTAAGCCTGCACCGCATCTGGGCCCCATGTACGTGGTTTTCTCCGAGTCAGGAATTGGGTCCCCATCGGGAATGAGCCATAGCTAGGGCAAGGGTTTGATCCAGGGACGGGACGTAAGCAAGCCTGAAGAAACAACAATCCCTTTACCTCCATGGAGGGCTGAATGAGGGCTCATGCACGGATGCGGGTCATGTGTAGGGTTAGCGTTAGACTTAGGGTGAGGTTCCAATTGAGGAGTATGGAGTGGGTCATGAATAGGGTGAGGGATAGCTCCAAGGAGTCCCCAGATGATGAACCCCATGCAGTGCAGTGGTCTGGGAGGGCTCAGTGGAGGGCACATGGGAGGGTGCTGGTCAGGTTTAGTCTTTGGTTACTGGTGCCAGCCTTGCATGTGGGCCACTTTTGGGTCTCAGCAAGCACTTTGGCACCTCCCTCTGGTATTTGGACATGACATGGTGGTGGTCCATGCTCCATGTGGAGTAATCCTGCACCGCTTCTGGGCCACAGGTGCATGATATTCTCTGCATTAGGAATTGGATCCCCATCGGGATAGAGAAATAGGTAGGATTACAGGTAGATCCAGGGACATAAGCAAGGCCGAAGAAACAACAGTCCATTTATCTCCATTGAGTATGAATGAGGGCCATGCGCGGTAGCAGGTCAGGTGTAGGGTTAGTGTTAGAATTGGGGTGAGGTTTCGGTTGAGGAATACAGCGAGGGTCATGGTGAGGGTTAGGGGTAGGTTCCAGGAGGCGCTTAAGTGCAGAAACCTAAGTAGTGCAGTGGTCTCCTAGAGGGTTGAGTGGAGGGTGCAAAGGATGGTGCCATTCCTTCTTAGTCTTAGGGTGTCAAGGCCCTCCTTGGGTGCAGGACACTCCTTAGTTGGGCCTCAGCAGCGCCCTTGTGCAGCTCCCTCTGAGCTTTGGAAATGACATGGTGATGTTCCAGGTTCCAAGCCGAGTGATTTACACCATGAGCGTGCTGTTGTCAGTCATTGGAATTGGGTTGCCATGAGGAAGGAGACTTAGCTAGGGTTAGGGTTCAGTGCAGTGACATCACCAGGGCAGAGTGACTCCAATCTCATGAATTTCATGGAGGGCAGATGTGAGAAACCTTGCGAGGGTACCGGTCTGGTATACAGTTAGTGTGAGAGATAGGTTTAGGTTTAGGTTGAGTGCTAGGGTCAGGGTTCTGGTTAGGGTTGGGGATAAGTCCCAGGAGGCTCCAGATGCTGAACCCACAGCAGTGCAGTGGTCTCCCCGAAGTGTGGACTGGAGTACACAATGAATGCTGCGGGTCAGGATTAGTCTTTCGGTTGCCAGGCCAGACAACTGTTTCTGGCACTCTTCGGGTAAGCCTCAGGAATGCTCTCAGGCACAACGGAGGCTGCCGGTCCGGATTAGTCTTTGGGTTCCAAGGCTAGACAAGTGTATTGGACACTCTTTGGGGGAGACCTCAGGAATCCTCTTATGCAGCAGCAGCCGGGCTTTGGAAATTACATGGTGATGTTCCACGTTCCACGCCGAGTAATCCTGCACTGCTTCTCGACCCCATGTGCATTCTGTTGTCAGACATTGGAATTGGGCACCCATGGGGAGTGAGTTTTAGCTAGGGTTAGGGTTCAGTGCAGGGATGTGGCCAGGGCCAAAGGACTCCAGTCTCGTGATCTCCCTTGAGGGCTGAAGTGAGGGCACATGCGCTGGTATGGGTCTGGTGTAGAGGTATTGTGAGATATATGGTCAGGTGAGATTGAGGGTTATGCTCAGGGTTATGGTTAGGGTTAGGGTAGGTCAAAGAAGGATCCAGGCGCTGTACCCACAGCAGTGCAATTGTTTCCCCGTAGGGCAGAGTCAGTGCACAATGGAGGCTGCTCGTCAAAATTAGTCTTTGGGTTCCAAAGCGGACAACTCTGTAAGGTCTGGTGTAAATAGGTGGGTCCAGTGTGAAAGAAAATGTTAGATTTAAGTTGAGGGTTATTGTTAGGGTTATGGTTAGGTTTAGAGTTAGGTCCCAGGAGTCTCCAGGCGCTGAACCACAGCAGTGCAGTTGTCTCCCGGAAGGGTTGAACGGACTGCACAACGGAGGCTGCGGGTCAGGATTAATCTTTGGGTTCTAAGGACAGACAACTGTATCTGGTCTGGAGTAGATAGATGTGTCTAGTGTGAGTGATAGGGTTCGGTTTAGGTTGAGGGTTAGAATATGGTCCTGGTTAGCATTAGGGTTAGGTCCCAGGAGGTTCCACGCACTGAAACCACAGCAGAGCATTTGTCTCCCCAAAGGGCAGAAGGGAGTACACAAAGGAGGGTGCTGGTCAGGATCAGTCTTTTGGTTCCAAGGCCAGACAACTGTATGGGCCACCCATCGGTTAGGCCTCAGGAATCCTCTTGTGCAGCTGCAGCTGCGGTTTGGAAATACATGGTGATGTCCACATTCCATGCTGAGTGTTCATGAACCGTTTCTGGTCCTGGTGTGTGTGCTGTTATCAGTCTTTCGATATGGATCCCCATGGGGAGAGGGCCTTAGGTTTATAGTTTTAGATTTAGCGGGTAGAGTTAGAGGGTTAGGATGAGTGTTTTAGGGTTAGAGTTAGAGGCTTAGGGTTAGAGAGTTAGGGTCAGGCTAGGGTTAGTTCGGGTTATGTTTACGTTTACGGTTAGTTAGAGGTAGGGCTATGGTTAGGGGAAGGGTGGCGGCAGGATTTAGCATTAGGGTTATGGTTAGGGTTAGGTGTTAGGTTTAGGTGGTGGGATTTTGTTTAGTGATAGGTTTAGGAGTTGGGCAAGGAGTAGGTCATGCTTGCACCCCTACTTTGAGCAGGAAGGTGTTCATGCGTGGACACCACCCTCCATGTTTGAGGGATTGTGTTCTTCTATCACCCCAGTCTCTCTGCACTGCAGGTTGTTCTTGCCTCGCCCATTCCAGCTTTGCTCTGGAGTTTTTCACACCATCACCCCACACTCTCTCGGTATGGTAGGATTTCACGTACCACCCAATCCTTTTTGGTGCATGGGTTGTGTTCACACATGCAACCCTCCACACCTTCTGCGTGCGATGGTGTCACCCATGAGCCTCACCACTCCTTAGATTGGGATTACTGATGCCAGTATTAAATCTGATACTGATGCCAGTATTAAATCATGAATATCTATTTTCACTTTCACAACTGAAAAAGTAGGCGTTTCTTAAGGTAAAGTTTATGTTTAGGATTAATGTTAGGTGTCAGGTAAGGTTTAGCGCATGGTGCAATCCCCCTTGGTGTTGGATCGCTTCCCGATTGTGTCACATCTGCTTCCCTTTATCCACGATGTACCAGTGATAGTCCTTTTAATTCAGATGTTTTCCTTGGCACCTGGATGTCTCTGAGTTAAGCGTCCCGCTTCGTCTTGGTTCATGGGCTCTCGGTTTCTGGTTTGAGCCCTGAGTAGCTTCTGTCCTGATGGCTCTGAATCTGGAGCCTGCTTCAGATACTATCTCTCTCTCTCTCTCTCTCTCTCTCTCTCTCTCTCTCTCTCTCTCTCTCTCTCTCTGCCCATGGCCCACTTGTGTTCTTTGTGTCTTTCAAAAATTAATGTACCTAAAATCATTTTCAATCCAATGTTTCCTGGATGGCTCTTTTCACTTTCATTGCTGAAGAAGAAGGCGTCTGTCTCATTCATTGTTCTTTTGTTATCTTTGGCATAGCTGACAACATATACGACATTTCCCCAGCCAGCATCGGGGATGCTCAGCATTTCTTCTACCAGCCGGACACCTCTCATCCACTGTAACACTGCATTCCTCTAGAGCATCCCACATGCTCTTGGAAACTGGACTGTAACTGTGGATGGTAGCACTGTCCCATAGTCTTCTGATGGTATTTCAGGAGGTTCTTCATTCGCACCTTTGGTTACCTGAGTGTCTTCTGACATCTCTCGTATTTCCACTAGGCCGCTGCTATGATGCTCAACAGGGAACCCGAAGCACACAGGGATTCAGGGGCAGACCAACTACCGCTTGGCTCCCACAAATGGTCACCTTGGAACTCTTTATGGAAGAGGAGAAAACACCCACCACCACCATTTCATAACCCTGCACCGAATGTGGAGACAACAATCACCCACCCCCAAAAGGAAACTCTAGCAGGGTACATGTATCAAACCTAAGGTGTTGGTTATGTACTTTGGATCAATAAGGGAGGTTATACTTTTGACTGGTAAGTGTACATCTAAATCCCTCAGAGAGGATATTCTCTGAGGTCACCCCAACCTAAATTGTTGGCCCATGGGGAGATGTGTTGTCCCTATTGACTGTATTGATGTTGTCTCTGTAGGCCAGTGAATTAAAGCTCCATAGGGTCTTATCCTGTTCTTGCCTCTTCACGGGAAGGTCCATTTCACTGATTGAAAGAGACAGCAAGGGAGTAGTGTTGCCACTATTAAATCTGACGTTTCATGAATGAGTCTTTTCACTTTCATTGCTGAAGAAGCAGCATCTCTTATGATGAGGGTTTGGGTTTGGATTACCCTGATGATTAGGGTAAGGGTTAGGTCATGCTTGCACCCCCCCGTTTTGGCAAGGGAGGAAGGTCACACCTGACCCCCGCCACCCTCCTTGTGGAAGGGTGTTCAGGCATGCAGCCTGCCTCCCCTCCACAAGGGAGTAGTGATGCCACTACTTAATGTGTTGTTTTATGAATGGCTCTTTTCACTTTCACAGCTGAAGAAGCAGGCATTTCTTAAGGTAAGTGTTATGGTTAGGATTGCCGTTCATGGTTCGGGTAAGGGATAGGCCATGCCTGCACCCTCCCTTGGAGTGGGAGGGCATTCACACATGAGCCACGCCCCCCTCATCTCGGCAGGGTGTTCACCAATAGGAACCAGTCCCCTTCAGCGGGGGGGATGTTGATGTATGCGCCTGCACCCATCTCGTGTGCGAGGGTGTTCATGGGTGGACACCACAACCCTTGGCGAGGGAGGGCATTTGTCCATGCACCATGCCCTCCTTGGCTCAGGAGGTGTTCACGCATGAGCACAGTGCCCCCTTGGCTTGGGAAGGTGTTCAGGTAAGTGCATGAACCTGCCCCCCAGCATGGGAGAGGGTTCACGCATGTGCCCTCCCCCCTCAGGTGCTGGAGGGGGTCACTTGTGCACAGCACCACTAGTCAGCAAGGGAGTAGTGATGCTACTATTAAATCTGATGTTTCATGGACGGCTGTTTTCACTTTCACAGCTGAAGGAGCATGTATCTCTTAAGGTCAGGGGTAGGGTTAGCATTACAGTTAGGGTTTAAGATAAGGGCTAGGTCATGCTTGCTCTCTCCCCTCAGCATGGGAAGACTTCACGCATTACCCCACTATCCTGAGCAAGGGAGAGTGTTCACCCTTTCACCCCAACCCCTGAGAGTGGTAAAATATTGAAGCACGTCCTCCACTCCACTTCTGCTGGGGAGGGCTTTCACACATGCGTAGATCCCCCCTTCGGGACAGATTGTTCACATTTGTGCATGACCACCTGTCGGGTCGGGAGGGTGTTCACTCATGGGCACACCCCACCTCTGCATGGGAGATGGTTCATGCGTGTGTCTTGCTCACCTCAGCAGGGAGGGTTTTTACGCATGTGCACAGCCCCACCTTGGTGTGGGAGGAGGTCACCCATGCAGATTGCCACTTTTCAATGAGGGAATAGTGATGCCATTATTAAATGTGACGTTTCATGAATGGTTATTTTCAATTTCACAGCTGAAGTAGCAGACAACTCTTAAGGTAAGTGTTCGGGTTAGCATTACCATTAACGGTTAGGGTAAGGGTTAGGTCATGCTTCCACACCCACCCCCTCGTCCCTAGTGTGTATTCACGCAATAGCACCGCCCCTCAGTGTGGGAGAATATTCGTGCGTGTGTCCCGCCCCCTTCAGCGTGGGAGGGTGTTCACACATATGCCCCATCCTCTTCAGCTTGGAAGTGCGTTCACGCATTCTCACATTTGCACCACCCGTCCCAAGTTGAGGGAGGGTGTTTCCACATGTGCCCTGTCTCCCTCGGCATGGGAGGTGGTTCACACATGCTCTTCATCCCCTCGGTAATGGAGGGTGTCACCCATGAACAGTGCCACCCCTCGGAGAGGGAGTACTGTTGCCACTATTAAATGTCACCTTTCATCAATGATTCTTTTCACTTTCACAGCTGAAGAAGTATGCATCACTTAAGGTAAGGGTTAGGGTTAGCATTACATTTAGGCTTTATGGTAAGGTTTAGGTCATGCTTGCTCCGCCCCTCTGCGAGAGGTGTTTCACTAATACTCCCTGCCCCCTTTGGCACAGATGGGCACAGCCCTCTGTCCGTGTAGAATGGTGTTCTCACGCACAACCCTCCTTGGCGATGGAGGGCTTTTGTTCACGCACCCTGTCCCATCAGTGCGGGAGTTTGTTCTCACGTGTGTAAGGCCCCCCTCCTGGAGGAAGGGCGTTCACCCATGTGCGCCATCCCCCCACTTTGGCATGGGAAGGTGTTGACCTATGCGACGTGACACGTCAGCATGGGGGAGTATTCACGCATCTGCCCCGTCCCCCTCTGCCCAGGAGGGTGTTCATGCATGCGCACAGCCACCAGTCAGTGAGGGACGGTATTCATGCATGCGCACAACAACCCCTCCATGAAAGAGGGCATTCACATATGCGCCATGCATCCCTCAACAAGGGAATGGTTCAAGCATGTGCCCCATACCCATTTTGGCACGGGATGGTGTTGACCTATGCACCTTACCCCCTCAGCGCTGGAGGGTGTTCATAGATGTGCACAGCCCCCGTTATGGCGGAAGTGTGTTCACACTTCTGAACAACCCCGGCTAGGGGAGGGATGCCATTCGCACGTGGGCCCCGCCCCATACCACTGGGTGCTGTTCACACATGTGCACAGCTCTCCCTACTGGCGGAAGAGTGTTCACACATGCACAAAACTCCTGCTCCAAGAGGTAGGGCGTTTCCACATGAGCACAATCCCCATCAGTGAGGGAGGGCATGCATGCATGCTCCTTACCCACTACCGCAGGAGGCTGTACAGGCATGCGCACAGCCCCCCCCCTACTGGTGTATGTTCACGCATGCACACAGCCACCCTCAATGAGGGAAGGCATTTGCACATGCGCCCCCCTCCCCTGGGCAAGGAAGGGTGTTCAGGCATGCACAGAACCACCACCTCAGCCAGGGAGGTCGTTGGTGCATGCACCCTGCCCCATTTAGCACAGGAGGTGGTTCAGGCTTCCGCCTGGCCCCCTGTCAGCATGTGAGTCGGTCACCCATGCACAGCGCCACCCCTCAGGGAGGAAGTACTGATGTCACTATTGAATGTGATGTTTCATGAATGGTTCTTTTCACTTTCACAGCTGAAGAAACACGGCCAGGGAGGGCGTTGACGTATGCTCCCCGCTCCCCTCGCCAGGATGGTGTTCACGCATGTGCAAAGCCCCCCCCTCCTTGCCAAAGGGGGTTCAGGCATGCCCATAACCCCCGCTCTGTGAGGCAGACCATTTGTACAGGCACACAACCCTCCCTCAGCAAGGGACAATGTTCATGCTTGGCCCCACTCACCTCAGTGGGAAGGGTGTTCACACATGCACATAACCCCCCTCAGCATTGGAGGGCATTCAAACATGTGCCCCCCCCCCACTTGACACCAGAGGTGGTTCAGGATTCTGCCTTGCCCCTCGTTGGTGTGTGAGATGGTCACCCATGCACAGTGCCACCTTTTAGGGAGAGAGTAGTGATGTCACTATTAAATGTGATATTTCACGAATGGTTCTTTCACTTTCACAGCTGAAGAAACACACATCTCTTAAGGTAAGTGTTAGGGTTGGCACTGACATAAGGCGTAGGGTAAGGCTTAGGTAGTACTTCCTCCACCCTGGGTATGAGAGGTTTTCAAGCATTAGCGTCCCCCCCCTTTGGACAGGAGGGGGTTAACACATGCGCCCTCCCACATCAAGGGAGGGGGTCACCATTGCGCCACTGTCTCTGCAATGGAGGGGTGTCACTCATGTTCTTTCCCACACCTTGGCACGGGAGGGGATCATGCATGTGCCCCTTCTGCACCCCTTCTTCAGCGATGTAGCCTTGATGTTTCTTTTAGGCCAGACGTATTTTGCACTGCCTCAGCCGCTCAGTGGATTAAGTGTCCCACTTCAGGTCATAGTCTCACAGTTTGTGGTTTCGAACCCTCGCTTCATCTCTATGCTGATGACTCTGAACATGGAGCCTGCTTCAAATACTGTGTCTCACTCTCTGTCTGCCCCTTCCCCACGTGTGTTCTGTCTCTGTCTGTCTGTCTGTCTGTCTCTCTCTCTCAAAAAACAGTGAAGCTAAAAACATTTTAAAGCAGCTCCACCAGTCTACTTGTCTTCTTGCTCTATTCCCGCCTCTTCATGGGAAGGTCCATTTCACCGATTGGAAGAGACAGTAAAACCCTCGTGTGGTCATTCAAATGAGCCACTATTTAGGAAACAAGTGATTATGCTACTTTTCCACGGTCAGGATACCATGGCCATTTCACGAATGTCCCTAGGCAGGTGGGGCCTCTTCTTTCCTTGATTGCCTATCTGTGTTGGGTCAACAATTGGTTTGGTATTGACTTTACAGTTAGGTTATTTTTATCTCATGGTTAACTATCCATGGTTATCCGCTCTGATAGAGCTTAAGCAAGTACAAATATTTCTTGTTGCACATACTAGCATTATTGTTTCCTGTGCACCTGCAGCTGTTTCTCCCGGCCCACGGGGAGCAATCACTTCCCATCCAGCACCACCTGCTTTGTCTTCCTATGCCTAGCAGTGCACGTGCCGGTGCCTGCAGAACTTCCCTTGTTTCTCTGTCAGCTGAGTCTGAATGGGCTTCCTCTCCCACTCATCCCTACTTCTCATCTCTTTAATGGATGACACACATCGCTGAAGGTCACAGTGAAGTCTCAAACTTCAGTATGTGGATTACGTGGCACCATTTTACAGTCTCACTTGATTACCCCCTTTCTTTAAAAATTACTTCCTTCCTCCTCCCAACGTCTGGGCCGCTGCTCACCAGTGTCTGTGTTGGTAGGTCCTCATCTTCTTCCTGCCCCCCATCTGCTTTCCATCCGCCCTTACTCTGGGGTGATCTCAGCCAGCCTCAGGCTTCTATATGCCAGAATCTGGGGCCTCTAAGTCTTTATGCGCTGCCCACAGCTGTTCATGTCTCCAGACACCTGACTCCAGCTGTGCACCACACAGGTGCTACCCTCCCCAGACTCTGCTACCTCCTTGTAGGCCTCTCCTATTCCCCTCCCCTTTTTTACTGGGCTGCTGCCACACTGGCCCCTCCCTGTTCCCTGAGCTTGTCAGGCACATACTCCTGCATCAGGTCTTTGCACTCACTTTGCCTCGCTCTGTCGGGGATATACTTCCACGTGTCAACAAGACATACTCCCTCATTTCCGTCATAACCTTGCTCTGACATCACCTGCTCAGTGGAGTCTCTGCTAGCTCTCTATATAAAACTGAAAACTGTTCCTTCTCCGACCTGAACACCCGATATCCCTTCCCTGCATTCTTTATCTTCCTGGCCCTTGGCACCATCTGTTTTTCTTTCTTGCTTGCTGGATGTCGCCTACTGCAGTCCCTGCCAGATTGTTGGCTCCATGGGGCCCAAAGACCAAACTCTCTTTGTTTAAGGCTGGTTCCTTAGGGCCCTCGAACAGTGCCTAACTCCTTCAAAGGCTCACACACCATTTGCTGAGCAAGTAAATATTAGGATTTCGTATTATTCTGCTGGGCCCGCCATCACAATGTACCACAGACTGGGTGGCTTAAGCAACAGAAATTGATTTATTTATTTTCTCACACTTCAGATCAAGGTGTGGCCAGGGTGGGTGTCCTCTCTCCATGACTGGTGTATGGCCTCCTTCCCAGTATCTTCACGTGGTCTTCCTTCTGTGTGTGTAGTTGCCCACTCTCTTCCTATAGGACACCGGTTATCAGACTAGAGTCCCTCCCCGCAAATGAGCTCATTCGACCTCCACTTTACCTTTCAAGATCTGGTATCCAAGTACAGTCCCATGGGTAGTTAGGACTTCAATGTATGGATTTTTGGGGCAAATCCATTCCATAACAGGTTTCTGTCTGTTGTACCTAGTCACTACCTACACGGGTTTTTTTTTTCTCTATGCCCTTGTGCCCATTATTTGCTCACACAGTGCTAATCCCAGTTTGCCCTTAGCCCAAGTTATAACTCTGTTTGTTAATTTATTTGTATAGGCTTGCATCTTTCCCTTTATCAAATGGAAAACTGTTGCCAAAGCAGTTATTTTATGTTTTATAGGAAAACTACACTTTTATGTCCTTACTGCATTTATGTTATATCCTATTCACTTTTGTTTAATGCTATTTGTGTGTGTGTGTGTGTGTGTGTGTGTGTGTGTGTGCAACTAAGTGAAATGTGCAATATTTGGTCATTTAAATAGATTCACTAATTTAGGCAAAGTCAGCCATAAACAAATGCAATACATTATGTCCAAAGTAGTCAAGCAGATTTTGCATCATGAGTAAAAGTTGCTTTATCTTAAATGAATTTGCTTTTCTCTTTTATTTTTAACAAGCCAAGTCCAAGGTGAATATATTCTTTCTGCTCACCTTGAGGCAGGGCAAGAGCAGATTTGTGTCAGAGCGCACTGTCCGTATTTATGAGAAACTAGGGAAATTAAGAAAGCCACTTAGGTACAAATCTTAGTGGGGACTCATGACTGACAGCTTTTCAACAATATTCTGTTGGGATGTCTTTTATTTACTGGGTTAATTTTTTTTAATTTTTAGTTAATTTATTTTTTTAATTTATTTTTGGGACAGAGAGAGACAGAGCATGAACGGGGGAGGGGCAGAGAGAGAGGGAGACACAGAATCGGAAACAGGCTCCAGGCTCCGAGCCATCAGCCCAGAGCCCGACGCGGGGCTCGAACTCACGGACCGCGAGATCGTGACCTGGCTGAAGTCGGACGCTCAACCGACTGCGCCACCCAGGCGCCCCTATTTTTTTAAATTTACATCCAAGTTAGCATAATGTGGAACAATGATCTCAGTAGTAGATTACTTAAAGTCCCTTATCCATTTAGCACATCAGCCCTCTCACAGTCCCTCCCGTAACCCTGTTTATTCTTCACATTTAAGAGGGTTTTTTTTTATGTTTTTGTCCCCCTCCATGTTTTTATATTATTTTGCTTCCCATCCCTTATATTCATCTGTTTTGTATCTTAAAGTCCTCATATGAGTGAGGTCCTATAATATTTGTCTTTCTCTGACTAAATTCCCTTAACATAATACCCTCTAGTTCCATCCATGCAGGTTAAATGGCAACATTTTATTTTTTTTGGATTGCTAAGCAATACCCTATTGTGTGTGTGTGTGTGTCTGTGTGTGTACACCACATCTTCTTTATCCATTCATCCATCAATGAACATTTGGGTTTTTTCTATACTTTAGCTGTTGTTGATGGTGCTTCTGTAACTTTGGGGTTCACTTTTCCCTTCAAAATAGCACACCTGTATCATTTGGATAAATACCTAGTAGTGCAACTGCTGGGTTGTGGGGTAGTCCTCTTTTTCATTTTGTGAGGAACCTACCTACTGGTTTCCAGAGTGACTGTGCCAGTTTGCATTCCCGCCAGCAGTGCAAGAGTTCCTCTTTCTCCGCTTCCTCACCAACATCTGTTGTTGCCTGAGTTGTTAGTGTTAGCCATTCTCACGGGGTGAGGTGTTATCTCATTGTGTTTATGATTTGTACTTCCATGATGATCAGTGATGTTGAGCATTTTTTCATGTTTCATTTGGCCATGTGAATGTCATCCTTGGAAAGTGTTTGCTCATGTCTTTGCTCATTTCTTCACTGGATGACTTGTTTTTTGGGTATTGAGTTCGATATGTTCTTTATAGATTTTGTATACTAATCCTTTATCTCATATGTCGTTTGCAAATATCTTCTCCCATTCTGTTGGTTGCCTTTTAGTTTTGCTGATTGTTTCCTTCACTGTGCAGAAGCTTTTTATTTTGATGAGGTCCTAATCGTTCATTTTTGCTTTTGTTTCCCTTGCCTCTGGAGACTTGTTGACTAAGAAGTTGTGGAAGCAAACATCAAAGAGGTTTCTGACAGCTTTCTCCTCGAGGGTTTTGATGGCTTCCTATGTTACATTTAGGTCTTTCATCCATTTTGAGCATATTTCATCCATTTTGAGTGTGAGAAAGTGGTCCAGACTCATTCTTCTGTATGTCGCTGTCCAGTTTTCCCAGCACTCTTTCTGAGGAGACTGTATTTATTCCATTGGATATTCTATCCTTTTTGTCAAAGATTAGTTGGCCATAGGTTTCTGGGTCCATTTCTGTGTGCGTATTCTCTTCCACTCATCTGAGTGTCTGTTCTTGTGCCAAGAGCATACTGTCTTGGTGATTACTGCTTTGAATACAGCTTGAAGTCCAGGATTGTGATGCCTCCTACTTTGGTTTTCTTTTTCAAGATAGCCTTGGCTATTCGGGGTCTTTTCTGGTTCCATACAAATTGTAGGATTCTTTGTTGTAGCTCTGTGAAGAATGATGGTATTATTTTGATAAGTATTGTGTTGACTATGTAGATTGTTCTGGGTACTATTGACATTTTAACAATATTTGTTCTTCCTATCCAGGAGCATGCAATATTTGTCTTTTCTGTGTGTTTGCCATCTGCAATTTCTTTCATATGCTTTCTGTACTTTTCAGTGTATAGATTTTTCACCTATTTGGTTAGATATTGCTAGGTATTGTATGGGTTTTGGTGCAATTTTAAATGGGATCGATTCCCTGATCCCTCTTTCTCTTGCTTCATTGTTGGTGCATTGGAATGCAACTGATTTCTGTGCATTGATTTTGTATCCTGCCACTTTGCTGAATTCCTGTATTATTTCTAGCAGTTTTTTGTTGACTATTGTGGGTTTTCCACATAGTGTTTCATGCCATCTATGAAGAGTGAAAGGTTGAGCTCCTCCTGGACGATTTGGATGCCTTTTATTTCTTTGTGTTGTTTGATTGCTGAGGCTAATACTTCCAATATTATGTTGAATACCAGTGGCGAGAGTGGACATCCTTGTCTTGTTCCTGACCTTAGGAGGAAAGCTCTCAGTGTTGCCCCTTTGAGGATGATATTAGCATTGGGTCTTTCTTTCATATATGCCTTTTATGATCTCGAGGTGTGATCCTTCTATCCCTACGTTCTTGAGGGATTTTATCAAGAAAGAATGCTGTATTTTGTCAAATGCTTTCTCTGCATCTATTGAGACGATCATGTGGTTCTTGTCCTTTCTTTTATCGATGTGATAAGTCACATTGATTGTTTTGTGGATATTGAACCCGATTTGCATTCCAGGTATAAATCCCACTTGGTCGTGGTGAGTAACGTTTAAATGTATTGTTGGATCTGGTTGGTTCATATCTTGTGGAAGATTTTTGTATCCATGTTCATCGTGAAAATTTGTATATACTTCTCCTTTTTAGTGGGTCTTTTTCTGGTTTTGAAATCAAGGTAATGCTGGGTTCAGAGAAAATGTTTGGAAGTTTTCCTTCCATTTCTTTTTTTGGGACAGCTTCAAGAGCATAGGTGTTAACTCTTCCTTAAATGTTTGGTAGAATTCCCCTGGAAAGCCATCTGGCCCTAGGCTCTTTTTCTTGGGAAATTTTTGATTAGTAATTCAATGTCTTTACTGGTTATGGGTCTGTTCAAATTTTCTATTTCTTCCTGTTTCAGTTTTGTTAGTTTATATATTTCTAGGAATTTGTCTGTTTCTTCCAGATTGTCCATTTTATTGGCATATATTTGCTGATAATATTCTCTTATTATTTGTATTTCTGCTGTGTTGGTTGTGACCTCTCCCCCTTTCTTTTGTGATTTTATTTCTTTGGGTCCTTTCCTTTTTCTTTTTGATCCAACTGGCTAGTGGTTTATCAATGTTATTAATTATTTCAAAGAACAAGCTTCTGGTTTCATTCATCTGTTCTACTGTTTTGTGTGTGGGTGGAGGGGGGTTATTTGTTGTTTTTTTTTCTGTGTGTGTTTTTGTTTTTGTTTTCAGTTTCGATAGAATTGATTTTTGCTGTAATCTTTATCATTTCTTGTCTTCTGCTGGTTTTGGTTTTATTTGTTGTTCTTTTTCCAGCTCTTTAAGGTATAAAGTTGGGCTGTGTATCTGAGACCTTCGTACCTCTTTTGGAAGGCCTGGATTGCTGTAAACTTCCTCTTATGACTACCTTTGCTGAATCCCAGAGGTTTAGGGGTGTGGTGTTATCCGTTTCGTTGGCTTCCATGTACTTTTTAATTTTCTCTTTAACTTCTTGGTTCACCCATTCTTTCCTTTTTTTTTAATTTTATTTTTTATGTTTTAAAATGTACATCCAAATTAGTTAGCATATAGTGCAACAATGATTTCATGAGTATATTCCTTATGCCCCTTACCCATTTAGCCAAACCCCCTCCCACATCCCATCCAGTAACACTCTGTCCTACATAGTTATGAGTCCATTCTGTTTTGTCTCACTCACTATTTTTATTTTATTTTTGTTTCCCTTCCCTTATGTTCATATGTTTTGTCTCTTAAAGTCCTCATGTGAGTGAAGTCATGTGATTTTTGTCTTTCTCTAATTTCACTTAACATAATACCCTACAGTTCTAACCACGTAGTTGCAAATGGCAAGATTTCATCATATATATAAGTGATATATATATATCACTTATATTTATCACTATATATATATATATATAAATATATATATATATATATTTATATATATATATATATATCATATACATATAAGTGATATATATATCACTTCTTTATCCATTCTTCCATTGGTGGACATTTGGTCTCTTTCCATACTTTGGCTATTGTTGATAATGCTGCTATAATCATGGGGGTGGTGCATGTGTCCCTTCAAAACAGCACACCTGTATCCCTTCGATAAATGCCTGGCAGTGCAATTGTCGGGTTGTAGGATAATGCTGTTTTTAGTTTTTTGAGGAACCTCCATACTGTTTACAGAGTGGCTGCACCAGCTTGTATTCCACCATTCATTCTTTAGTAGTATGTTCTTTAGTCTCCAAGTGTTTGTTATTTTTCCAAATTTTTTCTTGTGGATGATTTTGAGTTTTATAGCATTGTGGTCTGATAATATGCACGGTATGATCTCGAACTTTTTGTACTTGTTGAGGGCTGATTTGTTTTCCAGTATGATATCTATTCTGCAGACGTTCCATGTGTCCTGGAGAAGAATGTACATTCTGCTGCTTTAGGATGAAATGTTCTGAATATAACTGTTAAGTCCATCTGGTCCAGTGTCTCACTCAAATCCATTGTTTGTTTGTTGATTTTCTGTTTAAATAATCTTTCTGTTGTCATAATGGGGTGTTGAAGTCCCATACTATTATGGTTTTATTATCAATGAGCTTCTTTATACTTGTGATTAATTGATTTATATCTTTGGGTGCTTTCACATTGGGAGCATAAATGTTTACAATTGTTAAGTCTTCTTGGTGGATAGACCCCCTCAATAAGATACAATACACTTATTCATCTCTTGTTACAGTCTTTATTTTGACATCTAGATTGTCTGATATGAGTAAGGCTACTCCGTCTTTCTTTGGCGATCATTAGTATGATAGATGGTTCTGCAGCCCCTCACTTTCAATCTGAAGGTGTCTTTAGGTCTAATATGGGTCTCTTGTAAACAGCATATAGATGGATCTTGTTTTTTTTTCCCCACCCTGTTACCTTGTGTCTTTCGATTGGAGCATCTATGCCATTGACGTTTAGAGTGAGTACTCACAGATATGAGATTATTGCCATTATGTGTCTTGTAGCGTTGGATTTTGTGGTGGTGTTTTTTTGTGCTATCCAGTCTTTGGTACTTTTGGTGTTTTTTTATTCTTTTTATTTTATCTTTTCTCCCCTCAGGGAGCCCCGCTGAAAATTCCTTGAGGAATTGCTTAGTGGTCACGAACTCCTTTAAGCTTTATTTGTCTGGGAAACTTTTAATCTGTCCTTCTATTTGGAACGACAGACTTGCTGGATAAGGAATTCTTGGCTGCATAGTTTTCTGATTCAGCACATTGAGTATATCTTGCCACTCCTTTCTGGCCTGCCAAGACTCTGTGTGTAGGTCTGCTGCAAACCTGATCTTTGTTGTCTTCCCTTGTTGGTTAAGGACTTTTTTCCCTGGCTGCATTCATGATTCTTTCCTTGCCTGAGTATTTTGTGAATTTGAATATGATATTCCTTTTACTGGTGGATTTTTATGGAATCTTATGAGAGTCCTCTGTGCTTCCTGGACTTTAATGTCTGTGCCTTTTCCTAGGTAAAAAATATATATATATCCGCTATGATTTGCTGACTTAACACTTCTATCGCTTTGTCTCTGTCTTCATCTTCTGGGAGCCCTCTGATTCTGATGTTGTCCTTTTTAATGAGACAGGGTTAGGTGTAGGTTGAGGGTTAGGGTTAGGGTTAAGGTTAGGGTTAGACTTAGGACCCAGGATGCTCCAGGCACTGAAACCCCAACAGTGCACTTGTCTCCATGAAGGGCTGAGTGGAGTTCACAAGGGAGGGTACCAGTCAGGATTAGTGTTTGGGTTCCAAGACCGACAACTCTATGGGACGTTCTTCAGGGAGGCCTAAGAAATACTCTCTTGTAGGCACACTCACGCTTTGGAAATCACATGGTGATGTTTCAGGTTCCATGCCAAGTGTTTCTGCACCTATTTTCGAACCCGTGTGCGTGTTGTAGTCAGACTTTGGAATTGGGTCCCATGGGGAGAGAGCCATAGCTATGGTTAGGGTTCGGACCAGGGACATCGACAGGGCTGAGACGACACCAGTATCATGAATTCCATGGAGGACTGAGGTGACGGCACATGCACAGCTGTGGGCCTGCTGTAGAGTTAGTGTGATAGATAGGGTTAGGAGCAGGTTGAGGGCTAGGGTTAAGATTACAGTTAGGGTTAGGGTATGTCCCAGGAGACTCCAGGCACTGATCCCACATCAGAGCAACTGTCTCCCCGAAGGGCCGAGTGGAGTACACAAGGGAGGATGCAGGTCAGGATTAGTCTTTGTGTTCCAAGTCCAGACAAAGGTATGGGCCACCCTTCAGGGAGGCCTCAGGAATTCTCTTGGGCAGCTGCAGCCAGGCCTTTGAAAGGACATGGTGATGTCCCAGGTTTTTTGCCGAGTGATTCTGTACCGCTTCATGCACCCAGACTCGTGGTGCTTTCAGACTTTGGTATTGGGTCCCCATGGGGAGAGACCTTAGCTAAATTTAGGGTTCGATTGAGTGACATCACCAGTGCCGAAGCGAATCCAGTCTTGTGTTCTCCATGGAGGGTTGAAGTGAGGGCCCATGTGAAGGTGCAGGTCATGAGTAGGCTTTGAATTGGGATAGGGTTAGGGTTGGTTGAGAGTTCTGGCTAGTGTTAGGGTTAGGGTTAGTTTCCAGGGGGATCCAAGCGCTGACCCCACAGCAGTGCAGTTGTCTCCCTGAAGGGCTGAGTGAGGGTACAGTGGACCGTGCTCGTCAGGATTAATTTTTGGGTTCAAAGGCCAGACAACTGTATGGGCCACTGGTCGGGTAGGCTTCAGGAATTCTCAGGGGCAGCTACAGTTGGGCTTGGAAAAAACATAGTGATGTTCCAGGTTCTATGCCAGGTGATCCTGCACCGCTTCAGGACCCCAAGTGTTGGGGTTGTCAGACTTTGGTATTGGGTACCCATGGGGAAAGAGCCTTAGCTAGGGTTAGGGTTCGATCCAGGGACATCGCCAGTGTTGATGAGACCAGTCTCGTGACCTACCTCGAGGGCTGAAGTGGGGGCCCATGTGAGAGTGCGCTTCAAGTGTAGGGTTAGAGTTCGAGATAGGGTTTGGGTTCACCTGAGGGTTCTGGTTAGGGTTTCTGTTAGGTTTAGGTCTCAGGAGCCTCTAGACACTGACCCCAAGGCAGTGCAGATGTTTCCCCGAAGGGCTGAGTTGAAGACACAAGGGAGGGTGCCGGTCAACATTAGGCTTTGGGTTCCAAGGCCAGAAAAATGTACTGGCCACCCCACTGGTAGGCCTCAGGAATCCTCTCATGCAGCTGCAGTCGCAGTTTGCAAATGACATGGTGAATTTCCATGTTCCATGCCGAGTATTTCTGCACTGATTGTTTATCTCATGTGCGTGCTGTTGTCAGACTTGAAATTTATTCCACATGGGGAGAGAGCCTTAGCTAGGGTTAGGGGTCGGTCCTGGGAAGTCACCAGAGCTGAAGCTACTCCAGTTTCATGATCTTCCTAGAGGGCTGAGTGAGGGCCCATGCGAAGTTTCAGGTGAAGTACAGGGTTAGAGTTAGAGATAGGGTTAAGTGTAGGTTGAGGGATATGGTTTGGGTTTGGGTTTCAGTTAGGGTTAGTTCCCAGGAGGCTCCAAGCACTGATTCCACAACAGTACTGTTGTCTACCTGAGGGGCCGAGTGGTGTCCCCAGGGAGGGTTCAGTCAGGATAAGTCTTTGGGTTCCAATTCCAGACAAATGTATGGGAGACACTTCGGATAGGCCTCAGGAATCCTCTCGTGCAGCTGCAGTCGTGCTTTGGAAATGACGTGGTGATGTTCTAAATTCCGTGTAGAGTATTTCTACACTGATCTCGAAACCGTGTGTTTGCTGTTGTCAGTTTTGGAATTGGTTCCCACGGGGTTAGCGCCTTAACCAGGGTTAGGGTTAGGTCCAGGGAAGTCGGCAGGGCTGAAGCGACTCCAGGTTCGTGATCTCCCTCGTGGGCTGAATTGAGGGCCCAGCAATGATGCGGGTCAAGTGTAGGGTTAGAGTTCAAGATAAGATTAGGTTTCGGTTGAGGGTTCTGTTTAAGATTACGTTTAGGGTTAGGGTTAGAATTAGGTCCCAGGAGGCTCCAGGCAATGAAACCACAGCAGTGCAGTTGTCTGCCCACTGGGCTGAGTGTACAAGGGAGGGTGCTAGTCAGGATTATTCTTTTGGTTCCAAGGCCTGACAACTCTATGGGTCACTGGTGTAGTAGGCGTCAGGAATCCTGTCAGGCAGCTATAGCCAGGCCTTCGAAAGCACATGGGGACCTTCCAGGTTCTGTCCTGAGTGATCCCGCACCACTTCTGGAGCCCAGGCATGTGGTGTTGTCAGACTTTGGTATTGGGTCCACATGGGGAGAGAGCCTTAGCTATGGTTAAGGTTCTGTCCCTGGACGTCGCCAGGTCTGAAGCGACTCTGGTCTCGGGATGTCCCTCCAGGGATGAAGTGAGAGCCCATGCGACGGTGATGGTCAAGTGGAGCGTTAGTGTTTGAGATAGGATTAGGTTTCGGTTGAGGGTTCTGGTTAGGCTTAGGTTTAGGGTAGTGTTAGGACCCAGGATGCTCCAGTCGCTGAACCCACAGCAGTGCAGTTGTCTTCCCGAAGTAATAAGGTGAGGGCACATGGTAGGGTGCTGGTCAGGATTAGTCTTGGGCTTCCAAGACCACACAACTCTTTGGGCCACTGGTCAGTGAGGCCTCTGGAATCTTCTCGGGATGCCGCAGCCGGGTCTTTGAAAGGACGTGGTGTTGTTCCAGGTTCTATGCCGAGTGATCCTGCACCGCTTCTGGACCCCAGGTGCATGGTGTTGTCACACTTGGTTTTGGGTCCCCATGGGGAGAGAGGCTTAGCTAGGGTTAGCTAGGGTTAGGGTTTGGTCCAGTGACATCGCCAGGGCTGAAGCAACTCCAGTCTTGTGATCTCCCTCGAGGGCTGAAGTGAGGGCCCATGCGACGGTGCAGGTCAAGTGTAGGGTTAGGGTTACAGATAGGGTTAGGTGTATTGTGAGGGTTATGTTTAGGGTTAGGGTTAGGTCCCAGGAGTCTCTAGACACCCCACAGCAGAGCAGTGTCTCCCCAAAGGTCTGAGTGGAGTATACAATGGAAGGTGCCTGTCAGGATTAGTTTTTTGGTTCCAAGGCCAGACAATTATATGGGCCACCTTTCGGTTAGGCCTAAGAAGTCCTCTAGTGTAGCTGTCATAGCTCTTTGGAAATGACGTTGTGATGTTACACGTTCCATGGCGAGTATTTCTCCACCGATTCTTGAACGTGTGCGTGTTGTTGTCAGACTTTGGAATTGGGTCCCCATGGGAAGAAAGCCTTACCTAGGGTTAGGGTTCAGTCCAGGGACATTGCCAGGGCCAAAGTGATACCAGTGTTGTTAATCCATGGAGGGTGACATGAGGGCACATTCATGGCTGTGGGTCTGGTATAGAGTTAGTGTGATAGATCGGGTCAGGTGTAGGGTGGGTTATGGTTAGGGTTATGGTTAGGGTCAGGGTTATGTCCCAGGAGCCTCCAGGTACTGAACCCACAGCAGAGGAGTTGTCTCCCTGAAGGTTTCAGTGGAGTACACAAGGTAGGGTGCCGGTCAGGATTAGTCTTTGGGTTCCATGGCCAGTCAAATGTATGGCCCACCCTTCTGGTGGGGCTCAGGAATCCTCTCGTACAGCTGTCTCCCCGAAGAGCTGAGTGGAGTACACAAGGGAGGTTTCCAGTAAGGATTTGTCTTGGGTACAAAGTCCAGACAAGTGTATGGAATGCTCTTCTTGTAGTACTCATAAATCCTCTGTTGTAGCTGCAGTCGTGCTTCAGATATGACATGGTGATGTTCCATGTTATGTTGAGTATTTCTGCACCGATTCTGGAACCCATGTACGTGCTGTTATCAGACTTTGGAATTGGGTCTCCATGGGGAGAGAGCCTTAGCTAGTGTTAGGGTTCAGTACAGGGACGTCGCCAGGGCCGAAACGATACCATTCTCGTGAATTCCATGGAGGGCTGAAATGTGGGCACATGGGCGGGTGTGGGTCTGGTTTAGAGTTAGTGTGAGAGTTCGTGTTAGGTTTAGGTGTAGCGTTAGGGTTACGTTTCTGTTTATGGTTGAGATTAGTTCCCAGGAGGTTCTAGACCCTGAACCTACAGCAGTGCAGTTGTTTCCCCGAATGGCTGACTGGAGTGCAGAAGGAAGGGTACTGGTCAGCATTAGTCTTTGCGTTCCACGGCCCCACACCTATATCCGCACTCTTCGGTAGGCCTCAGGAATCCTCCTGTGCATCTGAAGCCCTGCTTTGGAAATGACATGGTGATGTTCCACGCTTCACACATAATTATCCTGCACCGCTTCTCCACCAATTGTGCCTGCTCTTGTCAGACTGTGGAAATTTGGTCTCCATATGCAGAAAGCCTTAGCTACAGTTAGGGTTTTGGCCAGGGAAATCTCCAGGGCTGAAGTGACACAAGTTCTGTGATCTCCCTGAATCGATGATATGAGGGCACACGCATGGTGCGAGTCAGGTGTAGGGTGAGTGTTAAAGATGAGGTGAGGTTTAGGTTCACGTGTATACTGTGGGTCACTGTTAAGATTAGGGCTTGGTCACAGGAGGCTCCTGGCACTATACCCCCAGTAGGGCCATTGTCACCCCACAAGGCTGAGTAGAGGGGTCTAAGGAGGTTCCCAGTCAGGCTGAGTTTTGGGTGCCAGTGCCACTCCTCGGTTAGACCTCAAGAAGTCCCCTGTGGAGCTCCTTCTGGTCTTTGGAAATGACATTGTGATATTCCAGGTTCCATGCTGAGTAATCCTCCTCCGCTTCTGGGCCCCAAGTCCGTCATGTCCTCAGACTTGGGAATTGGGTCCCCATTAGGAGAAAGCTCTTGCCAAGGTTAAGGTTCGTTCCATGGATGTTGCCAGGGCCAAAGCGACACCAGTGCCATGATCACCCTGAGGGCTGAATGACGGTCCATGCACGGGTGCGGGTCATGTGTAGGGTTAGGTTTAGAGTTGGGTTGAGGTTTAGTTTGAGCGGTATGTGAGTGTCACAGTTAAGGTTAGGGTTAGGTCCCAGGAAGCTCCAAGCGCTGAACCTCCGCTGGGTAGTGGTCTCCCCAGAGGATTGTGTGTGGGCCTCATCAGAACGGGCTGTTCAGGCTTAGTCTTTGTGTTCCAGGAGCAGCCTCGTGTGTGTGCCATCTTCAGTTGGGCCTCATCAGCCCCCTTGTGCTGCTCCATGCGGGCATTGGAAATTTCATGATGATGTTCGAGGTTCCATGTCGAGTAATTCTGTACCGCTTTGGGCCATTTGTTTGTGGTGTTCTCAGAGATAGGAATTGGGTCCCCATCTAGAGAGATTCTTAACTAGGGTTAATGTTCTGACCAGGGACTTCACCAGTGTGTATGTGACACCATTCCTGTGTGTCGTGTGCGTTGGGTTAGGGTTTGGGATTGGGTTTGGTGTTAGGTGTTAGGGTTATGGTTAGGGTTGTTGTTAGGGGTTACTGTTAGGGGTTAGAGTTAGGTTTATGCATTAGGGTTATGTTTAGGGTTATGGTTAGTGTTTAGTGTTATGGTTAAGTGTTAGGTTTAGGCATTAGGTTTGGGCTTGAGTTAGGCTTAGGTTTAGGGTTATGGTTTGGGTTTGAGAGTTAGGGTAATGGTTAGATGGTGGGCTTAGGGTAAGTTGATAGCATTAGTGTTAGGGTTTGCGTTAGGTTTAGGGATAAAGTGAGGTCTAGGTCTAGGACTTGGGTTCGGGTTATGGGTGTGGAGATTCGATTAGCGGTTAGCGTTAGGGTTAGTGTTCGAGTTTTATGGTTAGGGTTAGGGTTAGTGTTAGGTGTTATAATTTTAGGGTTAACGGGTAAAGTAGAGCATTAGGGTTATGGTTTTAGGGTTAGAGTTATATGGTTAGGGTTAGAGGTTTAGGCACAAGATCACAGTTAGTTCAGGGATTGTTTACTTTCTCAGTTCGGTAGGGTTAGGTTTGGGTTTAGGTGTAGGGATAGGGACAGGGTTTAGTATTAGGGTTATGGTTAGGGTTAGCTGTTATGTTTAGGTGTTGGGATTTGGGTTAGTGTTAGGGTTAGGTCAAGGACAAGAATTAAGTTATGTTTGCACTCCCACTTGGAACGGGGAGATGTTTATGCGTAGACATCGACCTGGATCTGGGAGGGAGTGTGTTCAATCTTTTCGCCCCTGTCTCTCTGCACCGGAGGTTTTTTTGCCTTGCCCCATTCTTGCTTGGCTCTGGACTGTTTCACATCGCCACCCTGCCTCTCTAGGTATGATAGGATTTCACGTACTGCCTCATCTGTTTTTGATGCATCAGGTGCATAGTTTTAATCTCTATATCATTTGTTTCTTTTTTGATTTTAATTATTTTCTTTATTCTGTCCTTTGTGAGTTTTGTTTGTTGTCCTTTGTCTGGTTTTTATTTTATAAAGTTATGGAGTTTACTTCAGTGTGTTTTTTTTTTTTGTTTCTTTTTGCCTGAGGCAGACTTGTATTGTTATAAACTTCCCTGTTAGAACCAGTTTTCCTGCTTTACAGAAGTTTGGATTCTTCTGTTTTCATTTTCATTTGTTTCCATGTTTTTTTTTATTTTCTCTTTGATTTGTTGGTTGAGCCATTGTTTGTTTAGTGGCATGTTAACTTCCATGATTTTGTGCCTTTTCCAGATTTTTTTTCTTGTTGTAGAGTTCTAGTTTCATAGCTTTGTGGTCTGAAAAGACACATGGTATGGTGTCAATCGGTTTGATTTTGTTTTGGCTTGTTTTATGACCTAATATCGAGTGTGGAGAATGTTATGTGCACGTGAAAAGAATGTGTATTGTGCTGTTTTAGGATGGAATGTCTAAAATATGTCGGTTAAGTCCATCTGGTCTACTCTATCATTCAAAATCTCTACTTCTTTGCTGATTTTCTGATGGAAATATCTCTCCATTGATGTAATTGGGGTGTTAAAGTGCCCTACTATTATTGGATGACTATCAATTCTTTAGTTTTGGACTGTTTTGTGTATTTGGATGCTCTCAGGTTGAGCGCACATATGTTTACAATTGTTCTATCTTTTTGTTCGATTGTATCTTTTATTATTATAGTGTCCTTTGTCTCTTGTTACAGTTTTATTTTTAAATCTATTTTGTCTGATAAAGGTACTGCTAGTGCAGATTTCTTTTGAAACCTTAGTTCTATAATTAGTCTCTTGTAGGTAGAAGATAGATGGGTCCTATATATTTACTCATTCTATCACCCAGTGCTTTTTATTATGAAGAGAGTGAGCACAGGCATGGGAGAGCGGGGTGGGGGGAATGAGGGAAGAGAGAGACAGAGAGAGAGTGAGAGAGAGAATGAGAATGTGAATGAATCCTCACCAAGTTCCATGTTCAGTGCAGAGCCCAGTTGGGGCTCAATCCCATGATCCTGCAATCATAGCCTGAACCGAAATCAAGAGTCGAAATCTCAAGCGATTGAGCCATCCAGTTGCCCCTATCTGTCACCCAGTGCCTTTGATTTGAGAATTTATTCTGTTTCTATTCAATGTAATTGATAGACATGTACTTGTCCTATTATTACTTGATATTGGTTATTTCTGATTTTTTCTGATCCTTTGTTCTCTTTCTCTTTTTTTGATTTGCTGGGTTTCTTCACAATTTCACAGTTGAAATTGTTTGTCTTTATACTCTGCATATGTATTAGTAGTGTTTGATTTGTGGGTATTATTAGGTTTGTACCTAACCACTTCTGTATATAGGAGTCTAAATTAAGTTGATAGTTGTTTAAGTTTGAACCAGTTGTTTACTCCTCTCCTTCCCGTGTTGTAGCTATGTAGTGTTCCTATTTTGAAACCTTTCATATTGTGAATACCTTGACTGATGTTTTACAGATATACTCATTTTTATTGCTTTTGCGTTTCACACTTTAATATTGTCACTTTCGGTGTTTCTTTTCCACTTAAAGAGTCCCCTTTAACATTTCTTGCAAGGGTGGTTTGTTGATTGTGAACTCGCTTAGTATTTATTTGGGAACCTCTTGATCTCTCCTTCCATCTGAATGATAGTTTGCTGGATAGACTCTTTGGCTGCAGATGTTTTCCATTCGGCACCTTTACCAAACCGTGCTGCTCACTTACGGTTTCAAAGTTTCTTCTGAAATACATCCAGTGATAACTTTATGGGGTTTCCCTTGTAGGTAACTGTCAACTTTTGTTTTCTTGCTGTGAAAATTTTTCTTTATCACGACATTTTGGGTTTTAATTACTATACGACTTGGTGTGGATCTGCTTCTGTTGAATATAATGGGGGTTCTTTTTGCCTCCTGCTCTGTATCTCTTTCCTTCCCCGCATTAGGGAAGTTTTCATTTATTGTGTCTTCAAATAAATTTTTGGATTCTATTTCTCAGAGTTCTGAGAATGAGAAATAGGACAGAAAAGACTTATTGAAGGTTCTCTGATGAGTCACTGGCTTTGCATGCGTGGAGGATAGATTTGAGACTCAAATGAACAACCTACCTTTAACTTCTAAGAACTAGAAGAAAAAAACAATCTGTGCCCAATGTTCTCAAAAGGGAGAAATTAATCCATATGAGAGTGGAAACCAATGAAACAGACCATGAAATCAATAGAAAATATGAAGAAGACCAACAGTGGGTTTTCAGAAGAGTGAAACAAAATTGTCAGGACTATACATAGACTATGCTAAGACATAAAGAGGACCAAATTCAAAAGAATTATAAATAAAAGAGAAGATATTATGCCTTATACCAAAGAAACATAAAGCAGACAAAGTGGCAACTATGTCCAAATTAGATGACAGAAAACTACCTACCTAGAAGAAATGGATAGGTTCTTAGAAACGCACAACCTACCAAGATTGTATCAGGAAGATATGGAAGGTTTGCACAGACCCATTAAAGGAAGACTGTATCAATACAAGAAGATAACCAATGTAAGTAAATTGAATCAGTAATCGATGTTCTGCCAAGGAAGAAAACCCCAGGGCCAGGTGGATTCATTGGTGAATTTAACCAAACTTTGTAGAAGAACTAACAGCAGTCCTCTCATTGATTCAAAAGGAATGAACACCACCAAACTCATTTCATGAGACTGGAATTGCCCTGGTAGGAAGCCAGAAAGGATACTACCTGAACAGAAATCTATAGGCCAGTATCCCCGTGATGAATATAGATGAATCATTCCCAGTAACATACAGGCAAACCAAATTCAGGATCACATGAAAAGGATCATTGACCGTGATGAAGGGTTTTTTCCCTGTAAAGGCAGGATGTTTCAGAAATGCATATCAATAAATGTGACCCCTCACATAATTGAATGAAATAAAAATCAACCAGAAACCAGACTCTTAACTATAAATAGCAAATGGAGGGTTACTATAAGTGAGGTGGGCAGGGGAATGGGTTAAATGGGTGATGGGCTATGGAGGGCGCTAGCAGTGAGGATCACTGGGTGTTGTATGTAAGTGATGGATGACTACATTCTATACCTGAAATTAACATACACTGTATGTTAACCAATTGGAATTTAAATAAAAACTTGAAAAAATAAATACTGAAGAAATGCATACATAAATTTAAACTAAACTAAATAAATACATTTTATTTTATTTTTTTTCAATATATGAAGTTTATTGTCAAATTGGTTTCCATACAACACCCAGTGCTCAATCCAAAACGTTCCCTCCTCAATACCCATCACCCACCCTCCCCTACCTCCCACCCCCCATCAACCCTCAGTTTGTTCTCAGTTTTTAACAGTCTCTTATGCTTTGGCTCTCTTCCACTCTAACCTCTCTTTTTTCCTTCCCCTCCCCCATTGGTTTCTGTTAAGTTTCTCAGGATCTACATAAGCGTGAAACCATATGGTATCTGTCTTTCTCTGTATGGCTTATTTCACTTAGCATAACACTCTCCAGTTCCATCCGTGTTGCTACAAAGGGCCATATTTCATTCTTTCTCATTGCCATGTAGTACTCCATTGTGTATAGAAACCACCGTTTCTTTATCCATTCATCAGTTGATGGACATTTAGGCTCTTTCCATAATTTGGCTATTGTTGAGAGTGCTGCTATAAACATTGGGGTACAAGTGCCCCTATGCATCAGTACTCCTGTATCCCTTGGGTAAATTCCTAGCAGTGCTATTGCTGGGTCATAGGGTAGGCCTATTTTTAATTTTTTGAGGAACCTCCACACTGTTTTCCAGAGCGGCTGCACCAATTTGCATTCCCACCAAGCGTGCAAGAAGGTTCCCGTTTCTCCACATTCTCGCCAGCATCTATAGTCTCCTGATTTGTTCATTTTGACCACTCTGACTGGCCTCAGGTGATATCTGAATGTGTATTTCCCTGATGAGGAGCGACATTGAGCATCTTTTCATGTGCCTGTTGGCCATCTGGATGTCTTCTTTAGAAAAGTGTCTATTCATGTTTTCTGCCCATTTCTTAACTGGATTACTTGTTTTTCGGGTGTGGAGTTTGGTGAGCTCTTTATAGATTTTGGATACTAGCCCTGTGTCCGATATGTCATTTGCAAATATCTTTTCCCATTCCGTTGGATGCCTTTTAGTTTTGTTGGTTGTTTCCTTTGCTGTGGAGAAGCTTTTTATCTTCATAAGGTCCCAGTCGTTCATTTTGCTTTTAATTCCCTTGCCTTTGGGGATGTGTCAAGTAAGAAATTGTTACGGCTGAGGTCAGAGAGGTCTTTTCCTGCTTTCTCCTCTAGGGTTTGGATGGTTTCCTGTCTCACATTCAGATCCTTTATCCATTTTGAGTTTATTTTTGTGAATGGTGTGAGAAAGTGGTCTAGTTTCAATCTTCTGCATGTTGCTGTCCAGTTCTCCCAGCACCATTTGTTAAAGAGACTGTCTTTTTTCCATTGGATAATCTTTCCTGCTTTGTCAAAGATTAGTTGGCCATACGTTTACAATAGCATCCAAAACAATAAAATTTATTGGAATAAATTTAGCCAAGGAGGTGAAAGATCTCTACAGATAACTACAAAACCTGTGTGCAGAAATAGAAGAAATTCAATTTGCATGGAAGAAACAGAACACACAAGTCAGTGAAAAGCCACCCCATGTCCATCTGTAGGAGGAATTAATACAGATACAGCGTCCATACTACTCAAAGCCCTCTAGAGATTCAGTGCTATCTCTATCAAGACTCCGATGCAATTTTTATGCAATTAGAAACACATATCCTCAAATGTATTTGGAACCACAAAAAGACCCTAAGTAGCCAATGCAAGAAAGGACAAAATAGGAGGCATCACACTTCTCGATTTCAAGCTTCATTCTAACACAAAGAAGTCAGTTATGTTACTGGCATAAGCACACACATAAGACAATGGAATGGAAATTGAGAGCCCAATCTAAACCCGTGCATGCACAGTCAACTAGTATTTGACAAGGGAGTCAAAAATACACAGTGGAGAAGAATAGTCTCTTGAATAACTGGTGCTGGGAAAATTGGATATTCACATGTACAAGAATAAAGGTTAGCACTGTATATTACACCACTCCCTAAAGAGTCAAAGGAAGAAACATAGATGTGGTTAGAGAGAAACAGTGACAAAGAGGAAGTACAAAGAGGAAGGTAGACACCTGCTCGAGGTATGTGGATGGCATTAGATGCATCAGGGGAGAGGGGATGTATGAGATGGCTCTGCGTGCTGGGGCAGAAAGGGATTGTATCGTGGGCATCAGAGTTCCATGACCCCAAGACTCCAACATCCCTGGGTCCAAGCTCTGCAGAAGCCATTGGAATTGAACAGAAGAGTATCCCTCATTTCTTCTGGAATTGTGAGGCTCAGCCTCATGTTCTGTCATGGAGAGGGATGTCTTGAGGGAGATTGTGCTGCTCTTTGGCAGGTATACTCCAAGTCTGCCCTGTGGGAAGGTGTCCTGGGGCCATCTCTCTCACTGCCCCAGGCCCTGTTGGATTTCCCCCCTCCCCCACCAGCTGGCCTTCCTCAAGTGCTGAACCCAGGTATCAGGCATCATGTTGCTCCCAGGTCCTGAAGTCTGTACCTGGCAGAGGTGGACTGCTGATATTGATTTTTAAAAATTGACAATAAGGTCCATATCCTCCCTCTGGGACTAGCGGTGTGCCTCCCAATCGTGGGTTGCTATCCTCCTGTCCACAACTAATCTGAGGATTCCAGAAGGTAGGTGAACACTTTAAAACACTCTAGTCTTCTCTTAAATCAAATTCAAAGACACTTTCTTGTCCCAGATTTTTTTTAATGCTGAAGAGATGGCAATTAGTAATTGAAGGCATAACGGTCCTATAGGATATTTACCTATATGACTGGTGGACATTATTTCATCCATCCATGTCCCTAAAGCACATTTCATTGGAAATATTATCCAAGGATACATACTGTAAATTCACAACTGATTCATAGCTCCCTGTAAGTTTCATTCTGACCTTGTCACATATGTGTCATCAAAGATATTATTAGTGACTTTTCAGATAAGCTCTTCACATCAAGATGGTGATGTTAGAAAATCTGGTATAAATGGAATTTCACAAATTCCAAATTAGGAATTATTTTTCATTTTTAATGTTTCTTTTTTCTTTTTTTGAGAGAGCCCGAGCTGGGGAGGGGGGAGAGAGTGGGAGATACTGAAACTAAGGCAGGCTCGAGGCTCTGAGCTCTCAGGACAGAGCCTGACGCAGGGCTCAAACTCATGGACTGCAAGATCACGACTTGCGTCAAAGTCGGACGCTTAACCGACTAAGCCACCCAAACGCCCCAGGAATTATAGTTGATTGGCAAAGAAGGAGAAATTAAAAATAGTGTAAAGGATGTCTATTTTTAATTGAAATATTGTTCACACATTTGTTGTATGAGTTTTAGGCATACATTGTAGTCATTCCATATGTCTATAAATTATATTGTACTTAAGCACAAGTGTAGCTATCCTGTGAAAGCATGCAACAGTATTATTACAGGATTGACTCCATTGCATTGGCTGTCCCTTGTATCCCTAGGACTCATTCATTCCATAGCTGATGCCGGTATCTCTCTCAAAGGTGTTCATTCTTTATCTAACCTAAGTATTTTGGTGGTAAACACAATTACCACTTGCTCAGCAAGTGTAAATTGGCGGTCTATTTTTCTGTGAACATTGCTTAAAACATTACAAATGATGTCATTACGTTAATAAATTCGGTTTCATTCTTCACTCACAGGAAGGAGAAGGAAAAGATTTCTTTGTGTCCCAGGCCCTGTCATTAAAACCTTTCCCAATGTGGAGAACAGGTTTAGTTGCCCAGGCACTTTCAGTGTCTCAGCTGAGTGACCAGGGCCTTCCACATTGCAAAAATGCCCATGATGGCCAACAGAGAGAGCTCGAGCACCGCAGACCCGGAGAGGCGGGTTTCTCTGCCCAGGCAGTGACGGCCAGCAGAGGGCGCAACATCGGCTTTTCTGACCCAGAGCACCTCAGAGCAGGAAGGGCGTTGATTGCTCCCAGAGTACTCAGAGCCTCTGCCGCTGCCTCAGTACAGAGAGCAGAGCTGCATTTCCAGCAGGTTGTGCCGCCCGCCCCAGGGGAGATCTTGGGAGCTTTGTAGCAACTTGGCATCTCCTGAGTCGCCAGAGAGAATTTGCCTTATTGTACTGAGTGCTGAGGAGTGGGCGCTGGGTGGCTTCCCTGGGCAAGCTGGTTGCTGAGCTGCACAGGCCCTTGCATTTTCTGGGCTGTTCCCGTGTTTCATTCCTCCCCTTCCCGGACAGTATTTGAACAAGACATATTTTATTAAAGGTCTCGTGGATTGCGGAGTCCCACGACATCACCTCATCGATGCAGTCGATGGTTTGTTCCAGATTCAGGCTTGTTTCCGGGAAGAAACCCTGACAGAAATTCAGAAGAATGGGAGCTGCATTCCGTTAGGACATGAATACATGAAATGCTCGTCTTGGGAACTCCTAGAAGAATGAGCTGGGACCCACTTTCCGAGTCCTGCTAGAACCAGTGACCGAGGTAAGGGCACAAACTGTCCCCCACATCATACATGCCTTTTAAAAAGTTTCATGGTTATTTTTCCAACCTAATTAAGTGATTGCAAACTACAGAAAACCTGGTAGGTACCTGTCATTAACGTACGTTATCTTTAATTTAAATTGCAGTGAGTAAAGTTACAGTGTAGTATTAGTTTCAGGTGTAAAATATAGAGCAACCCTTCCACACGTCATCCGGTGCTCATCCCAGGTGTACTTCTTAATCCCCAGCAGCTGTTTCACCCATTCCCCACCTTGCTCTGGAAGCCCTGTTTGTTTCCTAGTTAAGAGTCTGTTTGTCACTGTCTCCTCCCCGCCCCCCCCCGCGCTTTGTTTTGTTTTATTTCCATGTGTTAGTGAAATCATCTGGTATTTGTCTTTGTCTGAAAGGCTTATTTCACTCAGGGTAACATTCTGTTGCTCCATCCAGCTCACGGCAAATGGCAAGATTTCATGTTTTTACGGCCTAGTAATATTACATTCCATATACCACATCTCAATTTATTCATCAATTGATGGATACTTGGATAGTTTCTGTAATTTGGCTGTTGTAGGAAATGCTGCTGTAAACATCATGGTGCATGTATCCCTTTGAAGATTTTGTATTCTTTGTGGAAATACCTTGTAGTGAAATTGCTGGATCGTAAGGTACTTCCTTTTCCAGTTTTTTTTTTTTTTTTGAGAAATCTCCATAATGTTTTCCATACTGGCTGCACCAGTTTGCATTCTTACCCACAGCAAGAGGGTTATTCTTTCCCCACATCCTTGGCAACACCTGCTGTTTCATCCTTCATTGATTTTCGTCATTGTGACAGATGTGATGTGTTATCTCATTGTACTTTTGAATTGTATTTCCCTGAAGATCAGTATTGTTGAGCATTTTTTCATGTGTCTCTTGGCCATGTATATGTCTTCCTTCGGGAAATGTCCATTTTTGTCTTCTGCCCATTTTTAATCAGATTTCTCATTTTTTGGGTGCTGTATAACTGTATATATTTTGGGCACTAACCCTTTATCTGATGTCGTTTGCAAATATCATTCTGTAGGTGTTTTAGTTTTGTTGATTATTTCCTAGGTGACGGAAGGTTTTAATTTTTATGAAGTCTCATTATTTTTGCTTGTGTTTCCCTTACCTCTAGAGATATATCTACAAAGACGTTTGTACAGGCAATGTCAAATAAGATACTACCCGTGTTATCCTCTGGGATTTTTATGGTTTCGGGTTTCACATATAGGTCTTTATCCATGTTGGATTTATTTTTGTGTATGTTGTAAGAAAGCGGTCCATTGTTGTTTTTGTTTTGTTTTGCAGGATGCTGTCCAGTTTTTCCAAAACCATGTGTTGAGGAGCCTTTTTTTAAGTTTATTTACTTATTTTTGATAGAGCATGAAGAAGAGGGGCAGAGAGAAATGGAGACAGAGAATCCCACGCATGCTCTGCACTGCCCTGAGATCATAACCTGAGCTGAATTCACAATCACACGCTTTGTTGACTGAGCCACCCCTGTGCCCAAGACTATCTTTTTTTCCATTGGATGTTCTTTCCTGCTTTGTTGAGAATTAATTGACCATATAGGTGTGAGTTCATTTCTGCATTTCTATTCTATTGATCTATGCCTCTGTGTGGTGTTGTTGTTGTTGTTGTTGTTGTTGTTGTTGTTGTTGTTTTGCCAGTTCCATACTGTTTTGATCAGTATAGCTTTGTAATATAACCTAAAGTCTGGAATTGTGATGTCTCCAGCTTTGCTTTTCTTCTTCAAGTTTGTTTTGGCTGTATGGGGACTTTTGTTATTCCATACAAATTTTGAGATTATTTGTTCTTGTTCTGTGACAAATGTTTTTGTTAGTGTGATAGGGATTTCATTATATGTGTAGATTGTTTTGAGGAGTGTAGACATTTTAACAGTATTTTGTACTTCCCATCCATGAACATGAAATGTATGTCCATTTCTTTGTGTCTTCTTCCATTTATTTCATCAATGTTTCATAGACTTTAGAGTACAGGTCTTTCAACTCTTTGGTTAGGTTTATTCCTGGTTTCTTGTGGCATTTGTGAGCCTGTCAATGGGATTGATCCCTTACTTTCTCTCTGTGTTAATTCATGATTTGTGTTAGAAATGCAATACATTTATGTAGCTTGATTTCTGTATATTGTGACTTGTGGAATTCATATATCAATTCTAGCAAGTTTTAAGGGAATCTTTCATGTTTTTTATAGAACACATCATGTCAGTTCCAAATAGCGAAAGTGCTACATCTTCCTTGCCGATTTGGATGGCTCTTATTTCTTTTTGTTGTCTGAGTGCTGTGGTTAGGGTTTCCTGTACTATGTGGAATAACAGTGGTGAGAGGGGTCATCCCTGTTTTGTCCCTGACCTTGGAGGAAAAATTTTCAATTTTTCCCCATTGAGGTGAGATGAGCTGTGGGTTTTTCCTAGATGACCTTTATTATGTGCAGGTAGGTTGAGTCTCAATGTACTTTGCTGAGGGGTTTTATCATGAATGGATGTGACTTTTTGTCAAATAGTTTTCCTGCATCTGTTGAAAGCATCGTATTGTTCTTATCCTTTCTTCTATTACTGTGGTGCATCATGTTGATTGATCTGTGAATGTGGAACCACCCTTGCAGCCCAGGAATATATCCCACTTGATTATGGTAAACGATTCTATTAATGTATTGGCGACTTTAATTTGAAGGTATTTTAATAAGAATTTCTGCATACATAGTCATCAGGCTATCGGGCTGCAGTTTTATTTAAAAATTTTTAAAACATTTTTTAAATGTTTATTTCTTTCCTTTGAGTACATAAAAGTGAGGGAGGGGCTCAGAGATAGGGAGAGAGAGAATCCTGGCCATGCCCTACACTGTCATGGCAGGGTCCAACATGGGACTCAAACCCACGCACCGCAAGATAATGTCCTAATCCGAAATTAAGAGTTGAACAGTAAACAGCCCGAGTCACACAGGCGCCCCACCAGTTTTCGGTTTTAGTGGAGGCTTTATCTGGTTTTGGTATCAGGGTAATGATGGCCTCTTACGATGAAATTATAAGTTTTCCTTCTTTTTTATTTTTCGTAATAATTCGAGGAGAATACATATTACCTCTTTCTTAAATGGATGGTAGAATTCATCAGTTAAACCATCTGGCCCAGAACTCTTGTGTTCTGAGTAATAAAAAACTCTGAGATTTTTTTATTACTGATTTGATTTCTTTCTGTTTTCAGATTTTATGTATCTTCCTGTTTCAGTTTTGGTAGTTTGTGTGTTTATAGGAATTTGTCCATTTTTCTCAGAGTTTCCAATTTGTTGCATATAGTTGTTCATAATATTAACTTCTAACTGTATTTTTGTGGTGTGGACTGTTATTTCTCCTTTCTTATTTGTGATTTTATTTATTTGAGTCCTTTCTCTCTTCTTACTCAAAAGTCTGCCTAGAAGTTTTCATGTTGATTACTGTTTTCAAAGAACCAGCCCCTGGTTTCATTGATTTTGACTAGTGTCTTTTTGGTTTGAATATCCCTTATTTCCCTGTGAATCTCTATTACTTCCTTCCTTCTGCTGTTCTTCTTCTGATATGTGACCTAGAATATGATCAATTCTGGAGAATGTCCCATGTGCGCTTGAAAAGAATATGTACTCTGCCATTTTAGTATGGAGTGTTCTAAATATATCTGTTAAACCCATCAGGTCCAGTGTGTCATTCAAAGCCATTGTTTCCTTGTTGATTTTCTGTTTACAGCTTCTGTCCATTGATGTGAGTGATGTGCTAAAGTCCTCTACTATCGTTATATTATAAAAAATGAGTTCCTTTATGGTGGTTGTTAAATATTTTATATACTTAGTGATCGCATGTTGGGTGCATCAAAATTTACAATCATTGGATCTTCTTGTTTCATTGTCCCCTTTAGTATGAGATAGCGTCCGTCTTCATCTCTTGTTATGGCTTTATTTATTTATTTATTTACTTACTTATTCATTTATTTATTTATTTATTTTAATTTAAGTCATAGTTGACATACAGTGCATTCTCGGATTTGGGAGCAGAATTTGGTGATTCATCCCTTACATACAATACCCAGTGCTCATCACAACAAGTGCTCTCCTTAATACTCATCTGACATCTAGCCCAGCGCTGACCCATTTCCCTCCATCAACCTTCGTTTTTTTTCTCTAACATTAAGAGATTCGTGTGGTTTGTTACCACTCTTCTCGTTTCCTTCCCCCTTCCCATGTTTTCATCTGTTTTGTTTCTTCAATTCCACATGAGTGAAATCCTATATTTGTCTTTCTCTGATTGACATATTTCACTTAGCATAATACATTCTAGCTCCATCCACATCATTGCAAATGGCAAGATTTCATTCTTCTTGAAGTTGAGTTATATTTCTTTGTATATACATATGTTTGTATGTATGAACGTACACATATGCACATATATATATGCGTATACATACACACACACACACACACACACACACACACACACAAACCACTTCTTTATACCTTCATCAGTTGATGGATACTTGGGCTTTCTCTGTAGTTTGGCTACTGTTGATAATGCTGCTATAAATACTGGGTTCATGAAATGTCACTATTAGGTATTTACCCAAAGTGTACCAAAATAGAGTCTCGGTTTTAAAGGTTATTTTGCCTGATATAAGTATTGCTACTGGCTTTCTTTTGACATTATTGGCATAATAAATGTTTCTTTATTCCCTCACTTTAAATCTGAAGGTGGCTTAAGTCCAAATAAATCTTTGTAGACAGCATCTAGATAGGTGTTGTTTTTGTTTGTTTGTTTGTTTTGTCCATTCTGACGCCCTATCCAATGTCTTATGATTGGAGCATTTAGTCCATGTACATTTAGAGTGGTTATCAATAGGTATATATTTAGTGCCATTCTTCTAGTTGTTTTGCCATTGTTTCTTGGTGTTTTCTCTGATCCTTTCTTGTCTGTAACACTTTTAGTCCTAGATTTCCACTCAAAGAGCCCGATTTAAATATTCTTTTCTTTTGACTGGTAGTACATTTCTTTACTTCTTTTTAATATCTCTCTTTTTTTTAATTTAAGCTCAAGTTAGTTACTTTATAGTGGAATACTGTTTCAGCAGTAGAATTTAGTGATCCATCAAGTACAAAATATAACCAATACTCATCCCAAGTGCGCCCGTAATGCCCATCACCCATTTAGCCCATACCCCTATTCAATAACCCTCCTGGAACCCTGAGTTTCTTCTCTGTATTTAAGAGTCTCTTATCGTTTGACTCCCTCTCTGTTTGTATCTTATTTTTGCTTTCCTTTCACTACGTTCATCAGTTGTATTAAATTCCACAGATGAGAGAAATCATATGATGTATGTCTTTCTCTGACATATTTTGTTTAGCATAATCAAGTCAGGTTCCATCCATGTTGTTTCAAAGAGCAAGATTTCATTCTTTTTGATCGCCGAGTAATATTCCATTGTATGAATATACCACATCTTCTTTATCCATTCATCTGTCAATGGTCATTTGGGCTCTTTGCATAATTAGCTATTGTTGATAATGTTGCTATAAATATTGCATTGCATGTGCCACTTCGACTCAGCGTTAGTGTATCCTTTGGATAAACACGTGGTAGTGCAATTGCTGGGGCCTAGTGTAGTTCTATTTTTAGTTTTTCTGACAAATCTCCATACTATTTCCAGAGTGGCTACACCACTTTGCATTTCCACCAGCATTTCAAAAGCGTTCCCTTTCTCTGCATCCTTGCCAAATCTGTCTTTTTCGGAGATGTTAATTTTAGCCATTCTGATAGGTGTGAGGGGATATCTCATTGTGGTTTCGATTTGTATTTCAGTGATGACGAGTGAGATTGAGCATCTTTTCATGTGTGACCAATCTGAATGTCATCTTTCTTAAAGTGTCTCTTCACGTCTTTTGCCCATTTCTTCACCGGATTATTTGGTTTTTGGGCGTTGAGTGTGATGATTTTTTATAGATTTTGGATACTAATCCTTTATCTGATATGTCACCTGCAAATATCTTCTCCCATTTCATTCAGTGGCCTTTCAGTTTTGCTGATTGTGTCCTCTGCTGTGCAGATGCTTTTTATCTTGAGGTCCCAATAGTTCATTTTGGTTTTTATTGCCCTTGCTTTGGAGACATGACAAGCAAGAAGTTGTTGTGGCCAGTATCAAGGAGGTAGATTGCCTGTTTTCTCCTCTAGGATTTTGATGGTCCCTTTCTTACATTTATATCTTTCATCCATTTTGAGGTGTGTGTGTGGGGGGGGGTGGTTAAGAACATAGTCCAGGTCCAATCTTCTCACTGTCCAGTTTTCCCAGTACCATTTGCTGAAGAGACTTTTGTTTTTCCATTGGATATTCTTTCCAGTGTTATCAAAGATTACTCGGCCATATGTTTGTGGGTCTATTTATGGGTTCCCTATTCCATTCCATTGATGTCTGTGTCCGTTTTTGTGCCCGTACCATACTGTCTTGATGATTGCGGTTTTCTAATACACCATAAAGTCCAGATTTTAACGTCTCCAGCTTTGTTTTCTTTTTCAACATGACTTTGGCGATCTGGGGTCTTTTCTGGCTCCCTACAAATTTTAGGGTTGTTTGTTCTAGTTCTGTGAGAAATGCTGTTGTTATTTTGATAGGGATTGCATTGAATGTGTCAATTGCTTTGGGTGGTATTGACATTTTAATAATATTTGTTCTTCTTATCCATGAGCATGGAATGTTTTTCCATTTCTTTGTGTTTCTTCCATTTCTTTCATAGATGTTGTATAGTTTGTTCCTTTATTTTTTTAATGTTTGTTTATTTTTGAGAGAGAGAGAGAAAGTGAGAGCACATGAGCAGGGGAGGGGCAGAAAGAGAGAGAGAGAGGGAGACACAGACTCTGAAGCAGGCTCCAGACTCCGAGCGGTCAGCACAGTGCCCATCACGGGACTCAGACCCACAAATGAGGGATCATGTCCTGAACCGAAGTTGGCACTTAACCGACTGAGCCACCCAGGCGCCCCTCTATTGTTTTAAGTGTACTGATCTTTTACCTCTTTGGTTATGTTTACCCCTGGGTATTTGATGGTTTTCAGTGCAGTTGTAAAGTACATCAATCCTTGATTTCTCTCTGCTGACTCATTATTGGTGTATAGAAATGCAGTCAACTTCTGTATATTGATTTTATATCCTGAGACTTTCCTGAATTCCAGTATCAGTCCTAACAGTTTTTCCATGGAGTCTTTTGGATTTCCTTGGAAAGTATCATGTCTGTGAAGAGGGAAAGTTTGACCCTCCTTGCCAATTTGGACGCCTTGTATTTCTTTTTGTTGTCTGCTTGCTGAGGTTAGGACTTCCAACAGTTTGTGGAATAACAGTGGTGAGAGTGGACATCCCAGTCGTGTTCCTGACCTTAGGGGGAAAGCTCTCAGTTTTTCCTCAATGAAGATGATATTAGCTGTGGGACTTTTGTATCTGGACATACTGATATTCAGACAAGATCTTTCTATCCTTCCTTTCATGAGTACTTTTTTTTTCCATCAAGAAAGGAAGCTGCATTGTGTCAAATGCTCTTTCTGCATCTATTGAGAGGATCATATGGTTGTTATCCTTTCTTTTATCAATGTGATGTATCACATCAGTTGATTTGCAGATATTGAATTCGTGGTGCATCCCAGGAATAAATCCAATTCATTGTGGTGAATAATTATTTGTATGTATTGTTGGATCCGGTTCACTCCTTTTTGTTGAGAATTTTTGCATCCAGGTTCATCAGGGAAATTGGTCTGTAGTTTTCTTTTCTGGTGGGGTCTTTGTCCAGTTTGGACTCAAGGCCAAGCTGGCCTCATAGAATGAGTTTGGAAGTGTTCCTTCCATTTCTCTGGCCATGACCTTATCTTTTTCTTTCATTTGGGATGCATTCCTCCTGTCTTGGCATTTTGGCTGAGTATTTGCCTTCTCTGTGTTACAAAAGCTCATTATGTTAGCTGCCTGTGAGATGAATGGCTTTATGAAAAGGAGGTCATCTAGTGTCCAGGGCCTGACCATCAGGGAGTGTCCGTGGTGTGTGTTGCATACACTGTTTTGTGTTCTGGCTGCACTGTCCTTCAGGCCAGTTGTATGGACAATGTATGGTCCTTGGCCAGAATGTGCTGAGTTTTATCTAGGTCAGCTCCGATCTGCTTCTTAAGTGACACTTGAAATGACTGCCACTCGAAGTGAAGCTCTGCAGAACTGTCTGGTCAAGAGAGGTGATGTGGTCATGGGCTTCCGCTGGTCTCCTGGGGGAAGGGGACACCTCCATTGGGACTGAAGCAAGCCTGATTGACCTAGAAGGCCAGTCTCACCAGAGCACAGGAATGTGGGGTTGATGTAAGCATGTTAGGCAGCCAGTGTGGGGATGACATTGTTTCCAGCAGATGGCTCTGTGTTTATGCTGTGGGGAAGAGGAGGAAAATGGTCCCACACACCTCCTCTGTCCTAGCTCCTTTGTCCCCTTGTTGTGAACACTGCCTCTCAGGGATGCTCTCCATGATGAGTGTATAATCGCCCCACTGCGTGCACCAGGCGATGTACAGGTCACTGTTTCCATACCATCTGCCTGTAAGTAGTTTGCTGCCTTCTCTCAAGGATTAGGCCAGTGCCCTCAGGGCTGTATCCCAGCCAAGCCTGCTAACCTTTGAAACTCCACATTCTCGGGGTCTGGATCGCTTGGTTAAGTGTCCGAGTCTTGATCCTGGCTCAGATCATGACCTCGTGGTCATGGGCTTCTCTCTATTCCTGCCCCTCCCTTGCATGTGCTCTCTTTCTCTCTCTCTCTCTCTCTCTCTCTCTCTCTCTCTCTCTCTCTCAAAATAAATAAACTTAAAACAAATTTAGTGGCATGGAATACCTTATTTAGGCGAGATTTCCTCCCTGAGGGAATGGCGGGGGTCTGTCAGTTAAATTTCCAGCAATGACTAGGAATTTCATTGCTGACTGGTTAAAGGTTACATTCCTACAGGAATGAATTTAGGGATAGTGACATGAGGCCTTAACGTAAGTAACTCCATGATGGTCCTGTGAGTTTTCTTTACATTCCAAACCCATATTTTTGCACATCAATTTTTTTTATTAAAAACATAACCCTAAATCATATTTTAGCCATCTACTGCCAGCCCGATGATCATATCCTGTAAAACTGTGACCATCTCCTAATCATAGATGAAGATCAACTCTGTGGCTCTAAGATTTTTGCGACTCTAAATTACATTGATGTATGTTACTTAGATCTTTGTGAGTCTAGGTTACTGCTGGCCTCCTGAAATCTTTGACCCAGGGACACCCAGCCAGGTTTCTGAGCCATCACTTAGGCACAGAAGCACCCTTTCCAAGTCACCTCTTCCTAAAGTGTGTCTTTCCCTCTGGTACTTCTGGGTCTTACCCTTTTGCAGATCACATGCTGTGATGGACATCCCCTCATGAAAACCTGTCAAAGTGGGTGAGAAAAACCTGCTTGCCTGTGACTGCCACTTCACTGTCACATCTTTTCCTTCTGAAACCCCATGAACACCCTATCATTCTTCCAGACTTTGAACATCTCTTTGATTTGGAAATATTTCATTCTCTTGTATTCCTGCTAAAAATATGCGTGAAAATATTAAAGCAAGGATTCTTTACAATAAGTGAGCCAGTCACAATGATCCATCTGGCCGTGTGTATGTATGTTTTCTTTTTTGGACACTCTTCAGACATGATGTGAAGTACATCCTGTAAAATCTGAGTATCATTCATTATCTAGGATAACCGCCTTTATGGAAAGCCATTTAATGACATGTTCATTCAAGATCCGAAAAACACTTAATTTACATACCACATAATACAGTGGTGTCTACATACGTTATTATCTTAAAATATGTAAAGTGGATGTTTCTATGAAGCGTATATCATGCATTCAGTTTTCTGTACCATGAATGCTATTATTTAAATTACACAATAGTAAGAACAACAAGACTAGGTACATGGCCATCACTAGTAACTAATACTAGAACTAGTCATATAATATTAGGTGTTGAAAACATAAAACCATGATTACTAATAGTATTTTCAATCGTGGTGGGCTTCTATTCTAGTTACCAGAAAAATTGGGAAGATATTATTGAGTCTCCACATACATCAGAGTGTTTTCTGACTATTGATGTCCTCTAAGTCGATACATGATCACAATCAATATCCCAAAGAGATATGGTAGTATTAACTAACTTTATATTTGTATTCAGATTGCTTCAGTTTTAACCTCTTCTGTCCCAGACTCATCCCAGCTGGCACATTACAGTCATCCTGTCTCCTTCGGCTCCACTTGGCCATGACAATTTTTAGATTTTTCCATATTTTTCATGATCTGCAAAGTTTTGAGGGTATGTTTGTAGAATGTATTTTGTAGAATGATCTTTGGTTGGGATATGTCTAAATGTTTGTTCAAATGCTTAGGCTGACTACTGTGTTTTGGAGCAGAAGATCCAGAGGCATAGTTCCATCCATAATTATCACTTCACATAAAGGTTGTTTACTCTGAAGATTTGGGTCTTTTGTGGTTCTGTACAAATTTTAGGACTGTTCTAGTTCTATGAAAAATGTTGTTGCTATTTTGATGGCGATTGCATTAATTGTGTCAGTTGCTTTGGGAAGTATAGACATTTCCATGAAATTTGTACTTCCGATCCATGAGTATGGAATATCCTTCCACTTTTTTGTGTCATCTTGTATTTCTTTCATCACTTTTTTATAATTTTCAGAGTATAGGTCTCTCACCACCTTGGATAGATTTATTCATAGATACCTTATTATTTGGTGTACAACTGTAAATGGGACTGTTTTCTTAATTTCTCTCTCTACTGATTCGTTATTGTCTAGAAATGCAACAGATTTCTGTACAATGATTTTGTATCCGGTGACATTGCTGTATTCATTTATCACTTCTAGCAGTTATTGGGTGGACTCTTTGGGGTTTTCTATATATAGTGTCATGTAATCGGCAAAGTGTGAAAGATTCACTTCTTCCAGATTTGGATTAGTTTTTCTTTTCTTTTCTTTTCTTTTCTTTTGTCTTTTCTTTTCTTTTTTTCTTTTCTTTTCTTTTACTTTAATTTACGTTGTTTTGTTTCGTTTCGTTTTGTTTAGTTTCATTTCATTTGATTTATCTGCTGGCTGTAGCTTGGACTTCCAGTGCTATGTTTATTAAAAGTGGTAAGAGTAAACATCCTTGTGTTTTCCCTGACCTTATAGGAAAAGCTCTCAGATTTTCTCCATTAAGGTTGATTATAGCTTCAGGTTTTTCATAGAAAACATTTATTGCATTGATGTATGTTCCCTGTAAACCTACTTTAGGGGGTTATAATCATGAATGGATGTTGTAGTATGTCAAATGCTTTTTCTTCATGTATTGAAATGACCGTATGGTTCTTTTCTTTTAACGTTTATTAATTTTGAGAGAGACAGAGTGTGAGCAGGGAAGGGGCAGAAAGAGAGTGGGAGACATAGAGTTCGATGGAGGCTCTTGGCTCTGAGCTTTCAGCACAGAGTCTGATGTGGGACTTGAACTCCCGAATCATGGGGTCATGACCTGAGCTGATGTCAGACTGCTAAAGGATTGAGCCACCCAGGTGCCCCGATCATATGGTTCTTATCCTTTCTCCTGTTGATATATTGTATCACATTGATTTGCAAATACTGAACCACCCTTGCAGCTTGGGAATAAATCTCACTTAATTGTGGGATATATTTACAGTTGTTATATCTCCTTTTGGACTGTACCCTTTACTGTTATATAACGTCCTCCTCTGTCTCTTGTTATGTACTTTGTTTTAAGTGTATTTTTTCTGATACAAGTATTGCTACTCTAATTTTTTTTTTCATCCGTTCTCACACCCTATGTCTCTAGATTGGAGCATTCATTCCATTTACCTTCAAAGAAATGATTGCTATGTATGTATGTATGTATTGCCATTATATTACCTGTTTTCTTGTGGTTTCTAATGATTTTCTCCGATCCTTTCTTGTCTGTCTTTCATGTTTTGCTTATTTTCTTTAGTGAAGTATTTTAATTTATTTATCTTTATTCTTAGCATATTTGTGACTGGTTTTTGATATATGGTTACTGCTGGGTTATTTACATAACCTCTTCTGCGTTTAGCAGTTTGTACTAAGCTGATGGTCATTTACCTTGGAACCCATTATATTCTTCTCCCTAGGTTTTTGGTAGATGTTATTATATTTCAAATCCATATCTCTGAGTTCCTTAACAATTTTTTACAAAAATATTCATGTTTTACTTGATTTGTGTCTTTTACCTCTATAGTGTCACTTTTGGTCTCTCCTTTCCACTCGAAGAGTCCCTCTTCATATTTCTTGCAGGACTGATTTAGTGGTACAAACACCTTTAGTTTTTGTTTGGGAAAGTCTGTGTCTCCTTCCATTCTGAATGATAGACTTGCTGGATAGAGTATTCTTGGCTGCTGATTTTTCCATTCAGCACTTTGAATATGTGATGTCACTTGCTTCTCGCTTGCCAAGTATCTGTTCAGAAATCTGGTAGCTAGCCTTCTAAGTGAAGGTCTCTTTGTGTTGCTGCATTTAAGAGTTTTTCTTTATTGTCACTGTAATTTGCAAGTTTGCTTACAATATGTCTGGATGTTGGCCTGATTTTGTTCATTTCGATGTGAATTCTCTAGCCTCCCGCATGGGGATGTTTGTTTCCTCCTCCAATTAGGGCATTTTTCAGCTATTGTTTCCACAAATAAATTTTCTGCCACCTTTTCTCTTTCTTCTGAGACTCCTACAATATCAATATTGTTATCTTTGCTGTAGTCACTGAGTTCCCTTAGTCTCATCTCACGTTGCAGAATTCTGTTCTCTCTCTTTGGTTCTATGTGATTAATTTCCATTACTCAGTCTTCGAGGACACTGGTTTGCTCCTCTGCTTCTTCCATCCCTTTGTTAGTTCCAGCAAGCATGTCTCTCCTTTATCGTGTCCTCAATGTCTACTGTACTATTTCTTATCTCTAGTCAGTCTCACTCTTCTACTCATTTCACAACTCTAATGAGTACCCTTATGATCATTGCTTTCAAATCTGTATCAGGTATGTTACCTACATGTCTTTGGCTTAGATCTCTGGCTGTGACTTTGACTAGGTCTTTCATTGTGGATAAACATCTCTGTGTGTCCATTTTGTCTGTCTCTCTGTCTCTATTTGTCTGTGTTAAGAAAGTCAGCTGTACCTTCTGCTCTTGAAACTAATAACGTTATGAAGAAGAGGTCCTGGAGAACTCAGCAGTGCACATCTCCGTTTATAGGACCTGGACCTTCAGGAGGCTATCGTATAGGTACTGTTCACAGCCTGCTGCTGTGTCTGGGTTACTTTTCCTGTTAGTGCAGGTGTCTGCACTGACTGCGTGCTGTTTTGGGCTGTGCTTTGTCTCAGTGGTGTTAGTGGGACCCAGGCAGGCCAGCTGTGGGGTGGTATGTCCGCTGGATAACTTGGGCACAGGGCAGGAGTGTTAGGAATATATCACACGGCTACAAGTCCTAATCCAGATTTCCCGATGTCCTTTGGTGGCTGGGGGCTGTGGCCCAGCGGTGGAAGCTAGGGGCTTGAGGATATGCACAGAGCATGTCTGTGCCTGGGGACATGTGGCTTAGTGAGACAGATGAGGGTGCCTGGATATGTACAGCTGGGTGAGGTGCAGATGCGCACAGCATGTTGTGGCAGCTATGCATGCAGCTTGTCAGACAGGGTGCCCTTGTGGTTTGAAAAATGTTTGCCCTGAGACCAGCAGGCTTGGTTTGGTGAGTCCCCTAGTGAACCCTTGGGCCTGGTGCACTGCTAATGGGTTAGTTAGCAAGTGTCTGTGCAGCCTTACCCTCTTGTGGGTGCTTCTATGCTTATTCTGGGAGGCTGGGGGAGAAGAGTGGTGCCTGTGAGCTCCTTCATTGTTGGAGAAGTCCTCCAACACACTCAGGAATCAGCATGAATACATCTGTCTCCTGTTTCCTCGGCATTGTGTAAAATGCCATGTTTACATTGCCTCTCTACACATGCAGGGATATGGCTATCACTCATCCTCCTGGATCTCCAAGTGCTGGGTCAGCTGACCTCCAAACCTCCTGTATCTGAACACAAAGGCATTCAGCCCCTCTAAGTTTTAATGCCCAATGTTATGGAGATTAGTCTTCCCTGTATGACCTCCCTGGTGTGAGGGCTCACTTTTTCTGCCCCTTCTGCAGGCAGACAGCCTCCGCCTTTCTGACATTCCTAACCTTTCTGATGCAGCTTCTCTCTACTTCGGTGTGGAGTTTGTTCTGCCAGTCTTTGGGTCGCTCTTTGGTTCATGGACTTGAATGTGGATGTTATGCAGTTGAAAATATGGGACAGGGTGAGCTCAGGGTCCTCTTACTTTGCTATTATTAATTTTTTAAATGTCTTATTATTTTGGATTTTTGAGACATGGGAAGACAAACTCATATCACACATGCACTTCAGGATTGGAAAGGAACTTTCCCACATTTGCTTCTATTATTTTATGTTTTGAAACTCTCTTTGGGGCGCCTGGGTGGCGCAGTCGGTTAAGCGTCCGACTTCAGCCAGGTCACGATCTCGCGGTCCGTGAGTTCGAGCCCCGCGTCAGGCTCTGGGCTGATGGCTCGGAGCCTGGAGCCTGTTTCCGATTCTGTGTCTCCCTCTCTCTCTGCCCCTCCCCCGTTCATGCTCTGTCTCTCTCTGTCCCAAAAATAAAAATAAAAAAAAAAAAAAAGAAAAAGAAACTCTCTTTAATGAGATATGATTACATATAACGAACCTCAAGTTAAAGGGTATACTTTGATGAGATTGAGGGTACAGGACCATGGGTACAGCACCATGAAATCATATGGTTTCTCCCTAAACCTTCCATCATGATCCCTTTGTGTCTAATGCTAATGTTGCTTTTGAAGTAAGGACTACTTTTTTTCCCACGTTTTCACATATTGCCCAGGTGTCTGAAAGCTGGCATTGGGGTATCTCCTTTTCTGATAGTCTATATTCCCATAAGTTTTGAAGTCGGTTTACCTTTGGACTTTTGCTTCTATTGTATCTCTCTGTATGTTCACATGCTCTCGTTGCAATACTTTAATGATGAGGTCTTCATCATCGCTTTAATTTTCACTAAATGGTATGAGCTGCAGTTCCACTTATGGCAGAAGGCACAGGCTTCCTGTGATATGTATTCAAGAGAAAGGCAGATATCCTGAGCACTTGAGCTGAGAATGTCACCCTGTCTTTTTGCCAGCCCTCTTCCCTTCCCTGCGAGACATGAATCTCCTTTTGTTCACACAGAAACGTGGGTGAAGTCAGTAGAAAACGTTGCCTTCTCTCCACTTCCCTTTATATCTCAAAATCCTTGCCACTATCTTCTGCCTTTCCCTTTCTCTGACTCATTCTCTCAGGCCCACTGTTCCACTCCAGCCATGATCAGGGTGTCCTCCAGCTGCTGGCCTCTGCCCTGTCCATCCCTCAGTGAGAAATCTGGAGTAGGATTATGCATTTCACAGGACTGATCAAGAAATATGTGATCCTCAGAGCCCTCCTGCACAAGGTTGCTGTCGTGGAGACATGGCATCCTGGGTGAGGATCTGACGCCATGTGTGGCCCCCTCACTCATCTCCCACAGTCACTGCTGGTCCCTGATCCTTACCCACCATTAGAAATCAGCCATATGCTAGGGTCAGGTACCTGTCTATCTGACCCCAAGCACCAGGAGTCAGTGAATATTTCTAAAATAAATGAGCACAAGCACCCCATGCATCTAGATATAGGAAGTTACCATCACCCCAGAAAACTCTCTCGGGCTCCTCTGCAAAAAGGGCGATCTTGCTACTATCCTCCATCACTGCAATTTCTGCTAGTTTGTTACCTGTGTGTATAGGAACCGCACTGTGTGCATTCGAAGGGGGATGAGAGTAGGTCCTCCTAGAAGCAAACACTGAAACAGAGACAGAACAGTAAAAGTACTATTAAGGGATACTAAGAAAAACAAAGTGGAGAGCGCAGGGTGAGCAGAGAAAGCATGCGGGCAGATCTGACACATTTTTAAGATATATAATCACCATACTCTGTCACCTCACACAGTCCTCTTCAAATTTCAAAATAGTTGTCGTATCAGACAGTGAGATTTACGAGATTTGGGGTTATTTCCCTATGGTCTTATGTTTTCCTATATGCATTCCCTCTTCGGTACTTAATCTGTGGCCTCAGATGAACACTTTAGTGTGTGGATGCATCTGCAAGTCTATATGTAATGGAATATGATTGTCTTCAGATCTCAGATGTAGAGCTCTGATATACACATTCTCGTAATTATCTTTTTCTTTCTTTGCCTGGTAAGGCCTGAATCTTAATAGAATAAGTGTGCCGTTGTCTTCTTTAAACTGGCGATCCCCAATCCCTGGGCTGAGGCATTAACCGTCTTAGTTTAATGAACTTCTGTGACCATCTTTTTTTGATGATCATTTGTGTGGAGATATCTTAATTGAAACTGTGAGAAGGTTGAGTGGACATTTCCCAGACATTTTGCAGATGCATTCTGTATTCAATGTCTTCTTTTCATTGTGTCCTTAGAAACAAATATTACCCCTCTTTCACAGATAACCCATCTCAGGCTCTGTGTAGGTCCCACTGATAATTGGTGTTCTGGCTGAGATAACAGGAACACAGGGAAACCCTCGGGATATTGTGAAAGAAGTTTAAGGAGATAGATGCAAAGCCATAGTCAGGTTATGTCAGGGGTCCAGCAGGGGTGGCATCTGGGCATCCCTGAATTGTAGGTTTACCCAGGCTAAAGGCCAATGCAGGCACTCAGCTGATCTAGATCCTGTCTTCACTTTTAGTCTCACTGAAGGATATGAACTTAGGCACACAAGCATTTCCTTAAGACCAAGTTAAATTTCCTATATATCCAGGGCATTTTTTCACCCATAAATATCCAGAACCTTCAGACAACGCAGGGAGACAACAACCTTTTTAGATGATCACCTGGGTGCACTTTGACAAATATGACATTTTGGAGAGGAATCTTGCATTGTGCACTGAGAGTGATCCCACATAGTAGCTCCGTGTGGAACTCATGCTCCCTGCTCAGGCTGTGGTCAGGAATGGCCTGCAACTGCATCTCACTGAACCCAGTACCCTCACCTCTGCACTTCCTCAAACTCTGCTTACTGTCCTCTAATTTCTCAATTTTCTATTCCTGTGTGATTCAAGTTTCTCCCACTCCTTCACTGGTGCTTCCATTATGGTGACCACAAGGTCTGTGTCATATAATGCATGTGCCCCATTTCACACAGGACACCTAAGGCACCTACACTTAGTGGTGCATCTCATTATTCACAGAACTCAAAACATTGTGTCTGTAAAATATGCACCAGTACGCCCGATACATCTGTCTTTGTGTAAAAATCCTCTTTCTTTTTGACAGGAGAAACCTAAAGCTGACCTCATTATGGGGAAATGATACAGTCCATTGAACATATGTCCTGAGAAACTTGAGATATGTTACAAAGTCCTCAGGCAGTTTTGCAGTTGAATTGCCAAGCCCTAACAACCATCTCTACATTTTTCCCACAAAGTGTTTCACGAAGTAGATGAATATGCTTTAGAAATCCCTAACCACTTCAGTTTATCTACCCAAATAGAGGAGGCAGAGGATGGGGGGGGGGGTAGTTCATAGCCCATGACTGGTGATGAAGGACTTTCCATGGGGTTAGGGTTAGGGGTTAGGGTTAGCGGTTCGGGGTTAGGGTTAGGATTAGGATTAGATGGTTAGATTTAAATGTTAGGATTAGGGTGAAGGTTAGGTTTAGGGTTTAGGGGCTAGGGTTGGGATGATGGTTAGTGTTAGGGTAGGGCTTAGGTGTTAGTGTTAGTATCAGCATTAGCTTCAGGGTTAGGGTCAAGGTCAGGGTAGTGTCAGGGTCAGGGGATAGGGGTTAGGATTTAGGTTTTATTGTTTAGAGTTTAGGTTTTAGGTTTTGGGGTAGGTTTTAGGTATTCGTGGTTATGTGTTAGTGGTTAGGTTTTAGGGTTATGGTCAGGGTCAGTGTTTGGTTTAGGGTTAGTGTTTAGGATTTATGGTTTACGGATTAGGGTTAGAGTTTAGTGTTCAGGTCTAGGGTTTAAGTTTATGGTTACAGTTAGGATTTGGATTAGGATTTGGGGTTTAGGGTTCAGCGTTTCGGTGTAGGGTTTAGGGTTAGTATCATTGTTGCGGTTCGGGTTCGGGTAGGTCAGTGCCATGGTTTGTGTTAGGGATAGGATTTAGGGCTATGATTCAGGTTAGGGTTTGTGTTTGGGTCAGGGTTAAGAATAGTAGTTAGGATTAGGTCCTCGCACATTGCAGGGACTGATCCCACAGCATTGCAGTTGTCTCCCCAAAGGGCTGAGTAGAGGTTCCAAGGTCAGTTTCCTGTCAGGATTAGTCTTTTGGTTCCAATCCAGACAACTGTATGGGAGAATGTTCTATCAGGCCTCAGGAATATTCTCAGGCAGCTGCAGCCAGCTTTTGGAAACGACATGGTGATGTTCCAGGTTCTAAGCCAAGTGATCCTGCACCACTCCTGTACCTAGGGCGTGGTTTTGTCATACTTTGTTATTGGGTCTGCATGGGTAGAGAGCCTTAACTAGGGTTATGGTTTGTTACACGGACGCCGCCAGGGCGTAAGCGACTCTAGTTTCGTGATCTCCCTCTAGGGCTGAATTGCGGACCCATGTGACATTGCCTCTCAACTGTAGGGTTAGGGTTGAGATAGTGTTAGGATTCGGTTGAGGGTTCTGTTAGGTTTAGGCATAGGTTTAGGGTTATGTTCCAGGAGATCTAGTCGCTGAAACCAGAGCAGTGCAGTTGTTTCCCTGAAAGTCTAATTTGAAGGAACAATGGAGGGTGCCGATTAGGATTAGTGTTTGAGTTCCAAGGCTAGACAACTGTATGGGCCACCAGTCAGGTAGGCCTCTGGAAATCTCTCTGGAGCTCCAACCGGTCCTTCAAAAGGACATAATATATTATGTGTCCTATGCGGAGTGATGCTGCACCGCTTGTGTTCCCCAGGCATGTGGTGTTGTCATACGTTGTTATTGGGTCTAATAGTGAGAGAGCCTTATCTAGGGTTAGGGTTCGGACCAGTGACGTTTCCAGCTCCAAGTGAAACCAGTCTTGTCATCTCCCTCGAGGTCTGAAGTGAGGGCCAATATGACGATGCAGAGCAATTGTAGGGTTTGGGTTCGAGTTAGGTTCGGTTTCAGTTGAGGTTTCTGATTAGGGTTAGAAGTAGGGTTCGGGGTTTGTTCCCAGGAGGTTCAAGGCGCTAAACACATAGCAGTGCACTTGTCTCCCTGAAGGGCTGAGTTGAGGGCACAAGGGAGGGTGCCGGTCAGGATTTGTCTTTGGGTTCCAAGGCCAGACAATTCTATGGGCCACTGGTCGGTTAGGCCTCAGGAATACTTTCGAGCACCTGAATCCCAGCCTTGGAAATGACATGGTGATGTTCCAGGTTCTATGTGGAGTGATCCTGCACCGCTTCTGGACCCCAGGCGCGTGGTGTTGTCAGATTTTGGTATTCGGTCCCCATGGGAAGAGAGCCTTAGCTAGGGCTAGGGTTTGGTCCAGGGACATCACCAGAGCTGAAGCAACTCCCGTCTCATGATCTTCCTCGAGGGCTGAAGTGAGAGCCTAGGTGATGGTACGGGTCAAGTGTACGGTTAGGGTTCGAGACTAGGTTAGGTTTTGGTTGGCGGTTCTGGTTGGGGTTAGGGTTATGGTTAGGTCCCAAGAGGCTCCAGGCACTGAACCTACAGCAGTGTGGTTGTCTACCCAATGGGCTGAGTTGAGGGCTCAAGGGAGGGTGCTGGTCAGGATTAGTCTTTGGGTTCCTATTCCAGATATCTCTATGGGCCACTTGTTGGGTAGGCGTCAGGATTCCTCTCAGATAGCTGAAGCCGGGTTTTGGAAACGACATGGTGATGATCCAGAGTATATGTTGAGTGATCCTGCACCATTTCTGCACCCCAGGCGCTTGGTGTTGTCAGACTTTGGTATGAGGTCCCCACTGGGAAAGAATCTTAGCTTGTGATAGGGTTCGGTCTAGGGACGTCGCCAAGGCCAAAGCCACTCCAGTCTTGTGATCTCCCTCGAGGGCTGAAGTGAGAGCCCATGTGACGGTGTGCTCAATGTAGGGTTAGTTTTCGAGTTAGGGTTAGGTTTTGATTGAGAGTTCTGGTTAGCATTAGGTCCCAACAGGCTCCAGGCGCTGAAGCCACAGCAGTGCAATTGACTCCCCGAAGGGCTGAATTGAGTGCACAAGAGAGGGTGCCCTCAGGGTGAGTCTTTGGATTCCAAGGCCAGACAACACTGTGTGCCAGTGTTCGGGTAGGCCTCAGGAATACTCTTGGACAGCTGCCACCGGGCCTTGGAAATGACATGGTGATGTTCCAGATTCTATGCTGAGTGATCCTGCACCGCTTCTGGACCATAGGCGCGTGGTGTTGTCACTTTGGTATTGGGTCCTTATGGGAAGAGAGCCTTAACTAGTGTTAAGGTTCGGTCCAGAGACAACACCAGGGCCAAAGCGATTCCAGTCTCGTGATCTCCCTCAATGGCTGAATTGAGGGTCCATGCAACAGTGTGAGTGAGTCATGGGTTTGGGTCGAGATACCATTAGGTTTCTTTTGAGGGTTCTGGTTAGGGTTAGGGTTAGGTCCCAGGATTCTCCCTACACTGAACCCACAGCAGAGCAGTTGTCTCCCTGAAAGGCTGAGTTGAGGGCACAAGGGAGGGTGCCGCTCAGGATTAGTCTTTGGTCCCAGACCATACAATTCTATGGACCACTCATCAGTTAGGACTCAGGAATGCTCTTGTGCACCTGTACTCAGGCCTTGGAAATGACTCGGTGATGTTCCAGTTTCTATGCCAAATGATCCTACATCGCTTTGGCCCCCAAGCACATGCTGTTGCGAGACGTTGGTGGGTCCCCATGGGGAGAGAGCCCTAGCTAGGGTTAGGGTTCGGTCCAGGGATGTCCCCAGATGCAAAGCGACTCAAGTCACGTGATCTCCCTCGAGGGCTGAAGTGAGGGCCCATGTGACGGTGCGGGTCAAGTGTAGCATTAGGTTTCGGTTGAGGGTTCTGGTTAGAAATACTGTTAGGTCCCAGGAAGCTCCTGGTACTGAGTCCACAGCAGTGCAGTTGTCTCCCCGAAGGGCTGGGTTGAGGGCACATGGGAGGATGCTGGTCATTTTTAGTATTTCCGTTCCAATTCCAGACAACTGTATGGACCATTGGTCGTGTAGGCCTCAGCAATCCTTTCAGAAAGCTGCAGCCGGGCCTGAGAAACAACATGCTGAGGTTCCAGGTTCTATCCGGAATGATCCTGCACTGCTTCTGGACCCCAGGCATGTGGTGTTGTCAGACTTTGGTTTTGGGTGCCCATGGGTAAGAGCCTTAGCTATGGTATGGTTCCATCCAGGGTTGTCGCCAGGCTGAAACAACACCACTGTTGTGAATTCAATGGAGGGCTGATGTGTGGCTGTGAGTCTGCTGCAGAGTTAGTGTGCTAGATACAGTTAGGTTTAGGGTGAGGGTTATGTTTCGGTTCACCGTTAGGGTTAGGTCCCAGGTGAGTGAATGCAGTGACTCTACAGCAAAGCAGTTGTCTTCCTGAAGGCCTGAGTGCAGTACAGAAGGGAGGGTTTTCGTTAGCATTAATCTTTGGGTTCCAAAGCCAGACAAACATATGGCCCACCCTTCGGTTAGGCCTCAGGATTCTTCTCGTGCATCTGCTGTCGTGCTTTGCATATGACATGGTGATGTTCCATGTTTCATGCCTAGTATTTATGCACCGATTCTCGATCCCATGTATGTGCTGATGTCAGACTTTGTAAATGAGTCCCCATGGGGATAGACACTTAGCTAGGGTCAGGGTTCAGTATAGGGAAGTCGCCAAGTCCGAAGTGACACCAGTGTTTTGAATTCCATGGAGGGCTGAAGTGAGGGCACATACGCGGCTGTGAATCTGGTTTAGAGTTAGTGTGCTAGATAGGGTTAGGTGTAGGGTGAAGGTTGTGTTTCGGGTTATGATTAGGGTTAGGGTTAGGTCTCAGGAGGCTCTAGGCACTGAACCCACAACAGTGGTGTTGTCTCCACGAAGGGGTGAGTGGTGTCCCCAAGGGAGGGTGTCAGTCAGGACTAGTCTTTGGGTTCCAAGGCCAGACAAATGTAAGGGTCACCCTTCAGGTAGGCCTCAGGATTCGTCTCGTGCACCTGCAGTCGCGCTTGAAATGAGATAGTGATGTTCCACATTCCATGTCGAGTATTTGTGTACAGATTCTTGAAACCGTGTGCATACTGTTGTCAGACTTGGAATTGGGTTCTGACGGGGAGAGAGCCTTACCTAGGGTTTGTGTTAGGTCCAGGGAAGTCAGCAGGAGTGAATCGACTCCAGTTTCGTGATCTTCCTCGAGGACTGAATTGAGGGCCCATGCGACAGTTCGGGTCAAGTGTAAGATTTGGGTTAATGTTAGGGTTAGGTGTAGGGTGAAGGTTATGGTTAGGGTTACATTAGGGCTAGGGTTAGGTCCCAGGAGTCTCTAGGCACTGTCCCCACCGCAGAGCAGTTGTCTCCCCGATGGGCTGGGTGGAGTACACAAAGGAAGGTGTCAGTCAGGATTAGTCTTTGGTTTCCAATGCCAAACAAATATTTGTCAAGCTTCATATAGGCCTCAGGAATCCTCTCGTTCAGCTGCAGTTCCGCCTTGAAAATGACATAGTGATGTTCCACGTTCCATGTCAAGTATTTCTGCACTGATACTCGAACCTATGTGCGTGCTCCTGTCAGACTTTGGAATTGGGTCCCCATGGGGACAGAGCCTCAGTTAGGGTTAGGTTTCGGTCCAGGGACGTCACCATGGCAGAAGCCATAGCAGTTTTGTGAATTCCATGGGGGGCTGAAGTGAGGGTACGTGCGTGACTATGGGTCTGGTGTAGCTTATTGAGGTTGATAGGGTTAGGTGTTGGGTAAGGATTATGTTTAGGATTAGGGTTAGTTTTAGGTCCCAGAAGACACCAGACACTGATCCCATAGCAGAGCTGGTGTTAACTCGAAGGGCTGAGTGGAGTACACAAGGGAGGGTGCCGGTCAGGATTAGCCTTTGTCTTCCAAAGCCAGAGAAATGTATGTGTCACCCTTCGTGTAGGACTCAGGAAGCTTCTCGTGCAGCTGCAGTCGCGCTTTGGAAATGACATGGTGATGTTCCACGTTCCATGCCAAGGATTTCTGCACTGATTCTCGAGCCCATTTGTGTACTGTTGTCAGACTTTGGAATTGGGTCCCCGAGCCTTAGCTAGCATTAGGGTTTGGTCCAGGGAAGTTGCCAGTCCTGAAGCAACTCCATTTTCGTGATCTCCCTCGAGGGCTGAATTGAGGGCACATGCGAGGGTGTGGTTCAATGTAGGGTAGGGTTAGATATAGGGGAAGGTGTAGGGTGAGGGTAATTGTTAGGGGTACAGTTAGGGTTATGGTTTGGAAATAACATGGTGATGGCATATATTCCATGCCAAGTATTTCTACACCTGTTTTCGAACCTTGTGTGTGCTATTGTCAGATTTTGGACTTGTTTCCCCATGGGAGAGACACTTATATAGGTTTAGGGTTTGGTCCAGGAATGTCACCAGGGCCAAAGCAACTCCAGTGTTGTGAATTCCATGGAGCTCTGAAGTCAGGGCACATGCGCAGCTGTGGGTCTGGTGTAGACTTAATGAGATAGATAGGGTTCGGTGTAGGGTGATATTTATGGTTAGGGGTACTGTTAGGTTTAAGTTTAGGTCCCACGAGACTCCAGACACTGACCCCAAACAGAGCAGGTGTCAACCTGAAGAGCTCAGTGTAGTACACAAGGGAGGGTGCCCGTCAGTCTTCGTATTTGGGTTCCAAGACCAAACAAATGTATGGGCCACCCTTTGGGTAGGCCTCAGGATTCCTCCCGTGCAGCTGCAGTTGCACTTTGGAAGTGACATGGTGATGTTCCAAGTTCCATGCCAACTATTTCTGGACCAATTCTTGAACCAGTGTGAGAGCTGTTGTCAGACATTGGAATTGGGTCCCAATGCATACAGAGCCAGAGCTAGGGTTAGAGTTCGTTCCAGCGGTGTGGCCATGGCCGAAGAGACTCCAGTGTCGTGATCTCGCTGGAGGGCTGAATTGAGTGTCCATGCAAGTGTGCAGGTCAAGTGTAGTGTTTGGGTTAGAGATAGGGTTAGGTGTAGGTTGAAGTTTACGATTAGGGTTATGATTAGGGTTAGGGTTAGGTCCTAACCCAGCAAGCTCCAGGCACTGAACGCACAGCAGAACAATTGTCTCCCCGAAGGGCTGAGTGTAGGACACAAGGGAGGGTGCCTGTCAGGATTAGTCTTTGGGTTCCAAGGCCAGGCATATGTATGGGCCACCCTTCGGGTAGGCCTCAGGAATCCTCTTGTGCAACTGCAGTCGTGCTTTTGAAATGACATGGTTATGTTCCATGTTCCATGCTGAGTATTTTTGCACCGATTCTCGAATCCTTGTGGGTGCTGTTGTCAGATTTTAGAATTGCGTCCCCATGGGGAGAAAGCCTTAGCTAGGGTTAGGGTTCAGTCCAAGGAAGTCGACAGGGCTGAAGCGACTCCAGTCTAATGATCTCCCTCAAGGGCTGTGTTGAGGGCCCTAGAGAAGGTGGGGGTCAAGTATAGGGTTCAATTAGAGATAGGGTTAGGTGTAAGTTGAGGGTTATGTTTAGGGTTATGGGTAGGGTTAGTTTTAGGTCCCAGGAGGCTCCAGGCACTGAACCCACAACAGTGCAGTTGTCTCCCCGAAGGGCTGAGTGGAGTACATAAGGGAGCGTGCCGGTCAGTATCAGTTCATAAGATCCAAGACCAGAGAGATGTTTGGGCCACCCTTGGAATAGGCCTCAGGAATCCTGTCGTGCAGCTGCAATCACACCTTGCAAAAGAAATGGTGGTGATGTTCCATGTTCAATTCCGGGTATTGTTGCACCGATTCTCGAACCCGTGTGCGTGCTGTTGTCAGACTTTGGAATTGGGTCTCCATGGGGATAGACACTTAGCTAGGGTAAGTGTTCGGTACAGGGAAGTTGCTAAGGCTGAAGCGACACCAATGTTGTTAATTCCATGGAGGTCTGAAATGAGGGCACATGTGCGGCTGTGGATCCGGTTTACTTTTCATGTGCTAGATAGGGTTAAGTGTAGGGTGAAGGTTATGGTTAGGGTTATGTTTACGGTTAGTGTTAGGTCCCAGGAGGCTCTCCATCCATGTAGTTTCAAATGGCAAGATTTTATTCTTTTTGATGGCTAAGTAATATTCCAGGGTGTGTGTATGTATGTATGTGTATACACACACACACGCACACACACACATATACATACCGTGTGTGTGTGTGTATGTACGTCTGTATCCATTCATCCATCGATGGACATTTGGGCTTTTTCCATACTTTGGCTATTGTTGATAGTGGTGCTATAATCATGGGGGTGCATGTGTCCCTTCAAAACAGCACACCTGTGTCCCTTAGATAAATGCCTAGTATTGCAATTGCTGTGTCGTAGGATAGTTCTCTTTTTAGGTTTTTGAGGAGCCTCCGTACTGTTTTCCAGAGTGGCTGCAGCAGCTTGCATTCCACTATTCATTGTTCAGTAGGATGTTCTTTATTCTACAAGTATTTGTTATCTTTCCAAATTTTTTCTGGTGGTTGATTTCGAGTTTCATAGCATTGGGGTCTGAAACTGTGCACGGTATGATCTCTATCTTTTTGTACTTGTTGAGTACAAGTAAACATAAAATTATTTATGTTTACTTATTTTAGAGAGAGAGACAGAGCATGAGCGGGGGAGGGGCAGAGAGAGAGGGAGACAAAGAATCCGAAGCAGGCCTCAGGCTCTGAGCTGTCAGCACAGAGTCCGACACAGGGCTCAACTCACAAACCATGAGATGACGACCTGAGCTGAAGTCAGATGCTTAACTGAATGAGCCTCCCAGGCACCCACTTTAATGAAATTTTAAATGACTCCATTCAAAGTGCACTTGCTACCTTGCAAACTCAGAGAGAGAGAAAGAAATGTGAAGAATCAGGAAGTGGTTAAGAGTTGGCTGCTGAGTTTTACCGTAATTTGGCTTTGGAGGGTTTTTGTTCATTGGGTGAAGTGAGCACAGCATATTTGCCTGCCATTTACCACAGTAGACAATGGGCCTCTGGGAGCCAAAACTCTTTCTGACCAATGAGTTGGAATTTTACTAGGACCGCCAAGATGAGATTTGCTATTTCAAGGACTAGGAGTTATCTTTTATTTTCACAACTAGGTAATTATCACATCATTCAACTTTGCCCTCCAAGATGTAGAAAATACCCAAATATAGTTGAGAGAGAAAGCGTGATAGCCAAAGTGTATAATCCTTTCCCTTTAAAAAAATATGTTTAAATTATGCTTTATGATTTTTTTTTAATTTTAGTGAGGGGCATGCAAGTGGGGGAGAGGGGCAGAGGGAAAGAGAGAGAATCTTAAGCAGGATTCACACTCAGTGTGGAGCCCAACACAGGTCTGGGTCACATGATCCTACAATCATGACCTGACCAAAATCAAGAATCTGATGCTCAACTGACTGAGCCACCCAGGTGCTCAATAGTCTCTTTCTCTCTGAATGCTGAATAGTAAATTTTCAACGTGAATGGGGGATAAACATGCATACATACATACATACATACATACATACATACATACATACATACGTATACCACTAAGAAAGCCATGAGTTGTTAGACATGAACTATTTTCCATCATCTTTGTCTTCTAGTTATATTCATGCCTCAAGGTGTTTTTTTATTGCAATGCACGATCTTGCTGTGTGAGGTACATATTGTTGTGTGATCAGTTTTCCGTGAAAGTCTTTCCTCATATCTGTCTTAACCACAAGATGCAAATGTTGAATTCAAGGATGTAGAGCTAAGAGCCTTCAGGTCCAATAACTGTCAACTAGAAGTTATATTTTCTGTTGGGGAGAAATCCCCATATGATGGCAATGACTTCGCATTGGTAAGGGAAAGAATACTTTCATGCCTTCGTGGTTCTTGCCTTTTTTCTGTCTCACCAAAATCAAGACTCAGGTCATGTGCACGTTTATCAAGAAAACACCTTTTTTTTTCCAGAAAATAAAAATGCCCTGGAAGACAAGTGTGATGCATTGAGGTCTGTGAAAGCCACAAAGGAAGCAAAAGTCAAACAGCTGAAGGAGAAAGCACATAACCTGGAAGAATTCTATGAACAAAGAAAAGTGCCTACAAAAAAGTAACATGGGGGCGCTTGGGTGGCTCAGTCGGTTGAACGTCCAAATTCGGCTCAGGTCATGATCTCACGGTCCATGAGTTCAAACCCCATGTCGGGCTCTGTGTTGACAGTTCAGAGCCTGGAGCTTGCTTTGGATTCTATATCTTCCTCTGGCCCTACCCAACTCGCACTCTGTCTCTATCAAAAAATGAATAAACGTTAAAAAAAATTTAGAAAAGTAAGATGTTCATATGAGAACTGTCACAAGGACCAGATTGTGTGGGAGAACATGGCAGCCAGTAGAGATAATTGTATTTCTTTTGGAACTGGGTCCAGAGTATTTTTGCCCAATGCATTCAGTAGTATTGGACCTTCCCTTCCTATCTTGCTTTCTGTAATGTAACCTGCATTTTCCTTTCTGTCCTAAGTGCTTGCCACACATTGTGTCATGTTTTGGGGGTGGAAGAGGGAAGGTACCATCATTAATAACTTTAATACCTGGATCCACTCTGGATCCACCTACACTGTCCTACAGGTTTCAATCGCATCACACTGTTTTGTCACCCAGCAATTAGGTCATTTTTCTTCAGGACCAGACATGGGTCAAAAATGTGTGGGGAAAAAATGAATTATCTTGCTGCAGAAACAATGGAAGTTGCTTTCTGGAAAGTGGGTAGGGGTACCAGCAGTACTGGATCCCTGCATCCATTCTGCCAGTGAGATTGCTCACTGCAGGCCCAATCCCTAAGAAAGTCAAGTTGTTTCCTGTCCCCTGATTTTTTAAGTGTATCTCTTCTGAGTCTTGGCCAAAGCCCGCAGCTTCACTAGGGCTCATCTTTGCTGGCCGCCCCTGAACTACACTTGTTTACTTCTAAGTCTGTGCCCATAAAGTTGTTCAGCTTCTTTGCCATTCAAATGTATGCCCCCCACCTCAATGATGAGTCCTAGGGAGTTTGGGTCCAACTGCCAGCCTGGCTTTGTCCTGGGCTTCCTTCTTCTCCATCTTGGTCTTGTGTGTCTTTGTGGGGTTGTCAGACACTTCGTGCATTCAGTAACATGTTTCCTCCTTTGTACAGTATTTCCTTTTGTTCTCAGGAGGAGATGCGGGACTTTAGAGTCCCTCACTCGTGTTGGAAAATGAAGTCTTCTCTTCCCTGGAGACTCACCTTATATTTGTCCTTCCCACAGCTGGGGTTAGGGCTTGCTCTGTCTCACTGGCATCTTGGTTTTGTTAACTCGTAAGCACTTTCTGTGAGTGGGTGCAGCACCCTGACCACCTGTCTATCTTCAACCCCTTACAACAGAGCCACTACATTACAACCACTCCAGCAAGCATTTGCCGAAGGACTGCCTGAGAGGCCAGAAGGAAATGCATGTGCCTTTCTCTGTCTAGTGCTTTTGTGTCATTTTCTAAGAGATTTTCAATTTTGCATGTGATTCTTGAGTACATCAAGTGTCAAGTTGAAACCATCTCAATCAACACCACAAAGAAAATAGTCTGAGGGTAACACAGCAACCCAGCCTTGCCAAGCATTGCCTTTTGCTGCCTTCATTATCAATGGAATGAGTCTTGTTAAAGTAGATTTGGCTCCATGAAGCTGAGAGTTTTCCACCTGAAATCTCTTTCCTGGAAGTAATCCCAGACTGTGTGACAGTTCATATCATGTTGTACGTCAGGAGATGATGTTGTTCTAAGATTGGCCTTTTGAAGGTGGAGGCAGGGGTTGCAGTCCTGAACTCTAGCGATGTCTGGGAGTGAGCTGCAATGTTAGTGAAACCATATTCTGGAAGGTCGTCTTTCAGGTGATTGCCTGTGTCATGGTACAACTTTTGGACTGAGAATCAGGGCTCCCCATGGAGGTGTAAGACTAGTGATGATCCCCTGCTTCATCCTAATGGGTACAGTTGGTCAGGTATGGTTTTTCACTCACTGATGAAATGAGTCTTCACCATCTCAAACAAAAGACCAACTCTGGGAAGGCACAAAGTACAATGTTATTTGATGACTTTATGATAAAGGAGAGGAAACGAGAACTAGAAAGACAGTTCCAATAGTAGAGACGTGGCAGCAGACAGAAGTTGAATTTTCTTGAACTTAAATGGGGTGTTCACTTCATTTCTCTGATTGGGTTGTCAGTCTGTGCATTTATGGGAGAAGTGGGGGAAGGGATATTTGCATAGGACTTCAAGAGTGCTGGGAGGTAAAAAGGGAGAACTTCTGGACCTTGTTCCTGACTGTGTATGTATCTTTCCCATCTTAGGAAGCTGAAAATGACACTGTGAACTGGTGGCAAAGAAGAATCAGCTGGCAGCTGCAGGTAAAATTTGAAAATAGCTACAGAAGGGGCGCCCGGGTGGCTCAGTCGTTTAAGCGTCCAACTTCAGCTCAGGTCATAATTTCACAGTCCGGGAGTTCGAGCCCCGTGTCAGGCTCTGTGCTGACAGATCAGAGCCTGGAGCCTGTTTCAGATTCTGTTACATCTCTCTCTGTCCCTCCCCCGCTCATGCATGTGCTCACTCTCTCTCTGTCTCAAAAATAAACATTAGGAAAAAAAAGAAAATAGCTACAGAAGAAATAAACAAGTACAAGTGAGTTCAGCTAGTAATTACCAGCGGCTCATGAAACCGCTGTTCATTTTTTGGTTTTTAATCTTTGTGCAGTGTTTAAAGTCAACATATGCATAGAGTATTAACAGATAAAAAAGGTAAGTTTAGAAAGAATAAAACAATTAAGTTTCTCAACATTTGCAGATCTCAAGTAGTGGCCAGACTGTGTGGAAACTTTGTCCATGCTAACATTCCTCGGAGGTGGTGTCAATTGTCATCATATGTAGGAAAGCAGTGTGTCATACAATGAATCATACCCATCAACGTGGTAGTGCCATTTCATGGCCCTCATCTTTGCAACCCTGGGAAACATGGTGAGGATATAAGTTATAGAAGAATAGATCTTTATGATAAAAGACACTTGTCACATGATGAGTTAGAGAAAGATTGAAAATGGGAAGGAATTCTATGAACTCTGAACCCTACAGGCATGGAATAATGAGTAAGGAAAAGATGTAACAATAGCTTTGATCCTACTGGTCATTGATAATCATGTGCAAAGTGTTTCATGTGTAAGAATAAATTGTATCCTGGGACAAATATGAGGTTGTTGGGAATGTGGGCAGCTTATTTAAAATCATACCCAATATCGGGCCTTATCTGACAAGAGCAATTGTAACTCACAGGCAACAAATTGAACAAACACGGGAACAGCTGCAGCAGGCAGAGCTCCCCTTTAGATACCAGGTAACCTGAGTTCTGCCTGACATACCGAACCCTTAGCACCTCACGCGGGTGAGTGTAGTGGCCCTTGGAATCCCTGACCACGGGCTTTTCATTGTTGGCTTTTTCAGCTTGCAGTTCATGAGAAGAATGCTCAGGACAACTAGGTAAGTGTTTTCTTGTTTCCTCCTCTTTCTTTGGTGCACAGTGTGGCACCACCTTCCGACTGAAGGTGGATGTGTTTTTTCTCCCCCAGATCAAGACTCAGATCTGGGACAGGGAGATGGCGGAGCAGGGCAGGGAGGTCGCTTACTTGAAATACAGGTGTGGTCATTTGACTTGCGTTTTTATGGGTGTTTCCAGGGATGACGCCTGCACTGTTTGTTGTCTAGTAGACGACGCGGTGTTGCAACTCTTATAGAAGTCCATTATTTTTCTGTATCCAAGACTGGACGGGATGGAAGCAAAGAGGCTGCCTGAGGGATACATGAGGCAGAAACCAATCACTGCAAGAACCCTCCACGGAGAGGTAAGGAGCACGTTGTGATGTGCCGCAGTCTAATTTCTGCTGTGCAGCCTGTTCCTGTGTGTGATCATCGTGTGGTCTGGAAAGAATCACAAGCAGTAAGGACGGCAGGTGGTCTGAAGGGGTGACAGAAGGGTGTTCTCCTCTGGTGCCGCAGACAGTGAGGCACTTGTCCCTGTGACTGGTGGAGCTCATGCCCCTCCTCTGACGGTGACCCTCCCACCTCCTCTAACATCCCGGTGTCTGAAGAGCCTGGGAACCTTCTTCCCACCCGGACACAATACGAAGACTTTAGTTTATTTGAGGAGAAGGTCATTTATTCACTAGTTTTAACAGTCTTTCTTTTTGTTTGTTTTGGGAACTGTAGCCCTACATCCCTCATTTCAAGTTCCATAAAGCTTAGCTTAGTCCTCTGATGGTATCAGTGCAACTCTGCAGCTTCACTGCTAACTTCTGACAGTTTTCCTTTTCTCGATAGTGTCAAATTAGTCTTTCCTTATATACTAACTGCTCTCATGTGGAAGGCAGCTTGTAGATAAGCTGGGAGATTGAACAATTTGCCTGAAGCCTGAAGAAATGCACCCTTCTTGAGGACTCATTGAGGATATACACCAAACCAGTATTCTCAATGTTATTCTTTTTTGTTAATTTTATTTATTTTGAGAGACGCATAGACAGAATGCCAAGCAGGCGCCACACTGTCAGTGAGGAACCCAATGCTGGGCTTGAATTCACAAGCTGTGAGATCGTGACCTGAGCCAAAATTAAGAGTTGGATGCTGAATCCAAGCATCCTCGGATTAATTCTTGATCTGTCATGGAATCGTGATTTCCCATGATGTATACTGAGAAAACTGTTTTACTGGTGAATTCTAAATTGCTAGTTTGCCTGGCCTGTCCACAGTTATGTGATTAATTATGAAAAACATGAACTAGGGCACCATGAGGTCTTTATCAAGGTGAGGGGACTGTTCTCCCCCTTATCCTTGGGGACCTGACCATAGGGAAAAGTTTAAGATATTTGAGCGCACAGTCCTCTAAAAGCAGAATAAACCTCTGTCCCTTCTAGGGTCTTTAGTAGATCGAGAAACTGCTGAAACCTTTGTGGGTTACAGCGGCTCTGACTGTACCAAGAATGCATACAAGGACAAGGTAAATGCCAGGGCCATTCTCAGTTGTAACTCTTTTGGGAAACCCTCATCTTTATGTACAGCATGCTCCCCCGGCCTTGTCTCATTTTGCGTGTTGTGTGATATGTCTGTTTGTTCTTTCTTTTCCAAATGCACACTCATAACCCAGGAGCCCACAGGCTTCTCAATTTTTAGTCTGTCAGCTTTCTGTGGTAAGTTTAGAAGCCAAAAGCGCTCAGAGACTGAGTACCTTAAGGTTTTTCCATGAGTTTCAGGAAATAATGAGAGGAGGATGACTGCACACTCCAAAAAGAGGTCTCCCGGCCTGGGTGATCCCTTCCAGACCTCACCTCTGTGGGAACAGTGTGGCTGCTGTGTCTTCCTTTCTTGATTCTGGCTAGGAGATGAACCTGTTAGAAATGACATCATGACTCCAACTTTTTATTATGTGCCCTGTGCCATTTAGAGTGGTCACAGAGAAAGCCAATGTCATCACCTTTCTGTCTTTGTTGGTAAATGACTTGTCTGGAATCCTCCAGCTATACCTTAGGTAAAAAACAATTTGCACACTGTGTCCTTCAGTTGTGTTTCTATGAGCAGTTTCTGGTTGTGTCCCCAGTCACTGTTAGAGCTGATATAATCTCATGACACATACCAGTTTTATACCAAAACACTTGCATGAAATCTGTTATGTGAATTTCTCCCTCTTTTTTCCTTTGCACATAACTACTCTGTGTCCTTTAGTATGCTTAAAGTCAGAATTCCCTATGAATTAAGATGAACACATCTGAACTTTGTAGACATTCACCACAAGTAACTCGTTCTTCACAGAAGACTCTCATTCCCCTGCAAGGTTCCAGGCATCCTCCACTCCCCAGAGGTCTCCGAGGCCTTTGACAACACTTCAAGAGGGAAGACTCCTTTCTCAGGGAGAGGACCAGAGGAGGCACAGTGAGGGTCCGGCTGCAGAACGTTTTGCCAGGAGTGGCTGTGATTCCATGAGCAGAATATGAGTCGTTTATTCCCAATCATTTTTTTTTGTGTTCTTAATATAGCAAAAGCAGAGCATCTGGAGTCACCGTAGAGGAGGGATGCAGGGTGAACCTGGACATCGATGGCTGCCTGTCGGGAGAATCCTACTTCATTAATCTGTAATTACTTCTGTTAACCCTCTAGGACAGGACCCTTGTCATTTTACTTCCGCAGACATGGGCAATGATGTGTGGTGGCAATAGGTTAACCTCTTGCATCTACTACCCCAAGCTGTAGGTGGCATCCAGTGGCAGGGACAGACTTTTCAGGTACTGATGCTACTCTCTTGGATCCTGGTGGTAGAGAGATGGCAGGTGCTGACACCTTCTTCTCTGGGTTACAGCTGCTTTTGGTATTGGTTCTCTTGTCTGGCATATGGATGTAGCTGTCACTTCTGTTCTGCAGGGCAGTCTGGATCCTGGGGACCTCCTCCGTTAACTGGATGATTCTGCATGCCCTACCCTATACATGCCCCGCCCCCATGGACTATTAGGCACGTCCACCTCCTGAACCTTAGTGGCCCTGAGGCCACCCGGAACCCCTCCACCTGCAACACTTGGTAAGATGATCTAAGCACTAGGATTTGACTCTAAAACACGCTCACCTTATTTTGTTGCTGTTAGGTCTTGGGCCAAGGTGCAGAGGCGGTACCACAGACCATTGTGATGCAAGGGGAATGTGTCTGCTGCCATTACCATATTCCTCAAGTTGCTCAGGATCTCATCTTTGTCCTTTCCCCCACCATGGGTTGGTACAGGCATCTCTTGTGGAAAAGGAATGGGGCCGTATGCAGAAAAGCAGACATAGCGCTTTAGCAGAAATGCCCTGTACACTTGCTGGGATCTGTGAGGCATGAGGCACAATGTAACGTACGTCCATCTAGTTGTGCTCACAGCCATCCATAGTTGTTCTATGAGTGATGAATACATCTGAATCAGGGCTTTTAGGAGTCTTCATCAAGTTATAAGGGATGGTTCTTCAAGTTCTTTTTGGGTATCACCGGAGGCATGTGGGACACCCTGTGCATGTAATTTGGGATCTCACTGGGACAAAGAGTTTAAGTTGATGGAAGTATGAGGGGAGGGTTTTTTGTTTTGTTTTTGACCTCCAAACAGTCTACTCAAGTCAGAATAAACCTCCATCCCTTCTAGAGCTTTTTGCAGGTCCAGAAGTAGGTGTCACAACCAAGAGTGACATCGACACTGGCTCTGCCAAAACTACCAAGAAGCACAAAGTAAATACTGTGGCCATTTTCAGTTCTAAGTCTTTACGGACAGCCACATCTTTCTGTACAGGACACTCTCCTGCCATTGTCTCTGGTTTGGTTTGTGTGAAGTATGGCCTGTCTACTGTTTTTGTTTTTTTTTTTCCCAAATGCAAAACCTTTACCACCGAGTCTATGGGATTCCCTATTTTCCAGCTGGCATCTCTTTGTGGTAACTTTAGAAGCTAAGCGTGCTTAAGGGTGAGAACCATAGGGCTTTTCCAATGTGTTCCTGGAATAAATCAAGGAGGATGACACCACACTCCACTTGGAAGTCTCCTACCTTGCCTCATTCTTTGTGGATCTCCTCAATGCGGAATCATTGCTCTTGCTGTTTCTTCCTCTCCTGTTTCCTTCTATTGAGGGTTTTAACGTGCTCAGAAAAATCTGTGGGTATCCTTACAATTTGAAAATGCAAACTGCCTTCACTCCAACTTATATTTTTGTATGTGTCATTTACAGTGGTCTTAGATAAAGTAAATTTCATACCCATCAGCATTTTGGTAAACATGCTGTCCAGAGTCCCTTCAGGTGTGCCCTGGGCACAAATATCTGAACTATAAGAGGTGGCATATTTGCCATAGAAAACATGCACTGAAACTTAAGTTGTGAAGAGAAAAAATCCAAAATTACCTGTGTGTCAAGTCCCCACGGTGTCCTTCACTTGTGCTCACATGAGCACATTCTCTCGTGTCCTGTGTCACAGGTACAGCTAAAACATGGAAACTTACACCAGACATCAAAGTGCATTTGTGTTTTGTCTTTTAGAATTTCAGCTCATTTTTCCAGAGGACACAATTACCCTGCAGAGTTTACTGCACTTAAGCTGAGAAGTACCTCTGAATTCAAATAAATTAGCTGAACCCAACTAACATGTATAGGCTACCTGTTTCTCTAAGAGCATGCTTTCCCAGGTCCTCTACAGGCCCTCACTGTGCCCATGGATAGCACTTCCAGAGAGGAGGAGATCCCATTGTCGGGACAGTAGTTTGGACACAGGCAGGGGCTTAGAGGCAGAACTTTGAGCCACGAGGGCTATGATTCCATGTGTGGACACTGGCTTTGTCATTCCTTCTCATTCTGTAGTTCTTCACATACACAATAAACAGCCTCTGTGGTGGAGGGGATGAAGGGTGGAGTGTGATCCTGGACATAGTTGACTTCCTATCTGGAATATGCTACTTTGTTAATTTAGTATTCAGCCTATAAATCTTCTAGGAAAAGGACGCTTGCTGTTTCTATGTTTCCAGACACGTGGGGACATTAGTTTACCCCAATCACATCCTCTTCCCACCCCAAAGCTGTAAGTGGAACCCGAAGTATGGGTAGAGATTTTGGCACTGATGCTGCCCTCTTGGAACCTGGTGGTGGGGAAGCTAGTAGGATATGAGCACTGCTGCTTTGGGTTTCTGCTTTTTGCTGGTGTTGGTGCTCTGTTCTGTCCTATGAACATACCTCTCATTTCTTTTCCGCAGGCTATTTTGTATGCAAGAGTCCTGGTCCTTTCCCAGGATTGCCTTGCAGGCTGTACCCTGTGGACCACCCTTCACCACCAGTCATGGGCTATAGGCCACATCCCCCTCCTCCACCTACTCTCTTTGTTAAGATGACCTGAACTGGATGAGTGGGTGGTAAAGTATATTCATCTTCTTCATGATTGACTTTGTGGCAACGATGTAGAGATGGTTGTGAGTCTTGGCAATCCAACTACAAACTGCCTGAGGACACTGTAGCATATCTCAAGTTTCTCAGGACATACATACAATGGGCAGTGTCATGTCCCTGTAATACAGTGAGCTATACGTTTCTCTTGTCAAATGAAAGAGGTTTTTTACACAAAAGCAGACGTATCAGCAGTACTGGGGCGTATGTTGGAGACACAATGTGTTGGGTTCTCTAACTTTTAGAGCATCAGGTGTCCTGTGTGAAAGAGGGACATTCATTAGACGATGCAGACCTTGTGATCACCATGATGGAAACACCAGTGAAGGATCCAGTGCAAAACCGGGGGAGCCTTGAATCATACAGGAATAGAAGGGAAGTTGAGCACAATAAGCAGAGTTTGAGGAGGTGCAGAGGGGAGGGTGTTGGGGGTCAGTGAGATGCAGCTGGAGGTCATTCCTGGCCACAGCCTGAGCAGGGAGTGTGAGGTCCATACGGAGCTGCTATGTGGGACCGCTCTCAGTGCACAATGCACTGTTCATCTCCAAAATGTCAGTGTGTTGCCAAAGTGCACGCAGGTAATCACCTAAAAAGATTCTTGTCTCCCTGGATTTTCCTGAAGGTTCTACATGTTTGTGTGTGTGTGGGGGAAAGAGCCCTGGAGATATGGGGAATTTAACTTGTTCTTATGAAAATGCTGTATGCCCAAGTTCATATCCCTCAGTGAGACTAAAAGTGGAGACAGGTTCTAGATCAGCTGAGTCATCCTACAATTCAGGGCTGGCCAGATGCCACCCCTGCTGGACCCCTGTCATCACCCTGACTACAGCTTTGCATCTCCTCAAACTTCTCTCACAATATCCTGAGGCTTTGCCTGTGTTCCTGCTGTCTCAGCCCTAATAACAGTTCTCAGTGGGACCTACACAGAGCCTCAGCTGTGTTATCTGTGAAAACAGGGGTAATATTTGTTTCTAAGAACAAGAGAAAAAGAAGACATTCAGTGTAAAAGCATCTGCAAAATCTCTGGGAACACGCTTCTCACAGTTTCAGTTAAGATATCTCCACACAATGATCCTCCAAAAAAGATGGTCACAGGAGTTCATTAAACTAGGACTGTTAACAACTCAGCCCAGGGAGGGGGAATCACGGTTTTTAAAAATAAGACAATGTCCCTCGTTTTTCTATTAGAATTCGGGCCCTGCCACACAGTGAAAGAAAAGCTAATTATGAGAATGCGTGCATTCAGAGACCTAGATCTGAAGACAATCATTTTCTATTACACATAATCTCACAGATGCAGCCACACACTACAGTGTTCATCTGAGGCCACAGCCACAGATAAACTACAGAGGACAGAATGCATGTAGGAAAACATAAGATCACAGGGAAATAAACCAAAATCTCTTTGCCTTGTAGGACAACTCTTTTGAAATTTGAAGAGGACTGTGCATGGTGACAGACTATCATGTTTGTATATACATTTTAAGAATGTGCCAGATCTACCTGAATGCTTTCCATGCCCATCCTGTCCCCTCCACTTTGTCCTTCCTACTGTCCCCTAATCCACCTTTCATCGTTATGTCTCTGTGTCAGCGTCTGCTTCTAGGACCATCTACTCTCACTCCCCATTGTTGCACACAGTGGGGTTCCTGTACACACAGGTAACAAAGTACCGGAAATGGTGGAGGGAGTTTTCTGTGGTGATGGGACCTTCCTATATCTAGGTGCTTATGCTCATTTATTTTGGAAATATTCCCTGAGTCCATGATGCCTTAGGGTCAGATAGGTATCTGTCCTTAGGAAATGGCCGAGTTCTAATGGTGGAGAAGGATGAGGGACCAGCAGTGACTGTGGAGAGGAGTGAGGGTCAGACCCATGCCCAGGATGCCAGGTGTTCACAGACAGCACCACGTGTAGGAGGACTCTGAGGAGCAGAGATTTCTTGATCAGACCCATGGACTACATAATCATTCTGCAGTTTCCTCACTGAGCGATGGCCAGAGCAGAAGGACAGCAGCTGGAGGACACCCTGATCATGGCTGGAGTGGAGCAGTGGGCCTGGGGGATTGAGTCAGGGAAAGGGACAGGCAGAAGGCAGCAACAGGGAGTTTGAGAGACAAAGGAAAGAGAAGAGAAGGGACCCTTCTCTGCTGACTTCACCTACATTTCTGTGTGACCAAAATGAGACGCTTGTCTCCCAGGGAAGGGAAGAGGGCTGGCAAAAAGACAGAATGACATACTCAGCTCAAGTGCCCAAGGTATCTGCCTTGCTCTTGAGTACCTAACACAAGAAGCACGTGCTTTCTGTCATGATTGGAACTGCAGCTCGTACCATTTAGTGAAAATCAATCCAATTATGCATCCCTCAGCATTAAAGTACTGCAACAAAATTAAGTGAACAGACTGAAAGATACAACACAGGATAAAGTCCAAAGGTAGAATGATTGCAATACTTTCGGGAATACAGTCTATCAGAAAAGGAGGTAGCTACCCTAGTGCAGGCCTTCAGACACCTGGGCAATATCTGAAAATGTAAAAAAAGAAAAAAAAAGTCCTTACTCCAAAAGCAACATTAGCTCTAGACACAAAGGGATCATGATTTAAGGTTTAGAGAGAAAGCATGTGACTTCATGGTGCTGTATCCATGAGATCAATTCTCATCAAATTATACCCTTTAATTTGAGGCTCTTTGTTATATGTAAATTATACCTCATTAAAGAGAGTTTCAAAGCACAAAATACTAGAAGCAAATGTGGGAACGTTCCTTTCAAATCCTGAAGTGCATGGGTGAGATGAGTCTGTCTGCCCATGTCTCAAAAGTCCAAAATAATAAGACACTTAAAAAATTAATAGACTAAGCAGACCCTGAGCTCACACTGTCCCATGTTTTCAACTGCATAACATCCACATCCAAGTCCATGAACCAGAGAACGATCCAAAGACTGGCAGAACAAACTCCACACCTAAATAGAAGCTGCATCAGAAAGGTGGAGTCTGGCTGCCTGCAGAAGGGGCAGAAAAAGTGAGCCCTCACACCAGGGAAGACTAATCTCCATAACATTGGGCATTAAAACCCAGGGGGGCTGAATTCCCTTGAGTTTAGATCCTGGGCTTTGGAGGTCAGCTGACCCAGCACTGGGTGATCCAGGAGGATGAGTGATAGCCAGGTCCCTGCCTGTGTAGAGAGGCAACGTAAACATGGCATTTCACACAATGCTTAGGCCACAGGAAACACATGTATTCATGCTGATTCTTGATTCTTGACTCAGCTGGCCTGCCTGGGTCCCACTGACACCACTGACAGCAAGCACAGCCCACAACAGGCACGCATTCAGTGCAGACCTCCGCACTGAAAGGAAAAGTAACCCAGACACAACAGCAGGGAGTGAGCAATACACATACAATATCCTCCTGAAGGTCCAGGTCCTATAAACGGAGATGTGCACTGCTGAGGGCTCCAGGACCTCTTCTTCATAACGGCATTAATTTCAAGATCAGAAGGCACAGCTGACTTTCCTAACACAGAGAAATAGAGCCAGAGAGACAGACAAAATGGACACACAGAGATGTTTATCCACAGTGAAAGACCTAGTCAAAGTCACAGCCAGAGATCTAAGCCAAAGACATATAAGTAACATACCTGATACAGAATTTAAAGCAATGATCATAAGGATACTCACTGGAGTTGTGGAATGAGTAGGAGAGTGAGACCCCTGACAGAGGTAAGATATAACATAGTTACACACTGAGGACACAATCAAGGAGAAACATGCTTGCTGGAATGAACGGAGGGATGGAAGAAGCAGCCGAACAAACTAGTGACCTCGAAGATTAAGTGATGGAAATTAATCACACTGAACCAAAGAGAGAGAACAGAATTCTGCAACGTGAGACGAGACTAAGGGAACTCAGTAACTACAGGAAAGATAATAGTATTCATATTGTAGGAGTCCCAGAAGGAAGAGAAAATGGGGAAGAAAATTTATTTGAGGAAACAATAGCTGAAAACTTCCCTAATTGGGGGAGGAAAACAAACATCCACATCCAGGAGACTAGAGAACTCCCATCAAAATCAGGCCAACACACAAACCTATTGTAAGGAAACTTACAAATTAGGGTGAGAGTAAAGAAAAACTCATAAAAGCAGCTAAACAGTCCTTAACTTAGAAGGGAAGACCCATGAGGCTAACTACATATAACAGTAAATGGTACAATCCCAAAAGAAGATATAACAACTGTAAATATATCCCACAATTAAATGGGATTTATTCCCAAGCTACAAAGGTGGTTCAATATTCGCAAATCAATCAATATGATACAATACATCAACAGAAAAAAGGATAAGAACCAGATGATCAGGAAATCTGGGTGGCTGATCCTTTAACAGTCTGAAATCAGCTCAGGTCATGACTTCATGATTCCTGAGTTCAAGTCCTGCGTCAGACTCTGTGCTGAAAGCTCCGATCCAAGAGCCTCCTTCGACTTCTATGTCTCCCTCTCTCTCTGCCCCTCCCTGCTCACGCTCTCTCTCAAAATTAGTAAACGTTAAAAGAAAAGAAGCGTACAGTCATTTCAATACATGCAGAAAGGAACATTTGACAAAGTACAACATCCGTTCATGCATGTAACCCCCTAAAGTAGGTTTACAGGAAACATACATTAACATCATAAAGGTTATCTATGAAAACCCTGCAGTTATAATCAAGCTTAATGGGGGAAATCTGAGAGCTTTTCCTGTAAGGTCAGGAAGAAGACAAGGATGTTTACTCATACCACTTTTAGTAAACAAATTACTGGAAGTCCTAGCCACAGCCAGCAGACAAACAAAATGAAACTATTTGCAGATTACATGACACTATATATAGAAAACCCTAAAGAGTCCACCTAATAACTGCTAGAACTGATAAATGAATTCAGCAATGTCACAGGATGCAAAATCATTGTACAGAAATCTGTTGCATTTGTAGATCATACAGAAGCAGTAGAAAGAGACATTAAGAAAACAGTCCCATTTACAGTCATACAACAAAAATAAGATATCTATAAATCTAACCAAAGTGGTGAGCGACCTATACTCAGAAAAGTATAAAACAGTGATGAAAGAAATTCAAGATGACACAAAGAAATGGAAGGACATTCCATACCCACGGATCAGAAGTACAACTATAGTGAAAATGTCTATGCTTCCCAAAGCAATTGACAGAATTAGTGCAATTTCCATCAAATTACCGACAGCAGTTTTCACAGAACGACAACAGTCCTAAAATTTGTATGGAACCAAAAAAGACCCCAATCTTCAGAGTAAACAATCTTTATGTGAAGTGATAATTATGGATGGCACTATGCCTCTGGATCTTCTGCTCCAAAACACAATAACTCTGGCTTAAGCATTTGAACAAACGTTAGACATATCCCAACCAAGGATCATTCTACAAAATACATTCTACAAACGTACCCTCAAAACTTTGCACCTTATGAAAAATATGGAAAAATCTAAAAATTGTCATGGCCAAGTGGAGCCTAAGGAGACAGGATGACTGTAATGTGCCAGCTGGGATGAGTCTGGGCTAGGAGAGGTTAAAACCGAAGCAATCTGAATAGAAATATAAACTTTACTTCATACTACCATATCTCTTTGATACATTGATTGTGATCATGTACCAACCATTATGACATCAATAGTGAGAAAACAGTCTGATGTATGTGGATACTCAGTATTATGCTCCCAATTTTTTTTTTGTAACTAGAAACCCATCATGAAAGAATAGATTATTAGTAATCATGGTTTTTCTACACGTAAGATTACATAACCAGTTCCAGTATTAGTTACTAGTGATGTACATGTACCTATTCTTGTTCTTACTATTGTTTAATTTAAATAATAGCTTTCATGGTACAGAAAACTGAATGCATGATAAACACTTCATAGAAACATCTACTTTACATATTTTAAGATAATAACGTATGTATATACCACTCTATTATGTGGTATGTAAATGTTTTTCTGATCTTGAACGAGCATGTCATTGAATGGCTTTCCATAAAGGTGGTTATGCTAGATAATGAATGATACTCAGATTTTACAGGATGTACGTCACATCATGCCTGAACATTGTCAAAAATAAAAACATACACGCGGCCAGATGAAGCATTGTGACTGGCTCACTTATTGTAAAGAACCCTTGCTTTACTATTTTCACGTATATTTTTAGCAGGAATACAAGAGAATCAAATATTTCCAAATCGAAGAGATATTCAAAGACTGGAAGAACGATAGGGAGTTCTAAGGGTTTCAGAAGGATAAGATGTGACCATGAAGGGGGAGTCACAGGCAAGCAGCTTTCTCTGGTCCACGCTGACATGTTTGCATGAGGATATGTGACTTGCCAAAGGGTAAGTCCCAGAAGTACAAGAGGGAAAGACAACGCTTTAGGGCGGGGTGACTTGGAAAGGGTGCTTCTGTGCCTAAGTGATGGGTCAGCAACCTGGCTGGGGGTCCCTGCGTCAAAGACTTCAAAAGGTCAGCAGTAACCTATACTCACAAAGATCTTAGTAACATAGATCAAAGTAACTTAGAGCCACAAAGATCTTAGAACCACAGAGTCGATCTTCACCTATGATTAGGAGATGGTCACAGTTTCACAGGATATGATCTTTGGGCCGGCAGTAGATGCCTAAAATATTATTTAGGGCTATACATTTAATGAAAAAAATGTATGTGTAAAAATTTGGGTTTGGAATGTTAAGAAAAATCACAGGCCCATCATGGAGTTACTTACATTAAGGCCACATGTCACTAAACCTAATTTCATTCCTGCAGGAATGTAACCTTTAACCAGTCAGCAAAGAATTTCCTAGTCAGTGCTGGAAATTTAACTGATAGATCCCTGCCATTCCCCTCAGAGAGGCAGTCTTGCCTAAATAAGGAATTCCATGCCACTATTTTTTTTTTTAAGTTTATTCAAGTTAGAGACAGGGAGCACATGCAAAAGAGGGGCAAGACAACAGGGAAAGAGAGAATCCCACAACCAAGAGGTCATGATCTGAGCCAGGATCAAGAGTCAGACACTTAACCAAGCCATCCAGGCACCCTGAGAATGTGGAGTTTCAAAGGTTAGCAGTCTTGGCTGGGATACAGCCATGAGGGCACTGGCCTACTCCTGAATAGAAAGCGCAAACAACTTGCAGGCAGATGGCATTGAAACAGTGATCTGTACAACACCTGGTGCACACACTGGGGGAGATTATACACTCATCGTGGAGAGCATCCCTGTGAAGCAGTGTTCACAATGAGGGGACAAAGAGCTAGGACAGAGGAGCTTCGTGGCGCCATTACCCTGCTCTGCACACCCCCCCAGCAAAAAAAACACAGAGCCATCTGCTGGAATCAAGGCAATCCCCACACTGGGTGCCTAAGCTGCTTACGACAACCCCAACTTCCTGTGTTCTGCCGAGACTGGCCTTCAAGGTCATTCAATCTTGCTTCAGTCCCAATGGAGCTGGCCCCTTCCCCAGAAGACCAGGGGAAGCCCATGACCATACCACCTCTCTTGACCAGACAGTTATGCAGGGCTTCACTTCTAGTGGCAATCATTTCAAGTCTCACTTAACAAGCAGATTGGAGCAGACCTAGATAAGTCTCACAACATTCTGGCCAAGGACCATACATTGCTCATACAACTGGCTTGAAGGATGGTGCAGCCAGAACACAAAACAGTGCGTGCAACACACACCACAGACACTCCGTGATGTGCCAGTCCCTGGACACTAGATGATCTCCTCTTCATAAAGCCATTCATCCCAGAGGCAGGTAACATAATGAACTTTGGTAACAGAGAAGGTAAATACTCAACCAAAATGCCAAGATAAGAGGAATGCATCCCAAATGAAAGAACAAGATAAGGTCATGGCCAGAGACATGGAAGGAACATTTCCAAACTCATTCTATGAGGCCGGCATGGCCTTGAGTCCAACCTGGACAAAGACCCCACCGGAAAGGAAAACTACAGACCAATTTCCCTGATGAACCTGGATGCAAAAATTCTCAACAAAAAGTAGCAAACCGGATCCAACAATACATAAAAAGGATTATTCAGGACAATGAGGTGGATTTTATTCCTGGAATGCACAATAGATTCAATATCTGCAAATCAACTGATGTGATACATCACATTGATAAAAGAAAGGATAACAACCACATGATCCTCTCAATAGATGCAGAATAAACGTTTGACAAAATGCAGCAGCATCCTTTCTTGGTGAAAAAAAAAAAACCTCATGAAAGGAGGGATAGAAGTATCATTCCTCAACATGAGAATATCCAGATATGAAAGTCCCACAGCTAATATAATCTTCAGTGGTGAAAAACTGAGCTTTCCCCCTAAGGTCAGGAACACGACGGGGATGTCCACTCTCAGCACTGTTATTCACCATGCTGTTGGAAGTCTTAGCCTCATCAATTAGACATCAAAAAGAATACAAGGTGTCCAAGTTGGCTAGGTGGAATCAATCTTTCCCTGCTCACAGACACGATACTCTCCGTGGAAAATCTGAACGACTCCACCAAAAAACTTCTTGGATTGATACAGGAATTCAGGAAAGTATCAGAATATACAATCAATATGCAGAAGTTGATTGCATTTCTATACACCAGTAATGAATCAACAGAGAAATCAAGGAATTGATGCCATTTACAACTGCACTGAAAACCATAAAATACCCAGGGATAAACCCAACCAAAGAGGGAAAAGATCAGTACAGTTAAAACAATAGAGGGTCTCCTGGGTGGCTCAGTCGGTTAAGTGCCGTCTTCGGTTCTGGGCATGATCCTGCATTTGTGGGATTGAGTCCCTTGATGGGCTCTGTGCTGACAGCTCAGAGTCTGGAGCCTGCCTCAGAGTCTGTGTCTCCCTCTCTCTCTCTCTGCCCTCCCCCCCCCACCGCTCATGCGCTCTCACTTGCTCTCTCACTCTCTCAAATATAAATAAACATTAAAAAATTAAAAGAACAAACCATACAGCGTCTATAAAAGAAGTTGAAGAAGACACAAAGAAATGAAAAAAAATCCCATGTACATGGATTAGAAGAACAAATATTGTTAAAATGTCAATACTATCCAAAGCAATCAACAAATTCAATGTAATTCCTATCAAAATAACACCAGCATTTTTCACAGAGCTAGAGACAACAATCCTAAAATTGTATGGAACCAGAAAAGATCCCAAAGAGCCAAAGTAATGTTGAAAAAGAAAAACAAAGATGGAGACATTACAAATCTGGACTTTATGGTGCATTAGAAAGCCGCAATCATCAAGACAGTATGGTACGGGCACAAGAACAGACACATAGATCAAAGGACCAGAATATGGAACCCAGAAATGGAGCCTCAAACATATGGCTGAATAATCTTTCACAAAGCAGGAAAGAATATCCAAAGGAAAAAGAAGAGTCTCTTCAGCAAATGGTACTGGGAAACCTGGACAGTGACAAGTATGAACCTGGACTATGTTCTTACACTTCTCTCTCTCTCTCTCTCTCTCTCTCTCTCTCTCTCTCTCTCTCTCTCTCTCTCTCACACACACACACACACACACACACACACACACACCCCTCAAAATGGATGAAACATCTAAATGTAAGACAGGAAACCATCAAAATCCTAGAGGAGAAGACAGGCAACCTACCTCTTTGATCCTGACCGCAACAACTTCTTGCTTGTCATTTCTCCAGAAGCAAGGGCAATAAAACCAAAATAAACTATTGGGACCTCAAGATAAAAAGCTTCTGCACAGCAGAGGAAACAATCAGGAAAACTAAAAGGAAACTTAATGGAATGGGAGAAGATATTTACAGGTGACATATCAGATAAAGGGTTAGTATCCAAAATCTATCAAGAACTTATCACACTCAACACCCAAAAACCAAATAATCCAGAGAAGAAATGGGCAAAAGACATGAAGAGACACTTTAACAGGACATCCAGATTGGTCACACGTGAAAAGATGCTCAACCTCATTCCTCATAAGTGAAATACACATCAAAACCACAATGAGATATCCCCTCACGCCGATCAGAATAGCTAAAATTAACATCTCAGGAAACGACAGATGTTGGCAAGGATGCAAAGGGAAAGCTTTTGCAATGCTGTTGGGAATGCAAAATGGTGTAGCCTCTCTGGAAAATAGTATGGATATTCGCTACAAAAACCAAAACTAGAACTGCACTAGGACCCAGCAATTGCACTACTAGGTTTTTACACAAAGGATACATTAATGCTGACTCCAAGTGGCACATGCACTCTAATGTTTATAGCAGCATTATCAACAATAGCTACATTATGCAAAGAGGCCAAATGACCATTGACAGATGAATGGATAAAGAAGATGTATATTCATACAATGGAATATTACACGGTGATCAAAAGGAGTGAAATCTTGCTATTTTCAACAAGGTTTAGTGAACTGGACTTTATTATGATAAGCAAAATATGTCAGAGAAAGACACACATCATATTAAATTCCACAGATGAGAGAATTCATAACACTGAAGAACGTAGTGAAAGGAAAGCAAAAATAAGATACAAACAGAGATGGAGTCAAACGATAAGACACCGTTAAATAGAGGGAAGAAGCTCAGGGTTCCTGGAGGGTTACTGAATAGGGGTATGGGCTAAATGGGTGATGGGCATTAGAGACAGCACTTAGGATGAGTACTGGATATATTTTGTAATTGACGGATCACTAAATTCTAATCCTCAAACTATTCCACTATAAGGTAACTAACTTGGGCTTAAATTTTAAAAAAGAAAAAAAATATTAAAAATAAGTAAAGAAATATACTACCAGTCAAAAGTAAAGAATATATAAATCGGGCTCTTTTAGTGGAAATGAAAGACCAAAATTGTTACAGACAAGAAAGGATCAGAGAAAACATCAAGATACAATGGTAAAACAACTAGTAGGGCAGTAAATATATACCTATCAATAATTACTCTAATGTAAATCGATAAATGCTCCAATCAAAAGACATTGGATAGGGAGACAGAATGGACACACACAAAAAAAAAAAAAGAAAAGAAAAGAAAAAGAAAAGAAACAAACAAACAAACAAAAAAACCAAGGCCTATCTAGGTGCTGCCTACAAAGCCTTATTTGGACTTAAGTCACCTGCAGATTTAAATTGAGGGAATGAAAAAACATTTATCATGCCAATAATATCAAAAGAAACCCAGTACCAATACTTATATCGGGCAAAAAAACTTTAAAATTGAGACTGTAGTTTGGTACCCTTTAGGTCAATACCTAGTAGAAAATTGCATGCACCCAATATTTATAGCAGCTTTATCAACAGTAGCTAAATTATGGAGAAAGCCCAAGTATCCAACAAGTGATGAAGGTATAAAGAAGTTGTGGGGTCTGTGTATGTGTGTGTCTGTGTATTCATGTATATGCACGTGTGTGTGTGTGTACGTGTATATATTCATACATACATACATACATACATACATACATACATACGTATATACAATCAAATATGTCTCGGCTTCAAAAAGAATGAAATCCTGTCATTTGCAGCGATGTGGATGGATCTAGAATGTGTTATGCTAAGTGAAATATGTCAATCAGAGAAAGACAAATATATCATTTCACTCATGTGTAATTGAAGAAACAAAACAGATGAAAACATGGGAAGGGGGCAGGAAAAGAGAAGAGTGGTAACAAGCCACATGTGTCTCTTAATGATAGAGAAAAAAAAGTGAAGATTCATGGAGGGAGATGGGCCAGCTCTGGGCTAGATGGGGGACCTGTATTAAGAAGAGCACTTGTTGTGATGAGCACTGGGTGTTGTATGTAAGGGATGAATCACTGAATTCTACTCACGAATCCGAGAATGCACTGTATGTCAACTAAGACTTAAATTTAAAAAATAAAGCTGTAACAAGAGATGAAGACGAACACTATCTCATACTAAAGGGGACAACCAAACAAGAAGATCCAATGATTGTAAATTTTGATGCCCCCAACATGCAACCACCAAGTATATAAAACATTTAACAACAACAAAAGAACTCATTTATAATAATATAACGATATTAGAGGACTTTAACACATAACTCACATCGATGGACAGAACCTGTAAACAGAAAACCAACAAGGAAACAATGGCTTTGAATGACACACTGGACCAGATGGGTTTAACAGATATATTCAGAACACTCCATACTAAAATGACAGAGTACACATTCTTTTCAAGTGCACATGGGGCATTCTCCATAATTGATCACATTCTAGGTCACAAATCAGGCCTCAACAGGTACCCAAAGGCAGAGATCAGACCAAGCATTTTTTCTGACCATAAAGCTAAGAAACTTGAAGTTAACCACGTGTGCGCACGCGCACACGCGCACACACACACACACACACACACTAAGGGGGAAAGGCCACAATTAAAGGGAGGTTAAATAACATGCTACCAAATGAATGGGTCAAACAGGAAATCAATGAGAAAATACACCGAAACTAATGAAAATGAAAATACACTGGTAAAAGTATTTGGAATGCGGCAGAAGCAGTCTATGATGGAAGTATATAGCAGTACAAGCCTACCATAAAGAGCAAGAAAAATCCCAAACAATCCTAACTTATAACTAAAGGAATGAGAAGAACAGCCGAAGGAAGGAAATAATAGAGATTAAGGCAGAAATAAGGAATATAGAAACCAAAAAGACACTAGAGCAAATCAATGAAACCAGGGGCTGGTTCCTTGAAAACAGTAATCAACATGAAAACCTCCTAGGCATACTTTTCACAAAGAAGAAGGAAAGGACTCAAATAAAATCACAAATAACACAGGAGAAATAACAGTCAACACCACAAAAATACAGTTAGAAGATAATATTATGAAAATCTATATGCAACAAATTGGACACTCTGAGAAAAATGGAACAATTCCTAGAAACACACAAACTACCAAAACTGAAACGGAAAGATACATAAAATCTGAAAACAGAAAGAAATCAAATCAGTAATAAAAAATTTCCCCCCAACACAAGAGTTCAGGGCCAGATGGCTTCACTAATGAATTCCACCATCCATTTAAGGAAGAGATAATACGTATTCTTCTCGAATTATTACAAAAAATAAAAAAAGAAGGAAAACTTACAAATTCATCTTATGAGGCCATCATTACCTTGATACCAAAACCAGTTAAAGCCTCCACTAAAAATGAAAACTGCCGGGGCTCCTGTGTGGCTCGGTGGGTTTGGTGTCCAAATCTTAATTTTGGATTAGGACATTATCTTGCAGCGCATGGATTCGAGTCCCACGTTGGACCCTGTGCTGACAGTGTGGAGCATGGCCAGGATTCTCCCTCTCCCTGTCTCTCTGCCCCTCCCTCACTTTTATGTACCCTATGTCTCTAAGTAAATAAATACTTTAAATATGTTTTTAAAAATTTAAATAAAACTACAGACCAATATCCCGATGAATATATATGCATAAATTCACATCAAGATACCTTCAAATTAAAGTCAATAATACATTAATAGAATCATTTACCATAATCAAGTGGGATATATTCCCGGACTGCAAGGGTGGTTCCACATTCACAGATCAATCAACATGATGCACCACAGTAATAGAAGAAAGGATAAGAACAATATGATGCTTTCAAGACATGCAGGAAAACGATTTGACAAAATGTCACGTCCATTCACGATAAAACCCCCTAGCAAGTATATTGGTACTCAACCTACCTGCACATAATAAAGGCCATCTATGAAAAACCCACAGCTCATCTCATCCTCAATGGGGAAAAATTGAAATTTTTCTTCCAAGGTCAGGGACAAGACGGGGATGATCCCTCTCACCACTGTTATTCCACACAGTACTGTAAGTTATAGCCACAGCAATCAGACAACAAAAAGAAATAAGAAGCATCCAAACTGGCAAGGAAGAAATAGAACTTTCACTATTTGGAAATGACATGATGCTCTCTATAGAAAACATGAAAGATTCCCCTCAAAATTGTTAGAATTGATACATGAATTCAACAAATCAAAATATACAGAAATCAATGTACATAAATCTATTGCATTTCTGTAGACAAATAATGAATTAACAGAAAGAGAAAGTAAGGGGTCAATCCCATTGACAGGTGCACCAAATACCCCAATATACCTGGAATAAACCTAACCAAAGAGGTAAAAGATCTGTACTCTAAAGGCTTTGAAACACTGATGAAAGAAATGGAAGAGGACGCAAAGAAAAGGAAATACATTTCATGTTCACGGATAGGAAGAACAAAATACTGTTAAAAGGTCTACACTCCACAAAACAATCGACACATGTAAGGAAATCCCTATCACACAAACAAAACATTTGTCACAGAACTAGAACAAATAGTCCCAAAATATGTATGGAGTGACAAAGACCCCAAACAGCCAAAAGAAATTGAAGACCAAAACTAAAGCTGGAGACATCACGCTTCTAGACTTTAGGTTATATTACAAAGCTGTACTGAACAGAACAGTATGGTACTGGCAACCAACAACAACAACAAAAACATAGACGCAGAGACCAATAGAATGGAAACCCAGGCATGAACTCATACATATATGGTCAATTAATTCTCAACAAAGCAGGAAAGGATATCCAATGGGTAAAAAAAGATACTCTTGGGACACATGTGTGTCTCCACAGCGTGTGACTGTGGATTCAGCTCCAACCATGATCTCAGGGCAGTGCAGAGCATGCGTGGGATTCTCTCTCTCCATTTCTCTCTGACCCTCTTCTGCATGTTCTCTCTCTCTCTCTCTCTCTCTCTCTCTCTCTCTCAAAAATAAATACATAAACTTAAAAAAAAGTCTCCTCAACATGTGGTTTTGGAAAACTAGACAGCAACCTGCAAAACAAAACAAAAACACAACCGGACCACTTTCTTACAACATACACAAAAATAAATCCAACATGAATAAAGAACTATGTGTGAAACCTGAAACCATAAAAATCCCAGAGGATACCTAACACAGGCAGTATCTTATTTGACATTGGCTGTACAAACATCTTTGTAGATATATCTCCTGAGGTAAGGGAAACACAAGCAAAAATAATGGGACTTCATAAAAATAAAAAGCTTCTGTCACAAAGGAAATAATCAACAAAACTAAAACACCTACAGAATACTATTTGTAAACGATATCTGATAAAGGTTTACTGTCCAAAATATATAAAGTTATACAGCACCCAAAAAATGAGAAATCCAATTAAAAATGGGCAGATGACATGAATGGACATTTTCCCAAGGTGACATAAACATAGCCAAGAGACACATGAAAAGATGCTCAGCATTACTCGTCTTCAGGGAAATACAATTCAAAAGTACAATGAGATAACACGTCACATCTGTGAAAATGACTAAAATCAATGAATGATGAGACAGCAGGTGTTGGCAAGGATGTGGGGAAAGAGGAACCCTCTTGCATTGTGGGAAGGAATGCAAACTGGTGCAGCCACTCTGGAAAACAACATGGAGATTCGTCAAAAAAAAAATGGAAATAGAACTATGTTACGATCCAGCAATTTCACTACGAGGTATTTACAGAAAGAATACAAAAATAATTCTTCAAAGGGATACATGCACCATGAGTTTACAGCAGCATTTTCTACAAAAGCCAAATTACGGAAACTGACCAAGCATCCATCAACTGATGAATAAACTGAGATGTAGTATATGGAATGTAATATTATTTAGCCATAAAAACATGAAATCTTGTCATTTTCCAAGAGGTGGATGGAGAGAATGTTATGCTGGGTGAAATAAGCCTGTCAGAGAAACACAAATACCAGATGATTTCACTAACACATGGAAATAAAACAAAACAAAGTTGGGGGGGGGGGGAGGAGACAGTGACAAACACTCTTAACTAGAAAACAAACTGAGGGGTTCCACAATGAGGTGGGGGAATGGATGAAACAGCTTCTGGGGATTACGAAGTGCACCTGGGATGAGCACCAGGTGACGCATGGAAGTGTTGCGCTATATTGTACACCTGAAACTAATATTACACTGTATGTTTACTAAGTGCAATTTAAAGTAATAGATATCAGAAGGTTAAGACACCTACCTACGGGGTTTTCTGTAGTTTTCAATCACTTCATTAGGTTGGAAAAATAACCATAAATTTTTTTAAAAGCATGTATGTTGTGGGGGACAGTTTGTGCCCTTACCTCGGTCACTGGTTCCAGCAGGACTCGGAAAGTGGGTCACAGCTCATTCTTCTAGAAGGTCCTGAGACAAACGTTTCGTGTATTCAAGTCCTAATGCAGTGCAGCTCCCATTCTTCTGAATTTCTGTCAGGGTTTCTTCCCGGAAACAAGCCTGAATCTGGAACAAACCATCGACTGTATCTATGAGGTGATGTCGTGGAACCCTGCAATCCACAAGTCCTTTAGTAAAATACGACTTGTTCAAATACTGTCCAGGAAGTTGAGGAATGAAACACGGGAACAACCCAGAAAATGCAAGGGCCTATGCTGTTTTGCAACCATCATGCCCAGGGAAGCCACCCAGCGCCCCCTCCTCAGCACTCAGTACAACAAGGCAGCTTCTCTCTGGCGACTCAGGAGATGCCAAGTTGCTGCAAAGCTCCCAAGGTCTCCCCTGGGGCGGGCGGCAGAACCCGCTGGAGACACAGCTCTGCTCTCTGTCCTGAGACAGTGGTAGAGGCCCTGTGTCCTCTGGGAGCAGCAGCAGCCCTTCCTGCTCTGAAGTGCCCTGGGTCAGAAAAGCTGATGGTGCGCCCTCTGCTGGCCATCACTGCCTAGGCAGAGGAGGCCGCCCCTCCGGGTCTGTGGTGCTTGAGCTCTCTCTGCTGGCTACCATGGGAATTCCTGCAAAGTTGAAGGCCTTGGTCGCTCAGCTGAGGGACTGAAGGTGCTCTGGGCAACTCCGCCTGTTCTCCACAATGGGAAGGGTCTTAGTGACAGGGCCTGGGACACAAAGAAACCTTTTCCTTCTCCTTTTTTTTGAGTGAAGAATGAAACAGAATTTATTAACATAATGACATCATTTGTAATGTTTTAAGCAATGTCCACAGAAAAATAGACGGCCAATTTACACATGCTGAGCAAGTAATTGTGTTTACCACCAGAGTATTTAGGTTAGATAAAGAATTGACACCTTTGAGAGAGAGATAACTGCTTCCAGCTATGGAACGAATGAGTCCTAGGGATACAAGAGATAGCCAATTGAATAGAGTTAATCCTGTAATAATACTGTTGCATGCTTTCACTTGTGCTGAAGGACAACATAATTTATAGACATATGGAATGACTACAATGTATGCCTAAAACTAATACAACAAATGTGTGAAGAATATTTCAATGAAAAGTTGACATCCTTTTACATTTAAAAATAAAACTCTAAGAAGGGGGAAAGAAGGAAATTATAATGATAAAAGGTATAATCCAACGAAAGATACAACAATTGTAAACATACATGTGCTCAACCTGAGAGAATCCAATACACAAAACACTGAAAACCTAAAGGAAAGAATTGATACTCATACATACATAGAAGGGCACTTTAACACTGCAAAGACATCAAGGGAGATATCATTCCACCAGAAAATATACATTTGTACATTTTCTAATAACAGCATGCACATGGGTTCCAGAATTGATGAAGAAATACTCGACATGGAACGTGGAATATCACCATGTCATTTCCAAAGCGAGACGGCAGCTGTACGAGAGGATTCCTGAAGCCTACAGTAAGGGTGGCACATACGTATGTCTAGCCTTGGAACCCATAGAATAATCTTGACTGGCACACACCCTTGTGACTCCACTCAGCCCTTTGGGGATACACCTGCTCTGCTTTGGGGTAACAACCCGGAGCCTCCAGGGAGCTAACCCTAAACCTAATGGTAACCCTAACCAGAATACTCACCCTACACCTAACCCTATATATCACACTAACTTTACAACAGATCCATGTCGGAACATGTGCCCTCATTTCAGCCTTCCATGGAATTCAAAACACTGATGTTGCTTCGACCCTGGCGACTTTCCTGGACCGAACCATAAACCTCTGACAACATCACGTGGCTGGGGTCCAGAAGCAGTAAAGGGTCACTCGGAATAGAAGGTGGAACCTCACCATATCATTTCCCAGGCCCGGCTGCAGCTGCCCGAGAGGATTCCTGAGGCTTAACCTACAGGGGGCCATATATTTGTGTGAAATTGGAAGCCAAACACTGGTCTTGATTGGCATCCTCCCTGTACCCTCTACTCAGACCTTCGGGGAGACCACTGCACAACTGTGGGTTCAACGCCTGGAGAATCCTGGGACCTAACCCTAAGCCTAATGCAACCCCTAAGCGGAAAGCTCCACCAAAGTCTAAGCCGACCTCGAATCCTGACCCTATACTTGAGACCCACCGTCACATAGGCCCTCACTTCAGACCTCGAGGGAGATCATGAGTCTCGGGTCGCATCGGTCCTGGTGACGTCCCTGGAACGAAACCTAAACCTACCTAACGCTCTCTCACCATGGGGACCCAATACTGCAGTCTGACAACACCATGCAACCGGGGTCCAGAAGCGGTGCAGGCTAACTCGGCATGGAATCTGGAACCTCAACATGTCATTTCCCAACCCGGCTACAACAGCCCGAGAGGATTCCCAGGGGTACTGAGGCCTCCCAGAACATCGCACAGAGAGGTTGTGGCCTTGGAAGCCAAAGAGTGATCCTGACCGTCACCCAACCTTCTGCCCTAAACTCAGACCTCCGTGGAGACAACTGGCTTCTGAGGGTTTGGCACCTGGAGACACCAGGTACATAACGCTAACCCTAACCCCACTCCAAAAGGGGACCCTCCAACGAAAATAAAGGGGACCTAGAACCCTACCCTACACTTGAGCAGCCCCATGTAATGGGCCCTCACTTCAGCCCTCGAGGGAGATCACGACCAGAGTCGCTTTGGCCCTGGCAACGTCCCTGGACCAAACCCTAACCCTAGCTAAGGCTCTCTCCCCATGGGGAACCAAATCCACCGTCTGAACAACACCACGCACCTAGGGTCCAGAGCGGTGCAGGCTCACTTGTCATGGAACATAGAAGATCAAGATGTCGTTTCCCAGGCCGGTCTGCAGGTGACCGAGAGGATTCGGAGGGGTCCTTGACCAGGGGCCCTTGACGTGTGTGGCCTTGGCAGCCAAAGACGGATCCTGACCAGCACCGTCCCTTGTACCCTCAACTTAGCCCTTCGGGGAGACCACTGCCCTGGTAGGGTTCGGCACCTGGAGCCTTTTAGGACCTACCCTAACCCTAACCGTACCCCTAACCGGGACCCTACACCTAAACCTAAGCCTGTCTCGAACGTAACCCTGCACTTGAGCCGCCTTGTGGCATGGGCGCTCACTTCAGCCCTCAAAGGAGATCACGAGACCAGAGTCGCTTCGGCTCTGGCAACATCCCTCGACCAAAGCCTAACCGTAGCTAAGGCTCTTTCCCCCTTGGGACCCAATTGCAACATCTGTCAACACCATGGGCCAGGGGTCCAGAAGCGGTGCAGGCTCACTCGTCATGGAACCTGGAAGCTCATCATGTCGTTTCCCAGGCCAGGCTGTAGCTGCCTGAGAGGATTCCGAGGCCTCCTTGACCAAGGGCCCATCGACGTGTGTGGCCTTGGCAGCCAAAGACTGATCTTGACCGTCACCGTCCCTTGTGTGCTCAACTCAGGACTGCGAGGAGACCACTGCCCTGCTGTGGATTTGGTGCCTGGAGCCTCCAGTGACCTAACACTATACCTAACCCTACCCTGAACCGGGCCCCTCGACCGAAACCTAAGCCTGCCTCGAACCCTAACCCTGCCCTTGAGGCGCCTTGTCGCATGGGCCCTCACTTCATCCCTCGAGGGAGATCACGAGAGCGGAGTCGCTTCGGTCCTGGCGACGTCCCTGGACCGAACCCTAACCCTAGCTAAGGCTCTCTCCCCATGGGGAACCAAATCCATCGTCTCACATCACCACGCGCCTGGGGCCCAGAGGCGGCGTAGGCTGACTTGGCATGGAACATGGAAGCTCAAGATGTTGTTTCCCACTCTGGTCTGCAGCTGACCGAGAGGATTCGGAGGCGTCCTCGATCAGGGGCCCATTCACGTGTGTGGGCTTGACAGCGAAAGATGGACCATGACAGTCACCGTCCCTTGTGCCCTCAATTCAGCCCTGTGGGGAGACCACTGCCCTGTTGTGGGTTTGGGGCCTGGAGACTGCTGGGACCTAACCCTAGCCCTACAACTAAACAGGACCCTCCACCGAAACTTAAGCCTACATCGAACGCTAACCCTGCACATGAGCCGAACTGTCGCATGGGCCCTCACTTCAGCACTCGAGGGAGATCACGAGACCAGAGTCGCTTCGGCCCTGGCGACGTCCCTGGAACGAACCCTAACCATAGCTAAGACTACCTCCCATGGGGACCCAAATCTAACGTCTGAGACCACCAGGCGGCTGGGGTGCAGAAGTGGTGCAGGCTGACTCAGCATGGAACCTGGAAGCTCACCATGTCATTTCCCAAGCCCGGTTGCAGTTGCCCGAGAGGATTCAGGAGGCCTCCTAGAACAGGGGTTGATCGACGTATGTAGCCTTGGCAGCCAAAGACGGATGCTGACAGGCACCGTCCCTTGTGCCCTCAACTCAGCCCATCAGGGATACCACTGCCCTGCTGTGTGTTGGGCGCCTGGAGCCTCCTGGGACCTAACCCTATCCCTAACCCAACCCCGAAAAAGGGACCCATCACTGCAACCTAAGCCTGCCTCGAACCCTAACCGTGCAATTGAGCCTACTTGCTGCATGTGCCCTCACTTCAGCCCTCAGGGAAGATCATGGGACCGGAGTCGCTTCGGCCCTGGCGACGACCCTGGACCAAACCCTAACCCTTACTAAAGCTCCCACCCCATGGTGACCCAATTTAACGTCTGAGAACACCAGGCGCCTGGGGTCCAGAAGCGGTGCAGAATGACTCGGCATGGATCCTGTCAGCTCACCATGTCATTTCACAGGCCCGGCTGCAGCTGTCTGAGAGGATTCCGGAGGTCTCCTGGACCAGGGGCCCAATCACGTGTGTGGCCCTGGCAGCCAAAGACGGATACTGACCAGCAGCCTCCCATGTGCCCTCAACTCAGTCCTTCAGGGAAACCACTGCCCTGCTGTGGGTTCGGCGCCTGGATCCTCCTGGGACCTAACACTAACCCTAACCATACCCCGAACCGGGACCCACTCCCGAAACCTAAGACTGCCTTGAACCCTAATCCTGCAAATGCGCTGACTTCTGGCATTGGGCCTCACTTCAGCCCTCGAGGGAGATCACGACGGGTCGATGCGGCCCAGGTGACGTCCCTGCACCAAACCCTAACCCTAGCTAAGGCTACCTCCACAAGTGGACCCAATTCCAACGACTGACCACACCAGGCGCCAGGGGTCCAGAAGCGAAGCAGGCTGACTCGGCATGGAACCTGGAAGCTTACCATGTCGTTTCCCAGGCCTGGCTGCAGCGGCCCGAGGGAATCCGGAGGCCTCCAGGATCAGGGGCCCAATCACGTGGGTGGCCTTGGCAGCCAAAAAGGCATCCTGACCAGCACTGGTCTCTTGTGCGCTCAACTCAGCCCTTCGGGGAGACCATTGCCCTGCTGTGGGTTCGGCGGCTGGTGCCTCCTGGGACCGAACCCTAACCCTAACCGTATCGGTAACCGGGACGATCCATCGCAACTTAAGCCTGCCTCGAACCCTAACCCTGCAATTGACCCGCCTTCTGGCATGGGTCCTCACTTCAGCCCTCGAGAGAGATCACGAGACTGGGGCCTGGAGGCCTGGTGCTGCGAGCACAGAGCCTGGAGGGGCTGCTTGGGATTCTGTGCCTCCCTCTCTGTCCTTCCACAGGAGGCTCTGTGTTGAGAGCCCAGAGCCTGGAGGCTGCATGAGATTCTGTGTCTCCCTCTGTCTCTGTCCTTCCCCAGGAGTTTCTGTGCTGAGACCACAGTGCCTGCAGGCTGCTCGGAATTCTGTGTCTCACTCTCTCAGTCCTTTCCCTGCAATACCTTCTGGCACCGGGAGTGCCGACTTCAGGCACTGGCAGTGAAGACTTCAGGTACTGGGAGTGACGACTGAAGTCACTGGGAGTAACTGCAGACACTGAGTGTGACTTTGACTTCAGTCACTGGGACTGACTGTGACATCAGTCCGTCGGAGTGGCTTTGACTTCATTCCCTGGGAGTGACGTCAGGGGTGACTTCAGTCCCTGGGAGTGACTTCGGGAGTAACTTCCATCACTGGGAGGGACTTCGAGAGGGACTTCCGTCACTGGGTGTGACTCTTGAGAGACTTCCGTTACTGGGAGTGACATAGCGAGTGACTTCTGTCACTGGGAGTGACTTTGGGAGAGGCCTCCATCACTGGGAGTGACTTTGGGAGGAATTTCCTTCACTGTGAGTGACTTTGACTTCAGTCCCTGGGAATGACGTTGGGAGTGACTTCATTCACTGGGCATGACTTCAGTCATTTTGGGTGACTGACTTCAGTCACTGGGCATGCCGTCAGGCCCTGGGCATGCCTGTGCCATTCAGGCATGGCACAAGACTTCAGGCATGGTGCGTGCCTTCAGGCAAGGGGTGTGCCTTCAGGCCCTGGGCGGGGCTTTATGCTTGTGGCAAGTCTTCAGGCACGTGGATTTCCTTCAGGCACGGGCCTTGCCTTCAGGCAAGGGTCTTGAGTACAGGCACATGGAGCTGTTTCAGGCAAGAGGCAATCCTTCAGGACCAGGGAGCGGCTTCGGGCACAGGGAGCATTTTCAGGCACGGTGTGTACCTTCAACCATGGGGCTTGTCTTCAGACACTGGGGGCACCTTCAGGTACAGTGAGTGGCTTCATGCACAGGGTGCAACATCAGGCATGGGGAGCCTCTGTGCACATCAGGCACAGCATGAGCTATCAGGCACTGGGCTCGCCATCAGGCACAGGGTGCGCTCAGGCAAGGGGTGCACCATCAGGCATGGGAAAGCCTTCACGGAGTGCCTGTGCCCTCGAGTCAAGGGGAGCGCCTTCAGGCATGGGGCTTGCCTTCAGACAATGGGAGCTTCTTCAGGCATAGGGCGCGGCTTCAGGCACGGCGAGCTCCTGTGCCATTCGGGCCAGGGGAGCAAATGTGCCTTTCAACAGGGGTGCCCTATCATGCACAAGGCACTCAAGGAGACACAGAGAATGCCCTAGGGCAGGGGTGCACCCTCAGAGGGTGCCTATGCCGTTCAGTTCAAGGGAGTGCCTTCAGGCACGGGGAGCGCCTTCAGATATGGTGAGTGGCGTCAGGAACTGGAGGGTCTGTGCCACGAGAACAGAGCCTAGAGGCTCTGTGCCGTGAGCACTGGGTTACTGGAGGCTGCAGTGCCGTGGTCAATAGATTAACTGCATGCTGCAGTGACCCTGGCACTGGATTCACTGCCTGCTGCAGTGGCCCTGGCACTGGGTTCACTGGAGTGTGCAGTGCCGCAGGCACTGGGTTCACTGGAGGATTCAGTGCCGCTGGCAGTGGGTTCACTGAATGGTTCAGTGCCGCGGGCACTGGGTTCAATGGATGGTGCAGTGCCACTGGCACTGGGTTCACTGGAGCGTGCAGTGCCACGGGCTCTGTTACTGCAAACTGATGTGCCACAGGCACTGGGTCCACAGCAGGCTGCAGTGCCCCTGGCACTGGATACACTGGAGGGTGCAGTGCCGATCAAACTGGGTTCACTGGAGGGTGCAGTGCCGCAGGGACTGTGTTCCCGGGAGGGTGCAGTGCGATGGGCACTGGATTAACTGCAGACGGCAGTGATGAGGGCACTGGGTTCACTGGAGATTGCAGTGCCTCGGGCACTGGATTCCCTGCAGACTCCAGTGCCCCTGACACTGGATTCACAGCATGCTGCAGTGCCGCTGGCACTGGGTTCACAGGAGGGTGCAGTGCCACGGGCAATGTGTTCACTGTAGGGTGCAGTGCCGCAGGCACATGTTTCACTGCAGACTGCAGTGCAACGGGTACTGGGTTCAAGGGAGGGTGCAGTGCCGCAGTCACTGGATTCACTGCAGACTCCAGTGCCATTGGCACTGGATTCACTGCATACTGCAGTGCCCCTGGCACTGGATTCACAGCATGCTGCAGTGCCGCTGGCACTGGGTTCACTGGAGGGTGCAGTGCCACGGGCAATGTGTTCACTGTAGGGTGCAGTGCTGCAGGCACATGTTTCACTGCAGACTGCAGTACAATGGGTACTGGGTTCACTGGAGGGTGCAGTGCCACGGTCACTGGATTCACTGCAGACTCCAGTGCCATTGGCACTGGATTCACTGCATACTGCAGTGCCCCTGGCACTGGATTCAATGCATGCTGCAGTACCGCTGGCAGTGGGTTCACTGGAGGGTGCAGTGCCGCGGGCATAGGATTCACTGCAGACTGCAGTGCCACTGGCACTGGATTCACTGCATGCTGCAGTGCCGGTGGCACTGGGTTCACTGGAGGGTGAAGTGCCGCTGGCACTGGGTTCACTGGAGGGTGAAGTGCCGCTGGCACTGGGTTCAATAGAGGGTGCAGTGCCGCTGGCACTGGGTTCACTGGAGGGTTCAGTGCCACGAGAACAGGGTTCACTGGAGGGTTCACTGCCACGAGCACTGGGTTCACTGGAGAGTGCAGTGAAACGGGCACTGTGTTCACTGCATAGTGATGCGCCAAGGTCACTGCGTTCACTGCAGGCTGCAATGCCGCTGGAACTGTGTTCACTGGTGGGTGCACTGTCACGGGCACTGGGTTCACTGGAGGGTGCAGTGCAGCGGGCAATGGGTTCACTGGAGGGTGCAGTGCGACGGGCACTGGATTCACTGCAGACTGCAGTGCCACGGGCACTGTGTTCACTGGAGGGTGTAGTGCCGCGTGTAATGGGTTCAATGGAGGGTGCAGTGCCGTGGACACTGGTTTCACTGCAGACTCCAGTAACACTGGCACTGGATTCACTGCATACTGCAGTGCCCCAGGCACTGGGTTCACTGGAGGGTGCAGTGCCGATGGCAATGGGTTCACTGGAAGGTGCAGTGCCGTGGTCAATAGATTAACTGCATGCTGCAGTGACCCTGGCACTGGATTCACTGCCTGCTGCAGTGGCCCTGGCACTGGGTTCACTGGAGTGTGCAGTGCCGCAGGCACTGGGTTCACTGGAGGATTCAGTGCCGCTGGCAGTGGGTTCACTGAATGGTTCAGTGCCGCGGGCACTGGGTTCAATGGATGGTGCAGTGCCACTGGCACTGGGTTCACTGGAGCGTGCAGTGCCACGGGCTCTGTTACTGCAAACTGATGTGCCACAGGCACTGGGTCCACAGCAGGCTGCAGTGCCCCTGGCACTGGGTTCCATGGAGGGTGCAGTGCCGATCACACTGGGTTCAATGGAGGGTGCAGTGCCGCAGGGACTGTGTTCCCTGGAGGCTGCAGTGGGATGGACACTGGATTAACTGCAGACGGCAGTGATGAGGGCACTGGGTTCACTGGAGATTGCAGTGCCTCGGGCACTGGATTCCCTGCAGACTCCAGTGCCCCTGGCACTGGATTCACAGCATGCTGCAGTGCCGCTTGCTCTGGGTTCACTGGAGGGTGCAGTGCCGCGGGCTATGTGTTCACTGGAGGGTGCAGTGCCGCGGGCATAGGATTCACTGCAGACTGCAGTGCCCCTGGCACTGGATTCACTGCATGCTGCAGTGGCCCTGGCACTGGGTTCACTGGAGGACGCAGTGCCGCTGGCATTGGGTTCACTGGATGGTTCAGTGCCGCGGGCACTGGGTTCAATGGATGGTGCAGTAACACTGGCACTGGGTTCACTGGAGCGTGTAGTCCCACGGACTCTGTTACTGCAAACTGATGTGCCACGGGCACTGGATGCACTGCAGGCTGCAGTGCCCCTGGCACTGGATACACTGGAGGGTGCAGTGCCGATCACACTGGGTTCACTGGAGGGTGCAGTGCCACTGGCAGTGGGTTCACTGGAAGGTTCAGTGCCGCGGGCACTGGGTTCAATGGATGGTGCAGTGCCACTGGCACTGGGTTCACTGGAGCGTGCAGTGCCACGGGCTCTGTTACTGCAAACTGATGTGCCATGGGCACTGGGTGCACTGCAGGCTGCAGTGCCCCTGGCACTGGATTCACTGGAGCGTGCATTGCCGATCGCACTGGGTTCACTGGAGGGTGCACTGCCGCGAGCACTGGGTTCACTGGAGGGTGCAGTGCTGCAGGCACTGATTTCGCTGCAGACTGCAGTGCAACAGGAACTGGGTTCACTGATATGTGCAGTGCTCCGGGCACAGGGTTCATTGGATGGTGCAGTGCCTTGGCCACTGGGTTCACTCGAATTTGCAGTGCCGCGAGCACTGGGTTTACTGGAGGGTGCAGTCCCGCTGACACTGGGTTCACTGGAGGGTGCATTGCCGCTGGAACTGGGTTCACTGGAGGGTGCAGTGCCGCGGGCCCTGGGTTCACTGGAGGGTGCAGTGCCGGGGGCAATGGGTTCACTGGAGGGTCCAGTGCGACGGGCACTGGATTCACTGCAGACTGCAGTGCCGCGGGCACTGAGTTCACTGGAGGGTTTCGTGCCGCGGGTAATGGGTTCAATGGAGGGTGCAGTGCCGCGGACACTGGGTTCACTGGAGGGTGCAGTGCCGCTGGCAGTGGGTTCACTGGATGGTTCAGTGCCGCGGGCACTGGGTGCAATGGATGGTGCAGTGCCACTGGCACTGTGTTCACTGGAGCATGCAGTGCCACGGGCTCTGTTACTACAAACTAATGTGACACGGGCACTGGGTGCACTGCAGGCTGCAGTGCCCCCTGGCACTGGATTCACTGGAGGGTGCAGTGCCGATCGCACTGGGTTCACTGGAGGGTGCAGTGCCGCGGGCACTGGGTTCACTGGAGGGTGCAGTGCCGCGAGTAATGGGTTCAATGGAGGGTGCAGAGCCGCGGACACTGGTTTCACTGCAGACTCCAGTGCCACTGGCACTGGATTCACTGCATGCTGCAGTGCCCCTGGCACTGGGTTCACTGGAGGTTGCATTGCCGGTGGCACTGGGTTAACTGAAGGGTGCAGTGCCATTGGCACTGGATTCACTGGAGGGTTCAGTGCCGTGGTCAATAGATTCACTGCATGCTGCAGTGTCCCTGGCACTGGCTCACTGCATGCTGCAGTGGCCCTGGCTCTGGGTTCACTGGAGTGTGCAGTGCCGCGGGCACTGGGTTCACTGGAGGGTGCAGTGCCGCTGGCCGTGGGTTCACTGGATGGTTCAGTGCCACGGGCACTGGTTTCAATGGATGGTGCAATGCCACTGGCATTGGGTTGACTGGATCGTGCAGTGCCACGGGCTCTTTTACTGCAAACTGATGTGCCATGGTCACTGGGTGCACTGCAGGCTGCAGTGCCCTGGCACTGGAATCACTGGAGGGTGCGTGCCGCTGGCACTGAATTCACTGGAAGGTGCAGTGCCAACGGCCCTGGGTTCACTGGAGGGTGCAGTGCCGCTGGCACTGGGTTCACTTGAGGGTGCAGTGCCGCGGGCACTGGATTCACTGCAGACTCCAATGCCACTGGCACTGGATTCACTGCATGCTGCAGTGCCCCTGGCACTGGGTTCACTGGACGGTGCAGTGCCGCGGGCACTGGGTTCACTGGAGGGTGCAGTGCCGCGGACACTGGTTTCACTGCAGACTCCAGTGCCACGGGCACTGGTTTCACTACATGCTGCAGTGCCCCTGGCACTGGGTTCACTGGAGGGTGCAGTGCCGCCGGCCCTGTGTTCACTGGAGGGTGTAGTGCTGCGGGCAATGGGTTCACTGGAGGGTGCAGTGCCGCGGGCAACGTGTTCACTGGAGGGTGCATTGTCTCGAGAAATGGGTTCACTTGAGGGTGCAGTGCCGCGGGCACTGGTTTCACTGCAGACTGCAGTGCCATGGGCACTGAGTTCACCGGAGGGTGCAGTGCTGCGGCAACCTGGTTCACGTAAGGGTGCAGTGCCTTGTGAACGGGTTCACTGGAGTGTGCAGTGCCCCTGGCACTGGGTTCACTGGAGGGTGCAGTGCCGCGGGCACTGGATTCACTGCAGACTCCAATGCCACTGGCACTGGATTCACTGCATGCTTCAGTGCCAATGGCACTGGGTTCCCTGGAGGGTGCATTGCCGATGGCACTGGGTTCACTGAAGGGTGCAGTGCTGCGGGCAATGTGTTCACTGGATGGTGCAGTTCCTCGGGAAATGGATTCACTTGAGGATACAGTGCCACGGGCACTGGTTTCACTGCAGGCTGCAGTGCCACGGGCACTGGGTTCACTGCATGCTTCAGTGCCGATGGCACTGGGTTCACTGGACGGTGCAGTGCCGCGGGCACTGGGTTCAATGGACGGTGCAGTGCCGCGGACACTGGTTTCACTGCAGACTCCAGTGCCACTGGCACTGGTTTCCCTGCATGCTGCAGTGCCCCTGGCACTGGGTTCACTGGAGGGTGCAGTGCCGCCGGCCCTGGGTTCACTGGAGGGTGTAGTGCCGCGGGCACTGGGTTCACTGGAGGGTGCAGTGCCGCGGGCACTGGATTCACTGCATGCTGTAGTGCCCCTGGCACTGGATTCACTGCATGCTGCAGTGCCCCTGGCACTGGGTTCACTGGAGGGTGCAGTGCCGCGGGCACTGGGTTCACTGGAGGGTGCAGTGCGGTGGGCCCTGGGTCCACTGGATGATGCAGTGCCGAGGGCCCTGGGTTCACTGGAGTGTGTAGTGCCGTGGGCACTGGGTTCACAGAAGGGTGCATTACCTTGGGCACTGGGTTCACTGGGGGTGCAGTGCCGCGGCCACTGGGTTCACTGCAGGCTGCAGTGCCTCAGGCACTTGGTTCACTGCTGACTGCTGTGTCGCGGGCACTGCGTTCCCCGGAGTGTGCAGTGCCATGGGCACTGGGCTCACTGGAGGCCGCAGTGCCGTGGGCACTGTGTTCGTTGGAGTCTGCAGTGACGTGGGCACTGTGGTCACTGCAGGCTCCAGGTCCGCGGTCCCTGGGGTTACCGGAAGCTCCAGTCCCGCGGTCGCTGGGGTGTCCTGTGCCCCAGTACGGCTGGCACTGGAGCCTGGATGGGCTGCTTGCGATTCTGAGTCTCCCTGTCTGTTTTTCCCCAGGGGGTCTCTGGTTTGAGCACAGAGTTGGAGGCTGCATGGGATTGTGTGTCTCCCTCTGTCTCTGTCTTTCCCCAGGAGTTTCTGTGCTGAGACCACAGAGCCTGCAGGCTGCTTGGAATTCTGTGTCTCCCTCTCTCTGTCCTTCCCCTCCAGTTCCTTCAGGCACTGGGATTGCGGACTTCAGGCACTGGGATTGACGTCAGGAATGACTTCGGTCACTGGGGGTGACTTCGGGAGTGACTTCCGTCCGTGGGAGTGACTTCGAGTGGGACTTCTGTCACTGTGTGTGTCTTTGCGAGGGACTTCCGTCACTGGGAGTGACTACAGTCATTGGGAGTGACTGACTTCAGTCACTGGGCATGCCCTCGGGCCCTGAGCATGCCTGTGCCCTTCAGGCAGGGGGCTAGACTTCAGGCACAGGGTGAGAATTCACACATGGGGCAAGCCTTCAGGCATGGGGCACGCCTTCAGGCCAGGGGCGTGCCTTCAGGCCCTGGGCGGGGCTTCATGCATGCGGCAAGGCTTCAGGCACGGGGCTTTCCTTCAGGCACGGGCCTTGCCTGCAGGCAAGGGGCTTTAGGACAGACACGTGGAGCTGTTTCAGGCAAGAGGCGTGCCTTCAGGTACAGGAGCCGCTTCAGGCACATGGAGCGTTTTCCAGCACGGGGCACACCTTCAACCATGGAGCTTGTCTTCAGGCCCTGGGAGAACCTCCAGGTACAGTGAGCGGCTTCATGCACAGGGTGCGACTTCAGGCACGGGGAGCCTCTGTGCTGTTCGGGCACAGGGCGCGTCATCAGGCACTGGGCTCGCCCTCGGGCACTGGGCGCCCTCAGGCAAGGGGTGCGCCGTCACCCACGGGGTGCGCCCTCAGAGAGCGCTTGTGCCTTCAGGGAAAAGGGAATGCCTTCAGGAACGGGGAGTGCATTCAGGCACGGGGAGTGCCTTCAGGCATGGTGAGTGGCTTCGGGAACGGGAGGCTCTGTGCTGCCAGCACCGGGGCCTGGAGCCTCGGTGCTGCGAGCACAGAGCCCGGAGGGGCTGCTTGGGATTCTGTGCCTCCCTCTCTGTCATTCCCCAGGAGGCTCTGTGGTGAGAGCACAGAGCCTGGGGGCTGCATGGGATTCTGTGTCTCCCTCTGTCTCTGTCCTTCCGCGGGAGTTTCCATGCTGAGGCCACAGAGCCTGGAGGCTGCTTGGAATTCTGTGTCTCGCTCTCTCTGTCCTTCCCCTGCAATTCCTTCAGGCACTGGGAGTGCCGACTTCAGGCACTGGCAGTGAAGACTTGAGGCACTGGGAGTGGGAGTGACGACTGCAGTCACTAGGAGTAACTTCAGACACTGAGTGTGACATTTCCTTCAGTCACTGGGAGTCACGATGACATCAGCAGCTGGATCAGCAGCTGGGAGTGGCTCTGACTTCAGTCCCTGGGAATGACTTCGGGAGAGACTTCCGTCACTGGGAGAGGGGCTTCGAGAGGGACTTCACTTCGAGAGTGAAAGTGCAGTGCAGCGGGCACTGGATTCACTGGAGGGTGCAGTGCTGCTAGCACAAGATTCACTGCATGCTGCAGTGCCGCTGACACTGGGTTCACTGGAGCGAGCAGTGCCGCGGGCACTGGATTCACTGCAGACTCCAGTGCCACTGGCACTGGATTCACTGCATGCTGCAGTGCCGATGGCACTGGGTTCACTGGACGGTGCAGTGCCGCGGGCACTGGGTTCAATGGAGGGTGCATTGCCGATGGCACTGGGTTCACTGAAGGGTGCAGTGCTGCGGGCAATGTGTTCACTGGATGGTGCAGTTCCTCGGGAAATGGATTCACTTGAGGGTACAGTGCCACGGGCACTGGTTTCACTGCAGGCTGCAGTGCCACGGGCACTGGGTTCACTGCATGCTTCAGTGCCGATGGCACTGGGTTCACTGGACGGTGCAGTGCCGCGGGCACTGGGTTCAAGGGAGGGTGCAGTGCGGCGGGCAATGTGTTCACTGGAGGGTGCAGTGGCAATCGCACTGGGTTCACTGGAGGGTGCAGTACCGTGGGCACTGGATCCCCTGCAGACTGCAGTGCAACATGCACTGGGTTCACTGCAGGCTGCAGTGCCGCTGGCACTGGTTTCACTACATGCTACAGTGCCCCTGGCACTGGGTTCACTGGAGGGTGCAGTGCCGCGGGTAATGGGTTCAATGGAGGGTGCAGTGCCGCGGACACTGGTTTCACTGCCGACTCCAGTGCCACTGGCACTGGTTTCACTGCATGCTGCAGTGCCCCTGCCACTGGTTTCACTGGATGGTGCATTGTCGATGGCACTGGGTTCACTGAAAGGTGCAGTGCTGCGGGCATTCTGTTCACTGGAGGGTGCAGTGCCTCGGGAAATGGATTCACTTGAGGGTACAGTGCCGCGGGCACTGGTTTCACTGCAGGCTGCAGTGCCACGGGCACTGGGTTCACTGCAGGCTCCAGTGCCGCTGGCCCTGGGTTCACCGGAGGGTGGAGTGCTGAGCAACTTGGTTCACTTAAGGGTGCTGTGCCTTGTGAACTGGCTCCACTGGAGGCTGCAGTACTGCGGGCACTGGATTCCCTGCAGACTGCAGTGCAACAGGCACTGGGTTCACTGCAGGCTGCAGTGCCGCTGGCACTGGGTTCCATGGAGGGTGCAGTGCCGCGGGTAATGAGTTCAATGGAGGGTGCAGTGCCGCGGACACTGGTTTCACTGCAGACTCCAGTGCCACTGGCACTGGATTCACTGCATGCTGCAGTGCCCCTAGCACTGGCTTCACTGGAGGGTGCAGTGCCATGGGCACTCTGTTCACTGGAGGGTGCAGTGCCGCGGGCAGTGGATTCACTGCAGACTCCAGTGCCCCTGGCACTGGATTCACTGCATGCTGCAGTGCCTCTGGCACGGGGTTCACTGCAGGATGCAGTGCTGTTTGCACTGGGTTCCCTGGAGGGTGCAGTGCCGCTGGCACTGGGTTCACTGGAGGGTGCAGTGCCGCGGGTAATGGGTTCAATGGAGGGTGCAGTGCCGCGGACACTGGTTTCAGTGGAGGGTGCAGTGCCGATCGCACTGGGTTCACTGGAGGGTGCAGTGCCGCTGGCACTGGGTTCACTGGAGGGTGCAGTGCCGCGGGTACTGGATTCACTGCAGACTCCAATGCCACTGGCTCTGGATTCACTGCATGCTTCAGTGCCGATGGCACTGGGTTCACTGGAGGGTGCATTGCCGATGGCACTGGGTTCACTGAAGGGTGCAGTGCTGCGGGCAATGTGTTCACTGGATGGTGCAGTTCCTCGGGAAATGGATTCACTTGAGGATACAGTGCCACGGGCACTGGTTTCACTGCAGGCTGCAGTGCCACGGGCACTGGGTTCACTGCATGCTCCAGTGCCGATGGCACTGGTTTCACTGGACGGTGCAGTGCCGCGGACACTGGTTTCACTGCAGACTCCAGTGCCACTGGCACTGGTTTCCCTGCATGCTGCAGTGCCCCTGGCACTGGGTTCACTGGAGGGTGCAGTGCCGCCGGCCCTGGGTTCACTGGAGGGTGTAGCGCTGCGGGCAATGGGTTCACTAGAGGGTGCAGTGCCGCGGGCAACGTGTTCACTGGAGGGTGCAGTGTCTCGGGAAATGGGTTCACTTGAGGGTGCAGTGCCGTGGGCACTGGTTTCACTGCAGACTGCAGTGCCATGGGCACTGAGTTCACCGGAGGGTGCAGTGCTGCTGCAACCTGGTTCACGTAAGGGTGCAGTGCCTTGTGAATGGGTTCACTGGAGGGTGCAGTGCCGCGGGCACTGGATTCACTGCATGCTGCAGTGCCCCTGGCACTGGATTCACTGCATGCTGCAGTGCCCCTGGCACTGGGTTCACTGGAGGGTGCAGTGCCGTGGGCACTGGTTTCACTGCAGACTCCAGTGTCACTGGCACTGGATTCACTGCATGCTGCAGTGCCCCTGGCACTGGCTTCACTGGAGGGTGCAGTGCCATGGGCACTCTGTTCACTGGAGGGTGCAGTGCCGCGGGCACTGGATTCACTGCAGACTCCAGTGCCCCTGGCAATGGATTCACTGCAGGCTGCAGTGCCGCTGGAACAGGGTTCACTGGAGGGTGCAGTGCCGCAGGCACTGGGTTCACTGGAGGGTGCAGTGCCGCGGGTAATGGGTTCAATGGAGGGTGCAGTGCCGCGGACACTGGTTTCACTGCCGACTCCAGGGCCACTGGCACTGGTTTCACTGCATGCTGCAGTGCCCCTGCCACTGGGTTCACTGGAGGGTGCATTGCCGATGGCACTGGGTTCACTGAAAGGTGCAGTGCTGCGGGCATTCTGTTCACTGGAGGGTGCAGTGCCTCGGGAAATGGATTCACTTGAGGGTACAGTGCCGCGGGCACTGGTTTCACTGCAGGCTGCAGTGCCACGGGCACTGGGTTCACTGCAGGCTGCAGTGCCGCTGGCCCTGGGTTCACCGGAGGGTGGAGTGCTGAGGCAACTTGGTTCACTTAAGGGTGCTGTGCCTTGTGAACTGGCTCCACTGGAGGCTGCAGTACTGCGGGCACTGGATTCCCTGCAGACTGCAGTGCAACAGGCACTGGGTTCACTGCAGGCTGCAGTGCCGCTGGCACTGGGTTCCATGGAGGGTGCAGTGCCGCGGGTAATCGGTTCAATGGAGGGTGCAGTGCCGCGGACACTGGTTTCACTGCAGACTCCAGTGCCACTGGCACTGGATTCACTGCATGCTGCAGTGCCCCTGGCACTGGCTTCACTGGAGGGTGCAGTGCCACGGGCACTCTGTTCACTGGAGGGTGCCTTGCCGCGGGCAGTGGATTCACTGCAGACTCCAGTGCCCCTGTCACTGGATTCACTGCATGCTGCAGTGCCTCTGGCACGGGGTTCACTGCAGGGTGCAGTGCTGTTTGCACTGGGTTCCCTGGAGGGTGCAGTGCTGCTGGCACTGGGTTCACTGGAGGGTGCAGTGCCTCGGGCATAGGATTCACTGCAGACTGCAGTTACCCTGTCACTGGATTCACTGCATGCTACAGTGCCGGTGGCACTGGGTTCACTGGAGGGTGAAGTGCCGCGGGCATAGGATTCACTGGATGGTACAGTGCCGCTGGCACTGGGTTCACTGGAGGGTTCAGTGCCACGAGCACTGGGTTCACTGGTGGGTTCAGTGCCACGAGGATTGGGTTCACTGGAGCGTGCAGTGAAACGGTCACTGTGTTCACTGCATAGTGATGCGCCAAGGGCACTGGGTTCACTGCAGGCTGCAATGCCCCTGGAACTGTGTCCACTGGAGGGTGCACTGACACGGGTACTGGGTTCACTGGAGGGTGCAGTGCGGCGGGCAATGGGTTCACTGGAGGGTGCAGTGTGATGGGCACTGGATTCACTGCAGACTGCAGTGTCACGGGCACTGAATTCACTGGAGGGTGTAGTGCCTCGGGTAATGGGTTCAATGGAGGGTGCAGTGCCGCGGACACTGGTTTCACTGCAGACTCTAGTGACACTGGCACTGGATTCACTGCATGCTGAAGTGCCCCTGGCCCTGGGTTCATTCGAGGGTGCATTGCCGTTGGCACTGGGTTCACTGGAGGGTGCAGTGCCATGGGAACTCAGTTCACTGGAGGGTGCAGTGTCGCGTGCACTGGATTCACTGCAGACTCCAGTGCCACTGGCACTGGATTCACTGCATTCTCCAGTGCCCCTGGCACTGGGTTCACCGGAGGATGAAGTGCCGATGGCAATGGGTTCACTGGAGGGTGCAGTGCCATTGGCACTGGGTGCACTGGAGGGTGCAGTGCCATGGTGAATAGATTCACTGCATGCTGAAGTGCCCCTGGCACTGGATTCACTGCATGCTGCAGTGGCCCTGGCACTGGGTTCACTGGAGGATGCAGTGCCGCTGGCAATGGGTTCACTGGATGGTTTAGTGCCGCGGGCACTGGGTTCAATGGATGGTGCAGTGCCACTGGCACTGAGTTCACTGGAGCGTGCAGTCCCACGGGCTCTGTTACTGCAAACTGATATGCCACAGGCACTGGATGCACTGCAGGCTGCAGTGCCCCTGGCACTGGATACACTGGAGGGTGCAGTGCCGATCACACTGGGTTCACTGGAGGGTGCAGTGCCACTGGCAGTGGGTTCACTGGAAGGGTCAGTGCCGTGGGCACTGGGTTCAATGGATGGTGCAGTGCCACTGGCACTGGGTTCACTGGAGCGTGCACTGCCACTGTCTCTGTTACTGCAAACTGATGTGCCATGGGCACTGGGTGCACTGCAGGCTGCAGTGCCCCTGGCACTGGATTCACTGGAGCCTGCATTGCCGATCGCACTGGTTTCACTGGAGGGTGCACTGCCGCGGGCACGGGGTTCACTGGAGGGTGCAGTGCTGCAGGCACTGATTTCGCTGCAGACTGCAGTGCAACAGGAACTGGGTTCACTGAAGTGTGCAGTGCTGCGGGCACAGGGTTCATTGGATGGTGCAGTTCCTTGGCCACTGGGTTCACTCGAATTTGCAGTGCCGCGGGCACTGGGGTTACTGGAGGGTGTAGTGCCTTGGGCACTGGGTAAGCTGGAGGGTGCAGAGCCACGGGCACTGTGTTCCCTGGAGGGTGCCGTCCCGCTGACACTGGGTTCACTGGAGGGTGCAGTGCCGCGGGCACTGGGTTCACTGGAGGGTGCAGTGCCGCGGGCAATGGGTTCACTGGCGTGTCCAGTTCGACGGGCACTGGATTCACTGCAGACAGCAGTGCCGCAGGCACTGAGTTCACTGGAGGGTTTCGTGCCGCGGGTAATTGGTTCAATGGAGTGTGCAGTGCCTCGGCACTGAGTTCACTGGAGGGTGCAGTGCCGCTGGCAGTGGGTTCACTGGATGGTTCAGTGCCGCGGGCACTGGGTGCAATCGATGGTGCAGTGCCACTGGCACTGGATTCACTGGAGGGTGCAGTGCCGATCGCACTGGGTTCACTGGAGGGTGCAGTGCCGTGGGCCCTGGATTCACTGCATGCTGCAGTGCCGCGGGCAACGTGTTCACTGGAGGGTGCAGTGTCTCGGGAAATGGGTTCACTTGAGGGTGCAGTGCCGCGGGCATTGGTTTCACTGCAGACTGCAGTGCCATGGGCACTGAGTTCACCGGAGGGTGCAGTGCTGCGGCAACCTGGTTCACGTAAGGGTGCAGTGCCTTGTGAACGGGTTCACTGGAGGGTGCAGTGCCACTGGCACTGGGTTCACTGGAGGGTGCAGTGCCGCGGGCAATGTGTTCACTGTAGGGTGCAGTGCCGCAAGCACTGGTTTCATTGCAGACTGCAGTGCAACGGGTACTGGGTTCACTGGAGGGTGCCCTGCCACCGTCACTGGATTCACAGCAGACTCCAGTGCCACTGGCACTGGATTCAATGCATACTGCAGTGCCCCTGGCACTGGATTCAATGCATGCTGCAGTGCCGCTGGCAGTGGGTTCACTGGAGGGTGAAGTGCCGCTGGCACTGAGTTCACTAGAGGGTGCAGTGCCGCGGGCAATGGGTTCACTGGAGGGTGGAGTGACGCGGACACTGGGTTCACTGGTTGGTGCAGTGCCGTGGGCACTGAGTTCACTGGAGGGAGCAGTGCCACGGGTAATGGGTTCAATGGAGCGTGCAGTGCCATGGACACTGGTTTCACTGCAGACTCCAGTGCCACTGGCACTGGATTCACTGCAGACTGCAGTGCCGCGGGCACTGGATTTACTGCAGACTCCAGTTCCACTGGCACTTGGTTCACTGGAGGGTGCATTGCCGTGGGCAGTGGATTCACTGCAGACTCCAGTGCCCCTGGCACTGGATTCACAGCAGACTGCAGTGCCGCGGGCACTGAGTTCACTGGAGGGTGTAGTGCCGTGGGTAATGGGTTCAATGGAGGGTGCAGTGCCGCGGACACTGGGTTCACTGGATGGTGCAGTGCCGCGGACACTGGGTTCACTGGAGGGTGCAGTGCCGCTGGCAGTGGGTTCACTGGATGGTTCAGTGCCGCGGGCACTAGGTGCACTGCAGGCTGCAGTGCCCCTGGCACTGGATTCACTGGAGGGTGCAGTGCCGATCGCACTGGGTTCACTGGAGGGTGCAGTGCCACGGGCACTGGTTTCACTGGATGGTGCAGTGCCGCTGGCACTGGGTTCACTGGAGTGTTCAGTACCACGGGAACTGGGTTCACTGGAGAGTGCAGTGCCACGGGCACTGTGTTCACTGCAGACTGATGTGCCACGGGCAGTCAGTTCACTGCAGGCTGCAGTGCCGCTCCGACTGTATTCACTGGAGGGTGCAGTGCCGCTGGCACTGGGTTCACTGGAGGGTGCAGTGCCGCGGGCAATGTGTTAACTGGAGGGTGCAGTGCTGCGGGCACTGGATTCACTGCGGACTCCAGTGCCACTGACACTGGATTCACTGCATGCTGCAGTGCTGCTGGCACTGGGTTCACTGGAGTGTTCAGTGCCGCGGGAACTGGGTTCACCAGAGAGTGCCGTGCCACGGGCACTGTGTTCACTGCAGACTGATGTGCCACGGGCAATCGGTTCACTGCAGGCTGCAGTGCCGCTGGCACTGTATTCACTGGAGGGTGCAGTGCCGCTGGCACTGGGTTCACCGGAAGGTGCAGTGCCACAGGCACTGGATTCACTGCAGACTCCAGTGCCACTGGCATTGGATTCACTGCATGCTGCAGTCCCGCTGGCACTGGGTTCACTGGAGGGTGCAGTGCCGCTGGCACTGGGTTCACTAGAGGATGCATTGTCGAGAGCACTGTTTTCACTGGAGGCTCCAGTGCCACGGGCAGTACGTTCACTGGAGGAGGCTATGTCACAGTCACTTGGTTCACTGGAAGCTGCCGTGTCGTGGTCACTTGGTTCACTGGAGGGTCCAGTGCCCAGGGCACTGGGTTCACTGGATGATGCACCATCGCGGGCCCTGGGTTCACTGGAGGCTCCACTGCCGCGGGCACTAGGTTCACTGGATCATGCAGTGTCGCGGGCCTTGTTTTTACTGGAGTGCCGACATCAGGCACTGAGATTGACGACTGCAGTCACTCGGAGTAACCGCAGACACTGAGTGTGTCTTTGACTTCAGTCACTGGGAGTGACTGACATCAGTCACTGCGAGTAACTTGACTTCAGTCAGTGGGAGTGACGTCAGGATTGACTTCAGTCACTGGGAGTTACTTCGAGAGTGACTTCCGTCAGTGGGAGTGACTCAGTCATTGGGGTGCGTGACTTCAGTCACTGGGCATGACCTCAGGCACTGGGCATGCCTGTGCCCTTCAGGCAGGGGGCTAGCCTTCAGGCACAGGGTGAGAATTCAGGCATGGGGCGTGCCTTCAGGCAAGGGGCGTGCCTTCAGTCACTGGGCGGGGCTTCATTCATGGAGCTTGCCTTCAGGCACGGGTCTTGAGTACAGGCACCTGGAGCTGTTTCAGGCAAGAGGCATGCCTTCAGGAACAGGGAGCTGCTTCAGGAGCAGGGAGCATTTTCAGGCACGGGGCGCACCTTCAACCATGGGGCTTGTCTTCAGGCACTGGGAGCACGTTCAGGTACAGTGAGCGGCTTCGTGCACTGGGTGCGACTTCAGGCATGGGGAGCCTCTGTGCTCTTCGGGCACAGGGTGCGCCAAGAGGCACTGGGCTCGCCATCAGGCACAGGGTGAACTCAGGCAAGGGGTGCTCTGTCACCCATGGGGTGCGCCCTTAGAGTGTGCCTGTGCCTTTCAGGCAAAGGGAGTGCCTTCAGAACTGGGCGTGCATTCAAGCATGGTTAGTGGATTCAGGAAGTGGAGGCTCTGTGCTGCCGAGCACTGGGACCTGGAGCCTCCGTGCTGCAAGCACTGGGTTAAGAGGTTCGGTTCTGCAAGCAATGCAGCCTGGAGTCTTGGTGCTGCGACCACCAGGGCCTGGAGGCTCGTTGCTGCGAGCTCCGGAGCCTGGGGGCTCTGTGCTGTGAGCACCTGGGCCTGGAGTTTCATAGCTGTGAGCACTGGGGCCTGGAGGCTTGGAGCTGCGAGCACTGGGGCCTGGATGCCTGGTGCTGTGAGCACAGAGCCTGGAGGGGCTGCTTGGGATTCTGTGCCTCCCTCTCTGTCCTTCCACAGGAGGCTCTGTGTTGAGAGCCCAGAGCCTGGAGGCTGCATGGGATTCTGTGTCTCCCTCTGTCTCTGTCCTTCCCCAGGAGTTTCTGTGCTGAGACCGCAGTGCCTGCAGGCTGCTCGGAATTCTGTGTCTCACTCTCTCAGTCCTTTCCCTGTAATACCTTCTGGCACCGGGAGTGCCGACTTCAGGCACTGGCAGTGAAGACTTCAGGTACTGGGAGTGACGACTGAAGTCACTGGGAGTAACTGCAGACACTGAGTGTGACTTTGACTTCAGTCACTGGGACTGACTGTGACATCAGTCCGTCGGAGTGGCTTTGACTTCATTCCCTGGGAGTGACGTCAGGGGTGACTTCAGTCCCTGGGAGTGACTTCGGGAGTGACTTCCATCACTGGGAGGGACTTCGAGAGGGACTTCCGTCACTGGGTGTGACTCTTGAGAGACTTCCGTTACTGGGAGTGACATAGCGAGTGACTTCTGTCACTGGGAGTGACTTTGGGAGAGGCCTCCATCACTGGGAGTGACTTTGGGAGGAATTTCCTTCACTGTGAGTGACTTTGACTTCAGTCCCTGGGAATGACGTTGGGAGTGACTTCATTCACTGGGCATGACTTCAGTCATTTTGGGTGACTGACTTCAGTCACTGGGCATGCCGTCAGGCCCTGGGCATGCCTGTGCCATTCAGGCATGGCACAAGACTTCAGGCATGGTGCGTGCCTTCAGGCAAGGGGTGTGCCTTCAGGCCCTGGGCGGGGCTTTATGCTTGTGGCAAGTCTTCAGGCACGTGGATTTCCTTCAGGCACGGGCCTTGCCTTCAGGCAAGGGTCTTGAGTACAGGCACATGGAGCTGTTTCAGGCAAGAGGCAATCCTTCAGGACCAGGGAGCGGCTTCGGGCACAGGGAGTATTTTCAGGCACGGTGTGTACCTTCAACCATGGGGCTTGTCTTCAGACACTGGGGGCACCTTCAGGTACAGTGAGTGGCTTCATGCACAGGGTGCAACATCAGGCATGGGGAGCCTCTGTGCACATCAGGCACAGCATGAGCTATCAGGCACTGGGCTCGCCATCAGGCACAGGGTGCGCTCAGGCAAGGGGTGCACCATCAGGCATGGGAAAGCCTTCACGGAGTGCCTGTGCCCTCGAGTCAAGGGGAGCGCCTTCAGGCATGGGGCTTGCCTTCAGACAATGGGAGCTTCTTCAGGCATAGGGCGCGGCTTCAGGCACGGCGAGCTCCTGTGCCATTCGGGCCAGGGGAGCAAATGTGCCTTTCAACAGGGGTGCCCTATCTTGCACAAGGCACTCAAGGAGACACAGAGAATGCCCTCGGGCAGGGGTGCACCCTCAGAGGGTGCCTATGCCGTTCAGTTCAAGGGAGTGCCTTCAGGCACGGGGAGCGCCTTCAGATATGGTGAGTGGCATCAGGAACTGGAGGGTCTGTGCCACGAGCACAGAGCCTAGAGGCTCTGTGCCGTGAGCACTGGGTTACTGGAGGCTGCAGTGCCGTGGTCATGGGGCACTGGAGGCTGGAGTGCCGCTGCCACTGGATTCACTGGAGGGTCCAGTGCTGTGGGCACTGGGTTCACTGGAGGCTGCAAACCGCGGGCACTGGGTTCACTGGGGCTGTAGTGCCTCATGCATTGTGTTCACTGGATGCTGCAGTGCAATGGGCACTGTGTTCGCTGGATGAAGCAGTGCCACGGGCACTGGGTTCACTGGAGGGTGCAGCACGGCGGGCACTTGCTTCACTGGGGGCTGCAGTGTCATGGGCGCTGTGTTCACTGGAGGATGCACAGCCGCGGGCACTGGGTGCATTACAGAATGCAGTGCCCCGTGCACTGGGTTCACTGCAGGATACATTGCCATGGGCACTTTGTTCACTGGAGGCTGCAGTGCTTGGCCACTGGGTTCACTGGAGGGTGAAGTGCTGCAGGCACTGCGTTCACTGGAGGGTGCAGTGCAGCGAGTATTGCCTTCACTGGAAGCTGCAGGGCCGCGGGCAGTGGGTTCACTGGAGGCTGCAGTGCAGTGGGTACTGGGTTCACTGTAGGGTGCAGTGCCACGGGAACTGGGTTCACTGCAGGCTGCAGAGAACCGGTAAATGAGATGACTGGAAGCTGCAGTGCTGTGGGCACTGGGGTCACTGGAGGATGCAGTGCGTCGGGCACTGGCTTTACTGGAGTCTGCAGTGCCACGGACACTGGGTACACTTGAGGCTGCAGTGCCACGGGCAGTGGGTTCACTGAAGGCAGCAGTGCTTCGGACAATGTGTTCACAGGATTCAGCAGTGCTTCAGGTGGTAAGTTCACTGGAGGCTGCAGTGATACTGGCAGTGAGTTCACTGGAGGCTGCAGTGCCTCGGGCAGGCATTCACTGGTGGCTGCATTGCCCCAGCCACTGGGTTTACTGGACGATGCAGTGTCACTGGCACTGGGTTCACAGGAGGCTGCAGTGCCTTGTGCACTGGGTTCACTGGAGGCTTCAGTGCCGCGGGCACTGGATTCATGGGAGGATTCATTGCCTCGGGCACGGGGTTCACTGGAGGCTCCAGTGCCATGGGCACTTGGTTCACTGCAGACTGCAGTGCCGCGTGCACTGGTTTCACTGGTGCCTGCAGTGCCACAGGCACTGGGTTCACTGGAGGCTGCATTGTAGTGGTCACTGGGTTCACTGGAGGCTCCAGTGCCGCGGGACCTGGCTCCACTGCAAGCTGCAGTGCCGCGGACACTGGCTTTACTTGAGTGTGCAGTGCCGTGGACACTGGCTTCACTTGAGGCTGCAGTTGCGCGGACACTTGGTTCACTGGAGGGTGCAGTGCTGCAGGCACTGGCTTCACTGGAGGGTAGAGACACGCAGGCCCTGGGTTCACTGCAGGCTGCAGTGCCTTGGGCACTGAGTTCACTGCAGGGCACAGTGCCTCAGGCACTGGGTTCACTGAATGCTGCAGTACCGCGGGCACTTTTTTCACTGGATGGTTCAGTGCTGCGGGCACTGCTTTAACTGGAGGGTGCAGTGTACCGAACACTGATTTCACTGGAGGGTGAAGTTCTGCGGGCCCTGGGTTCACTGGAGGCTCCACTGCCGCGGGCACTAGGTTCACTGGATCATGCAGTGTCACGGGCCTTGTTTTCACTGGAGTGCCGACATCAGGCACTGAGATTGACGACTGCAGTCACTCGGAGTAACCGTAGACACTGAATGTGTCTTTGACTTCAGTCACTGGGAGTGACTATGACATCAGTCACTGCAAGTAACTTGACTTCAGTCAGTGGGAGTGACGTCAGGATTGACTTCAATCACTGGGAGATACTTCAAGAGTGACTTCGTCAGTGGGAGTGACTTCAGTCATTGGGGGTCAGTGACTTTAGTCACTGGGCATGACCTCAGGCACTGGGCATGCCTGTGCCCTTCAGGCAGGGGGCTAGCCTTCAGGCACAGGGTGAGAATTCAGGCATGGGGCGTGCCTTCAGGCAAGGGGCGTGCCTTCAGGCACTGGGTGGGGCTTCATACATGGGGCAAGGCTTCAGGCAAGGGGCTTGCTTTCAGGTGCGTGGCTTGCCTTCAGGCACGGAGCTTGTCTTCAGGCACGGGGAGTGCCTTCAGGTATGGGGAGCCACTTCCGGCATGGGGTGTGCCTTCAGGTACTGGGAGCGTCTGTGCCCTTCAGGACACTTTCCATGGAAAGTAACGTTGCACCACTTCTGGCCCCACATGTGTGTGGTCATATCAGATTTAGGAATTTTGTCCTCATTGACAGAGAGAGAGAGAGAGAGAGAGAGAGAGAGAGAGAGAGAGAGAGAGAGAGAGAGTCTTAGCTAGTGTTTGGGTTTGGGCCAGGGACTTAGATAGGGCTGAATGGACAGAAGACCCATGATCACCCTGGAAGGCTGAAGTGAGGGCCCATGCACTAATGCGTGTAAGGTTTAGGATTATGGTAAGAGTTGGTGTGAACTTTAGGTTGAGGGGTATGGTGCGGGTCAAGGTTACTGTTAGGTTTAGGTCCCAGGAGGTTCTAGGCAGTGAACTCCTAGCAGTGCAGTGGTCTCCACATAGGGTTGAATGGAGACTGCATGAAAGCCTCTAGTTCAGGCTTCGTCTTTCCAACTCTTCAGTTGGGCCTTAGCACCCTCCTTGTGCAACTCCATGCCGGCAGTGGAATTGACATGATGATGTTCCAATTCCATACCGAATAATACTTCAGGGGTCTGGGCCCTATGGGCATGTTGTTCTCAGAATTCGGAACTCGATCCTCATTGGGAGAGAGCCATCTCTAGGGTTAGGGTATGTTCCAGCGACATAAGCACGGCTGAAGCGACACCAGTCCCTTGAGCTACATGGAGGTCTGAATAGGGTGCATGCACAGGTGCAGGTCAGATGTAGGGTTACGGTTAGAGTTGGTGAGGTTGGTGTCTATAGTTATGTTCATTGTTATAGTTCTGTTCATAGTTATGTTCATGGTGAGGTTGGTGTGTATAGTTATGTTCATTATTGGGTTTGGGGTTAAGTCCTAGGTGGCTCCAAGCGATAAACCAACAGCAATGCAGTGAGCTTCCTGGAGGGCTCAGTGGAGGGCATATTGCAGGTTGTCCATCATGCTTAGTCTTTGTTTGCCAGGGCAAGCCTCCATCGTTGGGCCATTCTTTGATTGAGCCTCAGCAACCACTTCTGCAGCAACATCTGGGCTTTGGATATTACATGGGGATATTCCACATTTCACACCGAGTAATAGTCCTCCTCCTCTGGACTCCATGTGTGTGGTATCCTCAGACAAAAGAATTGAGTCACCATCAGGAGAGAGCCTTGGTTTGAGTTAGGGTTTGCTTCAGGGCCATAAGCAGCGCTGAAGCAACACTACTCACGTTATCTACATGGGGTGTTGGATGAGGGACCATGCACACGTGAGGGTCTGGTGTAGGATTAGTGTTAGAGTTGGAGTGAGGTTTAGGTTGAGGAGTACTGCGAGGGTCACAGTTAGGGTTAGGGTCCAGGAGGCCCTAGGTGCTGAAACCCAAGCAGTGCTGTGATCACCCTGGAAGGCTGAGGGAGGTCGCATTGGAGGGTGCCGGCCAGGCTTAGTCTTTAAGGGCTAGGGTCAGCCTCGGATATGGACCACACTTTGGTTGGGCTTCAGCCACCCCCTTGTGCAGGTCCCTCTGGGCTTTGGAAATGGTATGGTGATGTTCCCCGTTCCACGCCAAGTAAGCCTGCACTGCATCTGGGCCCCATGTACGTGGTTTTCTCCGAGTTAGGAATTGGGTCCCCATTGGGAATGAGCCATAGCTAGGGCAAGCGTTTGATCCAGGGACGGGACGTAAGCAAGACTGCAGAAATAACAATCCCTTTACCTCCATGGAGGGCTGAATGAGGGCTCATGCACGGATGCGGGTCACGTGTAGGGTTAGCATTAGACTTAGGGTGAGGTTCCGATTGAGGAGTATGGAGTGGGTCATGATTAGGGTGAGGGATAGCTCCAAGGAGTCCCCAGGTGATGAACTCCATGGAGTGCAGTGGTCTCCTGGGAGGGCTCAGTGGAGGCCACATGGGAGGGTTCTGGTCAGGTTTAGTCTTTGGTTACCAGTGCCAGCCTTGCATGTGTGCCACTTTTGGGCCTCAGCAAGCACTTTGGCACCTCCCTCTGGTATTTGGACATGACATGGTGGTGGTCCATGTTCCATGTGGAGTAATCCTGCACTGCTTCTGGGACACAGGTGTGTGATATTCTCTGCATTAGGAATTGGATCCCCATCGGGATAGAGAAATAGGTAGGATTACAGTTAGATCCAGGGACATAAGCAAGGCCGAAGAAACAACAGTCCATTTATCTCCATTGAGTATGAATGAGGGCCATGCGCGGTAGCAGGTCAGGTGTAGGGTTAGTGTTAGAATTGGGGTGAGGTTTTGGTTGAGGAATACAGCGAGGGTTATGGTGAGGGTTAGGGGTAGGTTCCAAGAGGCGCTTAAGTGCAGAAACCTAAGTAGTGCAGTGGTCTCCTAGAGGGTTGAGTGGAGGGTGCAAAGGATGGTGCCATTCCTTCTTAGTCTTAGGGTGTCAAGGCCCTCCTTGGGTTTAGGACACTCCTTAGTTGGGCCTCAGCAGCGCCCTTGTTCAGCTCTCTCTGAGCTTTGGAAATGACATGGTGATGTTCCAGGTTCCAAGCCGAGTGATTTACACCATGAGCGTGCTGTTGTCAGTCATTGGAATTGGGTTGCCATGAGGAGGGAGACTTAGCTAGGGTTAGGGTTCAGTGAAGGGACATCACCAGGGCAGAGTGACTCCAATCTCATGAATTTCATGGCGGGCAGAAGTGAGAAACCTTGCGAGGGTACCGGTCTGGTATAGAGTTAGTGTGAGAGATAGGTTTAGGTTTAGGTTGAGTGCTAGGGTCAGGGTTCTGGTTAGGGTTGGGGATAAGTCCCAGGAGGCTCCAGATGCTGAACCCACAGCAGTGCAGTGGTCTCCCCGAAGTGCTGACTGGAGTACACAATGGATGCTGCAGGTCAGGACTAGTCTTTTGGTTGCCAGGCCAGACAATGGTTTCTGGCACTCTTCGGGTAAGCCTCAGGAATGCTCTCGGGCACAACGGAAGCTGCCGGTCAGGATTAGTCTTTGGGTTCCAAGGCTAGACAAGTGTATTGGACACTCTTTGGGGAAGACCTCAGGAATCTTCTTATGCAGCAGCAGCCAGGATTTGGAAATGACATGGTGATATTCCACGTTCCAAGCCGAGTGATCCTGCACTGCTTCTTGACCCCTTGTGCATTCTGTTGTCAGACAATGTAATTGGGTACCCCTAGGGAGTGAGTTTTAGCTAGGGTTAGGGTTCAGTGCAGGGATGTGGCCAGGGGCAAAGGACTCCAGTCTCGTGATCTCCCTCGAGGGCTGAAGTGAGGGCACATGTGCTGGTGTGGGTCTGGTGTAGAGGTATTGTGAGATATATGGTCAGGTGAGATTGAGGGTTATGCTCAGGGTTATAGTTATGGTTAGGGTAGGTCAAAGAATGATCCAGGCGCTGTACCCAGAGCAGTGCAGTTGTCTCCCCGAAGGGCTGAGTCAGTGCACAATGGAGGCTGCTTGTCAGAATTAGTGCTTGGGTTCCAAGGATGGACAACTCTATAAGGTCTGGTGTAGATAGGTGAGTCTAGTGTGATAGAAACTGTTAGATTTAGGTTGAGGGTTATTGTTAGGTTTACGGTTAGGTTTAGAGTTAGGTCCCAGTAGTCTCCAGGCGCTGAACCCACAGCAGTGCAGTCGTCTCCCGGAAGGGTTGAGCGGAATGCACAACGGAGGCTGCCAGTCAGGAATAGTTTTCAGTTTCCAAGGCCAGACAACTGTATCGGGCACTCTTCAGGTAGGCCTGTTGAATCCTCGAGTGCAGTGGCAGCCGGGCTCTTGAAATGACATGATGATGTTCCACATTCCACTCCAAGTATTCCTGCACCACTTCTCGATTCCATGTGCGCGCTGATGTCAGACTGTGAATTGGGTCCCCATGGGGAAGGAGTCTTAGCCAGGGTTAGGGTTCAGTGCAGGGAAGCCACCAGGGCCGAAGCAACTCCAGTCTAGTGGTATCCCTCAAGGGCTGACCTGAGATCCCATGCGAGGCTGTGGCTCAAGTGTAGGGTTAGGGTTAGAAATAGGGTTACGATTAGGTTGAGGGTTATGGTTAGGGGTACGGTTAGGGTTTTCTTTGTTCCCAAGGCTCCATGCACTGAACCCACAGCAGTGCAGTTGCCCCCACGAATGACTGAGTGGTGTGCACAACCGAGGCTGCGGGTCAGGATTAATCTTTGGGTTCTAAGGACAGACGAATGTATCTGGTCTGGTGTAGATACATGTGTCTAGTGTGAGTGATAGGGTTAGGTTTAGGTTGAGGGTTAGCATACAGTTCTGGTTAGCATTAGGGTTAGGTTCCAGGAGGTTCCAGGCACTGAAAGCACAGCAGAGCAGTTGTCTCCCCGAAGGGCAGAAGGGAGTACACAAAGGAGGGTGCTGGTCAGAATTAGTCTTTTGCTTCCAAGGCCAGACAACTGTATGGGCCTCCCATCAGTTAGGCCTCAGGAATCCTCTTGTGCAGCTGCAGCCACGCTTTGGAAATACATGGTGATTTCCACATTCCATGCTGAGTGTTCATGAACCATTTCTGGTCTTGGTGTGTGTGCTGTTATCAGTCTATCGATATGGATCCCCATGGGGAGAGAGGCCTTAGGTTTATAGTTTTAGACTTAGCGGGTAGAGTTAGAGGGTTAGAACGAGGGTTTTAGGGTTAGAATTACAGGCTTAGTGTTAGAGGGTTAGGGTAAGGTTAGGGTGAGTTTGGGTTATGTTTACATTTACAGTTAGTTAGAGGTAGGGCTAGGGTTAGGGGAAGGATGGGGGCAGTATTTAGCATTAGGGTTATGGTTAGGGTTAGGTGTTAGGTTTAGGTGGTGGGATTTTGTTTAGTGATAGGGTTAGGAGTTGGGCAAGGAGTAGGTCATGCTTGCACCCCCACTTTGAGCGGGAAGGTGTTCATGCGTGGATACCGCACTCCATGTTTGAGGGATTGTGTTCTTCTATCACCCCAGTCTCTCTGCACTGCAGGTTGTTCTTGCCTCGCCCATTCCAGCTTTGCTCTGGAGTTTTTCACACCATCACCCCACACTCTCTCGGTATGATAGGATTTCACATACCACCCAATCCTTTTTGGTGCATGGGGTGTGCTCACACATGCGACCCTCCACCCCCTCTGCATGCGATGGTGTCACCCATGAGCCTCATCCCTCCTTAGATTGGGATTACTGATGCCAGTATTAAATCTGATACTGATGCCAGTATTAAATCATGAATATCTTTTTCCAATTTCACAACTGAAAAAGTAGGCGTTTCTTAAGGTAAGGTTTATGTTTAGGATTAATGTTAGGTGTGAGTTAAGGTTTAGCGCATGGTTCAATCCCCCTTGGTGTGGGATGCCTTCATAAATGTGTCCCATCTGCTTCCCTTTATCCGCGATGTAGCAGTGATAGTCCTTTTAATTCAGATGTTTTCCTTGGCACCTGGATGTCTCTGGGTTAAGCTTCCCACTCCGTCTTGGTTCATGGTCTCTGGGTTTCTGGTTTTGAGCCCTGGGTATCTTCTGTGCTGATGGCTCTGAATCTGGGGCCTGCTTCAGATACTATCTGTCTCTCTCTCTCTCTGCCCATTCCCCACTTGTGTTCTTTGTGTCTTTCAAAAATTAATGTACCTAAAATCATTTTCAATCCCATATTTCCTGGATGGCTCTTTTCACTTTCATTGCTGAAGAAGCAGGCATCTGTCTCATTCATTGTTCTTTTGTTATCTTTGGCATAGCTGACAACATATACGACATTTCCCCAGCCAGCATCGGGGATGTGCAGCATTTCTTCTACCAGCCGGTAGAAGAACCCTCTCGTGCACTGTAACACTGCGTTCCTCTAGAGCATCCCACATGCTCTCGGAAACTGGACTGTAACTGTGGATGGTAGCAGTGTCCCATAGTCTTCTGATGGTATTTCAGGAGGTTCTTCATTCGCATCTTTGGTTACCTGAGTGTCTTCTGACATCTTCTCTCATGTTTCCACTAGGCCACTGCTATGATGCTCAACAGGGAACCCGAAGCACACAGGGATTCAGGAGCAGACCAACTACCGCTTGGCTCCCACAAATGGTCGCCTTGGAACTCTTTATGGAAGAGGAGAAAACACCCACCACCACCGTTTCATAACTCTGCACCGAATGTGGAGACAACAATCACCCACCCCCAAAAGGAAACTCTAGCAGGGTACATGTATCAAACCTAAGGTGTTGGTTATGTATTTTGGATCAATAAGTGAGTTTGTACTTTTGACTGGTAAGTGTACAACTAAATCCCTCAGAGGGGATATTCTCTGAAGTCACCCCAACCTAAATTGTTGGCCCATGGGGAGATGTGTTGTCCCTATTGACTGTATTGATGTTGTCTCTGTAGGCCAGTGAATTAAAGCTCCATAGGGTCTTGTCCTGTTCTTGCCTCTTGACGGGAAGGTCCATTTCACCGATTGAAAGAGACAGCAAGGGAGTAGTGTTGCCACTATTAAATCTGACGTTTCATGAATGAGTCTTTTCATTTTGATGGCTGAAGAAGCAGCATCTCTTATGATGAGGGTTAGGGTTTGGATTACCCTGAGGATTAGGGTAAGGGTTAGGTCATGCTTGCACCCCCCGTTTTGGCAAGGGAGGAATGTCACACCTGACCCCCGCCACCCTCCTTGTGGAAGGGTGTTCAAGTATGCAGCCTGCCTCCCCTCCACAAGGGAGTAGTGATGCCACTACTTAATGTGTTGTTTTATGAATGGCTCTTTTCACTTTCACAGCTGAAGAAGCAGGCATTTCTTAACATAAGGGTTATGGTTAGGATTGCCGTTCATGGTTAGGGTAAGGGATAGGCCATGCCTGCACCCTCCCTTGGAGTGGGAGGGCGTTCACACATGAGCCACGACCCCCTCATCTCAGGAGTGTGTTCACCAATAGGAACCAGTCCCCTTCAGCGGGGGGATGTTGATGTATGCGCCTGCACCCATCTCGTGTGCGAGGGTGTTCATGCATGGACACCACAATGCTTGGCGAGGGAGGGCATTTGTCCATGCACCATGCCCTCCTTGGCTCAGGAGGTGTTCACGCATGAGCACAGTGCCCCCTTGGCTTGGGAAGGTGTTCAGGTATGTGCATGAACCTGCTCCCCAGCGTGGGAGGGGGTTCACGCATGTGCCCTCCCCCCCTCAGGCGCTGGAGGGGGTAACCTGTGCCCAGCACCACTAGTCAGCAAGGGAGTAGTGATGCCACTATTAAATCTGACGTTTCATGGACGGCTGTTTTCTCTTTCACAGCTGAAGAAGCATGCATCTCTTAAGGTCAGGGGTAGGGTTATCATTACAGTTAGGGGTTAAGAATAGGGCTAGGTCATGCTTGCTCTCCCCCCTCAGCACCGGAAGACTTCACGCATCACCCTACTATCTTGAGCAAGGGAGAGTGTTCACCCTTTCACCCCAACCCCTGAGAGTGGTAAAATATTGAAGCACGTGCTCCACTCCACTTCCGCTGGGGAGGGCTTTTACACATGCGTAGATCCCCCTTTCGGGAAAGATTGTTCACATATGTGCATGACCACCTTCGGGTCGGGAGGGTGTTCACTCATGGGCACACCCCACCTCTGCATGGGAGAGGTTCATGCATGTGTCTTGCTCACCTCAGCAGGGAGGGTTTTTACGCATGTGCACAGCCTCACCTTGGTGTGGGAGGAGGTCACCCATGCAGAGCGCCACCCTTCAATGAGGGAATAGTGATGCCATTATTAAATGTGACGTTTCATGAATGGTTCTTTTCAATTTCACAGCTGAAGTAGCAGACAACTCTTAAGGTAAGGGTCTGGGTTAGCATTACCATTAACGGTTATGGTAAGGGTTAGGTCATGCTTCCACACCCACCCCCTCCTCTCTAGAGTGTATTCACGCAATAGCACCGCCCCTCAGTGTGGGAGAATATTCATTCATGCGTGTGTCCCGCCCCCTTCAGCGTGGGAGGGTGTTCACACATGTGCCCCATCCTCTTCAGCTTGGAAGTGCATTCACGCATTCTCACATTTGCACCACCCGTCCCAAGGTGAGGGAGGGTGTTGACACATGTGCCCTGTCTCCTTCGGCATGGGAGGTGGTTCACACATGCTCCTCATCCCCTCGGTGATGGATGGTGTCACCCATGAACAGTGCCACCCCTTGGCAAGGGAGTACTGTTGCCACTATTAAATGTGACCTTTCATCAATGATTCTTTTCACTTTCACAGCTGAAGCAGCATGCATCACTTAAGGTAAGGGTTAGGGTTAGCTATACATTTAGGCTTTAGGGTAAGGGTTAGGTCATGCTTGCTTCCCCTCTCTGCAGGAGAGGTGTTTCACTAATACTCCCTGCCACCCCTGGCACAGATGGGCACAGCCCTCCATCCGTGTAGAAGGGTGTTCTCACGCACAACCCTCCTTGGCGATGGAACGTGTTTGTGCATGCACCCTGCCCCATTAGTGCGTGAGTTTGTTCTCGTGTGTGTAAGGCCCCCCCTCCTGGTGGAAGGGCGTTCACCCATGTGCACTATCCCCCCACTTTGGCATGGGAAGGTGTTGACCTATGTGACATGACACGTCAGCATGGGGGAATATTCACACATCTGCCCCGCCCCCCTCTGTCCGGGAGGGTGTTCATGCATGCGCACAGCCACCAGTGAGGGACGGTATTCATGCATGCACACAACAACCCCTCCATGAAGGAGGGCATTCACATATGCGCCATGCATCCCTCAACAAGGGAACGGTTCAAACATGTGCTCCATACCCATTTTGGCACGGGAGGGTGTTGACCTATGCACCTTACCCCCTCAGCGCTGGAGGGTGTTCATAGATGTGCATAGCCCCCGTTGTGGCGGAAGTGTGTTCACACTTCTGAACAACCCCGGCTGGGGGAGGGATGCCATTCTCACGTTGGCCCCGCCCCATACCACTGGGTGCTGTTCACACATGTGCACGGCTCTCCCTACTGGCGGAAGAGTGTTCACACATGCACAAAACTCCTGCTCCAAGAGGTAGGGCGTTTCCACATGAGCACAATCCCCATCAGTGAGGGAGGGCATGCATGCATGCTCCTTACCCACTACCGCAGGAGGCTGTACAGGCATGCGCACTGCCCCCCCTACTGGTGTATGTTCACGCATGCACACAGCTCCCCTCAATGAGGGAAGGCATTTGCACATGCGCCCCCTTCCCCTGGGCAAGGAAGGGTGTTCAGGCATGCACAGAACCCCCACCTCAGCCAGGGAGGTCGTTGGTGCATGTGCCCTGCCCCACTTAGCACAGGAGGTGGTTCAGGCTTCCGCCTGGCCCCCTGTCAGCATGTGAGTCGGTCACCCATGCATAGCGCCATCCCTCAGGGAGGAAGTACTGATGTCACTATTGAATGTGATGTTTCATGAATGGTTCTTTTCACTTTCAGAGCTGAAGAAACACAGCTGAAGAAACGCGGCCAGGGAGGGCGTTGACATATTCTCCCCGCTCCCCTCGCCAGGATGGTGTTCACGCATGTGCAAACCCCCCCCTTGCCAAAGGGGGTTCAGGCATGCCCACAACCCCCGCTCTGTGAGGCAGACCATTTGTACAGGCACACAACCCTCCCTCAGCAAGGGACAGTGTTCATGCTTGGCCCCACTCACCTCGGTGGGAAGGGTGTTCACACATGCACATAACCCCCCTCAGCATTGGAGGGTGTTCAAACATGTGCCCCATCCCACTTGACGCTAGAAGTGGTTCAGGATTCTGCCTTGCCCCTGGTTGGTGTGTGAGATGGTCACCCATGCACAGTGCCACTTTTAGGGAGAGAGTAGTGGTGTCACTATTAAATGTGATATTTCATGAATGGTTCTTTCACTTTCACAGCTGAAGAAACACACATCTCTTAAGGTAATTGTTAGGGTTGGCACTGACATAAGGGGTAGGGTAAGGCTTAGGTAGTACTTCCTCCACCCTGGGTATGAAAGGTTTTCAAACATTAGCTTCCACCCCCCTTTGGACAGGAGGGGGTTAACACATGCGCTCTCCCACATCAAGGTAGGGGGTCACCATTGCGCCACTGTCTCTGCGATGGAGGGGTGTCACTCATGTTCTTTCCCACACCTTGGCATGGGAGGGGATCATGCATGTGCCTCTTCTGCACCCCTTCATCGGCGATGTAGCCTTGATGTTCCTTTTAGGCCAGACGTATTTTGCACTGCCTCGGCCGCTCAGTGGATTAAGTGTCCCACTTCAGGTCATAGTCTCACGGTTTGTGGTTTCGAACCCTCGTTTCATCTCTGTGCTGATGACTCTGAACATGGAGCCTGCTTCAAATACTGTGTCTCACTCTCTGTCTGCCCCTTCCCCACGTGTGTTCTGTCTGTCTGTCTGTCTCTCTCTCTCAAAAAAAAACAGTGAAGCTAAAAACATTTTAAAGCAGCTCCATCGGTCTCCTTGTCTTCTTGCCCTATTTCCGCCTCTTCACGGGAAGGTCCATTTCACTGATTGGAAGAGAGTAAAAGCCTCGTGTGGCCGTTCAAATGAGTCACTATTTAGGAAACAAGTGATTGTGCTACTTTTCCATGGTCAGGATACCATGGCCATTTCATGAATGTCCCTAGGCAGGTGGGGCCTCTAAAACTAGAAATGCTAGAGGTGATTTTACTGGTAAGCAGGTGGGGTTTGTGTTCACTGAGTTCCTTTTACTTCGTATCTTTCCTTGATTGCCTATCCGTGTTGGGTCAACAATTAGTTTGATATTGACTTTACATTTAGGTTATTTTTATCTCATGGTTAACTATCCATGGTTATCCACTCTGATACAGCTTACACAAGTACAAATATTTCGTGTTGCACATACTAGCATTATTGTTTCCTGTGCACCTGCAGCTGTTTCTCCCGGCCCACGGGGAGCAATCACTTCCCATCCAGCACCACCTGCTTTGTCTTCCTATGCCTAGCAGCGCACGTGCCAGTGTCTGCAGAACTTCCCTTTTTTCTCTGCAGCTGAGTCTGAATGCGCTTCCTCTCCCACTCGTCCCTAGTTCTCATCTCTTTAATGGATGACACACATCGCTGAAGGTCACAGTGAAGTCTCAAACTTCAGTATGTGGATTATGTGGCACCATTTTACAGTCTCACTTGATTACCCCCTTTCTTTAAAAATTACTTCCTTCCTCCTCCCACCATCTGGGCCGCTGCTCACCGGTGTCTGTGTTGGTAGGTCCTCATCTTCTTCCTGCCCCCCATCTGCTTTCCACCCGCCCTTACTTTGGGGTGATCTCAGCCAGCCTCAGGCTTCTATATGCCAGCATCTGGGGCCTCTAAGTCTTTATGCGCTGCCCACAGCTGTTCATGTCTCCAGACACCTGACTCCAGCTGTGCACCACACAGGTGCTACCCTCCCCAGACCCTGCTACCTCCCTATAGGCCTCTCCTATTCCCCTCCCGTTGTTTACTGGGCTGCTGCCACACTGGCCCCTCCCTGTTCCCTGAGCTTGTCAAGCACATACTCCTGCTTCAGGTCTTTGCAATCAGTTTGCCTCTCTCTGTTGGAGATATACTTCCACGTGCCAACAAGACATACTCCCTCAATTCCATCATAACCTTGCTCTGACATCACCTGCTCAGTGGATTCTCTGCTAGCTCTCTATGTAAAACTGAAAACTGTTCCTTCTCCGACCTGAACACCCCATATCCCTTCCCTGCATTCTTTTTCTTCCTGGCCCTTGGCACCATCTGTTTTCTTTCTTGCTTGCTGGATGTTGCGTACTGCAGTCCCTGCCAGATTGTCGGCTCCATGGGCTCCAAAGACCAAACTAGCTTTGTTTAGGGCTGGTTCCTTAGGGCCCTCTAACAGTGCCCGACTCCTTCAAAGGCTCACACACCATTTGCTGAGCAAGTAAATATTAGGATTTCGTATTATTTTGCTGTGTCTGCCATCACAATGTACCACAGACTGGGTGGCTTAAGCAACAGAAATTGATTTATTTATTTTCTCACACTTCAGATCAAGGTGTGGCCAGGGTGGGTGTCCTCTCTCCATGACTGGTGTATGGCCTCCTTCCCACTATCTTCACGTGGTCTTCCTTCTGTGTGTGTAGTTGCCCACTCTCTTCCTATAGGACACCGGTTATCAGACTAGAGTCCCTCCCCGCAAATGAGCTCATTCGACCTCCATTTTACCTTTCAAGATCTGGTATCCAAGTACAGTCCCATGGGTAGTTAGGACTTCAATGTATGGATTTTGGGGGCAAATCCATTCCATAACAGGTTTCTCTCAGTTGTACCTAGTCACTACCTACATGGTTTTTTTTTCTCTATGCCCTTGTGCCCGTTATTTGCTCACACAGTGCTAATCCCAGTTTGCCCTTAGCCCAAGTTATAACTCTGTTTATTTATTTTTATAGGCTTGCATCTTCCCTCTGCCTCTATGCTCCAAGTTCCTGGCTGGCACTGGAATTACATCTTTAGCACGGACATCATAACCTCCAGGTGAGGTAAGTATGATTTTCATTTTGAAAATCAACAATCTGAAGCTCAAAAGAGAGTAGGTCATGTTTCTGAGATCACAATACTAGTAAGTGCTGTCCTTTGGATAACTTTGTTCTCATGGGCTCCAAAGCCCACTTTCTTTCATCTACCATATGTCCCCAAGATGAATGGGGAAAAGCCATATTTCAGCCTGGTATAATATAAGCAATGGTACGTGTAAAGCTGGTGTAACAATTCAGGAAATGGGATTAAGTTTAGTATCTGCGTAATTATACCCACAGGTTGAATTTCAATATCACATCCTTTTATTTTTTACTGCTGCAATTTCTGTTATCCTTAATGATTATATAAACGTATTCTTCCCTTTGCACAATTTAGCCAGTAAGAATACTGAGAGAGTTTGTTTCCTTTGTAACAGGTGTGAATTATACAATGAATTCATAATGTCAAGATAATAGCTGTTATTTTTTCCTACAATATAAAGGAAAAGGTCATTGCCTTTGTTGTAAGAGTTTACCATGTGTTCTTGGTAACATGACTGAGCTGTATTGGTGAAAACCCGTTGTAGATTTTGAAAGTCAGTTATTTATAGTTAAGAGAGTATCGTTCTTTCTTTGGGTGCAGCTGATTGTTTGAAATAGAACTTAGGATTTGTCTGCATAGATTGTCTATTTCAGAATGAGCTCTGTTTTAAAAAGTATGTTATATTTGCATTCATGTAAGTTGTACCATCATTAAATTGACAGGAAAGCAGCTGTTAATAGTTGTCATTTGGACATGTAGATGGAAATCCTAAGGGTCATGGTGTGACTCCTTACACGTGTTGAGCTCTGGTTTCATTTGGCATTTCCAAACCATTGCCATGACCTTATGAATGTTGATCAAGTGGCCATATAATGGTTGTTTTAAATTGGCATCAGTGGTGTAGAGATGATTCTTAAGTTGTGTATGAGGAAGCTGTTGGTTTTCTGCTTCTATGTCTGTGTAGCTCCTAAAAATAGAAGACTAGCGCATCTTATCAAAATTACTTTTGTTCAAAGTCAATGCAACTTGTGAATGAGCTAAAGGCTTAGATAATAGTCAGTACTTTTGGAGTCTGATATTTGCAAATTTAAAATAGGTCTTCGGGCATCTGTGTGGCTCAGTTGGTTAATCATCTGACTTTGGCACAGGTCATGATCTCACTGCTCATGACTTTGAACTCCATGTTGGGCTTTGTGCTGGCAGCTGGGAGCCTGGAGCCTGATTGCGATTCTGTGCTCCCTCTCTCTGCCCCTCCCTGGCTCATGCTCTTTCTCTCTCTCTCAAATATAAACTTAAACATAGAAAATAGGTCTAGAATAAGTCTGTAGACCATAACATATTTATAGTGACTGCTGATTGAAACAAAGAAATATCCTGAAATTCCAAAAATACATTACTGTTGTTTCCCTAGGCTCCCATTAAATGCCAGGTTGACCATTAAGCTGAATACAAGCAGTAATCTTTTAGTAACTTGGAAGAGATAAGCATACTATCATAGCTAGTAAGGTTTGGTATACGTCGTTTTGGTAGACCTATTTTCTTTAATGATCAAAAAATTAATTTGAGGTCTCTTTTATTTGGGTATTCAGGATTAAGAGAAGTTACCCGAGGAAAATGAATTAAGACCATTTTAGAACTGACCTGGACTTAAAAAGCCAGAGACTGGAGTCATGATAAAGATAGTTTGAACATGCCATTTCATCAAATAAAAAAAAAATACAGCTCCTGAATGACAATCATCATGTTGGAGGAGAGTTTCTGGCGTACCCTCCACAAATGGTGCATGATTTTCAGTAAAGGATACAGCCTCACTGACTGTACTTTTACTGACATGATGGTTCAGATACCAACAATGTTGTCTGTTGGGATTGTCATTTACAAAACTGATATCCTTTCAGTTTTCAGCTTAATTAATATACTAAGGAGGAAAAAAATGTTTCCCTCTTTATGAAAAATAATCCCATTTGTATTTAGAGTTATCATTAAACATAGTATTTCTAAAAATGGTTAATAAATTGGAAGTCAATATAAATTTGCTTGTGAAGTTATCAAATGGAAAACTGTTGCCAAAGCAGTTATTTTATGTTTTATAGGAAAACTAATCTTTTATGTCCTTACTGCATTTATGTTATATACTATTCACTTTTGTTTCATGCTATTTGTGTGTGTGTGTGTGTGTGTGTGTGTGTTTGCAACTAAGTGAAATGTGCAGTATTTGGTCATTTAAATAGATTCACTAATTTAGGCAAAGTCAGCCATAAACAAATGCAATACATCATGTCCAAAGTAGTCAAGCAGATTTTGCATCATGAGTAAAAGTTGCTTTATCTTAAATGAATTTGCTTTTCTCTTTTCTTTTTAACAAGCCAAGTCAAAGGTGAATATATTCTTTCTGCTCACCTTGAGGCAGGGCAAGAGCAGATTTGTGTCAGAGCGCACTGTCCGTATTTATGAGAAACTAGGGAAATTAAGAAAGCCACTTAGGTACAAACCTTAGTGGGGACTCATGACTGACACCTTTTCAACAATATTCTGTTGGGATGTCTTTTATTTACTGGGATAATTTTTTTTAATTTTTAGTTAATTTATTTTTTAATTTACATCCAAGTTAGCATAATGTGGAACAATGATCTCAGTAGTAGATTACGTAAAGTCCCTTACCCATTTAGCACATCAGCCCTCCAATAGTCCCTCCAGTAACCCTGTTTATTCTCCACACTTAAGAGGGTTTTTTTTAATGTTTTTGTCCCCCTCCATGTTTTTATATTATTTTGCTTCTCGTCCTTTATATTCATCTGTTTTGTATCTTAAAGTCCTCATATGAGTGAGGTCCTATAATGTCTTTCTCCGACTAAATTCGCTTAGCATAATACCCTCTAGTTCCATCCATGCAGGTTAAATGGCAACATTTTATTCTTTTGGATTGCTAAGCAATACTCTATTGTGTGTGTGTTTGTGTGTGTGTGTGTGTGTGTGTGTGTGTGTGTGTATACACCACATCTTCTTTATCCATTCATCCATCAATGGACATTTTGGTTTTTTCTATACTTTAGCTGTTGTTGATGGTGCTTCTATAACTTTGAGGTTCACTTTTCCTTCAAAATAGCACATCTGTATCATTTGGGTAAATACCTAGTAGTGCAACTGCTGGGTTGTAGAGTAGTCCTCTTTTTCATTTTGTGAGGAACCTACCTACTGGTTTCCAGAGTGGCTTCACCGTTTTGCATTCCCGCCAGCAGTGCAAGAGTTACTCTTTCTCTGCTTCCTCGCCAACATCTGTTGTTGCCTGAGTTGTTAGTGTTAGCCATTCTCACAGGGGTGAGGTGTTATCTCATTGTGTTTTTGATTTGTACTTCCATGATGATGAGTGATGTTGAGCATTTTTCCATGTTTCATTTGGCCATCTGGATGTCATCCTTGGAAGATGTTTGCTCATGTCTTTGCTCATTTCTTCACTGGATTACTTGTTTTTTGGGTATTGAGTTCGATATGTTCTTTATAGATTTTGCATACTAATCCTTTATCTCATATGTCGTTTGCAAATATCTTCTCCCATTCTGTTGGTTGCCTTTTAGTTTTGCTGATTGTTTCCTTCACTGTGCAGAAGCTTTTTATTTTGATGAGGTCTTAATCGTTCATTTTTGCTTTTGTTTCCCTTGCCTCTGGAGACTTGTTGACTAAGAAGTTGTGGAAGCAAACATCAAAGAGGTTTCTGCCAGCTTTCTCCTCGAGGGTTTTGATGGCTTCCTATGTTACATTTAGGTCTTTCATCCATTTTGAGTGTCTTTCATCCATTTTGAGTGTGAGAAAGTGGTCCAGACTCATTCTTCTGTATGTCGCTGTCCAGTTTTCCCAGCACTCTTGCTGAGGAGACTGTATTTATTCCATTGGATATTCTATTCTTTTTGTCAAAGATTAGTTGGCCATACGTTTCTGGGTCCATTTCTGTGTTCGTATTCTCTTCCACTCATCTGAGTGTCTGTTCTTGTGGCAAGAGCATACTGTCTTGGTGATTACTGCTTTGTAATACAGCTTGAAGTCCAGGATTGTGATGCTTCCTACTTAGGTTTTCTTTTTCAAGATAGCTTTGGCTATTCCGGGTCTTTTCTGGTTCCATACAAATTGTAGGATACTTTGTTGTAGCTCTGTGAAGAATGATGGTGTTATTTTGATAAGTATCGTGTTGACTATGTAGATTGTTCTGGGTACTATTGACATTTTAACAATATTTGTTCTTCCTATCCAGGAGCATGCAATATTTGTCTTTTCTGTGTGCTTGCCATCTGCAATTTCTTTCATAAGCTTTCTATAGTTTTCAGTGTATAGATTTTTCACCTATTTGGTTAGATTTATTCCTAGGTATTTTATGGGTTTTGGTGCAATTTTAAATGGGATCGATTCCCTGATCCCTCTTTCTCTTGCTTCATTGTTGGTGCATAGGAATGCAACTGATTTCTGTACATTGATTTTGTATCCTGCCACTTTGCTGAATTCCTGTATTATTTCTAGCAGTTTTTTGTTGACTATTGTGGGTTTTCCACATAGAGTTTCATGCCATCTATGAAGAATGAAAGGTTGAGCTCCTCCTGGAAGATTTGGATGCCTTTTATTTCTTTGTGTTGTTTGATTGCTGAGGCTAAGAATTCCCATATTATGTTGAATACCAGTGGCGAGAGTGGACATCCTTGTCTTGTTCCTGACCTTAGGAGGAAAGTTCTCAGTGTTGCCCCTTTGAGGACAATATTAGCGTCGGGTCTTTCATATATGCCTTTTATGATCTCGAGGTATGATCCTTCTATCCCTACGTTCTTGAGGGATTTTATCAAGAAAGGATGCTGTATTTTGTCAAGTGCTTTCTCTGCATCTATTGAGAGGATCATGTGGTTCTTGTCCTTTCTTTTATCGATGTGATAAGTCACATTGATTGTTTTGTGGATATTGAACCCGATTTGCATTCCAGGTATTAATCCCCCACTTGGTCGTGGTGAGTAACGTTTAAATGTATTGTTAGATCTGGTTGGTTCATATCTTGTGGAAGATTTTTGTATCCATGTTCATCATGAAAATTTGTGTATACTTCTCCTTTTTAGTGGGTCTTTTTCTGGTTTTGGAATCAAGGTAAAGCTGGGTTTAGAGAAAATGTTTGGAAGTTTTCCTTCCATTTCTTTTTTTGGGACAGCTTCAAGAGCATAGGTGTTAACTCTTCCTTAAATGTTTAGTAGAATTCCCCTGGAAAGCCATCTGGCCCTAGGCTCTTTTTCTTGGGAAATTTTTGATTACTAATTCAATGTCTTTATTGGTTATGGGTCTGTTCAAATTTTCTATTTCTTCCTGTTTCAGATTTGTTAATTTATATATTTCTAGGAATTTGTCTCTTTCTTCCAGATTGTCCATTTTATTGGCATATATTTGCTGATAATATTCTCTTATTGTTTGTATTTCTGCTGCGTTGGTTGTGACCTCTCCTCTTTCATTCGTAATTTTATTTATTTGGGTCCTTTCCTTTTTCTTTTTGATCCAACTGGCTAGTGGTTTATCAATGTTAATTATTTCAAAGAACAAGTTTCTGGTTTCATTGATCTGTTCTACTGTTTTGTGTGTGGGTGGAGGGGGTTATTTGTTGTTTTTTTTCTGTGTGTGTTTTTGTTTTTGTTTTCAGTTTCGATAGCATTGATTTTTGCTGTAATCTTTATCATTTCTTGTCTTCTGCTGGTTTTGGTTTTATTTGTTGTTCTTTTTCCAGCTCTTTAAGGTATAAAGTTGGGCTGTGTATCTGAGACCCTCTTACCTCTTTTGGAAGGCCTGGATTGCTATAAACTTCCTCTTATGACTACCTTGGCTGAATCCCAGAGGTTTAGGGGTGTGGTGTTATCCGTTTCATTGGCTTCCATGTACTTTTTAATTTTATCTTTAACTTCTTGGTTCACCCATTCATTCCTTTTTTTTCCCTTTTTTTATGTTTTAAAATTTACATCAAAATTAGTTAGCATATAGTGCAACAATGATTTCATGAGTATATTCCTTAATTCCCCTAACCCATTTAGCCCAACCCCCTCCCACATCCTGTCCAGTAACACTCTGTCTGTCCTATAGTTATGAGTCCATTCTGTTTTGTCCCCCTGACTGTTTTTATTTTATTTTTGTTTCCCTTCCCTTATGTTCATGTTTTGTCTCTTAAAGTCCTCATGTGAGTGAAGTCATATGATTTTTGTCTTTCTCTAATTTCACTTAACATAATACCCTACAGTTCTAACCACGTAGTTGCAAATGGCAATGGCAAGATTTCAGTCATATATATATATATATATATATATATATATATATATATATATCACTATATATATGTATGTGTGTGTGTGTATGTATGTGTGTGTGTATATATATGTATGTGTGTGTATGTGTATGTGTATATCTATATCTATATCTATCTATATTTATATCTATATCTATATCTATATCTATATCTATATCTGTATCAACTTCTTTATCCAGGTGGACATTTGGGCTCTTTCCATACTTTGGCTATTGTTGATAGTGCTGTTATAATTATGGGGGTGGTGCATGTGTCCCTTCAAAAGAGCCCACCTGTATCCCTTTGATAAATGCCTAGGAGTGCAATTGTTGGGTTGTAGGGTAGTTCTGTTTTTAGCTTTTTGAGGAACCTCCATACTGTTTACAGAGTGCCTGCACCAGCTTGTATTCCACCATTCATTCTTTAGTAGTATGTTCTTTAGTCTCCAAGTGTTTGTTATCTTTCCAAATTTTTTCTTGTGGATGATTTTGAGTTTTATAGCATTGTGGTCTGATAATAGGCACGGTATGATCTCGAACTTTTTGTACTTTTTGAGGGCTGATTTGTTTTCCAGTATGATATCTATTCTGTAGACGTTCCATGTGTCCTGGAGAAGAGTGTACATTCTGCTGCTTTAGGATGAAATGTTCTGAATATAACTGTTAAGTCCATCTGGTCCAGTGTCTCACTCAAATCCATTGTTTGTTTGTTGATTTTCTGTTTAAATGATCTTTCTGTTGTCATAATGGGGTGTTGAAGTCCCATAGTATTATGGTTTTATTATCAATGAGCTTCCTTATATTTGTGATTAATTGATTTATATCTTTGTGTGCTTTCACATTGGGAGCATAAATGTTTACAATTGTTAGGTCTTTTTGGTGGATAGACCCCCTCAATTATGATACAACACACTTATTCATCTCTTGTTACAGTCTTTATTTTGAAATCTAGATTGTCTGATATGAGCAAGGCTACTCCGTCTTTCTTTGGCGATCATTAGCATGATAGATTGTTCTGCAGCCCCTTCCTTTCAATCTGAAGGCGCCTTTAGGTCTAATATGGGTCTCTTGTAAACAGCATATAGATGGATCTTATTTTTTCCCCACCCTGTTACCTTGTGTATTTTGATTGGAGCATCTATGCCATTGACATTTAGAGTGAGTTCTCACAGATATGAGATTATTGCCGTTATGTGTCTTGTAGCGTTGGATTTTGTGGTGGTGTTTTTTTGTGCTATCCAGTCTTTGGTACTTTTCGTGTTTTTTTATTCTTTTTTTTTTTAATCTTTTCTCCCCTCAGGGAGCCCCCCTGAAAATTCCTTGAGGAATTGCTTAGTGGTCATAACTCCTTTAAGTTTTATTGTCTGGGAAACTTTTAATCTGTCCTTCCATTTTGAACGACAGACTTGCTGGATAAGGAATTCTTGGCTGCATAGTTTTCTGATTCAGCACATTGAGTATATCTTGCCACTCCTTTCTGGCCTGCCAAGCTTCTGTGGGTAGGTCTGCTGCAAACCTGATCTTTGTTGTCTTCCCTCGTTGGTTAAGGACTTTTTTCCCTTGCTGCATTCATGATTCTTTCCTTGCCTGAGTATTTTGTGAATTTGAATGTGATATTCCTTTTACTGGTGGATTTTTATGGAATCTTATGAAAGTCTTCTGTGCTTCCTGGACTTTAATGTCTGTGCCTTTTCCTAGGTAAAAAAATATATATATATCCGCTATGACTTGCTGACTTAACACTTCTACCCCTTTGTCTCTCTCTTCATCTTCTGGGAGCCCTCTGATTCTGATGTTGTCCTTTTTAATGAGACAGGGTTAGGTGTAGGTTGAGGGTTATGGTTAGGGTTAAGGTTAGGGTTAGACTTAGGACCCAGAATGCTCCAGGCACTGAAACCCCAACAGTGCACTTGTCTCCACGAAGGGCTGAGTGGAGTACACAAGGGAGGGTACCAGTCAGGATTATTCTTTGGGTTCCAAGACCAGACTTCTCTATGGGACGTTCTTCAGGTAGGCCTCAGAAATACTCTCTTGTAGACACACTCGCGCTTTGGAAATCACATGGTGATGTTTCAGGTTCCATGCCAAGTGTTTCTGCACCTTTTTTCGAACCCGTGTGCGTGTTGTAGTCAGACTTTGGAATTGGGTCCCATGGGGAGAGAGCCATAGCAACGGTTAGGGTTCGGACCAGAGACATTGACAGGGCTGAGGCGACACCAGTATCATAAATTCCATGGAGGACTGAGGTGACGGCACATGCACAGCTGTGGGCCTGCTGTAGAGTTAGTGTGATAGATAGGGTTAGGAGCAGGTTGAGGGCTAGGGTTAGGATTACGGTTAGGGTTAGGGTATGTCCCAGGAGACTCCAGGCACTGACCCTACATCAGAGCAACTGTCTCCCCAAAGGGCTGAGTGGAGTACACAAGGGAGGATGCCGGTCAGGATTAGTCTTTGAGTTCCAAGGTCAGACAAATGTATAGGCCACCCTTCAGGGTGGCCTCAGGTATCCTCTTGGGCAGCTGCAGCCAGGCTTTTGAAAGGACATGGTGATGTTCCAAGATTTTTGCTGAGTGATTCTGTACTGCTTCATGCACCAGACACGTGGTATTTTCAGACTTTGGTATTGGGTCCCCATGGGAGAGACCTTAGCTAAATTTAGGGTTCGATTGAGTGACATCACCAATGCCAAAGCGAATCCAGTCTTGTGATCTCCTTGGAGCGTTGAATTGAGGGCCCATGCGAAGGTGCATGTCATGAATAGGCTTTGAATTGAGATAGGGTTAGGGATTTGTTGAGAGTTCGGGCTAGTGTTAGGGTTAGGGTTAGTTCCCAGGGGGATCCAAGCGCTGACCCCACAGCACTGCAGTTGTCTCCCGGAAGGGCTGAGTGAGGGCACAGTGGATCATGCTCATCAGGATTAATTTTTGGTTTCAAAGGCCAGACAACTGTATGGGCCACTGGTCGGGTAGGCCTCAGGAATTCTCAGGGGCAGCTACAGTGGGGCTTGGAAACAACATAGTGATGTTCCGAGTTCTATGCCAGGTGATCCTGTACCGCTTCAGGACCCCAGTCGCGTGGGGTTGTCAGACTTTGGTATTGGGTACCCATGGGGAAAGAGCGTTAGCTAGGGTTAGGGTTTGATCCAGGGACATCGCCAGTGTTGACGAGACCAGTTTCGTGACCTTCCTCGAGGGCTGAAGTGGGGGCCCATGTGACTGTGCACTTCAAGTGTAGGGTTAGAGTTCGATATAGGGTTTGGGTTCGCCTGAGGGTTCTGGTTAGGGTTTCTGTTAGGTTTAGGTCTCAGGAGCCTCCAGACACTGACCCCAAGGCAGTGCAGATGTTTCCCCGAAGGGCTGAGTGGAAGACACAAGGGAGGGTGCCGGTCATGATTAGCCTTTGGATTCTAGGCCACACAAATATCTGGGCCACCCTTCGGGTAAGCCTTGGTAAACCTCTCTTGCAGCTGCAGTCACCCTTAGAAAATGACATACTGATATTCCACGTTCCATGCCGAGTATTTCTGTACCGATTCTTGAACCCTTGAGCGGGCTGTTGTTAGACTTTGGAATTGAGTCCCCATGGTGAAAGAGTCTTAGCTAGGGTTAGGATTCGGTCCAGAAAAATAGACCCGGTTCAAGCGACTCCAGTTTTGTGATCTCCCTCAAGGGCTGAAATGAGGGCACATGGGAGGGTGAGGGTCAAGTGTATGGTTAGTGTTAGAGAATGGGTTAAGTGTAGGGTGAGTGTTACGGTTAGGGTTATGTGTAGGGTTAGTGTTAGGTCCCAGGAGGCTCCAGGCACTGACCCCACAGGAGAACTTTTGTCTCCCCAAAGGGCTGAGTGGGGGACACAAGGGAGGGTGCTGGTCAGGATTAGTCTTTGGGTTTCAAGGCCAGATGAATGTATGGGCCATCCTTCAGGTAGGCCTCAGGAATCCTCTTGTGCAGATGCAGTCACACTTTGAAAATGACATGGTGATGTTACACGCTCCATACCGAGCATTTCTGCACTGATTCTCGAACCCGTCTGTGTGGTATTGTCAGACTTTGGAGTTGGGACCCCATGGGAAGAGAGGCTTAGCTAGGTTTAGGATTTGGTCCAGGGAAGTTGCCAGGGCTGAAGCGACACCAGTGTTGTTAATTCCATGGAAGGTGAAGTGAGGGAAAATGTGTGGCCAGTAGGGCCATTGTCACCCCACAAGGCTGAGTAGAGGGGTCTAAGGAGGATCCCAGTTAGGCTGAGTTTTGGGTGCCAGTGCCACTCCTCGGTTAGACTTCAAGAAGTCCCCTGTGGAGCTCCTTCTGGTCTTTGGAAATGACATGGTGATGTTCCAGGTTCCATGCCACGTAATCCTCCTCCGCTTCTCGGCCCCATGTCCGTCATGCCCTTAGACTTAGGAATTGGGTCCCCATTAGGAGAAAGCTTTTGCCAAGGTTAAGGTTCGTTCCATGGATGTTGCCAGGGCCAAAGCGACACCAGTGCCGTGATCACCCTGAGGGCTGAATGAGGGTTCATGCGCGGTTGTGAGTCATGTGTAGGGTTAGGTTTAGAGTTGGGGTGAGTTTTAGTTTGAGCGGTATGTGAGTGTCACAGTTAAGGTTAGGGTTAGGTCCCAGGAAGCTCCAAGCGCTGAACCTCCGCAGTATAGTGGTCTCCCCAGAGGAATGTGTGTGGGCCTCATCAGAACGGGCTGTTCAGGCTTAGTCTTTGTGTTCCAGGAGCAGCCTCGTGTGTGTGCCATCTTCAGTTGGGCCTCATCAGCCCCCTTGTGCTGCTCCATGCGGGCATTGGAAATGTCATGATGATGTTCGATGTTCCATGTGGAGTAATTCTGCACTGCTTTGGGCCATTTGTTTGTGGTGTTCTCAGAGATAGGAATTGGGTCCCCATCTAGAAAGATCCTTAACTAGGGTAAATGTTCTGACCAGGGACTTCACCAGTGTGTATGTGACACCATTCCTGTGTGTCATGTGCGTTGGGTTAGGGTTTGGGATTGGGTTTGGTGTTAGGGGTTAGGGTTACGGTTAGGGTTGGTGTTAGGGGATAGTGTTAGGGGATAGAGTTAGGTTTATGCATTAGGGTTATGTTTAGGGTTATGCTTAAGTGTTAGGGTTTGGAGTTAGAGTTAGGTTTAGGCATTAGGTTTGGGCTTGCGTTAGGCTTAGGTTTAGAGTTATTGTTTGGGTTTGAGAGTTAGGATAATGGTTAGATGGTGGGGTTAGGGTAAGTTGATAGCATTAGTGTTAGGGTTTGCATTAGGTTTAGGGATAAGGTGAGGTCTAGGTCTAGGACTTGCGTTCGGGTTATGGGTTTGGAGATTCGATTCGCGGTTAGCGTTAGGGTTAGTGTTAGAGTTTTATGGTTATGGTTAGGGTTAGTTTTATGTTTTATAATTTTAGAGTTAGTGGGTATAGTTAGAGCATTAGGGTTAGGGTTTTAGGGTTAGAGTTATAGAGTTAGAGTAAGAGATTTAGTCACAAGTTTAGGGTTAGTTCAGGGTTTGTTTACTTTCTCAGTTCGGTAGGGTTAGGTTTGGGTTTAGGCGTAGGGATAGGGACTGGGTTTAGTATTTGGGTTCTGGTTAGGGTTAGCTGTTATGTTTAGGTGTCGGGATTTGGGTTATTGTTAGGGTTAGGTCTAGGACAAGAAGTAAGTTATGTTTACACTCCCACTTGGAGCGGGGAGATGTTTTTCCGTGGACACCGCCCTGCATCTGGGATGCAGTGTGTTCATTTTTTTCGCCCCTGTCTCTGTGCACTGGAGGTTGTTTTTGTCTTGCTCCATTCTTGCTTGGCTCTGGACTGTTTAACACCGCCACGTTGCCTCTCTCGGTATGATAGGATTTCACGTACTGCCTCATCTGTTTTTGATGCATCGGATGCATAGTTTTAATCTCTATATCATTTACACCTTTTTTGATTTTAATTATTTTCTTCATTCTGTCCTTTGTGAGTTTTGTTTGTTACCCTTTGTCTGGTTTTTATTTTATAAAGTTATGGTGTTTACTTCAGTTTTTGTTTTTTTTGTTTCTTTTTTTCCTGAGGCAGACATGTATTGTTATAAACTTCCCTGTTAGAACCAGTTTTCCTGCTTTACAGAAATTTGGATTGTTGTGTTTCCATTTTCATTTGTTTTCATGTTTTTTTTTGTATTTTCTCTTTGATTTGTTGGTTGAGCCATTGATTGTTTAGTAGCATGTTATTTAACTTTCATGATTTTGTGCCTTTTCCAGATTTTTTTTTTGTTTCAGACTTCTAGTTTCATAGCATTGTGGTCTGAAAAGACACATGGTATGGTGTCGACCGGTTTGATTTTGTTTTGGCTTGTTTTATGACCTTTTTATTGAGTGTGGGGAATGTTCTATGTGCACGTGAAACGAATGTGTATTGTGCTGTTTTAGGATGGAATGTCTAAAATATATTGGTTAAGTCCATCTGGTCTACTCTATCATTCAAAGTCTCTACTTCCTTTGTGATTTTCTGATGGAAAAATCTCTCCATTGATGTCATTGAGATGTTAAAGTGCCCTACTATTATTGGATGACTATCAATTCTTTAGTTTTGGACTGCTTTGTGTATTTGAATGCTCTCAGATTGAGCGCATATATGTTTCCAATTGTTCTTTTTGTTGGATTGTATCTTTTATTATTATATTGTCCTTCTTTGTCTCTTTTTACAGTTTTATTTTTAAATCTATTTTGTCTGATAAAGGTACTGCTACTGCAGATTTCTTTTGAAACCTTAGTTCTATAATTAGTCTCTTGTAGGTAGAAGATAGATGGGTCCTATATATTTACTCATTCTATCATCCAGTGCCTTTTATTATGAAGAGGGAGAGCACAGGCATGGGAGGGCGGGGAGGGGGGAATGAGGGAAGAGAGAGACAGAGAGAGAGGGAGAGAGAGAATGAGAATGAGAATGAGAATGAATCCTCACCAAGTTCCATGCTCAGTGCAGAGCCCAGTTGGGGCTCAATCCCATGATCCTGCAATCATAGCCTGAACCGAAATCAAGAGTCGAAATCTCAAGTGATTGAGCCATCCAGTTGCCCCTGTCACCCAGTGCCTTTGATTTGAGCATTTATTCTGTTTCTATTCAAAGTAATTGATAGACATGTACTTGTCCTATTATTACTGATATTGGTTATTTCTGATTTTTTCTGATCCTTTGTTCTCTTTCTCTTTTTTTGATTTGCTGGGTTTCTTCACAATTTCACAGTTGAAATTGTTTGTCTTTATACTCTGCATATGTATTAGTAGTGTTTGATTTGTGGGTATTATTAGGTTTGTACCTAACCACTTCTGTATATAGGAGTCTAAATTAAGTTGATAGTTGTTTAAGTTTGAACCAGTTGTTTACTCCTCTCCTTCCCGTGTTGTAGCTATGTAGTGTTCCTATTTTGAAACCTTTCATATTGTGAATACCTTGACTGATGTTTTACAGATATACTCATTTTTATTGCTTTTGCGTTTCACACTTTAATATTGTCACTTTCGGTGTTTCTTTTCCACTTAAAGAGTCCCCTTTAACATTTCTTGCAAGGGTGGTTTGTTGATTGTGAACTCGCTTAGTATTTATTTGGGAACCTCTTGATCTCTCCTTCCATCTGAATGATAGTTTGCTGGATAGACTCTTTGGCTGCAGATGTTTTCCATTCGGCACCTTTACCAAACCGTGCTGCTCACTTACGGTTTCAAAGTTTCTTCTGAAATACATCCAGTGATAACTTTATGGGGTTTCCCTTGTAGGTAACTGTCAACTTTTGTTTTCTTGCTGTGAAAATTTTTCTTTATCACGACATTTTGGGTTTTAATTACTATACGACTTGGTGTGGATCTGCTTCTGTTGAATATAATGGGGGTTCTTTGTGCCTCCTGCTCTGTATCTCTTTCCTTCCCCGCATTAGGGAAGTTTTCATTTATTGTGTCTTCAAATAAATTTTTGGATTCTATTTCTCAGAGTTCTGAGAATGAGAAATAGGACAGAAAAGACTTATTGAAGGTTCTCTGATGAGTCACTGGCTTTGCATGCGTGGAGGATAGATTTGAGACTCAAATGAACAACCTACCTTTAACTTCTAAGAACTAGAAGAAAAAAACAATCTGTGCCCAATGTTCTCAAAAGGGAGAAATTAATCCATATGAGAGTGGAAACCAATGAAACAGACCATGAAATCAATAGAAAATATGAAGAAGACCAACAGTGGGTTTTCAGAAGAGTGAAACAAAATTGTCAGGACTATACATAGACTATGCTAAGACATAAAGAGGACCAAATTCAAAAGAATTATAAATAAAAGAGAAGATATTATGCCTTATACCAAAGAAACATAAAGCAGACAAAGTGGCAACTATGGCCAAATTAGATGACAGAAAACTACCTACCTAGAAGAAATGGATAGGTTCTTAGAAACGCACAACCTACCAAGATTGTATCAGGAAGATATGGAAGGTTTGCACAGACCCATTAAAGGAAGACTGTATCAATACAAGAAGATAACCAATGTAAGTAAATTGAATCAGTAATCGATGTTCTGCCAAGGAAGAAAACCCCAGGACCAGGTGGATTCATTGGTGAATTTAACCAAACGTTTGTAGAAGAACTAACAGCAGTCCTCTCATTGATTCAAAAGGAATGAACACCACCAAACTCATTTCATGAGACTGGAATTACCCTGGTAGGAAGCCAGAAAGGATACTACCTGAACAGAAATCTATAGGCCAGTATCCCCGTGATGAATATAGATGAATCATTCCCAGTAACATACAGGCAAACCAAATTCAGGATCACATGAAAAGGATCATTGACCGTGATGAAGGGTTTTTTCCCTGTAAAGGCAGGATGTTTCAGAAATGCATATCAATAAATGTGACCCCTCACATAATTGAATGAAATAAAAATCAACCAGAAACCGGACTCTTAACTATAAATAGCAAATGGAGGGTTACTATAAGTGAGGTGGGCAGGGGAATGGGTTAAATGGGTGATGGGCTATGGAGGGCGCTAGCAGTGAGGATCACTGGGTGTTGTATGTAAGTGATGGATGACTACATTCTATACCTGAAATTAACATACACTGTATGTTAACCAATTGGAATTTAAATAAAAACTTGAAAAAATAAATACTGAAGAAATGCATACATAAATTTAAACTAAACTAAATAAATACATTTTATTTTATTTTTTTTCAATATATGAAGTTTATTGTCAAATTGGTTTCCATACAACACCCAGTGCTCAATCCAAAACGTGCCCTCCTCAATACCCATCACCCACCCTCCCCTACCTCCCACCCCCCATCAACCCTCAGTTTGTTCTCAGTTTTTAACAGTCTCTTATGCTTTGGCTCTCTTCCACTCTAACCTCTCTTTTTTCCTTCCCCTCCCCCATTGGTTTCTGTTAAGTTTCTCAGGATCTACATAAGCGTGAAACCATATGGTATCTGTCTTTCTCTGTATGGCTTATTTCACTTAGCATAACACTCTCCAGTTCCATCCGTGTTGCTACAAAGGGCCATATTTCATTCTTTCTCATTGCCATGTAGTACTCCATTGTGTATAGAAACCACCGTTTCTTTATCCATTCATCAGTTGATGGACATTTAGGCTCTTTCCATAATTTGGCTATTGTTGAGAGTGCTGCTATAAACATTGGGGTACAAGTGCCCCTATGCATCAGTACTCCTGTATCCCTTGGGTAAATTCCTAGCAGTGCTATTGCTGGGTCATAGGGTAGGCCTATTTTTAATTTTTTGAGGAACCTCCACACTGTTTTCCAGAGCGGCTGCACCAATTTGCATTCCCACCAAGCGTGCAAGAAGGTTCCCGTTTCTCCACATTCACACCAGCATCTATAGTCTCCTGATTTGTTCATTTTGGCCACTCTGACTGGCGTCAGGTGATATCTGAATGTGTATTTCCCTGATGAGGAGCGACATTGAGCATCTTTTCATGTGCCTGTTGGCCATCTGGATGTCTTCTTTAGAAAAGTGTCTATTCATGTTTTCTGCCCATTTCTTAACTGGATTACTTGTTTTTCGGGTGTGGAGTTTGGTGAGCTCTTTATAGATTTTGGATACTAGCCCTGTGTCCGATATGTCATTTGCAAATATCTTTTCCCATTCCGTTGGATGCCTTTTAGTTTTGTTGGTTGTTTCCTTTGCTGTGGAGAAGCTTTTTATCTTCATAAGGTCCCAGTAGTTCATTTTGCTTTTAATTCCCTTGCCTTTGGGATGTGTCAAGTAAGAAATTGTTACGGCTGAGGTCAGAGAGGTCTTTTCCTGCTTTCTCCTCTAGGGTTTAGATGGTTTCCTGTCTCACATTCAGATCCTTTATCCATTTTGAGTTTATTTTTGTGAATGGTGTGAGAAAGTGGTCTAGTTTCAGTCTTCTGCATGTTGCTGTCCAGTTCTCCCAGCACCATTTGTTAAGGAGACTGTCTTTTTTCCATTGGATAATCTTTCCTGCTTTGTCAAAGATTAGTTGGCCATACGTTGCATCCAAAACAATAAAATTTATTGGAATAAATTTAGCCAAGGAGGTGAAAGATCTCTACAGATAACTACAAAACCTGTGTGCAGAAATGGAAGAAATTCAATTTGCATGGAAGAAACAGAACACACAAGTCAGTGAAAAGCCACCCCATGTCCATCTGTAGGAGGAATTAATACAGATACAGCGTCCATACTACTCAAAGCCCTCTAGAGATTCAGTGCTATCTCTATCAAGACTCCGATGCAATTTTTATGCAATTAGAAACACATATCCTCAAATGTATTTGGAACCACAAAAAGACCCTAAGTAGCCAATGCAAGAAAGGACAAAATAGGAGGCATCACACTTCTCGATTTCAAGCTTCATTCTAACACAAAGAAGTCAGTTATGTTACTGGCATAAGCACACACATAAGACAATGGAATGGAAATTGAGAGCCCAATCTAAACCCGTGCATGCACAGTCAACTAGTATTTGACAAGGGAGTCAAAAATACACAGTGGAGAAGAATAGTCTCTTGAATAACTGGTGCTGGGAAAATTGGATATTCACATGTACAAGAATAAAGGTTAGCACTGTATGTTACACCACTCCCTAAAGAGTGAAAGGAAGAAACATAGATGTGGTTAGAGAGAAACAGTGACAAAGAGGAAGTACAAAGAGGAAGGTAGACACCTGCTCGAGGTATGTGGATGGCATTAGATGCATCAGGGGAGAGGGGATGTATGAGATGGCTCTGCGTGCTGGGGCAGAAAGGGATTGTATCGTGGGCATCAGAGTTCCATGACCCCAAGACTCCAACATCCCTGGGTCCAAGCTCTGCAGAAGCCATTGGAATTGAACAGAAGAGTATCCCTTATTTCTTCTGGAATTGTGAGGCTCAGCCTCATGTTCTGTCATGGAGAGGGATGTCTTGAGGGAGATTGTGCTGCTCTTTGGCAGGTATACTCCAAGTCTGCCCTGTGGGGAAGTGTCCTGGGGCCATCTCTCTCACTGCCCCAGGCCCTGTTGGATTTCCCCTTTCCCCCACCAGCTGGCCTTCCTCAAGTTCTGAACCCAGGCATCAGGCATCATGTTGTCCCCAGGTCCTGAAGTCTGTACCTGGCAGAGGTGGACTGCTGATATTGATTTTTAAAAATTGACAATAAGGTCCATATCCTCCCTCTGGGACTAGCGGTGTGCATCCCAATCGTGGGTTGCTATCCTCCTGTCCACAACTAATCTGAGGATTCCAGAAGGTAGGTGAACACTTTAAAACACTCTAGTCTTCTCTTAAATCAAATTCAAAGACACTTTCTTGTCCCAGATTTTTTTTAATGCTGAAGAGATGGCAATTAGTAATTGAAGGCATAACGGTCCTATACGATATTTACCTATATGACTGGTGGACATTATTTCATCCATCCATGTCCCTAAAATACATTTCATTGGAAATATTATCCAAGGATACATACTGTAAATTCACAACTGATTCATAGCTCCCTGTAAGTTTCATTCTGACCTTGTCACATATGTGTCATCAAAGATATTATTAGTGACTTTTCAGATAAGCTCTTCACATCAAGATGGTGATGTTAGAAAATCTGGTATAAATGGAATTTCACAAATTCCAAATTAGGAATTATTTTTCATTTTTAATGTTTCTTTTTTCTTTTTTTGAGAGAGCCCGAGCTGGGGAGGGGGGAGAGAGTGGGAGATACTGAAACTAAGGCAGGCTCGAGGCTCTGAGCTCTCAGGACAGAGCCTGACGCAGGGCTCAAACTCATGGACTGCAAGATCACGACTTGCGTCAAAGTCGGACGCTTAACTGACTAAGCCACCCAAACGCCCCAGGAATTATAGTTTATTGGCAAAGAAGGAGAAATTAAAAATAGTGTAAAGGATGTCTATTTTTAATTGAAATATTGTTCACACATTAGTTGTATGAGTTTTAGGCATACATTGTAGTCATTCCATATGTCTATAAATTATATTGTACTTAAGCACAAGTGTAGCTATCCTGTGAAAGCATGCAACAGTATTATTACAGGATTGACTCCATTGCATTGGCTGTCCCTTGTATCCCTAGGACTCATTCATTCCATAGCTGATGCCGGTATCTCTCTCAAAGGTGTTCATTCTTTATCTAACCTAAGTATTTTGGTGGTAAACACAATTACCACTTGCTCAGCAAGTGTAAATTGGCGGTCTATTTTTCTGTGAACATTGCTTAAAACACTACAAATGATGTCATTACGTTAATAAATTCGGTTTCATTCTTCACTCACAAGAAAGGAGAAGGAAAAGATTTCTTTGTGTCCCAGGCCCTGTCATTAAAACCTTTCCCAATGTGGAGAACAGGTTTAGTTGCCCAGGCACCTTCAGTGTCTCAGCTGAGTGACCAGGGCCTTCCACATTGCAATGCCCATGATGGCCAACAGAGAGAGCTCAAGCACCGCAGACCCGGAGAGGCGGGTTTCTCTGCCCAGGCAGTGACGGCCAGCAGAGGGCGCAACATCGGCTTTTCTGACCCAGAGCACCTCAGAGCAGGAAGGGCGTTGATTGCTCCCAGAGTACTCAGGGCCTCTGCCGCTGCCTCAGTACAGAGAGCAGAGCTGCATTTCCGGCAGGTTGTGCCGCCCGCCCCAGGGGAGATCTTGGGAGATTTGTAGCAACTTGGCATCTCCTGAGTCGCCAGAGAGAATTTGCCTTATTGTACTGAGTGCTGAGGAGTGGGCGCTGGGTGGCTTCCCTGGGCAAGCTGGTTGCTGAGCTGCACAGGCCCTTGCATTTTCTGGGCTGTTCCCGAGTTTCATTCCTCCCCTTCCCGGACAGTATTTGAACAAGACATATTTCACTAAAGGTCTCATGGATTGCAGAGTCCCACGACATCACCTCATCGATGCAGTCGATGGTTTGTTCCAGATTCAGGCTTGTTTCCGGGAAGAAACCCTGACAGAAATTCAGAAGAATTGGAGCTGCATTCCGTTAGGACATGAATACATGAAATGCTCGTCTTGGGAACTCCTAGAAGAATGAGCTGGGACCCACTTTCCGAGTCCTGCTAGAACCAGTGACTGAGGTAAGGGCACAAACTGTCCCCCACATCATACATGCCTTTTAAAAAGTTTCATGGTTATTTTTCCAACCTAATTAAGTGATTGCAAACTACAGAAAACCTGGTAGGTACCTGTCATTAACGTACGTTATCTTTAATTTAAATTGCAGTGAGTAAAGTTACAGTGTAGTATTAGTTTCAGGTGTAAAATATAGAGCAACCCTTCCACACGTCATCCAGTGCTCATCCCAGGTGTACTTCTTAATCCCCAGCAGCTGTTTCACCCATTCCCCACCTTGCTCTGGAAGCCCTGTTTGTTTCCTAGTTAAGAGTCTGTTTGTCACTGTCTCCTCCCCGCCCCCCCCCCCCCGCGCTTTGTTTTGTTTTATTTCCATGTGTTAGTGAAATCATCTGGTATTTGTCTTTGTCTGAAAGGCTTATTTCACGCAGGGTAACATTCTCTTGCTCCATCCAGCTCATGGCAAATGGCAAGATTTCATGTTTTTACGGCCTAGTAATATTACATTCCATATACCACATCTCAATTTATTCATCAATTGATGGATACTTGGATAGTTTCTGTAATTTGGCTGTTGTAGGAAATGCTGCTGTAAACATCATGGTGCATGTATCCCTTTGAAGATTTTGTATTCTTTGTGGAAATACCTTGTAGTGAAATTGCTGGATCGTAAGGTACTTCCTTTTCCAGTTTTTTTTTTTGAGAAATCTCCATAATGTTTTCCATACTGGCTGCACCAGTTTGCATTCTTACCCACAGTGCAAGAGGGTTATTCTTTCCCCACATCCTTGGCAACACCTGCTGTTTCATCCTTCATTGATTTTCGTCATTGTGACAGATGTGATGTGTTATCTCATTGTACTTTTGAATTGTATTTCCCTGAAGATCAGTATCGTTGAGTATTTTTTCATGTGTCTCTTGGCCATGTATATGTCTTCCTTCGGGAAATGTCCATTTTTGTCTTCTGCCCATTTTTAATCAGATTTCTCATTTTTTGGGTGCTGTATAACTGTATATATTTTGGGCACTAACCCTTTATCTGATGTCGTTTGCAAATATCATTCTGTAGGTGTTTTAGTTTTGTTGATTATTTCCTAGGTGACGGAAGGTTTTAATTTTTGTGAAGTCTCATTATTTTTGCTTGTGTTTCCCTTACCTCTAGAGATATATCTACAAAGACTTTTGTACAGGCAATGTCAAATAAGATACTACCCGTGTTATCCTCTGGGATTTTTATGGTTTCGGGTTTCACATATAGGTCTTTATCCATGTTGGATTTATTTTTGTGTATGTTGTAAGAAAGTGGTCCATTGTTGTTTTTGTTTTGCTTTGCAGGATGCTGTCCAGTTTTTCCAAAACCATATGTTGAGGAGCCTTTTTTTAAGTTTATTTACTTTTTTTTTTTAATTTTTTTTTTAACGTTTATTTATTTTTGAGACAGAGAGAGACAGAGCATGAATGGGGGAGGGTCAGAGAGAGAGGGAGTCACAGAATCTGAAACAGGCTCCAGGCTCTGAGCTGTCAGCACAGAGCCCGACGCGGGGCTCGAGCTCACGGACTGTGAGATCATGACCTGAGCCGAAGTCGGACGCTTAACCGACTGAGCCACCCAGGCGCCCCTTATTTACTTATTTTTGATAGAGAGAGAGAGCATGAAGAAGAGGGGCAGAGAGAAATGGAGACAGAGAATCCCACGCATGCTCTGCACTGCCCTGAGATCATAACCTGAGCTGAATTCACAATCACACGCTTTGTTGACTGAGCCACCCCTGTGCCCAAGACTATCTTTTTTTCCATTGGATGTTCTTTCCTGCTTTGTTGAGAATTAATTGACCATATACGTGTGAGTTCATTTCTGCATTTCTATTCTATTGATCTATGCCTCTGTGTGGTGTTGTTGTGGTTGTTGTTGTTGTTGTTTTGCCAGTTCCATACTGTTTTTATCAGTATAGCTTTGTAATATAACCTAAAGCCTGGAATTGTGATGTCTCCAGCTTTGCTTTTCTTCTTCAAGTTTGTTTTGGCTGTATGGGGACTTTTGTTATTCCATACAAATTTTGAGATTATTTGTTCTTGTTCTGTCACAAATGTTTTTGTTACTGTGATAGGGATTTCATTATATGTGTAGATTGTTTTGAGGAGTGTAGACATTTTAACAGTATTTTGTGCTTCCCATCCATGAACATGAAATGTATGTCCATTTCTTTGTGTCTTCTTCCATTTATTTCATCAATGTTTCATAGACTTTAGAGTACAGGTCTTTCAACTCTTTGGTTAGGTTTATTCCTGGTTTCTTGTGGCATTTGTGAGCCTGTCAATGGGATTGATCCCTTACTTTCTCTCTGTGTGAATTCATGATTTTTGTTAGAAATTCAATACATCTATGTTCCTTGATTTCTGTATATTGTGACTTGTGGAATTCATATATCAATTCTAGCAAGTTTTAAGGGAATCTTTCATGTTTTTTATAGAACACATCATGTCAGTTCCAAATAGCGAAAGTGCTACATCTTCCTTGCCGATTTGGATGGCTCTTATTTCTTTTTGTTGTCTGAGTGCTGTGGTTAGGGTTTCCCGTACTATGTGGAATAACAGTGGTGAGAGGGGTCATCCCTGTTTTGTCCCTGACCTTGGAGGAAAAATTTTCAATTTTTCCCCATTGAGGTGAGATGAGCTGTGGGTTTTTCCTAGATGACCTTTATTATGTGCAGGTAGGTTGAGTCTCAATGTACTTTGCTGAGGGGTTTTATCATGAATGGATGTGACATTTTGTCAAATAGTTTTCCTGCATCTGTTGAAAGCATCGTATTGTTCTTATCCTTTCTTCTATTACTGTGGTGCATCATGTTGATTGATCTGTGAATGTGGAACCACCCTTGCAGCCCAGGAATATATCCCACTTGATTATGGTAAATGATTCTATTAATGTATTGGTGACTTTAATTTGAAGGTATTTTTTTTTAATTTTTTTTCAACGTTTTTAATTTATTTTTGGGACAGAGAGAGACAGAGCATGAACGGGCGAGGGGCAGAGAGAGAGGGAGACACAGAATCGGAAACAGGCTCCAGGCTCCGAGCCATCAGCCCAGAGCCTGACGCGGGGCTCAAACTCACGGACCGCGAGATCGTGACCTGGCTGAAGTCGGACGCTTAACCGACTGCGCCACCCAGGCGCCCCAATTTGAAGGTATTTTAATAAGAATTTCTGCATACATAGTCATCAGGCTATCGGGCTGCAGTTTTATTTAAAAAATTTTTTAACATTTTTTAAATGTTTATTTCTTTCCTTTGAGTACATAAAAGTGAGGGAGGGGCTCAGAGATAGGGAGAGAGAGAATCCTGGCCATGCCCTACACTGTCATGGCAGGGTCCAACATGGGACTCAAACCCACGCACCGCAAGATAATGTCCTAATCCGAAATTAAGAGTTGAACAGTAAACAGCCCGAGTCACACAGGCGCCCTACCAGTTTTCAGTTTTAGTGGAGGCTTTATCTGGTTTTGGTATCAGGGTAATGATGGCCTCTTAAGATGAAATTATAAGTTTTCCTTCTTTTTTATTTTTCGTAATAATTCGAGGAGAATACATATTACCTCTTTCTTAAATGGATGGTAGAATTCATCAGTTAAAACATCTGGCCCAGAACTCTTGTGTTGGGGGGAGATTTTTTTATTACTGATTTGATTCCTTTCTGTTTACAGATTTTATGTATCTTCCTGTTTCAGTTTTGGTAGTTTGTGTGTTTATAGGAATTTGTCCATTTTTCTCAGAGTTTCCAATTTGTTGCATATAGTTGTTCATAATATTAACTTCTAACTGTATTTTTGTGGTGTGGACTGTTATTTCTCCTTTCTTATTTGTGATTTTATTTATTTGAGTCCTTTCTCTCTTCTTACTCAAAAGTCTGCCTAGAAGTTTTCATGTTGATTACTGTTTTCAAAGAACCAGCCCCTGGTTTCATTGATTTTGACTAGTGTCTTTTTGGTTTGAATATCCCTTATTTCCCTGTGAATCTCTATTACTTCCTTCCTTCTGCTGTTCTTCTTCTGATATGTGACCTAGAATATGATCAATTCTGGAGAATGTCCCATGTGCGCTTGAAAAGAATATGTACTCTGCCATTTTAGTATGGAGTGTTCTAAATATATCTGTTAAACCCATCAGGTCCAGTGTGTCATTCAAAGCCATTGTTTCCTTGTTGATTTTCTGTTTACAGCTTCTGCCCATTGATGTGAGTGATGTGCTAAAGTCCTCTACTATCGTTATATTATAAAAAATGAGTTCCTTTATGGTGGTTGTTAAATATTTTATATACTTAGTGATCGCATGTTGGGTGCATCAAAATTTACAATCATTGGATCTTCTTGTTTCATTGTCCCCTTTAGTATGAGATAGCGTCCGTCTTCATCTCTTGTTATGGCTTTATTTATTTATTTATTTATTTATTTATTTATTTATTTTAATTTAAGTCATAGTTGACATACAGTGCATTCTCGGATTCGGGAGCAGAATTTGGTGATTCATCCCTTACATACAATACCCAGTGCTCATCACAACAAGTGCTCTCCTTAATACTCATCTGACATCTAGCCCAGCACTGACCCATTTCCCTCCATCAACCTTCGTTTTTTTTCTCTAACATTAAGAGACTCATGTGGTTTGTTACCACTCTTCTCGTTTCCTTCCCCCTTCCCATGTTTTCATCTGTTTTGTTTCTTCAATTCCACATGAGTGAAATCCTATATTTGTCTTTCTCTGATTGACATATTTCACTTAGCATAATACATTCTAGCTCCATCCACATCATTGCAAATGGCAAGATTTCATTCTTCTTGAAGTTGAGTTATATTTCTTTGTATATACATATGTTTGTATATATGAACGTACACATATGTACATATATATATATATATATATATATATATATATATATATGTGTGTGTGTGTGTGTGTATACACACACACACACACACACAAACCACTTCTTTATACCTTCATCAGTTGATGGATACTTGGGCTTTCTCTGTAGTTTGGCTACTGTTGATAATGCTGCTATAAATACTGGGTTCATGAAATGTCACTATTAGGTATTTACCCAAAGTGTACCAAAATAGAGTCTCGGTTTTAAAGGTTATTTTGCCTGATATAAGTATTGCTACTGGCTTTCTTTTGACATTATTGGCATAATAAATGTTTCTTTATTCCCTCACTTTAAATCTGAAGGTGGCTTAAGTCCAAATAAATCTTTGTAGACAGCATCTAGATAGGTGTTGTTTTTGTTTGTTTGTTTGTTTGTTTTGTCCATTCTGACGCCCTATCCAATGTCTTATGATTGGAGCATTTAGTCCATGTACATTTAGAGTGGTTATCAATAGGTATATATTTAGTGCCATTCTTCTAGTTGTTTTGCCATTGTTTCTTGGTGTTTTCTCTGATCCTTTCTTGTCTGTAACACTTTTAGTCCTAGATTTCCACTCAAAGAGCCCGATTTAAATATTCTTTTCTTTTGACTGGTAGTACATTTCTTTACTTCTTTTTAATATCTCTCTTTTTTTTAATTTAAGCTCAAGTTAGTTACTTTATAGTGGAATACTGTTTCAGCAGTAGAATTTAGTGATCCATCAAGTACAAAATATACCCAATACTCATCCAAGTGCTGCCCGTAATGCCCACCACCCATTTAGCCCATACTCCTATTCAGTAACCCTCCAGGAACCCGGAGCTTCTTCCTTCTATTTAACAGTCTCTTATAGTTTGACTCCCTCTCTGTTTGTATCTTATTATTGCTTTCCTTTCACTACGTTCATCAGTTGTATTAAACTCCACAGATGAGAGAAATCATATGATGTGTGCCTTTCTCTGACATATTTTGCTTATGATAATAAAATGTGGTTCCATCCACGTTGTTGCAAATAGCAAGATTTCATTCTTTTTGATCGCTGAGTAATATTCCATTGTATGAATATACCACATCTTCTTTATCCATTCATCTGTCAATGGTCATTTGGGCTCTTTGCATAATTTAGCTATTGATAATGCCGCTATAAACATTGGAGTGCATGTGCCACTTCGAGTCAGCGTTAGTGTATCCTTTGGATAAATACCTAGTAGTGCAATTGCTGGGGCCTAGTGTAGTTCTATTTTTAGTTTTTGTGACGAATCTCCATACTATTTCCAGAGTGGCTACACCACTTTGCATTCCCACCAGCATTTCAAAAGTGTTCCCTTTCTCTGCATCCTTGCCAACATCTGTCGTTTCCAGAGATGTTAATTTTAGCTATTCTGGTAGGTGTGAGAGGATATCTCATTGTGGTTTCGATTTGTATTTCAATGATGACAAGTGAGATTGAACATCTTTTCATGTGTGACCAATCTGGATGTCATCTTTGTTAAAGTGTCTCTTCATGTCTTTTGCCCATTTCTTCACTGGATTATTTGGTTTTTGGGTGTTGAGTGATAATTTTTATAGATTTTGGATACTAACCCTTTATCTGATATGTCACCTGCAAATATCTTCTCCCATTCCATTAAGTTTCCTTTTAGTTTTCCTGATTGTGTCCTCTACTGTGCAGAAGGTTTTTATCTTGAGGTCCCAATAGTTCATTTTGGTTTTTATTGCCCTTGCTTTGGAGACATGACAAGCAAGAAGTTGCTGTGGCCAGGATCAAGGAGGTAGATTGCCTGTTTTCTCCTCTAGGATTTTGATGGTCCCTTTCTTACATTAATATCTTTCATCCATTTTGAGGTGTGTGTGTGTGTGTGTCTGTGTGGTTTAAGAACATAGTCCAGGTTCATTCTTCTCACTGTCCAGTTTTCCCAACACCATTTGCTGAAGAGACTTTTGTTTTTCCATTGGATATTCTTTCCAGCCTTGTCAATGATTACTTGGCCATATGTTTGAGGGTCCATTTATGGGTTCCCTATTCCATTCCATTGATGTCTGTGTCCGTTTTTGTGCCTGTACCATACTGTCTTGATGATTGCAGCTTTCTAATACACCATAAGGTCCAGAATTGTAATGTCTCCAGCTTTGTTTTCTTTTTCAACATGAATTTGGCTATTTGGGGTCTTTTCTGGCTCCCTACCAATTTTAGGGTTGTTTATTCTAGCTCTGTGAAGAATGCTGGTGTTATTTTGATAGGTATTGCATTTAATGTGTCGATTACTTTGGGTAGTATTGACATTTTAACAATATTTGTTCTTCTCATCCATGAGCATGGAATGTTTTTCCATTTCTTTGTGTGTTTTCAATTTCTTTTATAGACGTTGTATGGTTTGTTCCTTTATTATTTTAATGTTTGTTTATTTTTGAGAGAGAGAGAGAGAGAATAAGAGAGCACATGAGCAGAGGAGGGGCAGAAAGAGAGAGAGGGGGAGATACAGACTCTGAAGCAGGCTCCAGGCTCTGAGCTGTCAGCACAGAGCCCATCGCAGGACTCATACCCACAAATGCAGGATCATGACCTGAGCCGAAGTCAGCGCTTAACTGACTGAGCCACCCAGGCGCCCCTCTATTGTTTTAAGTGTACTGATCTTTTACCTCTTTGGTTAGGTTTATCCCTGGGTATTTTATTGTTCAGTGCAGTTGTACATTAATCCTTGATTTCTCTCTGCTGACTCATTATTGGTGTGTAGAAATGCAATCAACTTCTGTATATGATTTTATATCCGGAAACTTTCCTGAATTCCTGTATCAGTCCTAACAGTTTTTCCGTGGAGTTTTTGGATTTCCATGGAAAGTATCATGTCTGCGAAGAGGGAAATTTTGACCCCTCCTTGCCAATTTGGACACCTTGTATTTCTTTTTGTTGTCTGTTTGCTGAGGTTAGGACTTCCAACAGTTTGTGGAATAACAGTGGTGAGAGTGGACATCCCAGTCGCATTCCTGACCTTAGGGGGAAAGCTCTCAGTTCTTCCTCATTGAAGATGATATTAGCTGTGGGACTTTCGTATCTGGACATACTGATATTCAGGCAAGATCTTTCTATCACTCCTTTCATGAGTGCTTTTTTTCTTTTTTTTTTTTAAATTTTTTTTTTCCAACGTTTTTTATTTATTTTTGGGACAGAGAGAGACAGAGCATGAACGGGGGAGGGGCAGAGAGAGAGGGAGACACAGAATCGGAAACAGGCTCCAGGCTCCGAGCCATCAGCCCAGAGCCTGACGCGGGGCTCGAACTCACGGACCGTGAGATCGTGACCTGGCTGAAGTCGGACGCCCAACCGACTGCGCCACCCAGGCGCCCCATGAGTGCTTTTTTTCATCAAGAAAGGATGCTGCATTTGTCAAGTGCTTTTTCTGCATCTAATGAGAGGATCATATGGTTGTTATCCTTTCTTTTATCAATGTGATGTATCGCATCAGTTGATTTGCAGATATTGAATTGGTTGTGCATCCCAGGAATAAGTCCAATTCATTGTGGTGAATAATTATTTGTATGTATTCTTGGATCCGGTTTGCTAATTTTTGTTGAGAATTTTTGCATCCAGGTTCATCGGGGAAATTGGTCTGTAGTTTTCCTTTTTAGTGGTGTATTTGTCCAGTTTGGACTCAAGGCCAAGCTGGCCTCATAGAATGAGTTTGGAAGTGTTCCTTCCATTTCTATGGCCATGACCTTATCTTGTTCTTTCATTTGGGATGCCTTCCTCTTGTCTTGGCATTTTGGCTGAGTATTTGCCTTCTCTGTGTTACAAAACTCATTATGTTACCTGCCTGTGAGATGAATGGCTTTATGAAGAGGAGATCATCTAGTGTCCAGGGCCTGACACATCAGGGAGTGTCTGTGGTGTGTATGTGTTCTGGCTGCACTCTCCTTCAGGCCAGTTGTATGGGCAATGTATGGTCCTTGGCCAGAATGTGCTGGGTTTTATCTAGGTCTGCTCCAATCTGCTTGTTAAAGGAGACTTGAAACGACTGCCACTCGAAGTGAAGCCCTGCAGAACTGTCTGGTCAAGAGAGGTGGTGTGGTCACGGGCTTCCGCTGGTTCTGGGGAAGGGGACACCTCCATTGGGACTGAGGCAAGCCTGATTGACCTAGAAGGCCAGTCTCACCAGAGCACAGGAATGTGGGGTTGGTGTAAGCATCTTAGGCAGCCAGTGTGGGGATTACCTTGTTTCCAGCAGATGGCTCTGTGTTTATGCTGTGGGAAAGAGGAGGAAAATGGCGCCACCTACCTCCTCTGTCGTAGCTCCTTTGTCCCCTCATTGTGAACACTGCCTCTCAGGGATGCTTTCCATGATGAGTGTATAATCTCCCCACTGTGTGCACAAGGTGATGTACAGATCATTGTTTCCATGCTATCTGCCTGCAAGTTGTTTGCTGTCTTCTCTCAAGGAGTAGGCCAGTGCCCTCAAGGCTGTATCCCAGCCAAGCCTGCTAAGTTTTGAAACTCCACATTCTCGGGGTGCCTGGATGGCTTGGTTAAGTGTCTGACTCTTGATCGTGGCTCAGGTCATGACCTCGTGGTCGTGGGATTCTCTCTCTCCCTCTATTCCTGCCCCTCCCTTGCATGTGCTCTCCTTCTGTCTCTCTCAAAATAAATAAACTTAAATTTAGTGGCATGGAATACCTTATTTAGGCAAGATTTCCTCCCTGAGGGGAATGGCAGGGGTCTATCAGTTAAATTTCCACCACTGACTAGGGAATTCTTTACTGCCTGGTTAAAGGTTACATTCCTACAGGAATGAAATTAGGTTCAGTGACATTGGGCCTTAACGTAAGTAACTCCATGATGGTGCTGTGAGTTTTCTTAACATTCCAAACCCATATTTCTACACATCGATTTTTTAAATTAAAAATATAGCCCTAAATAATATTTTAGCCATCTACTGCTGGCCCGATGATCATATCCTATAAAACTGTGACCATCACCTAATCATAGATCAAGATAAACTCTGTGGCTCTAAGATTTTTGTGACTCTAAGTTACACTGATGTATGTTACTAAGATCTTTGTGAGTCTAGGTTACCGCTGGTCTTCTGAAATCTTTGACCCAGGGACCCCAGCGAGGTTGCTGAGCCATCACTTAGGCACAGAAGCACCCTTTCCAAGTCCCCTCTTCCTAAAGCGTTGTCTTTCCCTCTGGTTCTTCTGGGTCATACCATTTTGCAGGTCACATGCTGTGATGGACATCCCCTCATAAAAACCTGTTAAAGTGGACCACAGAAAGCTACTTGCCTGTGACTGCCACTTCATGGTCACATCTTTTCCTTCTGAAACCCCTTGAACACCCTATCATTCTTCCAGCCTTTGAATATCTCTTTGATTTGGAAATATTTCATTCTCTTGTATTCCTGCTAAAATATGTGTGAAAATATTAAAGCAAGGATTCTTTACAATAAGTGAGCCAGTCACAATGATCCATCTGTCCATGTGTACATATGTTTTTTTTTTTTTGACAATGTTCAGGCATGATGTGAAGTACGTCCTGTAAAATCTGAGTATCATTCCTTATCCAGGATAACCAGCTTTATGGAGAGCCATTCAATGACATGCTCATTCAAGATCAGAGAAACACTTAATTTACATACCACATAATACAGTGATATATACATATGTTATTATCTTAAAATATGTAAAGTAGATGTTTCTATGAAGTGCATGTCATGCATTCAGTTTTCTGCACCATGAATGCTATTATTTAAATTAAACAATAGTAAGAACAACAAGAAAAGGTGCATGTCCATCCCTAGTAACTAATACTAGAACTAGTCACATAATATTATGTGTTGAAAACATAAAACCATGATTACTAATAATCTTTTCAATCGTGATGGGTTTCTAGTAACCAGAAAAATTGGGAAGATATTATTGAGTCTCCACATACATCAGAGTGTTTTCTGACTATTGATGTCCTATGAGTTGATACATGATCACAATAAATATACCGAAGAGATATGGTATTATTAACTAAGGTTTATATTTGTATTCAAATTGCTTTGGTTTTAACCTCTTCTGTCCCAGACTCATCCCAGCTGTCACATTACAGTCATCCTGTCTCCTTAGGCTCCACTTGGCCATGACGATTTTTAGATTTTCCATGTTTTTCATAATCTGCAAAGTTTTGAGGGTACGTTTGTTGGTTGGGATATGTCTAACGTTTGTTCAGATGCTTAGGCCAGAGTTACTGTGTTTTGGAGCAGAAGATCCAGAGGCATAGTTCCATCCATAATTATCACTTCACATAAAGGATGTTTACTCTGAAGATTGGGGTCTTTTGTGGTTCTGTACAAATTTTAGGACTGTTCTACCTCTATGAAAAATGTTGTTGCTATGTTGATGGCGATTGCATTAATTGTGTCAGTTGCTTTGGGAAGTATAGACATTTTCATGAAATTTGTACTTCCGATCCATGAGTATGGAATATCCTTCCATTTCTTTGTGTCATCTTGTATTTCTTTCATTACTGTTTCATAGTTTTCAGAGTACAGGTCGTTCACCACTTTGGTTAGATTTACTCATAGATATCTTATTATTTGGTGTACAACTGTAAATGGGACGTTTTCTTAATTTCTCTTTCTACTGCTTCATTATTGTTGTCTAGAAATGCAACAGATTACTGTACAATGATTTTGTATCCGGTGACATTGCTGAATTCATTTATAAGTTCTAGCAGTTATTGGATGGACTCTTTAGGGTTTTCTATATATAGTGCATGTAATCTGCAAAGTGTGAAGGTTTCACTTCTTCCAGATTTTGATTTGTTTTTATTTTATTTTATTTTATTTTATTTTTATTTTTATTTTACTTTATGCTGTTTTGTTTTGTTTCATTTTGTTTTGTTTCATTTTGTTTCATTTCGTTTCGTTTCGTTTGTCTGCTGGCTGTGGCTAGGACTTCCAGTAATTTGTTTATTAAAAGTGGTAAGAGTAAACATCCTTGTCTTCTTCCTGACCTTACAGGAAAAGCTCTCAGATTTTCCCCATTAAGGTTGATTATAACTGCAGGATTTTATTTTTTTTAATATATGAAATTTATTGTCAAATTGGTTTCCATACAACACCCAGTGCTCATCCCAAAGCTGCCCTCCTCAATACCCATCACCCACCCTCCCCTCCCTCCCACCCCCCATCAACCCTCAGTTTGTTCTCAGTTTTTAACAGTCTCTTATGCTTTGGCTCTCTCCCACTCTAACCTCTTTTTTTTTCCTTCCCTTCCCCCATGGGTTTCTGTTACGTTTCTTAGGATCCACATAAGAGTGAAATCATATGGTATCTGTCTTTCTCTGTATGGCTTATTTCACTTAACATCACACTCTCCAGTTCCATCCACATTGCTACAAAAGGCCATATTTCATTCTTTCTCATTGCCACGTAGTATTCCATTGTGTATATAAACCACAATTTCTTTATCCATTCATCAGTTGATGGACATTTAGGCTCTTTCCATAATTTGGCTATTGTTGAGAGTGCTGCTATAAACATTGGGGTACAAGTGCCCCTATGCATCAGTACTCCTGTATCCCTTGGATAAATTCCTAGCAGTGCTATTGCTGGGTCATAGGGTAGGTCTATTTTTAATTTTCTGAGGAACCTCCAGACTGCTTTCCAGAGCGGCTGCACCAATTTGCATTCCCACCAACAGTGCAAGAGGGTTCCCGTTTCTCCACATCCTCTCCAGCATCTATAGTCTCCTGATTTCTTCATTTTGGCCACTCTGACTGGCGTGAGGTGATATCTGAGTGTGGTTTTGATTTGTATTTCCCTGATGAGGAGCGACGTTGAGCATCTTTTCATGTGCCTGTTGGCCATCCGGATGTCTTCTTTAGAGAAGTGTCTATTCATGTTTTCTGCCCATTTCTTCACTGGGTTATTTGTTTTTCGGGTGTGGAGTTTGGTGAGCTCTTTATAGATTTTGGATACTAGCCCTTTGTCCGATATGTCATTTGCAAATATCTTTTCCCATTCCGTTGGTTGCCTTTTAGTTTTTTTGGTTGTTTCCTTTGCTGTGCAGAAGCTTTTTATCTTCATAAGGTCCCAGTAATTCACTTTTGCTTTTAATTCCCTTGCCTTTGGGGATGTGTCGAGTAAGAGATTGCTACAGTTGAGGTCAGAGAGGTCTTTTCCTGCTTTCTCCTCTAAGGTTTTGATGGTTTCCTGTCTCACATTCAGGTCCTTTATCCGTCTTGAGTTTATTTTTGTGAATGGTGTGAGAAAGTGGTCTAGTTTCAACCTTCTGCATGTTGCTGTCCAGTTCTCCCAGCACCATTTATTAAAGAGACTGTCTTTTTTCCATTGGTTGTTCTTTCCTGCTTTGTCAAAGATGAGTTGGCCATACGTTTGTGGGTCTAGTTCTGGGGTTTCTATTCGATTCCACTGGTCTGTGTGTCTATTTTTGTGCCAATACCATGCTGTCTTGATGATTACAGCTTTGTAGTAGAGGCTAAAGTCTGGGATTGTGATGCCTCCTGCTTTGGTCTTCTTCAAAATTACTTTGGCTATTCGGGGCCTTTTGTGGTTCCATATGAATTTTAAGATTGTTTGTTCTAGTTTCGAGAAGAATGCTGGTGCAATTTTGATTGGGATTGCATTGAATGTGTAGATAGCTTTGGGTAGTATTGACATTTTGACAATATTTATTCTTCCAATCCATGAGCAGGGAATGTCTTTCCATTTCTTTATATCTTCTTCAATTACCTTCATAAGCTTTCTATAGTTTTCAGCATACAGATCTTTTACATCTTTGGTTAGATTTATTCCTAGGTATTTTATGCTTCTTGGTGCAATTGTGAATGGGATCAGTTTCTTTATTTGTCTTTCTGTTGCTTCATTGTTAGTGTATAAGAATGCAACTGATTTCTGTACATTGATTTTGTATCCTGCAACTTTGCTGAATTCATGTATCAGTTCTAGCAGACTTTTGGTGGAGTCTGTCGGATTTTCCATGTATAATATCATGTCATCTGCAAAAAGCGAAAGCTTGACTTCATCTTTGCCAATTTGGATGCTTTTGATTTCCTTTTGTTGTCTGATTGCTGATGCTAGAACTTCCAGCACTATGTTAAACAACAGCGGTGAGAGTGGGTATCCCTGTCGTGTTCCTGATCTCAGGGAAAAAGCTCTCAGTTTTTCCCCGTTGAGGATGATGTTAGCTGTGGGCTTTTCACAAATGGCTTTTATGATCTTTAAGTATGTTCCTTCTATCCCAACTTTCTCAAGGGTTTTTATTAAGAAAGGGTGCTGGATTTTGTCAAAGGCCTTTTCTGCATCGATTGACAGGATCATATGGTTCTTCTCTTTTTTTTTTTTTGTTAATGTGATGTATCACATTGATTGATTTGTGAATGTTGAACCAGCCCTGCATCCCAGGAATGAATCCCACTTGATCATGGTGAATAATTCTTTTTATATGCCGTTGAATTCGATTTGCTAGTATCTTATTGAGAATTTTTGCGTCCATATTCATCAGGGATATTGGCCTGTAGTTCTCTTTTTTTACTGGGCCTCTGTCTGGTTTAGGAATCATAGTAATACTGGCTTCATAGAATGAGTCTGTAAGTTTTCCTTCCCTTTCTATTTCTTGGAATAGCTTGAGAAGGATAGGTATTATCTCTGCTTTAAACGTCTGGTAGAACTCCTCTGGGAAGCCATCTGGTCCTGGACTCTTATTTGTTGGGAGATTGTTGATAACCGATTCAATTTCTTCGCTGGTTATGGGTCTGTTCAAGCTTTCTGTTTCCTCCTGATTGAGTTTTGGAAGAGTGGGTGTTTAGGAATTTGTCCATTTCTTCCAGGTTGTCCAATTTGTTGGCATATAATTTTTCATAGTATTCCCTGATAATTGTTTGTAACTCTGAGGGATTGGTTGTAATAATTCCATTTTCATTCATGATTTTATCTATTTGGGTCATCTCCCTTTTCTTTTTGAGAAGTCTGGCTAGAGGTTTGTCAATTTTGTTTATTTTTTCAAAAAACCAACTCTTGGTTTCATTGATATGCTCTACAGTTTTTTAGATTCTATATTGTTTATTTCTGCTCTGATCTTTATTATTTCTCTTCTTCTGCTGGGTTTAGGCTGCCTTTGCTGTTCTGCTTCTATTTCTTTTAGGTGTGCTGTTAGATTTTGTATTTGGGATTTTTCTTGTTTCTTGAGATAGGCCTGGATTGCAATGTATTTTCCTCTCAGGACTGCCTTCGCTGCGTCCCAAAGCGTTTGGATTGTTGTACTTTCATTTTCGTTTGTTTCCATATATTTTTTAATTTCTTCTCTAATTGCCTGGTTGACCCACTCATTCGTTAGTAGGGTGTTCTTTAACCTCCATGCTTTTGGAGGTTTTCCAGACTTTTTCCTGTGGTTGATTTCAAGCTTCATAGCATTGTGGTCTGAAAGTATGCATGGTATAATTTCAATTCTTGTAAACTTATGAAGGGCTGTTTTGTGACCCAGTATATGATCTATCTTGGAGAATGTTCCATGTGCACTCGAGAAGAAAGTATATTCTGTTGCTTTGGGATGCAGAGTTCTAAATATATCTGTCAAGTCCATCTGATCCAATGTATCATTCAGGGCCCTTGTTTCTTTATTGACCGTGTGTCTAGATGATCTATCCATTTCTGTAAGTGGGGTATTAAAGTCCCCTGCAATTACCACATTCTTATCAATAAGGTTGCTTATGTTTATGAGTAATTGTTTTATATATTTGGGGGCTCCAGTATTCGGCGCATAGACATTTATAATTGTTAGCTCTTCCTGATGGATAGACCCTGTAATTATTATATAATGCCCTTCTTCATCTCTTGTTACAGCCTTTAATTTAAAGTCTAGTTTGTCTGATATAAGTATGGCTACTCCAGCTTTCTTTTGGCTTCCAGTAGCATGATAAATAGTTCTCCATCCCCTCACTCTCAATCTAAAGGTGTCCTCAGATCTAAAATGAGTCTCTTGTAGACAGCAAATAGATGGGTCTTGTTTTTTTATCCATTCTGATACCCTATGTCTTTTGGTTGGCGCATTTAATCCATTTACATTCAGTGTTATTATAGAAAGATACGGGTTTAGAGTCATTGTGATGTCTGTATGTTTTATGCTTGTAGTGATGTCTCTGGTACTTTGTCTCACAGGATCCCCCTTAGGATCTCTTGTAGGGCTGGTTTAGTGGTGACAAATTCCTTCAGTTTTTGTTTGTTTGGGAAGACCTTTATCTCTCCTTCTATTCTAAATGACAGACTTGCTGGATAAAGGATTCTCGGCTGCATATTTTTCCTGTTTAGCACACTGAAAATATCGTGCCATTCCTTTCTGGCCTGCCAAGTTTCAAAAGAGAGATCAGTCACGAGTCTTATAGGTCTCCCTTTATATGTGAGGGCACGTTTATCCCTTGCTGCTTTCAGAATTTTCTCTTTATCCTTGTACTTTGCCAGTTTCACTATGATATGTCGTGCAGAAGATCGATTCAAGTTACGTCTGAAGGGAGTTCTCTGTGCCTCTTGGATTTCAATGCCTTTTTCCTTCCCCAGTTCAGGGAAGTTCTCAGCTATAATTTCTTCAAGTGCCCCTTCAGCACCTTTCCCTCTCTCTTCCTCCTCTGGGATACCAATTATGCGTATATTATTTCTTTTTAGTGTATCACTTAGTTCTCTACTTTTCCCCTCATACTCCTGGATTTTTTTATCTCTCTTTCTCTCAGCTTCCTCTTTCTCCATAACTTTATCTTCTAGTTCACCTATTCTCTCCTCTGCCTCTTCAATCCGAGCCGTCGTCGTTTCCATTTTGTTTTGCATTTCATTTAAAGCGCTTTTCAGCTCCTCGTGACTGTTCCTTAGTCCCTTGATCTCTGTAGCAAGAGATTCTCTGCTGCCCTCTATACTGTTTTCAAGCCCAGCGATTAATTTTATGACTATTATTCTAAATTCACTTTCTGTTATATTGTTTAAATCCTTTTTGATCAGTTCGTTAGCTGTCGTTATTTCCTGGAGATTCTTTTGAGGGGAATTCTTCCTTTTGGTCATTTTGCATAGTCCCTGGAGTGGTGAGGACCTGCAGGGCACTTCCCCTGTGCTGTGGTGTATAACTGGAGTTGGTGGGCGGGGCCGCAGTCCGACCTGATGTCTGCCCCCAGCCCACCGCTGGGGCCACAGTCAGACTGGTGTGTGCCTTCTCTTCCCCTCTCCTGGGGCGGGATTCACTGTGGGGTGGCGTGGCCAACTGGGCTACTTGCACACTGCCAGGCTTGTGGTGCTGGGGATCTGGCGTATTAGCTGGGGCGGGTAGGCAAGGTGCATGGGGGCAGGAGGGGCAGACTTAGCTCGCTTCTCCTTAGGTGATCCACTTCAGGAGGGGCCCTGTGGCAGCGGGCGGGAGTCAGATCTGCTGCCGGAGGTTTGGCTCCACAGAAGTACTGAGTTGGGTGTTTGCACGGAGCAAGTTCCCTGGCAGGTACTGGTTCCCTTTGGGATTTTGGCTGGGGGATGGGCGGGGGAGATGGCGCTGGCGAGCGCCTTTGTTCCCCACCAAACTGAGCTCTGTCATCCGGGGGCTCAGCAGCTCTCCCTCCCTTTGTCCTCCAGCCTTCCCGCTTTCTGAGCAGAGCTGTTAACTTATGACCTCCCAGATGCTTAGTCGCGTTTGCTGTCGGAACACACTCCGTCCAGCCCCTCTGCTTTTGCAAGCCAGACTCGGGCGCTCTGCTTGGCCGGCGAGCCGCCCCTCTGCCCCGGCTCCCTCCCGCCAGTCCCAGTCCATGGAGCGCGCACTGCCTCGCCGCCCTTCCTACCCTCTTCCGTGGGCCTCTCGTCTGCGCTTGGCTCCGGAGACTCCGTTCTGCTAATCCTCTGGTGGTTTTCTGGGTTATTTAGGCAGGTGTAGGTGGAATCTAAGTGATCAGCAGGACGCGCGGTGAGCCCAGCATCCTCCTACGCCGCCATCTTCCAGGTCCAATCCCATAACTGCAGGATTTTAAAAGATAACCTTTATTACCTTGATGTATGTTCCCTGTAAACCTACTTTAGGGGGTTATAATCATGAATGGATGTTGTACTATGTCAAATGCTTTTTCTTCATGTATTGAAATGACCATATGGTTCTTTTCTTTTAATGTTTATTAATTTTGAGAGAGACAGAGTGTGAGCAGGGAAGGGCAGAGAGTGGGAGACAGAGAATTCGATGGAGTCTCTTGGCTCTGAGCTTTCAGCACAGAGTCCGATGTAGGACTTGAACTCACGAATCATGGGGTCATGACCTGAGCTGATGTCGGACTGTTAAAGGATTGAGCCACCCAGGTGCCCCGATCATATCCTTCTTATCCTTTCTCCTGTTGATATGTTGTATCACATTGATTGATTTTCAAATATTGAAATATCCTTGCAGCTTGGGAATAAATCCCACTTAATTGTGGGATATGTTTACAGTTGTTATATCTTCTTTTTGGATTGTACCCTTTACTGTTATATAGTGTCCTCCTCTGTCTCTTTTGTGTACTTTTTTTTTAAGTGTATTTTTTCTGATACAAGTATTGCTAATCCAGCTTTTGATTTTTCATCCATTCTTACACCCTACGTCTCTAGATTGGAGCATTAATTGCATTTACCTTCAAAGAAATGATTGATATGTATGTATGTATTGCCATTTTATTACCTGTTTTCTTGTGGTTTCTAATGATTTTCTCTGATCCTTTCTTGTCTGTCTTTCATGTTTTGCTTATTATCTTTAGTGATGTATTTTAATTTCTATATCTTTATTCTTACCATATTTGTGACTGGTTTTTGATATATGGTTACTGCTGGGTGTTTATATAACCTCTTCTGCATTTAGCAGTTTGTATTAAGCTGATGGTCATTTACCTTGGAACCCATTATTTTCTCCTCCCTAGGTTTTAGGTAGATGTTATTATATTTCAAATCCATATCTCTGAGTTCCTTAACTGCTTTTTTACAGAAATATTCATGTTTTACTTGATTTGTGTCTTTAACCTCTATGCTGTCACTTTTGGTCTCTCCTTTCCACTCAAAGAGTCCCTCTTCATATTTCTTGCAGGACTGGTTTAGTGATACAAACACATTTAGTTTTTGTTTGGGAAAGTCTGTGTCTCCTTCCATTCTGAATGATAGCCTTGCTGGATAGAATATTCTTGGCTGCTGATTTTTCCATTCAGTACTTTGAATATGTGATGTCAGTCGGTTATGGCTTGCCATGTTTTATTCAGAAATCTGGCAGCTAGACTTATGGGTCTTCCCTTCTTAGTGAAGGTCTCTTTGTCTTGCTGCTTTTAAGAGTTTTTCTTTATTGTCACTGTAATTTGCAAGTTTTCTTACATTATATCTGGGTGTTGGCCTGATTTTGTTGATTTTGATGTGAATTCTCTAGTCTCCCAGATATGGATGTTTGTTTCCCTCCCCCTATTAGGGACGTTTTCAGCTAGTGTTTCCACAAATAAATTTTCTACCCCTTTTCTCTTTCTTTTGGGACTCGTACAATATGAATATTATTATGTTTGCTGTAGTCACTGAGTTCCCTTAGTCTCGTCTCACGTTGCAGAATTCTGTTCTCTCTCTTTGGTTCAGTGTGATTAATTTCCATTACTCAGTCTTTGAGGTCACTGGTTTGTTCTACTGCTTCTTCCATCCCTCTGTTCATTCCAGCAAGCATGTTTCTCCTTTATTGTGTCCTCAGTGTCCACTATATTATTTCTTATATCTAGTCAGGGGTCTCTCTCTTGTATTCATTTTGCAACTCTAATGAGTATCCTTATGATCATTGCTTTCAATTCTGTATCAGGTATGTTACTTATATCTCTTTGGCTTAGATCTCTGGCTCTGTCTTTGGCTAGGTCTTTCATTGTGGACAAACATCTCTCTGTTTCCATTTTTTCTGTCTCTCTGGCCCTATTTCTCTGTGTTAAGAAAGTCAGCTGTGCCTTATGCTCTTGAAACTGATAACGTTATGAAGAAGAGGTTCTGGAGTCCTCAGTAGTGCACGTCTCCATTTATAGGACCTGGACCGTCAGGAGGATATCATATGGGTATTGCTCACAGCCTGCTGCTGTGTCTGGGTTACTTTTCCTTTTAGTGCAGGTGTCTGCACTGATTGCGTGCTGTTCTTGCTCTCAGTGGTGTTAGTGGGACCCAGGCAGGCCAGCTGTGGGGTGCTATGCCTGCTGGGTAACTTGGGAGCAGGGCAGGAGTGTTAGCAAAATTTCACAGGGCGACTAGTCCTATGCCAGGTTTCCTGATGTCCTTTGGTGGCTGGGGGCTGTGGACCAGCGGTGGAAGCTAGGGGCTTGAGGTTATGCACAGAGCATGTCTGTGCCTGGGGGCATGTGGCTGGGTGAGAGAGATGAGACTGCCTGGATATGTACAGCTGGGTGAGGCGCAGATGCGCACAGCGTGCTGTGGCAGCTATGCATGCAGCTTGTCAGACAGGGTGCCCTTGTGGTTTGAAAAATGTTTGCCCTGAGACCAGCAGGCTTGGTGTGGTGAGTCCCCTAGTGAACCCTTGGGACTGGTGCACTGCTAACGGGTTAGGTAGCAAGAGTCTGTGCAGCCTCAGCCTCTGGTGGGTGCTTCTATGCTTCTTCTGGGAGGCTCGGGGAAGAATGGTGCCTGTGAGCTCCCTCATTGTTGGAGAAGTCCTCCAACACACTCAGGAATAAGCATGAATACATCTGTCTCCTGTGGCCTCGGCATTGTGTAAATGCCATGTTTACGTTGCCTCTGTACACAGGCAGGGACCTGGCTATCACTCATCCTCCTGGATCACCCAGTGCTGGGTCAGCTGACCTCCAAAGCGCCAGGATCTAAACACCAGGGAATTCAGCCTCTCTAGGTTTTAATGCCCAATGTTATGGAGATTAGTCTTCCCTGTGTCAGCTCCCTGGTGTGAGGGCTCACTTTCTCTGCCCCTTCTGCAGGCAGACAGCCTCCACCTTTCTGACCTTCCTAACCTTTCTGATGCAGCTTCTCTCTACTTAGGTGTGGAGTTTGTTCTTCCAGTCTTTGGATCGCTCTCTGGTTCATGGACTTGGATGTGGAAATTATGTAGTTGAAAACATGGGGCAGGGTGAGCCCAGGGTCCGCTTACTCTGCTCTTATTAATTTTTTAAATGTCTTATTATTTTGGATTTTTGAGACATGGGAAGACAGACTCATATCACACATGCACTTCAGGATTGGAAAGGAACTTTCCCACATTTGCTTCTATTATTTTATGTTTTGAAACTCTCTTTAATGAGGTATAATTACATATAACAAATAGCCTCACGTTAAAGGGTATAATTTGATGAGACTTGAGGGTACAGGTCCATTGGTACAGCACCATGAAATCATATGGTTTCACCCTACACCTTCCATCACGATCCCTTTGTGTGTAATGCTAATGTTGCTTTTGAAGTAAGGACTACTTTTTTCCCCACGTTTTCAGCTATTGCCCAGGTGTCTGAAAGCCTGCATTGGGGTATCTTCTTTTCCGATAGTCTATATTCCCATAAGTGTTGCAGTTGGTCTACCTTTGGACTTTTGCTTCTATTGTATCTCTCTGTATGTTCACATACTTTTGTTGCACTACTTTCATGAGGTCTTCATCATCGCTTTAATTTTCACTAAATGGTATGAGGTGCAGTTCTACTTATGGCAGAAAGCACAGGCTTCCTGTGATAGGTATTCAAGAGCAAGGCACATATCCTGAGCACTTGAGCTGAGAATGTCACCCTGTCTTTTTGCCAGCCCTCTTCCCTTCCCTGCAAGACAAGAATCTCCTTTTGTTCACACAGAAATGTGGGTGAAGTCAGTAGAAAACATTGCCTTCTCTCCTCTTCCCTTTATCTCTCAAAATCCTTGTCACTACCTTCTGTCTTTCCCTTTCTCTGACTCAATCCCCCAGGCCCACTGTTCCACTCCAGCCATGATCAGGGTGTCCTCCAGCCGCTGGCCTCTGCCCTGTCCATCCCTCAGTGAGAAATCTGGAGTAGGATTATGCAGTTCACAGGACTGATCAAGAAATATGTGATCCTCAGAGCCCTCCTGCACAAGGTTGCTGTCCGTGGAGCCATGGCATTGTGGGGGAGGATCTGACTCCATGTGTGGCCTCCCCACCCATCTCCCACAGACACTGCTGGTCCCTGATCCTTACCCACCATTAGAAATCAGCCATATGCTAGGGTCAGGTACCTGTCTATCTGACCCCAAGCACCAGGAGTCAGTGAATATTTCTAAAATAAATGAGCACAAGCACCCCATGCATCTAGATATAGGAAGTTACCATCACCCCAGAAAACTCTCTCGGGCTCCTCTGCAAAAAGGGCGATCTTGCTACTATCCTCCACCACTGCAATTTCTGCTAGTTTGTTACCTGTGTGTATAGGAACCGCACTGTGTGCATTCGAAGGGGGGTGAGAGTAGGTCCTCCTAGAAGCAAACACTGAAACAGAGACAGAACAGTGAAAGTACTATTAAGGGATACTAAGAAAAGCAAAGTGGAGAGCGCGGGGCGGGCAGAGAAAGCATGCGGGCAGATCTGACACATTTTTTTTTTCAACATTTTTTATTTATTTTTGGGACAGAGAGAGACAGAGCATGAACGGGGGAGGGGCAGAGAGAGAGGGAGACACAGAATCGGAAACAGGCTCCAGGCTCCGAGCCATCAGCCCAGAGCCCGACGCGGGGCTCGAACTCACGGACCGCGAGATCGTGACCTGGCTGAAGTCGGACGCTTAACCGACTGCGCCACCCAGGCGCCCCAAATCTGACACATTTTTAAGATACATAATCACCATACTCTGTCACCTCACACAGTCCTCTTCAAATTTCAAAATAGTTGTCGTATAAGACAGTGAGATTTACGAGATTTGGGGTTATTTCCCTATGGTCTTATGTTTTCCTATATGCATTCCCTCTTCGGTACTTAATCTGTGGCCTCAGATGAACACTTTAGTGTGTGGATGCATCTGCAAGTCTATATGTAATGGAATATGATTGTCTTCAGATCTCAGATGTAGAACTCTGATATACACATTCTCATAATTATCTTTTTCTTTCCTTTCTGGTAGGGCCTGAATCTTAATAGGATAAGCGTGTCTTTGTCTTATTCTTTAAAGTGGCGATCCCCAATCCCTGGGCTGAGGTGTTAACCATCTTAGTTTAATGAACTTCTGTGACCATCTTTTTTTGATGATCATTTGTGTGGAGATACCTTAATTGAAACTGTGAGAAGGGTGAGTGGACATTTCCCAGACATTTTGCAGATGCATTCTGTGTTCAATATGTTCTTTTCATTATGCCCTTAGAAACAAATATTACCCCTGTTTCACAGATAACACAGTTCAGGCTCTGTGTAGGTCCCACTGAGAATTGGTATTCTGGCTGAGACAGCAGGAACACAGGCAAATCCTCGGGATATTGTGAGATAAGTTTAAGGAGATAGATGCAAAACTGTAGTCTGAGTGATGACAGGCGTCAAGCAGGGGTGGCATCTGGCCAGCCCTGAATTGTAGGTTGACCGAGGCTGAAGGCCAATGCAGGCACTCAGCTGATCTAGATCCTGTCTTCACTTTTAGTCTCACTGAGGGATATGAACTTAGGCAGACAAGTATTTCCTTAAGACCAAGTTAAATTTCCTATATATCCAGAGCATTTTTTCGCCCATAAATATCCAGAACCTTCAGGCAACGCAGGGAGACAACAAACTTTTTAGATGATCACCTAGGTGCACTTTGACAAATATGACATTTCGGACAGGAACCCTGCAGTTGTGCACTGAGAGTGATCCCACATAGCAGCTCCGTGTGGAACTCATGCTCCCTGCTCAGGCTGTGGTCAGGAATGGCCTGCAACTGCGTCTCACTGAACCCAGGACCCTCCCCTTGCACCTCCTCAAACTCTGCTTACTGTCCTCAAATTCCCTTCTATTCCTGTGTGATTCAAGTTTCCCCCACTCCTTCACTGGTGCTTCCATTATGGTGACCACAAGGTCTATGTCATATAATGCATGTGCCCCATTTCACACAGGACACCTAAGGCACCTACACTTAGGGGTGCATCTCATCCTTCACAGAACTCAAAACATTGTGTCTGTAAAATATGCACTAGTACTCCCGATCCATCTGCCTTTGTGTAAAAATCCTCTTTCTTTTTGACAAGAGAAACCTAAAGCTGACCTCATTACAGGGAAATGACACAGTCCATTGTACATATGTGCTGAGAGGGACGCCTGGGTGGCTCAGTCAGTTAAGTACATATGTGCTGAGAAACTTGAGATGTGTTACAAAGTCCTCAGGCAGTTTTGCATTTGAATTGCCAAGTCCTAACAACCATCTCCACATTTTTCCCACAAAGCGTTTCATGAAGAAGATGAATATGCTTTAAAAGTCCCTCATCCAGTTCAGATTATCTTACCAAATGGAGGAAGTGGAGGAGGAGGGGGTGGTTCATAGCCCATGACTGGTGATGAAGGACTGTCCATGGGGTTAGGGTTGGGTTAGGGTTAGGATTAGGGGTTAGTGGTTAGGGTTAGGTTTAGATGGTTAGAATTAGAGTGAAGGCTAGGGTTAGGGTTTTGTGGTTAGGGTTGGGGTGTCTGTTAGGGTTAGGGTAGGGCTTAGGTGTTACAGTTAGTTTAAGGGTTAGCGTCAGGGTTAGGGTCATGGTCAGAGTCAGTGTCAGGGTCAGGGGAAAGGGATTAGGGTTTAGGTTTTAGAATTTAGGATTTAGAGTATGGGGTTGGGGTTAGGTTTTTGGGGTTAGGATTTAGGATTTATTGTTAGGGTCAGGGTTAGTTTTTGGTTAGGGTTAGGGTTTAGGGGTTATCGTTTAGGGGTTAGGGTTTAGGGTTATGGTTAAGGTTAGTGTTTGGGTTAGGATTTGGGGCTTAGGATTCTGGGTTACGGTGTAGGGTTTATGGTTAGGATTATGTTTGGGGTTGTGGTTGTGATTAGGGTAGGGTTAGTGCTGTGGTTGGGTTAGGGATAGGATTTAGGGTTAGGGTTAGGATTAGTGTTAGGTTTAGGTTTAGCGTTAGTTGTTAGGGTTAGGTCCCAGGATGTTCCAGGGGCTAACCCATAGCATTGTAGTTGTCTCCCAGAAGGGCTGAGTTGACGCCCCAATGTCGGGTGCCAGTCTCTGTTAATCTTACTTATGTTTTTACTGTTTTTCTGTGTTGTGTATTGGATGCTCTCAGGTTGAGTACATACATGTTTACTGTTGTTCTATTATTTTGTTGGATTATATCTTTATATTATTATAGTGTCTTTCTTTGTCTCTTGTTACAGTTTTATTTTGAAAACTATTTGTCTGATATATGTATGGCTACTGCAGTTTTCTTTTGATACTTTAGTTCTATAATTAGTCTCTTTTAGGTATAAGGTAGATGGGTCATATATGTCATTGATTCCGTCACTCAGTGCCCTTTATTATGAGGAGAGAGAGCACAGGCACAGGAGGGCTGGATGGGAGGAATGGGGAAAATAGAGAGAAAGAGAGAGAATGAGAATGAGAATGTATCTTAGGCAAGTTCCATGCTCAGTGCAGCGCCCAATTGGGACTCAATCCCGTGATCTTTGCGTTACACCCTGAGCTGAATTCAAGAGTGGAAATATCAAGCGACTGAGCCATCCAGGTGCCCTTATCTTTCACCTAGTGCCTTTGATTTGAGCATTTATTCTGTTTCCTTTCAAAGTAATTGATAGACATGTACTTGTCCTTTTATTACTTGATGATGGTTGTTTCTGAATCTTCCTGACCCTTTCTTCTCTTTCTCTTTTTTATGGTTTGCTGGGTTTCTTTAGTAGCACAGTTGAAATTTCTTGTCTTTATACTCTGCGTATGTATTAGTGGTGTTTGGTTTGTGGTTATTATTAGGTTTGTACCTAGCCACTTGTGCATATAGAAGTCTATATTAAGTTGATAGTTGTTTAAGTTTGAGCCATTTCTTTACTCCTCTCCTCCCCGTGTTGTAGATATGTAGTGTCATATTTCAAAACCTTTCATATCACGAATACTTTGGCTGATGTTTTATAGATATACTCATTTTTATTGCTTTTGTGTTTCACACTTTAATATTGCCACTTTAGGTGTTTCTTTTCCACTTAATGAGTCCCCTTTAACATTTTTCCAGGGGTGGTTTGTTGGTTGTGAGCTCGCTTAGTATTTATTTGGGAACCTCCTGATCTCTCCTTCCATCTGAATGGGAGTGTGCCTGATAGGCTCTCTTTGGCTGCAGGTGTTTTCCATTCAGCATCTTTACCATACCATACTGCTCACTTAGGGTTTCAAAGTTTCTTCTGAAAAACATGCAGTGATAAATTTATGGGGTTTTCCTTGCAGGTAACTGTCATCTTTTGTTTTCCTGTTGTTAAAATTTTTCTTTATCACGACATTTTTCATTTTAATTACTATATGACTTGGTGTGGATCTGCTTCTGTTGAATATATTGGGGGTTCTTTGTGTCTCCTGCTTCTGGATCTGTTTCCTTCACGGCATTAGGAAAGTTTTCATCTATTGTGTCTTCAAATAAATTTTCTGGTTCCATTTCTCAGAGTTCTGAGAATGAGAAATAGGACAGGAAAGACCTATTGAAGGTTCTCTGATGAGTCACTAGATTTGCATGCGTGAAGGATAGACTTGGGACTCAAATGAACAACCTGCATTTATCTTGAAAGAACTAGGAAAAAAAAACCAACAATCTACATCCAATGTTCTCAAAAGGGATAAAGTAATATGAGAGTGAAAACCAATGAAACTGAGACCATGAAATCAATAGAAAATATGAAGAAGACCAACAGTGTGTTTTCAGAAGAGTAAAACAAAATCGTCAAGATTATACATAGACTATGTGAAGACAGAGAGAGGACCCAATTCAAAAGAATTATATATAAAAGAGTAGACATTACGCCTTATACCAAAGAAACATAAAGGAGACAAAGAGGCGACTATGGCCAAATTAGATGCCAGCAATCTGCCTACCTAGAAGAAATGGATAGGTTCTTGGAAACACACAACCTACCAAGACTGTATCAGGAAGATATAGAAGGTTTGCACAGACCTATTAAAGGAAGACTATATCAATACAAGAAGATAACCAATGTAAGTAAATTGAATCAGTAATCGAAATCCTCTCAGGGAAGAAAAGCCCAGGACCGGGTGGATTCACCGATGAATGTGACCAAACATTTGTAGAAGAAACTAACAGCACTCCTCTCACTGATTCAAAAGGAATGAACACCACCAAACTCATTTCATGAGACTGGAATTACCCTGGTAGGAAGCCAGAAAAGGATACTACCTGAACAGAAATCTATAGGCCAGGATCCCCGTGATGAATATAGATGAATAATTCCCAGTAATATACAGGCAAACCAAATTCAGCATCACATTAAAAGGATCATTGACCGTGATGAAGGGTTTTTTCCCTGTAAAGGAAAGATGTTTCAGAAATGCAAATCAATAAATATGACCCCTCACATAATTGAATGAAAGAAAAATCAACCAGAAACCAGACTCTTAACTATAAATAGCAAACTGAGGGTCACTAGAAGGGAGTTGGGCAGGGGGATGGGTTAAATGGGTGACGGGCTAAGGAGGGCGTTACTAGTGAGGATCACTGGGTATTGTATGTAAGTGATGGATGACTACATTCTATACCTGAAACTAACATTACACTGTATGTTAACCAACTGGAATTTAAATAAAAACTTGAAAAAATGAATACTAAAGAAATACATAAATAAATTCAAACTAAAATAAATACTATTTAAAAAAATTTTTCTTAATGTTTATTTATTTTTGACAGAGAGAGAAAGAGACACAGAATCCGCAGCAGTCTCCAGGCTCTGAGGTGTCAGCACAGTGCCCGATGTGGGGCTCATACCCACACCCACGAGATCATGACCTGAATCCAAGTTGGACGCTCAACCAACTGAGCCACCCAGGCCCCCCATACATTTTAAAAATTAAAAAGAAAACTCATGTGCCATTGCCAATAGACACAGAAAAAAGTTCTGAGAAAATTTGATATCCTTTTGTGCTAAAAAATATTTTAAAAATTCCGTGTAGAAGGAACATATGTCAACATAAGAAAGGCCATGTATGTGAAGCCCACAGCTAACATCATACTCAATAGTGAAATTGTGAAAGATTTCCCTCTAAGATCAGGCACAAGACAAGGATGCCCTAGATATGTGAAGGGGATTGCGTGATGCAGGCTTCTGGTTATGCAATGAATGAATCACAGCTAGAAGATATAGCATAGGGGACATAGAGAATGGTACTGGAGTAGTGATGCATGGTGACAGATGATAGCTACACCTGTGTTAGCGTAGCAGAATGTATACACTTGTCCAATCAGTATGTTGTTCATCTGAAACTAATGTAACATAGTGTATCAGCTATTCCCAAATAACATGATTTTTTTAAATAAGGTAAAAGAATGAAATAAAAAGTTTAATGTAAATGAACCTGTTAATATCTGATCAAGAAATGCATTAAAGTTACAAACTAGAAAGTCACCATATCAAATTTTATAGCATTCCTATACACTAACCATATTATCTAAGAAGGAAAGAAAACAATCCCATTTACAATAGCATCAAAAACAATAAACTTTATAGGAATAAATTTAGCCAAGGAAGTGAAAGATCTCTCTACAGAAAACTATAAAACCTGTGTGCAGAAATGGAAGAAATTCAATTTGGATGAAAGAAACAGAACACACAAGTCAGTGAAAAGCCATCCCACGTCCATCTTTTGGAGGAATTAATATAGATACAATGTCCATATTACCCAAAGCCCCCTAGAGATTCAGTGCAATCTCTATCAAGACTCCGATGCAATTTTTATGCAATTAGAAAATTATATCCTAAAATGTATTTGGAACCACAGAAAGACCCCAAGTAGCCAATGCAAGAAAGAACAAAACAGGAGGCATCACACTTCTTGATTTCAAGCTGCATTCTAACACTAAGAAATCAATTATGTCACTGGCATAAGCACACACACAAGACAATGGAACAGAAATTGAGAGCCCAAACTAAACCCATGCATGCACAGTCAACTAGTATTTGACAAGAGAGTCAAGAATACGCAGTGGAGAAGGGTAGTCTCTTGAATAACTGGTCCTGGGGAAAGTGGATATTCACGTGTATAAGAATAAAGCTTAGCACCTTATGTTATACCACTCCAAGAATTAACTTGAAATGGATTAACGATGTAAATGAATAGTACGGAAACAAAATTCTTCCTCATCGTTTCAGCTCTTACTATGCCAAGACGGAGCTGTTGAGGTGGTGAGGGCTGGGTGGAGAGTAGTCCTGGAAGTAGAAAACTGTGTGTGTGGAACAGACTTTCTTTAGTAGTCTGGAATTATCCCTCTGATCCTTTAAGACTAGCCACTTCCTTCCCTACATTTGCAGACACAGCTAGTACCCTCCTTGCTGCCAGCAATGCACTGCACTGTCTCCTCAAGCCCCTAGAAGTTCTAGGTGGGACCCAGTGGAAAGGGTGGAGTTTTGTGGCACTGATGCCGCCCTGTTGAAACCAGGTGGAGGGGAAGGAGACACGTACCATTCCGGCTTCATTGGGGTTCAAATATGTTAGTGTTGGTGTTGGATTTTTCACCTTTTACCCTACCAAATCTCAGTGTTTAATTTCTGTCCTGCAGGTCCACGTGGTTTCCAGGATATTTCCTCCTTTCCCAGAAGTGCCCTCCATGTTATACCCCATGGGCTGCCCTTTATCACTATCTATGGGCTTTAGGCCACCCCCAACTTATCCAAACTGGGGTCCTCTGGGACCTCACCTTCCTCCTCCACCATGTGGAAAGATGATATGACCAGTATGAGTTGACTTACAAAACACGTTTTGTCTTTTACTTGTTATGTGTTTGGAGAAGTTACAGTGATGGCACCACAGGGCTTTCAGGTCAGCCTGACTGAGGACGTTGTAAAGTTCTTCAGATTTCTCAGGACATGCATGAAATGGGCTGTCACTTCCACGTAATGAGCGGGGCAACACGTCTCTTATAGAGAAGGAAAGGGGCCTTACACAGGCTGACAGACACAGCACTCCCTAGGATGTAGCTTGTACAGAGACCATGTGCTGTGCTCTCTGAGGGATGAGACACACCCCTAACTTATTTTCTAGCGAGTTGAGACCTGAGCTGTTCACAGCTGCTTGATTAGTTACAAAAACACCTGAACCAGGGCCATGTAGACCTTCCTCAAGAGACAGGATCAGGTCTCCCTCTTGCCCTCAAGGGTCACCCGAGGCACATCAAAAACCCTCTGCCCCTGGTAACGGACCCGAGAGTGTGAATGAGTTGAATATAATGAAACATGTGGTGGATGGTTTGTTTTTCTTCCACACAGTCTATGCAAGTCAGAATCAACCTCCATCCACCTCCATCCGTTATGAGACCTAGAACGTGGTGCAGCTCCCATGGAGAATATCAGTTGTGTCTCTACCAAGGATGCAAAGAAAGACAAGGTAAATTCTGTTGCCCGTTTCAGTTGAAATGCTCTCTGGAAACTTTTATCTGGCCTTGTCTTGTTTTCTATGTCCTCTGTTGTCTTTACTATTTGATTTACATCCTCTCAAGCCTCCAGGCTTCTCCAGTTTAACATCATCATGTTAGCTAGTCCTCTGGACGCCACAAGTGCATGGAGGCTGAGGACCCAGTGGCTCTCACTTTGTGTTTGTGGAAATAACGTGAGGAGGATGACACTTCACTGCATCCTGAAGTCCTCTGGAGCGTCTGACTCCTTCAGCACCTTCTTTACATGGGATTATCCTTATTATTTTCATTTTTTCCTATTTCAGTGTAGGTCATGAATTTGTTCAGAATGTCTGCTATGAGCCTCGTGCTGGAAAAGATAACAACTCTTTCCAACATTATATTGTGTGCTTTGTGCAGTGTTCACTGTTCTTAGATAAATTTCAGAATTCATTACTGGTCCTTCTGTGTTGGTCAATGTGCGATAGAGAATTTCTCCAGTTGTCCCCTCGGTGGAAACACTCTGAATTTTCGGAAGCGGCATGTGTAATAAAAAATGTACGTGGAACTGCAGTCGTGAAGGGAGAGAATCACTGATTACCTGCAGGGCCAGTATCTCACAGAGTTCTTCAGTTGTGTTTATATGAGCAGGTTCTCTTGTGTCCCGGGAGCAGTTGTAACTGGTACTTTGTCTCATGATACCTTATGGGAGTTTTACACCTGAAAATGAGACATATTTCTGTTCATTCTTTTATGTAGAGTTTCTGCCTCCCTTTTACAATGGTACAAAATAGCTCTGCAACTCATATTGTATTTAAAAGCTGAATTACCTGTGAATTAAGGTAAACATACTTGAGATCAATGAATGTGCACAGGTAACGTGTTTCTCTCAGAAAACACATTTCCAGGCCCCCTGCAGGACTCCAGGAATCCCCATCTGCTCAGAGGTCTCCCTGGCCTTGCACAGAAGATGTCTTTGGCAGGGAGGGAAGCAGAGTGAGGACAGGCATGGGATGGCAGGTTGAGCTTTGACCCTGGGGTGGCACTGAAACTCTGTGTGGTGCTGGGCTTTTCTTTCATTCCTTCATGTTCTGTCTGTTCTCAATGTGCAATTAAAAGTCTGCAGATGTTGTGGAGGAGGACACCAGAGGGTTCCTGGACACAGATGCTTGCCTCTCTGGAGTATGCTCCTTTATTACACTGGCATTACTGCCATCAGTCTTCTAGAATAGGATTCCTTGGCTTTCTGCATTTGTAAACATGGGCATTGAAGTGTAGCGACAGTAGTTTCTCCTTGTGGCATCTGGTACCTTCAGGCTGTAGGTGGGACCTTGTGGGAGGGTAGAGTTTTCTGGCACTGATGCTCTGTTCTACTAGAACCTGTGAATGAACAAGGGGCCAGGTGCCGACACCTGCTTCATTTTGCTTCAGCGCCTGTGGGCGTTCTGCTTCTGCCTGTCCTACCAACATACCTGTCACTTCTGTTCTGTAGGTCCCTATGGATGCAAGAGGACTTCCTTCTTTCCCAGGTCCACCCCCCACAAATCCCCTTTATCACTGCTCATGGGCTATATGAGCCACCTCGAGCTCCTTGGTGTTCTCAGGGACAGGACCCACCACCTCCACCTCTACTATTTGTGAGATGATCTGAACAGTATGAGTTGACATGATCAGCATGTTCAGCTTCTGTGTTGTTGAGTCTTTGAGAAGACATAGAGATGGCCTCACAGGCTTTGTAATGTAAAGGTGCTGCTGGATGAGGACACTGTTAAGATTCCTCAAGTTTCTCAGGACATACATATGTTGGGCTGTGTCATTTCCATTACTGAGCTGGGCTGCGTATGTCTGTTGTGGAGAAGGAAAGAGTCTTTTAATAGGAAAGCAGGCATATCAGTTCTGCAGGTGTGCCTTGTACACAGTCAATGTCCCTTGCTCTGTGAGAGATGAGGCAAACCCTTACCATCAGGGACTTCAACTGTCCTAATGGGAAAAGAGTCACATGCATTAAATGACATGGAGCTTCTGATCTGCAATAGTGGCAGCTCCAGTAATGGGTCCTCAAGTACAAGAGATGGAGACATGAATCTCATGGGAATGGATTGGAGGCTGTGCATGAGAAGGGATAGCTGAGATGGTGCAGAGGGTGTTGGACTCAGCGAGAGGGAGTTGGAAGCCATATCTGGCAGGGCTCACAACCTAGGCAGGGAGAGTGAGCACAGCGTGAGTTCACACAGAGCTGTTGCATGGGTTCAAGGACAGTTCACGCAGGTATCATCCCTGAAATATCATTGTGGCCAAAGTGCACCTAGTTCATTATCTAAATAAAGATTGTTGTTTCCCTTGGTTTTCTGAAGGTTCTTGATCTGTGTGAAAGAATGCCCTGGAGATTTGTAGTTTAACTTGGTTCTTATGGGATGTTTGTGTGCCTCTGTGAGACCAAATATGATGAAAGGTTGTAGATCAGCTGTGTAGCTTCCTTGTCCTTCAGCCTGAGTCAGACTCTTAGCGGGGAATTCTGGGATGACCAGGAAACGCCCCTGCTGGACTCTTGTCACCGCACCCTTGAACCTACCGTCACCACCCTGCCTGAAGGTTTGCATCTCTGAAACTTCCCTCACAATTTCCTGAGGCATTGCCTGTGATCCCGCTGTCTCAGCCCTAATGCCAGCTCTCAGTGGGGCCATCTCAGAGCCTCAGCTTTGTGTCCTGAGAAGCAGGGACAATATTGGTCTCTGAGGTCAGTGCGATGAAGAGGCGGTTAAGCACATAAGGAATCTGTAAAATGTATGGGATGAGTGGGCACTCACCGTTCTCAGGGTGGAAATGAATGTGTCTGCACACAGAAGATCATCAACAGATGTTCATTCAATTTCCTGAAACTAAGGGTATAATGCCTGAGGCTGGGAGATTGGCAATTCCTGTTTCAAAAGCTACAACAAAGATGCCTGTGTTTTTTCTATTAAAATTCAGGTCCTACTTTACAAAGAAGGAAAAGATAAGTATGAGAATGTGTACATTCAGGGATCTACATCTAAGATCTGAGGTAGACACACAAATGCAGCCACACAAATATGTGCTCATCCAAGGCCACAGATGTATTGTAGAAGACAAAATGCATAGAGGAGAAGAGAAGATCCCTTTACAATAACTCAAAATCACATTGACATAGAGGGCAATCAGTTTGAAATTTGAATAGGACACTGAACCATTACAAACCAGCTCTGGTTATTATATATTTACTGATGGTGTCTAATCTGTCCCTTGGTCTGAGTGCTTTCCCTGCCCACCCCGTCCCCTCCATTTTGTCCTTCCTAATGTCCCCTAATACACTGGTCACAGTTGTGTTTCTGTGTCAGCATCTGCTTCCAGGAAATCGACACTCATTTCCCATCAAGTGTACACTTTGGGGTTCCTGTATATGCAGTTAACCAACACATAATATGTACAGTATTGGTGGAAGAAGACAGATCATTATTTGGGGTTGTATTGCCTGGAAGGGACCTATAGTTCCATCTGAGGAGTTGGATACATCCTTTAGGGAGCTTTGGTGGTGGTTGTTAATTCTGTAGATAGATACTCATGAGCACACGACATGCGTGCTAGTTGACGGGGTTTGTGCTGATGAGGAGGGCAGGTATCTGTCTCCAGGAAAGGGTCTCTTCTGATGGTGAGGAATGGTTTCAGGAGGCCAGTAAGGAGCCCCTGCATTAACTCACCTCTTGTGCCCTTCTGCACCTTACCAGCTACCCCCAATAGCACCAATCCAGGTGGCCTCCAAGGGGGCAAATGGTGCAACTTTTGTGGTGAGTCACATGATGTCCCACAAAGCGTCCCCTGTTGCCTTATTGAGGGATGGGGAAGGCAGAGCTCCATGGTCTGAGATAGATTCCTTCGACACCACCCAGGAGAGTTGTGTGTAAGCATATGGCTCCTTCTACATTGGCCAATCCAATCCACTTTGCCCCAGGGACCCTGAACCCTGTGAGCCCCTTTTTCCTCCCAGCTTATGGAAGCAGCCATCCCTTCAGTAGCTTTTGGGTCCTGGCTGGGCCACCAAGGGTAAATGTCTGGCTGTCCACATGCTGCCAGCATTGCTCTAGCAAATGTCAACATGAGCAGCTGCTGTATGGGGGATTCTCCTCCATTGTGATCAGGGCCTGGGACAAAACATGACAGGAGAGAGGGAGAGACAGGAGTGCCCTGTGCTCCTGGACAGGGCTGCATGCACAGAGCAGATAGCCTGAAGCCTGGGGAGAGGTGGAGAAAGAGACAGGAAGGAGAGAGACACTGAATGAGTGATAGGGGAATTGGGCAAGTTCTAGAGAGTGAAAGGAAGAAACAGAGAGATGTGGTTAGAGAGAAACAGAGACAAAGAGGAAGTACAAGGAGGAAAGTAGAGACCTGGTCCAGGAATGTGGACGGGGTGAGATGCCAGGGGAGAGGAGATGTATGAAGTGTCTCAGAGTAATGGGGCAGAAATGGCTGGGATCTTGGGCGTCAGAGTTCCATGACTCCAAGACTCGAACATCCCTGGGGCCAAGCTTTGCAGAGGACATTGCATTTGAAAAGATGGGCATCCCTCATTTCTCCTGGAATTGCGGGGGCACAGCCTCATGTTCTGTCATGGAGAGGGATGTCTTGAGGGAGAGTGTGGTGCTCCTTGGCGGGTAAACTCCAGGGCCTGCCCTGTGGGGAGGTGACCCGGAGCCATCTCCCTCACTGCCCCAGTACCTCTTGGATTCCCTGCCCCCCACCCCACCAGCTGGCCTTCCTCATGTTCTGAACCCAGGCATCAGGCACTGTGTTGCCCCCAGGTCTGGCAGTCTGGACCTGGCCGAGTTGAACTGCTGATATTGATAAAAAGTATTTGACAATAAGGTCCATATTCTCCCTCTGGAACTAGCGGTGTTCATCAAGACCGTGAGTTGCTATCCTCCTGTCCACTGCCAAACTGAGGATGCCAGATGGTAGGTGAACCTTTTAAAACACCATAGTCTTCTCTTACATCAAATTCAAAGACATTTTCTTGTCCCAGCTTTCTTTTAATTTTGAAGAGATGGCAATTAGTAATTGAAAGCATAATGGTCCTATTGGAATTTGACCTATAGGACTGATGGACATTATTTCATCCATCCATATCCCTAAAGCACGTTTCATTGGAAATATTAGCGAAGGATACATACAATACATTCATAACAGATGTGTAGCTCCCTGTAAGTTGCATTCTGACCTTGTCACATATGTGTAATCAAAGGTATTATTAGTGACTATTCAGATAAGCTCTCAACATCAAGATGGTGATGTTAGAGAATCTGGTATAAATGGAATTTCACAGATTCTAAATTAGGAACGATTTTTTAAATTTATCATGTTTCTGTTTTTCTTTTTTGGAGAGAGCCTGAGGGAGGAAGGTTGGGAGAGAGCAGGAGACACCGAATATGATGCAGGCTCCAGGCTCTGAGCTGTCAGGACAGAGCCTGATGCAGGGCTCAGACTCATGGGCTGCAACATCATGACCTGAGTGGAAGTCGGACGCTTAACCAAATAAGCCACCCAAGCACCCCAGGAATGATAGTTTATTGGCAAAGAAAGAGAAATTAAATAGTGTAAAAGTTGTTGACTTTTAATTGAAATATTGTTCACACATTTGTTGTATTATTTTAGGCATGCATTGCAGTCCTTCCATATGTCTATAAATTATGTGGTACTTCAGCACAAGTGTGGCTATCCTGTGAAAGCATGCAACAGTATTATTACAGGATTGACTCTATTCCATTGGCTGTCCTTTGTATCCCTAGGACTCATTCATTCCATACCTGGAAGCCAGCATCTCTCTCTCAAAGGTGTCAATTCTTTATCTAACCTAAATACTCTGGTGGTAAACACAATTACCTTATGTTCAGCATGTGTAAATTGGCAGTCTATTTTTCTATGAGCATTGCTTAAAACATTACAAATGATGTCATTCCGTTAATAAATTCGGTTTCATTCTTCACTCACAAGAAAGGAGAAGGAAAAGATTTCTTTGTGTCCCAGGTCCTGTCACTAAGACCCTTCCCAGTGTAGAGAACAGGCTTAGTTGCCCAGAGCACCTTCAGTCTTCAGCTGAGCGACCACGGCCTTCCACATTGAAGGAATACCCATGGTGGCCAGCAGAGAGAGCTAGAGCACCACAGACCCGGGGGGTTGTTTTCTCTGCCTGGGCAGTGATGGCCAGCAGAAGACACACCATTGGCTTTTGTGACCCAGGGCACTTCAGAGCAGGAAGGGCTTCTGTTGCTCCCAGAGGACACAGGTCCTCTGCCACTGTCTCAGGACAGAGAGCAGAGCTGTCTATCCAGCTGGTTCTGCCACCCAGACCAGGAGAGACCTTGGGAGCTTTGCAGCAACTTGGCATCTCCTGAGTCACAGAGAGTATCTGCCTTGTTGTACTGAGTGCTGAGGAGGGGGCGCTGGGTGGCTTCCCTGATCAAGCTGGTTGCTGAGCAGCACAGGCCTTGCATTTTCTGGGCTGTTCCCGTGTTTCATTTCTCCCCTTTCCAGACAGTTTTTGAACAAGACATATTTTACTAAAGGTCTCGTGGATTGCGGGGTTCTACGACATCACCTCATAAATGCAGTCGATGGTTTGTTCCAGATTCAGGCTTCTTTCCGGGAAGAAATCCTGACAGATTGAGAAGAACGGGAGCTGCATTCCGTTAGGACGTGAATACATGAAATGCTCGTCTCAGGACCTCCTACAAGAATGAGCTGGGACCCACTTTCCGAGTCCTGCTGGAACCAGAGACCGAGGTAAGAGCACAAACTGTCCCCCACATCATACATACTTTTTAAAAAACTTAATGGTTATTTTTCCAACCTAATGAAGTGATTGAAAACTACAGAAAACCTGGTAGGTACCTGTCATTAACCTTATGTTATCTTTTAATTTAAATTCCAGTGAGTGAAGATACAGTGTAGTATTCATTTCAGGTGTAGAATATAGAGCAACACTTCCACACGTCACCTGGTGCTCATCCCAGGCGCACTTCTTAATCCCCAGCAGCTGTTTCACCCATTCCCCTCCTCCCTGTGGAAGCCATCAGTTTGTTTCCTAGTTAAGAGTCTGTTTGTCACTGTCTCCTTTCTCCCTCCGCCCCCTTTGTTTTGTTTTATTTCCATGTGTTAGTGAAATCATCTGGTGTTTGTCTTTCTCTGACAGGCTTATTCCACCCAGCATAACATTCTCTCTCTCCATGCACCTCCTGGCAAATGACAAGATTTCATGTTTTTACGGCTAAATAATATTACATTCCGTATACTACATCTCAGTTAATTCTTCTGTTGATGGATTATTGGGCAGTTTCCATAATTTGGCTGTTGTAGAAAATGCTCCTGTAAACATCACGGTGCATGTATCCCTTTGAAGAATTATTTTTGTATTCTTTGTGGAAATACCTCTTAGTGAAATTGCTGGATCATAATGTAGTTCTATTTCCATTTCTTTTTACTAATCTCCATGATGTTTTCCAGAGTGGCTGCCCCAGTTTGCATTCCTTCCCACAATGCAAGAGGGTTTCTCTTTCCCCACATCCTTGTCAACACCTGCCTTTTCATCATTCATTGATTTTAGTCATTCTGACAGATGTGACGTGTTATCTCATTGTACTTTTGAATTGTATTTCCCTGAAGATGAGTAATGTTGAGCATCTTTTCATGTGTCTCTTGGCTATGTGTATGTCTTCCTTGGGAAAATGTCCATTCATATCGTCTGCCCATATTTAATTGGATTTCTCATTTTTGGGGTGCTGTATAACTTTATATATTTTGGACACTAACCCTTTGTCAGATGTCTTTACAAATATTATCCTGTAGGTGTTTTAGTTTTGTTGATTATTTCCTTGGTGATGGAAGATTTTATTTTTATGAAGTCCCATTATTTTTGCTTATGTTTCCCTTACCTCAAGAGATATATCTACAAAGATTTTTGTACAGCCAATGTCAAATAATATACTGCCTGTGTTAGTTATCCTCTGGGATTTTTTGGTTTCACGTTTCACACATATGTCTTTATCCATGTTGGATTCATTTGTGTATGTTGTAAGAAAGGGGTCCATTGTTTTTGTCTTGTTTTGCAGGTTGCTGTCTATTTTTTCCAAAACCATATGTTGAGGAGACTTTTTTTATGTTTATGTATTTATTTTTGAGAAGAGAGGGTACATGCACAAGAGGGGCAGAGAAAAATGGAGAGAGAGGATCACATGCATGCTCTGCACTTCCCTGAGATCATGATCTGAGCTGAAACCCCAATCACACGTTTAGGAGCCACCCATGTGTCCCAAGACTCTCTTTTTTTCCCCATTGGATATCCTTTTCTGCTTTGTGGCAAATTAATTGACCATATAGGTTTGAGTTCATTTCTGGGTTTCCATTCTATTGATCTCTGCGTCTGTTTTTGTTGTTGTTGTTTGCCAGTACCATACTGTTCTGATCAGTACAGCTTTGTAATATAACCTAAAGTCTAGAAGTGTGATGTCTCCAGCTTTAGTTTTCGTCTTCAATTTTGTTTTGGCTGTTTGGGGTCTTTGTCATTCCATACAAATTTGGGGATTATTTGTTCTAGTTCTGTGACAAATGTTTTCGTTAGTGTGATAGGTATTTCATTACATGTGTAGATTGTTTTGAGGAGTGTAGACATTTTAACAGTATTTTATTCTTCCTATCCATGAATATGAAATGTATTTCCTTTTCTTTGTGTCCTCTTCCATTTCTTTCATCAGTGCTTCATAGCCTTTAGAGTACAGGTCTTTCACCTCCTTGGTTAGGTTTATTCCAGTATCTTGGGGTATTTGGTGCACCTGTCAATGGGATTGAGCCCTTACTTTCTCTTTCTGTTAATTCATTATTTGTCTACAGAAATGTAATAGATTTATGTACATTGATTTCTGTATATTTTGATTTGCCAAATTCGTATATCAATTCTAGCAATTTTTATGGGAGTCTTTCATGTTTTTTATACAGAGCATCATGTCAGTTCCAAATAGTGAAAGTGCTACTTCTTCCTTGCCGATTTGGATGCCTCTGATTTCTTTTTGTTGTCTGATTGGTGTGGCTAGGGTTTCCCATACTATGGGGAGTAACAGTGGTGAGAGGAGTCATCCCTGCCTTGTCCCTGACCTTGGAGGAAAAATTTTCAATTTTTCCCCATTGAGGATGAGATGAGCTCTGGGTTTTTCATAGATGACCTTTATTATGTGCAGGTAGGTTGAGTCCCAATCTACTTTGCTAGGGGTTTTTTCATGAATGGATGTGACATTTTGTCAAATGGTTTTCCTGCATCTGTTGAAAGCATCATATTGTTCTTATCCTTTCTTCTATTACTGTGGTACATCATGTTGATTGATCTGTGAATGTGGAATCACCCTTGCAGCCCAAGAATATATCCCACTTGATATGGTAAATGATTCTATGAATGTATTGTTGACTTTAATTTGAAGGTATTTTGATGAGAATTTCTGCATACATACTCATTGGGCTATTGGTCTGCAGTTTTATTTAAAAATGTTTAACATATTAAAAATATTTATTTACTTAGAGACATAGACTACATAAAAGTGAGGGAGAGGCAGAGAGACAAGGAAAGAGAGAATCCTGGCCATGCTCCACACTGTCATGGCAGGGTCCAACATGGGACTCAAACCCACGCACTGCAAGATAATGTCCTAATCCGAAATTAAGAGTTGGACAGTAAACTGACCGAGCCACACAGGCGCCCCGGCAGTTTTTGGTTTTAGTGGAGGTTCATCTGGTTTTGGTATCAGGGTAATGATGGCCTCATACAATGAATTTGTAAGTTTTCCTTCTTTTTTATTTTTTGTAATAATTCGAGAAGAATACATATTACCTCTTTCTTAAATGTATAGTAGAATTCGTCATCTGGCCCTGAACTCTTGTGTTGGGGGGAAATTTTTTATTACTGATTTGATTTCTTTCTGTTTTCAGATTTTATGTATCTTCCCGTTTCAGTAGTTTTGTGTTTCTAGGAATTTGTCCATTTTTCTCAGTGTCCAATTTGTTGCATATAGTGTTTCATAATATTATCTTCTAACTGTATTTTTGTGGTGTTGACTGTTATTTCTCCTTTCTCCTTTCTGTGATTTTATTTACTTGAGTCCTTTCTCTCTTCTTTGTGAAAAGTCTGCCTAGGAGGTTTTCATGTTGATTACTGTCTTCAAGAAACCAACCCCTGGTTTCATTGATTTGGTCTAGTGTCTTTTTGGTTTCTATATTCCTTATTTCTGCCTTAATCTCTATTATTTCCTTCCTTCTGCTATTCTTCTTTTCATTCCTTTAGTTGTAAGTTAGGTTTGTTTGAGATTTTTCTTGCTCTTTATGCTAAGCTTGTAATGCTATATACTTCCATCATGGACTGCTTTTGCCGCATTCCAAAGGTTTTTACAAGTGTATTTTCATTTTCATTTGTTTTAGTGTATTTCCTCATTGATTTCCTGTTTGACCCATTCATTTATTAGCATGTTGTTTAACCTCCCTTTATTTGTGGCCTTTCCCCATGTGTGTGTGTTTGTGTGTTAACTTCAAGTTTCCTAGCTTTGTGGTCAGAAAAGATGCTTGGTCTGATCTCTGTCTTTGGGTAACTCTTGAGGCCTGATTTGTGACCTAGAATGTGATCACTTCTGGAGAATGCCCCATGTGTGCTTGAAAAGAATGTGTACTCTGCCATTTTAGTATGGAGTGTTCTGAATATACCTGTTAAACCCATCTGGTCCAGTGTGTCATTCAAAGCCATTGTTTCCTTGTTGATTTTCAGTTTACAGCTTCTCTCCATTGTTGTGAGTGATGTGTTAAAGTCCTCTACAATCGTTATATTATTATAAATGAGTTCTTTTATGGTTGTTGTTAAATGTTTTACATACCTGGTGGTTGCATGTTGCGTGCATCAAAATTTACAATCATTGGATCTTCTTGTTTGGTTGTCCCCTTTATTATGAGATAGTGTCCGTCTTCATCTCTTGTTATAGCTTTATTTATTTATTTATTTATTTATTTATTTATTTATTTATTTTAATTTAAGTCATAGTTGACATACAGTGCATTCTCGGATTCGGGAGTAGAATTTGGTGATTCATCCCTTACATACAACACCCAGTGCTCATCACAAGTGCTCTCCTTAATACTCGTCCCCCATCTAGCCCAGCGCTGACCCATTTCCCTCCATCAACCTTCAGTTTTTTTCTCTATCATTAAGAGACTCATGTGGTTTGTTACCACTTTTCTCTTTTCCTGCCCCCTTCCCATGTTTTCATCTGTATTGTTTCTTAAATTCCACATGAGTGAAATCATATATTTGTCTTTCTCTGATTGACATATTTCACTTAGCATAATACATTCGAGCTCTATCCACATCATTGCAAGTGGCACAATTTCATTCTTTTTGAAGCTGAGTTATATTTCATTGTATATACATATGCATGTATGTACGTATGTATGTACATATGTATGTATGTATGTATGTATGTACATATGCGTATACATACACACACACACACACACACACACACACCCCACAACTTCTTTATACCTTCATCAGTTGATGGATACTTGGGCTTTCTCCATAATTTGGCTACTGTTGATAATGCTGCTATAAATACTGGGTGCATGCAATTTTACTACTAGGTATTGACCCAAAGGGTACCAAACTACAGTCTCGTTTTTAAAGTTTATTTTACCTGATATAAGTATTGCTACTGGGTTTCTTTTGACATTATTGGCATAATAAATGTTTCTTCATTCCCTCACTTTAAATCTGAAGGTGACTTAAGTCCAAATAAGGCTTTGTACAGGAGGCATCACAATCCCAGACTTTAGCCTCTACTACAAAGCTGTCATCATCAAGACAGCATGGTATTGGCATAAAAACAGACACATAGACCAATGGAATCGAATAGAAACCCCAGAACTAGACCCACAAACGTATGGCCAACTCATTTTTGACAAAGCAGGAAAGAACATCCAATGGAAAAAAGACAGTCTCTTTAACAAATGGTGCTGGGAGAACTGGACAGCAACATGCAGAAGGTTGAAACTAGACCACTGTCTCACACCATTCACAAAAATAAACTCAAAATGGATAAAGGACCTGAATGTGAGACAGGAAACCATCAAAACCTTAGAGGAGAAAGCAGGAAAAGACCTCTCTGACCTCAGCCGTAGCAATCTCTTACTCGGCACATCCCCAAAGGCAAGGGAATTAAAAGCAAAAGTGAATTACTGGGACCTTATGAAGATAAAAAGCTTCTGCACAGCAAAGGAAACAACCAACAAAACTAAAAGGCAACCAACGGAATGGGAAAAGATATTTGCAAATGACACATCGGACAAAGGGCTAGTATCCAAAATCTATAAAGAGCTCATCAAACTCCACACCCGAAAAACAAATAACCCAGTGAAGAAATGGGCAGAAAACATGAATAGACACTTCTCTAAAGAAGACATCCGGATGGCCAACAGGCACATGAAAAGATGTTCAACGTCGCTCCTCATCAGGGAAATACAAATCAAAACCACACTCAGATATCACCTCACGCCAGTCAGAGTGGCCAAAATGAAGAAATCAGGAGACTATAGATGCTGGAGAGGATGTGGAGAGACGGGAACCCTCTTGCACTGTTGGTGGGAATGCAAATTGGTGCAGCCGCTCTGGAAAGCAGTGTGGAGGTTCCTCAGAAAATTAAAAATAGACCTACCCTATGACCCAGCAATAGCACTGCTAGGAATTTATCCAAGGGATACAGGAGTACTGATGCATAGGGGCACTTGTACCCCAATGTTTATAGCAGCACTCTCAACAATAGCCAAATTATGGAAAGAGCCTAAATGTCCATCAACTGATGAATGGATAAAGAAATTGTGGTTTATATACACAATGGAATACTACGTGGCAATGAGAAAGAATGAAATATGGCCTTTTGTAGCAACGTGGATGGAACTGGAGAGTGTGATGCTAAGTGAAATAAGCCATACAGAGAAAGACAGATACCATATGGTTTCACTCTTATGTGGATCCTGAGAAACGTAACAGAAACCCATGGGGGAGGGGAAGGGAAAAAAAAAAAAAAGAGGTTAGAGTGGGAGAGAGCCAAAGCATAAGAGACTGTTAAAAACTGAGAACAAACTGAGGGTTGATGGGGGGTGGGAGGGAGGGCAGGGTGGGTGATGGGTATTGAGGAGGGCACCTTTTGGGATGAGCACTGGGTGTTGTATGGAAACCAATTTGACAGTAAATTTCATATATTAAAAAATAAATAAATAAATAAATAAAACAAAAAAAAAACAAATAAGGCTTTGTAGACAGCATCTAGATAGGCCTTGGTTTTGTTTGGTTTTTTCTTTTCTTTTTTTTTTCTTTTTGTCCATTCTGACACTCTATCCAATGTCTTTTGATTGTAGCATTTAGTCGATTTGCATTCAGAGTAATTATTGATAGGTATATATTTAGTGCCATTCTCCTAGTTGTTTTGCCATTGTTTCTTGATGTTCTGTCTGATTCTTTCTTGTCTGTAACACTCTTGGTCTTTCATTTCCACTCAAAGAGTCTGATTTAAATATTCTTTTCTTTTGACTGGTAGTACATTCTTTACTTTTTAAAAAATATTTCTTTTTAAAAATTTAAGCCCAGGGGCGCCTGGGTGGCGCAGTCGGTTAAGCGTCCGACTTCAGCCAGGTCACGATCTCGCGGTCCGTGAGTTCGAGCCCCGCGTCAGGCTCTGGGCTCATGGCTTGGAGCCTGGAGCTTGTTTCCGATTCTGTGTCTCCCTCTCTCTCTGCCCCTCCCCCATTCATGCTCTGTCTCTCTCTGTCCCAAAAATAAAAATTAAAGAAAAAAAACGTTAAAAAAAAATTAAAAAAAAAAAATTTAAGCCCAAGTTAGTTACCTTATAGTGGAATACAGTTTCAGGATTAGAATTTAAAGATCCATCAATTACAACATATATCCAGTACTCATCCCAATTGCACTCACCAATGCCCATCACCCATTTAGCCCATACCTCTATTCAGTAACCCTCCAGGAACCCTGAGCTTCTTCCTTTTATTTTAACAGTCTCTTATCGTTTGACTCCCTCTCTGTTTGTATCTTATTATTGCTTTCCTTTCACTACGTTCATCAGTGTTATTAAATTCCACAGATGAGAGAAATCATATGATGTGTGTCTTTCTCTGACATATTTTGCTTATCATAATAAAGTGCAGTTACATCTACGTTGTTGCAAATAGCAAGATTTCACTCCTTTTGATTGCCGAGTGATATTCCATTGTATGAATATACCACATCTTCTTTATCCATCCATCTGTCAATGGTCATTTGGGTTCTTTGCATAATTTAGCTATTGTTGATAATGCCGCTATAAACATTGGAGTGCATGTGCCACTTCGAGTCAGCGTTAGTGTATCCTTTGGATAAATACCTAGTTGTGCAATTGCTGGGTCCTAGTGTAGTTCTATTTTTGGTTTTTGTAACAAATCTCCATACTATTTTCCAGAGTAGCTACACCACTTTGCATTCCCACCAGCATTTCAAAAGTGTTCTCTTTCTCAGCATCCTTGCCAACATCTGTTGTTTCCTGAGATATTAATTTTAACCATTCTGATAGGTGTGAAGGGATATCTCATTATGGTTTTGATTTGTATTTCAGTGATGACGAGTGAGATTGAGCATCTTTTCATGTGTGACCAATCTGGATGTCATCTTTCTTAACGTGTCTCTTCATTTCTTTTGCCCATTTCTTCACTGGATTATTTGGTTTTTGGGTGTTAAGTGTGATAAGTTCTTTATAGACTTTGGACACTAACCCTTTATCTGATATGTCACCTGCAAACATCTTCTCCCATTCCATTAAGTTTCCTTTTAGTTTTCCTGATTGTGTCCTCTGCTATGCAGAAGCTTTTTTCTTGAGGTCCCAATAGTTTATTTTGGTTTTTATTGCCCTTACTTCTGGAGACATGACAAGCAAGAAGAAGCTGCGGTCAGAATCAAAGAGGTAGGTTGCCTGTTTTCTCCTCTAGGATTTAGATAGTTTCCTATCTTACATTTAGATCTTTCATCCATTTTGAGGTGTATGTATGTGTGTGTGTGTGCGCGCGGTGTGTGTGATAGAAAGAGAGAGAGAGAGAGAGAGAGAGAGAGAGAGAGAGAGAGAAGTTTAAGAACATAGTCCAGGTTCATTTTTCTCATTGTCCAGTTTTCCCAGTACCATTTGCTCAAGACACTCTTTTTTTCCTTTGGATATTCTTTCCTGCTTTGTCAAAAATTACTCAGCCATATGTTTCAGGGTCCATTTCTGGGTTTTCTATTCTGTTCCCTTGACCTATGTGTCCGTTCTTGTGCCCGTACCATACTGTCTTGATGATTGCGGCTTTCTAATACACCATAAAGTCCAGAATTGTAATGTCTCCAGCTTTGTTTTTCTTTTTCAACATTACTTTGGCTCTTTGGGGTCTTTTCTGGTTCCATACAAATTTTAGGATCGTTGGTTCTAGCTCTGTGAAGAATGCTCATGTTATTTTGATAGGAATTGCGTTGGATGTGTTGATTGCTTTGGGTGGTATTGACATTTTAACAATATTTGTTCTTCTAATCCATTAGCATGGAGTGTTTTTCCATTTCTTTGTGTCTTCTTCAACTTCTTTCATAGACGTTATATGTTTTGTTCTTTTAATTTTTTTAATGTTTATTTATTTTTGAGAGAGTGAGCAAGCGAGTGAGGGTGCATGAGCAGGGGAGGGGCAGAGAGAAAGAGGGAGACACAGACTCTAAAGCAGGCTCCAGACTCCAAGATGTCAGCACAGAGCCCGTCGTGGGACTCCATCCCACAAATGCAGGATCATGTCCTGAACTGAAGTCGGCACTTAATTGATGAGCCACCCAGGCGCCCCTCTATTGTTTTAAGTGTACTGACATTTTACCTCTTTGGTTAGGTTTATCCCTGGGTATTTTATGGTTTCCAGTGCAGTTTAAATGAGATCACTTCCTTGATTTCTCTTTCTGCTGATTCATTATTGGTTTAGAGAAATGCAATCAATTTCTGTATATTGATTTTATATTCTGAGACTTTCCTGAATTACTGTATCAGTCCCAGAAGATTTTGGTGGAGTCTTTTGCATTTTCCACAAGAGTATCATGTCTGTGAGCAGAGAAAGTTTGAGTCCTCCTTGCCAACTTGGATACCTTGTATTGCTTTTTGTTGTCTCACTGCTGAAGCTAGGACTCCAACAGAATGGTGAATAACAGTGCTGAGAGTGGACATCCCTGTCGTGTTCCTGAACTTAGGGGGAAAGCCCTCGGTTTTTCCCCATTGAAGATGATATTAGCTGTGGGACTTTCGTATCTGGACATTCTCATGTTGAGGCACGATACTTCTATCTCTCCTTTCATGAGGTTTTTTTTTCTTTTTTCATCAAGAAAGAATGCTGCTGCATTTCGTCAAATGTTTATTCTGCATCTATTGAGAGGATCATGTGGTTCTTATCCTTTCTTTTATCAATGTGATGTATCACATCAGTTGATTTGAAGATATTGAATCTGTTGTGCATCCCAGGAATAAATTCCACCTAATTGTGCCGAATAACTCTTTTTATGTGTTGTTGGATTCGGTTTGCTACTTTTTGTTGAGAATTTTTGCATCCAGGTTCATCAGGAAAATTGGCCTGTAGTTTTCCTTTCTGTTGGGGTCTTTGTCCAGTTTGGACTCAAGGCCAAGCTGGCCTCATAGAATGAGTTTGGAAGTGTTCCTTCCATTTCTCTGCCCATGACCTTATCTTGTTCTTTCATTTGGAATGCCTTCCTCTTGTCTTGGCATTTTGGCTATTTGCCTTCTCTGTGTTACAAAAGCTCATTATGTTACCTGCCTGTGAGATGAATGGCTTTATGAAGAGGAGGTCATCCAATGTCCAGGGCCTGGCACATCAGGGAGTGTCTGTGGTGTGTGTTGCATGCACTGTTTTGTGTTCTGGCTGCACTATCCTTCAGGCCAGTTGTATGGGCAATGTATGTTCCTTGGACAGAATGTGGTGGGACTTATCTAGGTCTGCTCTGACCTGCTTGTTAAATGAGACTTGAAACGACTGCCACTCGAAGTGAAGCTCTGCAGAACTGTCTGGTCAAGAGACGTGGTGTGGTCATGGGCTTCCACTGGTCTTCTGGGGGATGGACCAGCTACACTGGGACTGAGGCAAGTTTGAATGACCTAGAAGGCCAGAGCACAGGAAGGTGGGGTTGGTGTAAGCATCTTAGGCAGCCAGTGTGGGGATGACATTGTTTCCAGCAGACGGCTCTGTGTTTATGCTGGGGGGGGGGGGGGCGGGCAGAGCAGGGAAATGGCACCATGCAGCTCCTCTGTTCTAGCTCTTTGTCCCCTCAGTGTGAACACTGCTTCTCAGGGATGCTCTCCACGATGAGTGTATAATCTCCCCACTATGTGCACCAGGCATTGTACAGATCACTGTTTCCATGCCATCTGCCTGCAAGTTGTTTTCTGCCTTCTCTTCAGGAGTAGGCCAGTGTCCTTGGGGCTGTATTCCAGCAAGCCTGCTAACCTTTAAAACCTCATAATCTCGGGGTGCCTGGATGGCTTGGTTAAGTGTCTGACTCTTGATCCTGGCTCAGATCATGACCTCGTGGTTGTGGGATTCTCTCCTCCTTCTCGTCCTGTCCCTCCCTTGCATGTGCTCTCTTTCTCTCACTCTAAAAATAAATAAACAAAAAAATTAGTGTCATGGAATGTTATTTAGGCAACACTGCCTCTGAAGGGAATGGCAGGGATCTATCAGTTAAATTTCCAGCACTGACTAGGGAATTCTTTGCTGGCTGGTTAAAGGTTACATTCCTGCAGGAGTGAAATTAGGTTTAGTGACATGGGGCCTTAACTAAGTAACGTTGCGCCTGTGATTTTTCTTAACATTCCAAATCCAAATTTTTACACATACATTTTTTTAATTAAATGTATAGCCCTAAATAATATTTTAACCATCTACTGCCAGCCCAATGATCATATCCTGTGAAACTGTGGTCATCTCCTAATCATAGGTGAAGATCAACTCTGTGGCCCTAAGATCTTTGTGGCTCTAAGTTACATTGATCTATGTTACTAAGATCTTTGTGAGTCTAGGTTACTGCTGGCCTTTTGAAGTCTTTGACCCAGGGACCCCCAGCAAGGTTGCTGGGCCATCACTTAGGCACAGAAGCACCCTTTCCAAGTCCCCTCTTCCTAAAGCGTTGTCTTTCTCTCTTGTGATTCTGGGTCTCACTCTTTGGCAAGTCACATATCCTCATGCAAACATGTCAGAGTGGCCCAGAGAAAGCTGCTTTCCTGTGAGTCCCCATTCATGGTCACATCTTATCCTTCTGAAACCCGTTGAACTCTCTATCATTCTTCCAGTCTTTGAATATCTCTTTGATTTGGAAATATTTCATTCTCTTGTATTCCTGATAAAAATATGCATGAAAATATTAAAGCAAGGATTCTTTACAATAAGTGAGCCAGTCACAATGATTCATCTGGCCGTGTGTATATTTTTAGTTTTGACAATGTTCAGGCATGATGTGAAGTACATCCTGTAAAATCTGAGTATCATTCCTTATCTAGGATAACCACCTTTATGGAAAGCCATTCAATGACATGCTTGTCCAGATCAGAAAAACACTTAATTTACATACCACATAATACAGTGGTATATACATGTTATTATCTGAAAATATGTCAAGGGGATGTTTCTATGAAGTGTATATCATGCATTCAGTTTTTTGTAACATGAATGCTATTATTTAAATTAAACAGTAGTAAGAACAACAAGAATAGGTACATGTCCATCACTAGTAACTAATACTAGAACTAGTCATATAATATTATGTGTTGCAAACATAAAACCATGATTACTAATCATCTTTTCATTCGTGATGGGTTTCTAGTTACCAGAAAAATTGGGAAGGTATTACTAGGTCTCCACATACATTAGACTGTTTTCTGACTATTGATGTCATATGAGTTGGTACATAATCACAATCAATATCCCAAAGAGAAATGGTAGTATGAAGTACTATTAAAATTTAGTACTTTATTTTAGTAGTAAATTAAAGTAGTGAAGTAAAGTAGTACTTTACTTTAGTAGTAAAATTTATAGATTTACAGATTGCTTAGGTTTTAACCTCTTCTATCCCAGACTCATCCCAACTGGCACATTTCCATCATCCTGTCTCCTTAGGCTCCACTTGGCCATGACAATTTTTAGATTTTTCCATATTTTTCATAATCTGCAAAGTTTTGAGGGTACGTTTGTAGAATGTATTTTGTAGAATGATCCTTGGCTGGGATATGTCTAACGTTTGTTCAAATGCTTAGGCCAACGTTACTGTGTTTTGGAGCAGAAGATCCAGAGGCATAATGCTATCCATAGTTATCACTTCACATAAAGGTTTTTTACTCTGTAGATTGGGGTCTTTTTTGGTTCCATACAAATTTTAGGATTGTTCTTGTTCTGTGAAAACTGCTGTTGGTATTTTGATGGAAATTGAATTGTGTCAATTGTTTTGGGAAGTATAGACATTTTCACTGTATTTGTACTTCCGATCCATGAGTATGGAATGTCCTTCCATTTCTTTGTGTCATCTTGAATTTCTTTCATCAATGTTTTATACTTTTCAGAGTATAGGTCGCTCACCACTTTGGTTAGATTTATTCATAGATACTTTATTATTTGGTGTACAACTGTAAATGGGACTGTTTCCTTAATTTCTCTTTCTACTGCTTCATTATTGTCTAGAAATTCAACAGATTACTGTACAATGATTTTGTATCCTGTGACATTGAATTCATTTATCAGTTCTAGCAGTTATTGGGTGGACTCTTTAGGGTGTTCTATATATAGTGTCATGTAATCTGCAAAGTGTGAAAGATTCACTTCTTCCAGATTTGGATTTGTTTTTATTTTATTTTATTTTATTTTATTTTATTTTATTTTGCTTTGTTTCATTTCATTTCTTTTGTCTGCTGGCTGTGGCTAGGACCTCCAATAATTTTTTTTTTAATTGTATATTTGAACTTTATTTTTTTTTCTTTTCAATATATGAAATTTATTGTCAAATTGGTTTCCATACACCACCCAGTGCTCATCCCAAAAGGTGCCCTCCTCAATACCCATCACCCACCCTCCCCTCCCTCCCACCCCCATCAACCCTCAGTTTGTTCTCCATTTTTTAGAGTCTCTTATGCTTTGGCTCTCTCCCACTCTAACCTCTTTTTTTTTCCCCTTCCCCTCCCCCATGGGTTTCTGTTAAGTTTCTCAGGATCCACATAAGAGTGAAAACATATGGTATCTTTCTCTGTATAGCTTATTTCACTTAGCATCACACTCTCCAGTTCCATCCATGTTGTTACAAAGGGCCATATTTCATTCTTTCTCATTGCCATGTTGTACTCCATTGTGTATATAAACCACAATTTCTTTATCCATTCATCAGTTGATGGACATTTAGGTTATTAAAAGTGGTAAGAGTAAACATCCTTGTCTTCTTCCTGACCTTACAGGAAAAGCTTTCAGATTTTCCCCATTAAGGTTGATTATAACTGCAGGGTTTTCATAGATAACATTTATTACCTTGATGTATTTTCCCTGTAAACCTACTTTAGGGGGTTATAATCATGAATGGATGTTTTACTTTGTCAAATGCTCCTTTCTGCATGTATTGAAATGACCGTGTGGTTCTTTTCTTTTAAAGTTTATTAATTTTGAGAGAGCGTGAGCAGGGGAGGGGCAGAGAGAGAGGGAGACACAGAATTCGAAGGAGGCTCTTGGCTCTGAGCTTTCAACACAGATTCTGATGCGGGACTTGAACTCAGGAATCATGAAGTCATGACCTGAGCTGATTTCAGACTGTTAAAGGATGAGCCACCCAGATCATCTGGTTCTTATCCTTTCTCCTGTTGATGTATTGTATCACAATGATTGATTTGCGAATATTGAACGACTTTTGTAGCTTGGGAAAAAATCCCACTTAATTGTGGGATAGATTTACAGTTGTTATATCTTCTTTTTGGATTGTATCCTTTACTGTTATATAATGTTCTCCTCTGTCTCTTGTTATGTACTTTTTTAAGTGTATTTTTTCTGATGCAAGTATTGCTACTCCAGCTTTCTTTTGACTTGCATTTTTGTAATGTTTCTCTATCCTCTATTATTCTTGAGGTGTAAAGTGGGTCACTTATAGGCATATAAATCTGTTTTGTTTTTTCATCCATTCTTACACCCTACGTCTCTAGATTGGAGCATTCACTCCATTTACCTTCAAAGTAATGATTGATATGGATGTACATATTGCCATTTTATTACCTGTTTTCTTGTGGTTTCTAATGATTTTCTCTGATCCTTCCTTGCCTTTCTTTCATGTTTTGCTTATTTTCTTTAGTGATATATTTGATTTCTTCTATTCTTAGCATATTTATGACTGGTTTTAGTATATAGTTACTGTTAGGTGTTTATATAGCCTCTTCTGCATTTAACAGTTTGTATTAAGTTGATGATCATTTACCTTTGCACCCATTATTTTCTCCTCCCTAGGTTTTTGGTAGATATTATGTTTCAAATCCATTTCTCTGAGTTCCTTAACTGATTTTTCTGCAGAAATATTCATTTTTTACTTGATTTGTGTCTTCTACTTCTAAATTGTCACTGTTGGTCTCTCCTTTCCACTCAAAGAATCCCTCTTAATATTTCTTGCAGGACTGGTTCAATGGTACAAACTCCTTTAGTTTTTGTTTGGGAAAGTCTGTGTCTCCTTCATCCTGAATGATAGCCTTGCTGGATAGAGTTTTCTTGGCTGCTGATTTTTCCATTCAGCACTTTGAATATGTGATGTCACTCGCTTCTGGCTTGCCAAATTTCTGTTCAGAAATATGTAGCTAGCCTTATGGGTCTCCCATTCTAAGTTAAGGACTCTTTTGCTGCTTTTAAGAGTTTTTCTTTATTGTCACTGTAATTCACAGGTTTGCTTACAATATGTGTGTTGGCCTGATTTTGTTGATTTTGATGTGAGTTCTCTATTCTCCTGGATGTGGATGCTTGTTTCCCTCCCCCAATTAGGGAAGTTTTCAGCTATTATTTCCTCAAATTTTGCGCCCCATTTTCTCTTCCTTCTGGGACTCCTACAATATGAATACTATTATCTTTCCTGTAGTCACTGAGTTCCCTTAGTCTCATCTCATGTTACAGAATTCTGTTCTCTCTCTTTGGTTCAGTGTGATTAATTTCCATCACTCAGTCTTCGAGGTCACTAGTTTGTTCGGCTGCTTCTTCCATCCCTCTGTTCATTCCAGCAAACGTGTTTCCTCGAGTATCCTTATGATCAATGCTTTAAATTCTGTATCAGGTATGTTACTTATGTCTCTTTGGCTTAGATCTCTGGCTGTGGCTTTGACTGGGTCTTTCATTGTGGATATACATCTCTGTGTCTCCATTTTGTCTCTCTGCCTCTCTTAACACAGAGAAATAAAGTCAACTGTGCCTTCTGATCTTGAAATTAATGACGTTATGAAGAAGAGGTCCTGGAGTCCCCAGTAGTGCACGTCTCCATTTATAGGACCTGGACCTTCAGGAGGATATCATATGGGTATTGCCCACAGCCTGCTGTCATGTCTGGGTTACTTTTCCTTTCAGTGCAGGTGTCTGCACTGATTGCGTGCCTGTTGTGCACTGTGACTGCTCTCAGTGGTGTTAGTGGGACACAGGCAGGCCAGCTGTGGGGAGTTAAGCCCGCTAGGTAACTTGGGAGCAGGGCAGGAGTGTTAGCAAAATTGCACAGGGCGACTAGTCCTATGCCAGGTTTCCCAATGTCCTTTGGTGGCTGGGGGCTGTGGAAGCTAGGGGCTTGAGGATATGCACAGAGTGTGTCGGTGCCTGGGGACATGTGGCTGGGTGAGGTGCAGATGTGCACAGCATGCTCTGGCAGCTATGCATGCAGCTTGTCGGACAGGATACCCTTGTGGTTTTAAGAATGCCCTGAGATCAGCAGGCTTGGTGTGGTGAGTCCCCCAGTGAACCCTTGGGACTGGCGCACTGCTAACAGGTTAGGTAGGAGTCTGTGCAGCCTCAGCCTCTGGTGGGTGCTTCTATACTTATTCTGGGAGGCTGGGGGAGAAGAATGATGCCTGTGAGCTCCCTCATTGTTGGAGAAGTCCTCCAACACACTCAGGAATCAGCATGAATACATCTGTCTCCTGTGGCTTCGGCATTGTGTAAATGCCATGTTTACGTTGCCTCTGTACACAGGCAGGGACCTGGCTATCACTTATCCTCCTGGATCACCCAGTGCTGGGTCAGATGACCTCCAAATCTCCAGGATCTAAACTCAAGGGAATTCAGCCCCTCTGGGTTTTAATGCCTAATGTAATGGAGATTAGTCTTCCCTGTGTCAGCTCCCTGGTGTGAGGTCTCACTTTCTCTGTCCATTCTGCAGGCAGCCAGCCTCCACCTTTCTGACCTCCCTAACCTTTCTGATGCAGCTTCTCTGTATTTAGGTGTGGAGTTTGTTCTGCCAGTCTTTGGCTCACTCTCTGGTTCATGGACTTGGATGTGGAAGTTATGTAGTTGAAAAAATGGGGCAGGGTGAGCTTAGGGTCCGCTTACTCTGCTCTTATTAATTTTTTAAATGTCTTATTATTTTGGAGTTTTGAGACATGGGCAGACTAATATCAGCCATGGACTTCAGGATTAGAAAGGAACGTTCCCACATTTGCTTCTAGTATTCTGTGTTTTGAAATTCTCTTTAATGAGGTATAATTTACATATAACAAATAGCCCAAGTTAAAGGGTATAATTTGATGAGACTTGGTCTCATGGGTAGAGCACCATGAAGTCATATGGTTTCTCTTTAAACCTTAAACCATGATCCTGTTGTGTCTAGCGCTAATGTTGCTTTTGAAGTAAGGACTATTTTTTTTTTTTTTTTACGTTTTCAGATATTGCCCAGGTGTCTGAATGCCTGTACTGGGGTACCTACCTCCTTTTCTGATAGACTGTGTTCCCATAAGTATTGCAGTCGGTCTACCTTTGGACTTTATCCTGTGTTGTATCTTTCAGTCTGTTCACTTAATTTTGTTGTAGTACTTTAATGCTGAGGGACTCATAATTGGATTGATTTTCACTAAATAGTACGAGCTGCAGTTCAAATCATGACAGAAAGCTTGTGCTTCCTGTGTTAGGTACTCAAGAGCAAGGCAGATATCCTGGGCAATTGAACTGAGAATGTCACTCTGTCTTTTTGCCAGACCTCTTCCCCTCCCTGGGAGACAATAATCTCCTTTTGGACACACAGAAATGTAGGTGAAGTCAGCAGAGAAATGTCCCTTCTCCTCTCTTCCCTTTGTCTCTCAAACTCCCTGTCGCTACCTTATGCCTGTCCCTTTCCCGGACTCAATCCCCCAGGCCCACTGCTCCACTCCAGCCATGTGCTCTGGCCATCGCTTAGTGAGGAAACTACAGGAGGATTATGTAATTCATGGGTCTGATCAAGAAATCTCTGCTCCTCAGAGTCCTCCTACACGTGGTGCTATCTGTGGAGACCTGGCATCCTGGGCGTGGGTCTGACCCTCACTCCTCTCCACAGTCACTGCTGGTCCCCCATCCTTCTCCACCATCAGAACTCAGCCATTTCCTAAGGACAGATACCTGTCTATCTGACCCCAAGGCACCATGGAGTCAGGGAATATTTACAAAATAAATGAGCATAAGCACCCCATCAATCTAGATATAGAAAGTTCCCATCACCCCGGAAAACTACCTCGGCCTCCCCTGCACAAAGGGTGATCTTGCTTCCATCCTCCATTACCATTTCTGCAAGTGTCACCTGTGTGTACAGGAACTCCACTGTATGCACTCGATGGGGAGTGAGAGTAGATGGTCCTAGAAGCAGACATTGACACAGAAACAAGATGAGGAAAGGTGGATTAGGGGACAGTAGGAAGGACAAAGTGGAGGAGACAGGATGGGCAGGGAAAGCATTCAGGTAGATCTGACACCTTCTTAAAATGTATATATAATCACCATAGTCTGTCACCGTGCACAGTCCTATAAGGCAAAGAGATTTTGGTTTATTTCCCTCTGATCTTATGTTTTCCTACATGCATTCTGTCTTCTGTAGTTTATCTGTGGCCTCAGATGAACACTTTAGTGTGTGGCTGCATCTGTGAGATTATGTGTAATAGAAAATGATTGTCTTCAGATCTAGGTCTCTGAATGTACACATTCTCATAATTATCTTTTCTTTCATTGTGTGGCAGGGCCCGAATTCTAATAGAAAAACGAAGGACATTGTCTTATTTTTTAAAACAGTGATTCCCACCCTGGGCTGAGTTGTTAACAGTCTTAGTTTAATGAACTCCCGTGACCATCTTTTTTGGAGGATCATTGTGTGGAAATATCTTAATTGAAACTGTGAGAAGCGTGAGGGGACACTTCCCAGAGATTTTGCAGATGCTTTATGCACTGAATGTCTTCTTTTTCTCTTGTTCTTAGAAACACATATTACCCCTGTTTTCACAGATAACACAGCTGAGGCTCTGTGTAGGTCCCACTGAGAACTGGTATTAGGGCTGAGACAGCAGGAACACAGGCAAAGCGTCATAATATTGTGAGAGAAGTTTGAGGAGATGCAAACCTGTAGTCAGGGCGATGGCAGGGGTCCAGCAGTGGTGGCATCTGGCCAGCCCTGAATTGTAGGACGACTCAGCTGATCTAGAACCTGTCTCCACTTTTAGTCTGAGGGATATGAACTTGGGCATACAGCATTTTCATAAGACCAAGTTAAATTCCCCATATCTCCAGGGCTCTTTTCCCCCCACAAATATGTAGAACCTTCAGGAAAATCCAGGGAGACAAGAATCTTTTTAGGTGATTACCTGCGTGCACTTTGGCAACACACTGACATTTTGGAGATGAACGCTGCATTGTGCACTGAAATCGATCCCACATAGCAGCTCCATGTGGACCTCACACTCCCTGCTCAGGCTGTGGCCAGGAATGACCTCCAACTGCATCTCACTGACCCCAACACCCTCCCCTCTGCACCTCCTCAAACTCTGATTACTGTGCTCAACTTCCCTTCTATTCCTGTATGATTCAAGGCTCCCCCTGTTTTGCACTGGATCCTTCACTGGTGTTTCCATCATGGTGATCACAAGGTCTGCATCGTTTAATGAATGTCCCTCTTTCACACAGGACACCTGATGCTCTAAAAGTTAGAGAACCCAACACATTGTGTCTCCAACATACGCCCCAGTACTGCTGATACGTCTGCTTTTGTGTAAAAAACCTCTTTCATTTGACAAGAGAAACGTATAGCTCACTGTATTACAGGGACATGACACTGCCCATTGTATGTATGTCCTGAGAAACTTGAGATATGCTACAGTGTCCTCAGGCAGTTTGTAGTTGGATTGCCAAGACTCACAACCATCTCTACATCGTTGCCACAAAGTCAATCATGAAGAAGATGAATATACTTTACCAGCCACTCATCCAGGTCAGGTCATCTTAACAAATAGAGTAGGTGGAGGAGGGGGATGTGGCCTATAGCCCATGACTGGTGGTGAAGGGTGGTCCATGAGGTACAGCCTGCAAGGCAATCCTGGGAAAGGACCAGGACTCTTGCATACAAAATAGGCTGGGGAAAAGAAATGAGAGGTATGTTCATAGGACAGAACAGAGCACCAACACCAGCAAAAAGCAGAAACCCAAAGAAGCAGTGCTCATATCCTACTAGCTTCCCCACTACCAGGTTCCAAGAGGGCAGCATCAGCACCAAAATCTCTACCCATACTTTGGGTTCCACTTACAGCTTTGAGGTGAGGAATGGATGTGATTGGGATAAACTAGTGTCCCCACGTGTCTGGAAACGTAGAAACAGCAAGGGCCCTTTTCCTAGAAGATTTATAGGCTGAATACTAAATTAACAAAGTAGCATATTCCAGATAGGAAGGCAACTATGTCCAGGATCACACTCCACCCTTCATCCCCTCCACCACAGAGGCTGTTTATTGTGTATGTGAAGAACTACAGAATGAGAAGGAATGACAAAGCCAGTGTCCACACATGGAATCATAGCCCTCGTGGCTCAAAGTTCTACCTCTAAGCCCCTGCCTGTGTCCAAACTACTGTCCTGACAATGGGGTCTCCTCCTCTCTGGAAGTGCTATCCATGGGCACAGAGACATATGGGGAGATGGGGATCCTGAGGGCCTGTAGAGGACCTGGGAAAGCATGCTCTTAGAGAAACAGGTAGCCTATACATGTTAGTTGGGTTCAGCTAATGTATTTTACTTCGGAGGTACTTCTCAGCTTAAGTGCAGTACACTTTGCAGGGTAATTATGTCCTCTGGAAAAATGAGCTGATTAACACAAATGCACTTTGATGTCTGGTGTAAGTTTCCATGTTTTAGCTGTACCTGTGACACAGGACACGAGAGAACGTGCTCATGTGAACACAAGTGAAGAACACCGTGGGGACTTGCCACACAGGTAATTTTGGATTTTTTTCTCTTCACAACTTAAGTTTCTGTGCATGTTTTCTATCACAAACATGCCACCTCTTATAGTTCAGAGTGTTTGTGCCCAGGGCACACCTGAAGGGATTCTGGACAGCATGTTTACCAAAATGCTGATGGGTATGAAATTTACTTTATCTAAGACCACTGTAAATGACACATACAAAAATATAAGTTGGAGTGAAGGCAGTTTGCATTTTCAAATTGTAAGGATACCCACAGATTTTTCTGAGCACGTTAAAACCCTCAATAGAAGGAAACAGGAGAGGAAGAAACAGCAAGAGCAATGATTCCGCATTGAGGAGATCCACAAAGAATGAGGCAAGGTAGGAGACTTCCAAGTGGAGTGTGGTGTCATCCTCCTTGATTTATTCCAGGAACACATTGGAAAAGCCCTATGGTTCTCACCCTTAAGCACGCTTAGCTTCTAAAGTTACCACAAAGAGATGCCAGCTGGAAAATAGGGAATCCCATAGACTCGGTGGTAAAGGTTTTGCATTTGGGAAAAAAAAAACAAAAACAGTAGACAGGCCATACTTCACACAAACCAAACCAGAGACAATGGCAGGAGAGTGTCCTGTACAGAAAGATGTGGCGGTCCGTAAAGACTTAGAACTGAAAATGGCCACAGCATTTACTTTGTGCTTCTTGGCAGTTTTGGCAGAGCCAGTGTCGATGTCACTCTTGGTTGTGACACCTACTTCTGGACCTGCAAAAAGCTCTAGAAGGGATGGAGGTTTATTCTGACTTGAGTAGACTGTTTGGAGGTCAAAAACAAAACAAAAAACCCTCCCCTCATACTTCCGTCAACTTAAACTCTTTGTCCCAGTGAGATCCCAAATTACATGCACAGGGTGTCCCACATGCCTCCGGTGATACCCAAAAAGAACTTGAAGAACCATCCCTTATAACTTGATGAAGACTCCTAAAAGCCCTGATTCAGATGTATTCATCACTCATCGAACAACTATGGATGGCTGTGAGCACAACTAGATGGACGTACATTACATTGTGCCTCATGCCTCACAGATCCCAGCAAGTGGACTGTGTACAGGGCATTTCTGCTGAAGCGCTATGTCTGCTTTTCTGCATACGGCCCCATTCCTTTTCCACAAGAGATGCCTGTACCAACCCATGGTGGGGGAAAGGACAAAGATGAGATCCTGAGCAACTTGAGGAATATGGTAATGGCAGCAGACACATTCCCCTTGCATCACAATGGTGTGTGGTACCGCCTCTGCACCTTGGCCCAAGACCTAACAGCAACAAAATAAGGTGAGTGTGTTTTACAAGTCAAGTCCTAGTGCTCAGATCATCTTACCAAGTGTTGCAGGTGGAGGGGTTCCGGGTGGCCTCAGGGCCACTAAGGTTCAGGAGGTGGACGTGCCTAATAGTCCATGGGGGCGGGGCGTCTCCAAGGTAGGGCATGCAGAATCGTCCAGTTAACAGAGGAGGCCCCCAGGATCCAGACTGCCCTGCAGAACAGAAGTGACAGCTACATCCATATGCCAGACAAGAGAACAAATACCAAAAGCAGCTGTAACCCAGAGAAGAATGTGTCAGCACCTGCCACCTTCTCTACCACCAGGATCCAAGAGAGTAGCAACAGTACCTGAAAACTCTGTCCCTGCCACTGGATGCCACCACACATCACTGCCCATGTCTGCAGAAGTAAAATGGCAAGGGTCCTGTCCTAGAGGGTTAACAGAAGTAATTACAGACTAATGAAGTAGCATTCTCCAGACAGGCAGCCATCCATGTCCAGGTTCACCCTGCATCCCTCCTCTATGGCGACTCCAGATGCTCTGCTTTTGGTATATTAAGAACACAAAAGAATGAGTGGGAATAAATGGCTCATATTTTGCTCATGGAATCACAGCCACTCCTGGCAAAAAGTTCTGCAGCTGGACCCTCACTGTGCGTCCTCTGCTCCTCTCCCTGAGAAAGGAGTCTTCCCTCTTGAAGTGTTGTCAAAGGCCTCTGAGACCTCTGGGGAGTGGAGGATGCCTGGTATCTTGCAGGAGAATGAGAGTCTTCTGTGAAGAACAAGTTACTTGTGGTGAATGTCTACAAAGCTCAGATGTGTTCATCTTAATTCATAGGGAATTCTGACTTTAAGCATACTAAAGGACACAGAGTAGTTATGTGCAAAGGAAAAAAAAGAGGGAGAAATTCACATAACAGATTTCATGCAAGTGTTTTGGTATAAAACTGGTATGTGTCATGAGATTATATCAGCTCTAACAGTGACTGGGGACACAACCAGAAACTGCTCATAGAAACACAATTGAAGGACACAGTGTTCAAATTGTTTTTACCTAAGGTATAGCTGGAGGATTCCAGACAAGTCATTTACCAACAAAGACGGAAAGGTGATGAGTGATGACATTGGCTTTCTCTATGACACTCTAAATGGCACAGGGCACATAATAAAAAGTTGGAGTCATGATGTCGTTTCTAACAGGTTCATCTCCTAGCCACAGAATCAAGAAAGGAAGACACAGCAGCCACACTGTTCCCACAGAGGTGAGGTCTGGAAGGGATCACCCAGGCCGGGAGACCTCTGTTTGGAGTGTGCAGTCATCCTCCTCTCATTATTTCCTGAAACTCACGGAAAAACCTTAAGGTACTCAGTCTCTAAGCGCTTTTGGCTTCTAAACTTACTACAGAAAGCTGACAGACTAAAAATTGAGAAGCCTGTGGGCTCCTGGGTTATGAGTGTGCATTTGGAAAAGAAAGAACAGACATATCACGCAAAACGAGACAAGGGCGGGAGAGCGTGCTGTACATAAAGATGAGGGTTTCCCAAAAGAGTTACAACTGAGAATGGCCCTGGCATTTACCTTGTCCTTGTCTGCATTCTTGGTACAGTCAGACCCGCTGTAACTCACAGAGGTTTCAGCAGTTTCTCGATCTACTAAAGACCCTAGAAGGGACAGAGGTTTATTCTGCTTTTAGAGGACTGTGCGGAATGAAAACAATCCCTCAACTCATTCCTCAAATATCTTAAACTTTTCCCTACAGTCAGGTCCCTGACCAGAGGCAGAGGGTATCCCAAATGCCTCAGGTGACCCCCAAGGATAAGGGGGAGAACCGTCCCCTCACCTTGATAAAGACCTCACGGTGCCCTAGTTCATGTTGTTTCATAATTAATCAACTGTGGACAGGTCAGGCACAACTAGCAATTTAGAATTCACCAGTAAAACAGTTTTCTCAGTATACATCATGGGAAATCACGATTCCACTACAGATCAAGAATTAATTTGGGGCGCCTGGGTGGCTCAGTCGGTTAAGCGTCCAACTTCGGCTCAGGTCACGATCTCGCGGTCCGTGAGTTCGAGCCCCGCGTCGGGCTCTGGGTTGATGGCTCAGAGCCTGGAGCCTGCTTCCGATTCTGTGTCTCCCTCTCTCTCTGCCCCTCCCCCGTTCATGCTCTGTCTCTCTCTGTCTCAAAAATAAATAAACGTTTAAAAAAAATTTTTTTTTAAAAGAATTAATCTGAGGATGCTTGGATTCAGCATCCGACTCTTAATTTTGGCTCAGGTCACGATCTCACAGCTTGTGAATTCAAGCCCAGCATTGGGTTCCTCACTGACAGTGTGGCGCCTGCTTGGCATTCTGTCTATGCGTCTCTCAAAATAAATAAACTTAACAAAAAAGAATAACATTGAGAACACTGGTTTGGTGTATATCCTCAATGAGTCCTCAAGAAGGGTGCATTTCTTCAGGCTTCAGGCAAATTGTTCAATCTCCCAGCTTATCTACAAGCTGCCTTCCACATGAGAGCAGTTAGTATATAAGGAAAGACTAATTTGACACTATCGAGAAAAGGAAAACTGTCAGAAGTTAGCAGTGAAGCTGCAGAGTTGCACTGATACCATCAGAGGACTAAGCTAAGCTTTATGGAACTTGAAATGAGGGATGTAGGGCTACAGTTCCCAAAACAAACAAAAAGAAAGACTGTTAAAACTAGTGAATAAATGACCTTCTCCTCAAATAAACTAAAGTCTTCGTATTGTGTCCGGGTGGGAAGAAGGTTCCCAGGCTCTTCAGACACCGGGATGTTAGAGGAGGTGGGAGGGTCACCGTCAGAGGAGGGGCATGAGCTCCACCAGTCACAGGGACAAGTGCCTCACTGTCTGCGGCACCAGAGGAGAACACCCTTCTGTCACCCCTTCAGACCACCTGCCGTCCTTACTGCTTGTGATTCTTTCCAGACCACACGATGATCACACACAGGAACAGGCTGCACAGCAGAAATTAGACTGCGGCACATCACAACGTGCTCCTTACCTCTCCGTGGAGGGTTCTTGCAGTGATTGGTTTCTGCCTCATGTATCCCTCAGGCAGCCTCTTTGCTTCCATCCCGTCCAGTCTTGGATACAGAAAAATAATGGACTTCTATAAGAGTTGCAACACCGCGTCGTCTACTAGACAACAAACAGTGCAGGCGTCATCCCTGGAAACACCCATAAAAACGCAAGTCAAATGACCACACCTGTATTTCAAGTAAGCGACCTCCCTGCCCTGCTCCACCATCTCCCTGTCCCAGATCTGAGTCTTTTTTTTTTTTTTTTAATTAATTTATTTTTTTTTTTAATATATGAAATTTACTGTCAAATTGGTTTCCATACAACACCCAGTGCTCATCCCAAAAGGTGCCCTGAGTCTTGATCTGGGGGAGAAAAAACACATCCACCTTCAGTCGGAAGGTGGTGCCACACTGTGCACCAAAGGAAGAGGAGGAAACAAGAAAACACTTACCTAGTTGTCCTGAGCATTCTTCTCATGAACTGCAAGCTGAAAAAGCCAACAATGACAAGCCCATGGTCAGGGATTCCGAGGGCCACTACACTCACCCGCGTGAGGTGCTAAGGGTTCGGTACGTCAGGCAGAACTCAGATTACCTGGTATCTAAAGGGGAGCTCTGCCTGCTGCAGCTGTTCCCGTGTTTGTTCAATTTGTTGCCTGTGAGTTACAATTGCTCTTGTCAGATAAGGCCCGATATTGGGTATGATTTTAAATAAGCTGCCCACGTTCCCAACAACCTCATATCTGTCCCCTGATACAATTTATTCTTACACATGAAACACTTTGCACATGATTATCAATGTACAGTAAGATCAAAGCTATTGTTACATCTTTTCCTTACTCATTATTCCATGCCTGTAGGGTTCAGAGTTCATAGAAATTCCTTCCCATTTTCAATCTTTCTCTAACTCATCATGTGACAAGTGTCTTTTATCATAAAGATCTATTCTTCTATAACTTATATCCTCACCATATTTCCCAGGGTTGCAAAGATGAGGGCCATGAAATGGCACTACCACGTTGATGGGTATGATTCATTGTATGACACACTGCTTTCCTACATATGATGACAATTGACACCACCCCCGAGGAACGTTAGCATGGACAAAGTTTCCACACAGTCTGGCCACTACTTGAGATCTGCAAATGTTTAGAAACTTAATTGTTTTATTCTTTCTAAGCTTACCTTTTTTATCTGTTAATACTCTATGCATATGTTGACTTTAAACACTGCACAAAGATTAAAAACCAAAAAATGAACAGCGGTTTCATGAGCCGCTGGTAATTACTAGCTGAACTCACTTGTACTTGTTTATTTCTTCTGTAGCTATTTTCTTTTTTTTTCCTAATGTTTATTTTTGAGACAGAGAGAGAGTGAGCACATGCATAAGCGGGGGAGGGACAGAGAGAGATGTAACAGAATCTGAAACAGGCTCCAGGCTCTTATCTGTCAGCACAGAGCCTGACACGGGGCTCGAACTCCCGGACTGTGAAATTATGACCTGAGCTGAAGTTGGACGCTTAAACGACTGAGCCACCCGGGTGCCCCTTCTGTAGCTATTTTCAAATTTTACCTGCAGCTGCCAGCTGATTCTTCTTTGCCACCAGTTCACAGTGTCATTTTCAGCTTCCTAAGATGGGAAAGATACATACACAGTCAGGAACAAGGTCCAGAAGTTCTCCCTTTTTACCTCCCAGCACTCTTGAAGGCCTATGCAAATATCCCTTCCCCCACTTCTCCCATAAATGCACAGACTGACAACCCAATCAGAGAAATGAAGTGAACACCCCATTTCAGTTCAAGAAAATTCAACTTCTGTCTGCTGCCACGTCTCTACTATTGGAACTGTCTTTCTAGTTCTCTTGTTTCCTCTCCTTTATCATAAAGTCATCAAATAACATTGTACTTTGTGCCTTCCCAGAGTTGGTCTTTTGTTTGATATGGCAAAGACTCATTTCATCAGTGAGTGAAAAACCATATCTGACCAACTGTACCCATTAGGATGAATCAGGGGATCATCACTAGTCTTACACCTCCATGGGGAGCACTGATTCTCAGTCCAAAAGTTGTATCATGACACAGTCAATCACCTGAAAGACGACCTTCCAGAATATGGTTTCACTAACATTGCAGCTCACTCCCAGATATCCGTAGAGTTCAGGACTGCAACCCCTGCCTCCACCTTCAAAAGGCCAATCTTAGAACAACATACTCTCCTGACGTACAACCTGATATGAACTGTCACACAGTCCGGGTTTACTTCAAGGAAACAGATTTCAGGTGGAAAACTCTCAACTTCATGGAGCCAAATCTACTTTGACAAGACTCATAACATTGATAGTGAAGGCAGCAAAAGGCAATGCTTGGCAAGGCTGGGTTGCTGTGTTTCCCTCAGACTATTTTCTTTGTGGTGTTGATTGAGATGGTTTCAACTTGACACTTGATGTACTCAAGAATCACATGCAAAATTGAAAATCTCTTAGAAAATGACACAAAAGCACTAGAGAAAGGCACATGCATTTCATTCTGGCCTCTCAGGCAGTCCTTCAGCAAATGCTTGCTGGAGTGGTTGTAATGTAGTGGCTCTGTTGTAAGGTGTTGAAGATAGAGAGGTGGTCAGGGTGCTGTACCCACTCACAGAAAGAGCTTACAAGTTAACAAAAACAAGATGCCCGTGAGACAGAGCAAGCCTTAACCCCAGCTGTGGGAAGGACGAACATAAAGGTGAGTCTCCAGGGAAGAGAAGACTTCACTTTCCAACATGAGTGAGGGAATCTAAAGTCCCGCATCTCCTCCTGAGAACAAAAGGAAATACTGTACAAAGGAGGAAACATGTTACTGAATGCACCAAGTGTCTGACAACCCCACAAAGACACACAAGACCAAGATGGAGAAGAAGGAAGCCCAGGACAAAGCCAGGCTGGCAGTTGGACCCAAACTCCCTAGGACTCATCATTGAGGTGGGGGGCATACATTTGAACGGCAAAGAAGCTGAACAACTTTATGGGCACAGACTTAGAAGTAAACAAGTGTAGTTCAGGGGCGGCCAGCAAAGATGAGCCCTAGTGAAGCTGCGGGCTTTGGCCAAGACTCAGAAGAGTTACACTTAAAAAATCAGGGGACAGGAAACAACTTGACTTTCTTAGGGATTGGGCCTGCAGTGAGCAATCTCACTGGCAGAATGGATGCAGGGATCCAGTACTGCTGGTACCCCTACCCACTTTCCAGAAAGCAACTTCCATTGTTTCTGCAGCAAGATAATTCATTTTTTCCCCACACATTTTTGACCCATGTCTGGTCCTGAACAAAAATGGCCTAATTGCTGGGTGACAAAACAGTGTGATGCGATTGAAACCTATAGGACAGTGTAGGTGGATCCAGGTATTAAATTTATTAATGATGGTACCTTCCCTCTTCCGCCCCAAAAATATGACACAATGTGTGGCAAGCACTTAGGAGAAAGAAAAATGCAGGCTACATTACAGAAAGCAAGATAGGAAGGGTAGGTCCAATTCTACTGAATGCATTGGGCAAAAATACTCTGGACCCAGTTCCAAAAGAAATACAATTATCTCTACTGGCTGCCATGTTCTCCCATACAATCCAGTCCTTGTGACAGTTCTCACATGAACATCTTACTTTTCTAAATTTTTTTAACGTTTATTCATTTTTTGATAGAGACAGAGTGCGAGTTGGGTAGGGCCAGAGGAAGATATAGAATCCAAAGCAAGCTCCAGGCTCTGAACTGTCAACACAGAGCCCAACAAGGGGCTTGAACTCATGGACCGTGAGATCATGACCTGAGCCGAATTTGGACGTTCAACCGACTGAGCCACCCAAGGGCCCCCATCTTACTTTTTGTAGGCACTTTTCTTTGTTCATAGAATTCTTCCAGGTTATGTGCTTTCTCCTTCAGCTGTTTGACTTTTGCTTCCTTTGTGGCTTTCACAGACCTCAATGCATTACACTTGTCTTCCAGGGCGTTTTTATTTCCTGGGGGAAAAAAAGGTGTTTTCTTGATAAACGTGCACATGACCTGAGTCTTGATTTTGGTGAGACAGAAAAAGCGCAAGAACCATGAAGGCATGAAAGTATTCTTTCCCTTACCAATGCAAAGTCATTGCCATCATATGGGGATTTCTCCCCAACGGAAAATATAACTTCTAGTTGACAGTTATTGGACCTCAAGGCTCTTAGCTCTACATCCTCGAATTCAACATTTGCATCTTGTGGTTAAGACAGATATGAGGAAAGACTTTCACGGAAAACTGATCACACAACAATTTGTACCTCACACAGCAAGATTGTGCATTGCAATCAACAAACACCTTGAGGCATGAATATAACTAGAAGACAAAGATGATGGAAAATAGTTCATGTCTAACAACTCATGGCTTTCTTAGTGGTATACATATGTATGTATGTATGTATGCATGCATGCATGCATGCCTGTTTATCCCCCATTCACGTTGAAAATTTACTATTCAGCATTCAGAGAGAAAGAGACTATTGAGCACCTGGGTGACTCAGTCAGTTGAGCATCAGATTCTTGATTTTGGGTCAGGTCATGATTGTAGGATCATGTGATCCAGACCTGTGTTGGATCCACACTGAGTGTGAGTCCTGCTTAAGATTATCTCTCCCTCTGCCCCTCTCCCCCACTTGCATGCCCCCTCGCTAAAATTAAAAAAAAAATCATAAAGCATAATTTAAACATATTTTTTTAAAGGGAAAGGATTATACACTTTGGCTATCACCCTTTCTCTCTCAACTATATTTGGGTATTTTCTACATATCTTGGAGGGCAGAGTTGAATGATGTGATAATTACCTAGTTGTGAAAATAAAAGATAACTCCTAGTCCTTGAAATAGCAAATCTCATCTTGGCAGTCCTAGTAACATTCCAGCTCATTGGTCAGAAAGAGTTTTGGCTTCCAGAGGCCCACTGTCTACGGTGGTAAATGGCAGGCAAATATACTGTGCTCAATTCACCCAATGAACAAAAACCCTCCAAAGCCAAATTACGGTAAAACTCAGCAGCCAACTCTTAACCACTTCCTGATTCTTCACATTTCTTTCTCTCTCTCTGAGTTTGCAAGGTAGCAAGTGCACTTTGAACAGTGTCATTTAAAATTTCATTAAAGTGGGTGCCTGGGAGGCTCATTCAGTTAAGCATCTGACTTCAGCTTAGGTCGTCATCTCATGGTTTGTGAGTTTGAACCCTGTGTCGGACTCTGTGCTGACAGCTCAGAGCCTGAGGCCTGCTTTGGATTCTGTGTCTCCCTCTCTCTCTGCCCCTTCTCTCTCTCTCTAAAATAAATTAAACATAAATAATTTTATGTTTACTTGTACTCAACAAGTACAAAAAGATAGAGATCATACCATGCAGAGTTTCAGACCCCAATGCTATGAAACTCGAAATCAACCACCAGAAAAAAATTTGGAAAGATAACAAATACTTGTAGACTAAAGAACATCCTACTGAACAATGAATAGTGGAATGCAAGCTGCTGCAGCCACTCTGGAAAACAGTACGGAGGCTCCTCAAAAAGCTAAAAAGAGAACTATCCCATGACACAGCAATTGCAATACTAGGCATTTATCTAAGGGATACAGGTGTGCTGTTTCGAAGGGACACATGCACCCCCATGATTATAGCACCACTATCAACAATAGCCAAAGTATGGAAAAAGCCCAAATGTCCATTGATGGATGAATGGATAAAGAAGATGTGGTGTGTGTGTGTGTGTGTGTGTCTGTGTGTGTGTGTGTCTGTGTCTGTGTGTGATGGAGTATTACTCAGCAATCAAAAGGAATGAAATCTTGCCATTTGCAACTACATGGGTGGAACTAGAGGGTATTATGCTAAGCGAAATTAGTGGTCAGAGAAAGACAAATATCATATGACTTCACTCATAGGAGGTCTTTGAGACACAAAACAGATGAACATATAATGGAAGGGAAACAAAAATAATATAAAAACAGGGAGGTGTACAAAAGAAGCGCACACATAAATATGGAGAACAAACACTGGGTTACTGGAGGGGTTGTGGGGGGGATGGACTAAATGGGTAAGGGGCACTAAGGAATCTACTCATGAAATAACTGTTGCACTATACGGTAACTAATTTGGATGTAAATTGTAAATAATAAAAACTAAAATTAAAAAAAAAGAATGAATGGGTGAACCAAGAAGTTAAAGGGAAAATTAAAAAGTACATGGAAGCCAATACAACTGATAACACCACAGTCCAAAACCTCTGGGATGCAGCAAAGGTAGTCATAAGAGGAAGTTTAGCAATCCAGGCCTTCCTAAAGAGGGAAGAAAAGTCTCAGATACACAACCTAAGCTTATACCTTAAAGTAATGGAAAAAAAGATCATCAAATAAAAACCAAATCCAGCAGAAGACAAGAAATGATAAAGATTACAGCAAAACTCAATGTTTTCAAAACTGAAAACAAAAACAAAACAAACAACAACCCCCACACACACACAAACAGTAAAAGAGATCAATGTAACCAGAAGCTAGTTCTTTGAAATAATTAATAAAATTGATAAACCACCAGCCAGTTGGATCAAAAAGAATAAGGAAAGGACCCAAATAAATAAAATCAAGAATGAAAGAGGAGAGATCACAACCAACACAGCAGAAATACAAAAAAGAATAAGAGAATATTATCAGCAATTATATACCAATAAAATGGACAATCTGGAAGAAATGGACAAATTCCTAGAAATATTCAAACTACAAAAACTGAAAGAGGAAGAAATAAAAGATTTGAACATACCAATAACCAGTAAAGACTTGAATTAGTAATCAAAAATCTCCCAAAAAACAAGAGCCCAGGGCCAGAATGCTCTCCAGGGGAATTCTACCAAACATTTAAGGAAAAGTTAACACCTATTCTCTTGAAGCTGTCCCAAAAATAGAAATGGAAGGAAAACATCCAAACTCTTCCTATGAGTCGGCCTTACCTGGATTCCAAAACTAGACAAAGATCCCACTAAAAAGTAGAAGTATAGACCAATTTTCATGATGAACATGGATGCAAAAATCTTCCACAAGATCCAACCAGATCCAACGATACATTTAAACTTTATTCACCACGACCAAGTGGGATTTAACCTGGAATGCAAGGCTGGATCGATATCCACAAAATAATCAATGTGATTCATCACATCAATAAAAGAAGGGACAAGAACCACATGATGCACTCAATAGATGCAGAGAAAGCATTTGACAAAATACAGCATCCTTTCTTGATAAAAGGATTCCACCAAAAAACTATTAAATGATCCATGAATTCAGCAAAGTGGCAGGGTATAAAATTAATGCACAGAAATTAGTTGCATTCTTGTACACAAAGAAGCAACAGAAAGAGAAATCACAGAATCGATCCCGTTTACAATTGCACCCAAACCCATAAAATACCTAGGAATAAATCTAACCAAAGAGGTGAAAAATCTATACACTGAAATCTATAGAAAGATTATGAAAGAAATTGAAGATGACAAACACAGAAAAACGAAAAACATCCCATGCGCCTGGATAGGGAGAACAAATATTGTTAAAATGTCAATAGTACCCAAAGCAATCTACATATTCAACGCAATGCCTATTGAAATAACACGAGCATTCTCCACAGAGTTACAACAAACAATCCTTCAATTTGTATGGAACCAGAAAAGACCCCGAATAGCCAAAGCAATCTTGAAAAAGAAAACCTAAGTAGGAGGTATCACAATCCTGGTCTTCCAGCTGTATTACAAAGCTGTAATCATCAAGACAGTACGGTACTGGCACAAGAACAGACACTCAGATCAATGGAACAGAATAGGAACACAGTATTGGACCCACCGATGTATGGCCAACTAATCTTTGACCAAAAGAAAGAAGATCCAATGGAATAAAGACAGTCTCCTCAGCAAGTGTGCTGGGAAAACTGGACAGTGATATGCAGAAGAATGAGCCTGAACCACTTTCTCACACAAAAAGACACTCAAAACGGATGAAAGACCTAAATGTAAGATAGGCAGCCATCAAAATCCTCAAGGGGAAAGCAGGTAAAAACCTCTTAATGTTGGCGTCCACATCTTCTTATTCAACACATCTCCAGAGGCAAGGGAAACAAAAGCAAAACTGAAATATTAGGACCTCACCAAAATAAAAAGCCTCTGCACAGAGAAGGAAACAATCAGCAAAACTAAAAGGCAACCAACAGAATGGGAGAAGATATTTGCAAACGACATATGAGATAAAGGATTTGTACTCAAATCTATAAAGAACATACCAAACTCAACACCCAAAAAACAAGTAATCCAGTGAAGAAATGGGCAAAGACACGAGCAAACACTCCTCCAAGGAAGACATCCAGATGGCCAACCGACACATGAAAAAATGCTCAAAATCACTCATCATCAGGAAAATACAAATTAAAACCACAATTAAACACCCCCTCACCCCTGTGAGAATGGCTAACATTAACAACGGAGGCAACAACAGTTGTTGGCGAGGAAATGGAGAAAGAGGAACTCTTGCACTGCTGGTGCACTGGCTTGCACTGTTGGTGCAGCCACTCTGGAAAACAGTATGTAGGTTCCACAAAAACTGAAAAAGAAGACTGTTCTACAACCCAGCAGGTGCACTAGTAGGTATTTATGCAAGGGATACAGATATGCTACTTCGAAGGGACACGTGAACCCCAAAGTTTATAGCAGTACTATCAACAATAGCTAAAGTATGGAAAAAGCCCAAATGTCCATCGATGGATGAATGGATAAAGACATGGTATGTATGTGTATGTATGTATATATATATATATATATATATATATATATATATATATATACACACACACACACACACACACAGTATGTATATGTGTGTGTGCATGTGTGTGTGTTTGTATACACATACATACATACACACACAATGGAATATTACTTAGCCATCAAAAAGAATAAAATCTTGCCATTTGAAACTACATGGATGGAGAGCCTCCTGGGACCTAACACTAACCGTAACATAACCCTAACCATAACCCTCACCGTACACTTAACCCTATCTAGCACATGAAAAGTAAACCGGATCCACAGCCACACATGTGCCCTCACTTCAGCCCTCCATGGAATTAACAACATTGGTGTCGCTTCGGCCTTAGCAACTGCCCTGTACCGAACTCTTACCCTAGCTAATTGTCTATCCCCATTGGGACCCAATTCCAAAGTCTGACAATAGCACGCACACGGGTTCGAGAATTGGTGCAACAATACTCTGCATGGAACATGGAACATCACCATGTCTTTTGCAAAGTGTGATTGCAGCTGCATGACAGGATTCCTGAGGCCTATTCCAAGGTGGCCCAAACATCTCTCTGGACTTGGATCCTATGAACTGATACTGACCAGCACGCTCCCTTATGCACTCCACTCAGCCCTTCGGGGAGACAACTGCACTGTTGTGGGTTCAGTGCCTGGAGCCTCCTGGGACCTAAAACTAACACTAACCGTAACCTTAAACATAACCCTCAACTTACACCTAACCCTATCTCTAATTGAACCCTATACTTGACCCCCACCTTCTCTAGGGCCCTCAACACAGCCCTCGAGGGAGATCATGAGACTGGAGTTGCTTCAGCCCTGTCAACTTCCTTGGACTGAACCCTAACCCTAGCTAAGGCTTTCTCCCCATGGGGACCCAATTCTAAAATCTGACAACAGCACCCACAAGGGTTCAAGAATTGGTGCAAAAATACTCAGCATGGAATGTGGAACATAACCATGTCATTTAAAAAGCACGACTGCAGTTGCACAGAAGATTCCCGACCTACCCGAAGGGTGGCCCATACATTTGCCTGGCCTTGGAACCCAAAGACTAATCCTGACAGGCACCCTCCCTTGAGTCCTACACTCAGCCCTTCGGGGAGACAATTGTTCTGCTGTGCGTTCAGTGCCTGGAGCTTGCTGGGTTAGGACTTAACCCTAAACCTAATCATAACCCTAATCGTAAACGTCAACCTACACCTAACCCTATCTCTAACCCAAACACTACACTTGACCCGCACACTCGCATGGGCACTCAATTCAGCCCTCCAGCGAGATCACGAGACTGGAGTATCTTCAGCCATGGCCACACCGCTGGAATGAACTCTAACCCTAGCTATGGCTCTGTATGCACTGGGACCCAATTCCAATGTCTGACAACAGCTCTCACACTGGTTCAAGAATTGGTCCAGAAATAGTTGGCATGGAACTTGGAACATCACCATGTCACTACCAAAGAGCGACTGCAGCTGCACGGGAGGAATCCTGAGGCCTACCCAAAGGGTGGCCCATACATTTGTTTGCTCTTGGAACCCAAAAACGAAGACTGACGGGCACCCTCCCTTGTGTACTACACTCAGCTCTTCAGGTTGACACCTGCTCTGTTTGGGGTCAGTGTCTGGAGTCTCGTGGGACCTAAACCTAAACCTAACAGTAACCCTAACCATAAATATCACCCTACACTGAACCCTATCTATCTCATTAAGTCTACACCAGACCCACAGCTGCACATGTCCCCTGACTTCAGAGCTCCATGGAATTCACAACACTGGAGTTGCTTCAGCCCGGGTGACATTCCTGGACCAAACCCTAAACCTATATAAGTGTCTTCCATGGGGAAACAAGTCCAAAATCTGACAATAGCACACACAAGCGTTCGAAAACAGGTGTAGAAATACTTGGCACGGAATATATATCATCACCATGTTATTTCCAAACCATAACCCTAACCGTACCCCTAACAATTACCCTCACCCTACACATACCCCTATATCTAACCCTACCCTATATTGAACCACACCCTCGAATGTGCCCTCAATTCAGCCCTCGAGGGAGATCACGAAACTGGAGTTGCTTCAGGCTTGGCGACTTCCCTGGACCAAACCCCAATGCTAGCTAAGGCTCGGGGACCCAATTACAAAATCTGACAACAGTATGCACACAGGCTCGAGAATCAGTGCAGAAATACTTGGCATGGAACGTGGAACATCACCATGTCATTTCCAAAGCGCGACTGCAGCTGCACAAGAAGCTTCCTGAGTCCTACACGAAGGGTGACACATAAATTTCTCTGGCCTTGTTAGTCAAAGGCTAATCCTGACCAGCACCCTCCCTTGTGTACTCCACTCAGCCCCTCGGGTTAATACCAGCTCTGCTGTGGGATCAGTGTCTGGAGTCTTCTGGGACCTAAACCTAACCCTAATCCTAAACATAATCCTTACCCTACACCTAGCCCTATCAACCTCAATAAGCTACACCAGACCCATAGCCACGCACGTACCCTCACTTCAGCCCCCAATGGAATTCACAACACTGCTATGGCTTCTGCCATGGTGACGCCCCTGGACCGAAACCTAACCCTAACTGAGGCTCTGTCCCCATGGGGACCAATTCCAAAGTCTGACAAGAGCACGCACATGGGTTCGAGTATTGGTGCAGAAATACTCAACATGGAACGTGGAACATAACTATGTCATTTTCAAAGCGGAACTGCAGCTGAACGAGAGGATTCCTGAGGCCTATATGAAGCTTGCCCAATATTTGTTTGGCATTGGAACCCAAAGACTAATCCTGACTGGCACCTTCCTTTGTGTACTCCACTCAGACCATCGGGGAGACAACTGCTCTGTGGTGGGGTCAGTGCCTAGAGACTCCTGGGATCTAACCCTAGCCCTAACATAACCCTAACCATAATCCTCACCCTACACCTAACCCTAACATTAACCCAAATCCTACACTTGACCCGAACTGTCCCATGGGCCCTCAATTCAGTCCTCTAGGGAGATCATGAAACTGGAGTCGATTTGCTCCTGCTGACTTCCCTGGACCTAACACAAACCCTAGGTAAGGCTCTCTCCCCGTCGGGACCCAATTACAAGTCTGACAACAGCATGCACACGGTTTCGAGAATCTGTACAGAAATACTCGACATGGAATGTGGAACATCACTATCTCATTTCAAAAGCACGACTGCAGTTGCACGAGACGAATCCTGAGGCCTACCCGAAGGGTGACCCTTACATTTGTCTGGCCTTGGAACCCAAAGACTAGTCCTGACTGACACCCACCCTTGGGGACACCACTCACCCCTTCGTGGAAACAACACCACTGTTGTGGGTTCAGTGCCTAGAGCCTCCTGAGACCTAACCCTAACCCTAATCATAACCCTAACTATAACCTTCACCCTACACCTAACCCTATTTAGCACACTAACTCTAAACCAGATTCACAGCCGCGCATGTGCCCTCAATTCAGCGCTCCATGGAATTCAAAACACTGGTGTCGCTTCGGACTTGGCGACTTACCTATACTGAACCCTGACCCTAGCTAAGTGTCTATCCCCATGGGGACTCATTTACAAAGTCTGACATCAGCACATACATGGGATCGAGAATTGGTGCATAAATACTAGGCATGAAATGTGGAACATCACCATGTCATATGCAAAGCACGACAGCAGCTGCACGAGAAGAATCCTGAGGCCTACCTGAAGGGTGGGCCATATGTTTGCCTGGCTTTGGAACCCAAAGATTAATGCTAACGAAAACACTCCCTTCTGTACTGCACTCAGGCCTTCAGGAAGACAACTGCTTTGCTGTAGAGTCACTGCCTTCACTCACCTGGGACCTAAACCTAACGGTGAACCGAAACATAACACTCACCATAAACCTAACCGTATCTAGCACACTAACTCTACAGCAGACTCACAGCCACACATCAGCTCTCCATTGAATTCACAACAGTGGTGTTGTTTCAGCCTGGCGACAACCCTGGATAGAACCATACCCTAGCTAAGGCTCTTACCCATGGGCACCCAAAACCAAAGTCTGAAAACACCACGCACCTGGGGTACAGAAGCAGTGCAGGATCATTCCGGATAGAACCTGGAACCTCAGCATGTCATTTCTCAGGCCCAGCTGCAGCTTCCTGAAAGGATTGCTGAGGCCTACATGACCAATGGCCCATACAGTTGTCTGGAATTGGAACGGAAATACTAAAAATGACCGGCATCATCCCATGTGCCCTCAACTCAGCCCTTCGGGGAATCCTGCACTGCTGTGCAGACAGCTGCACTGCTGTGGACAACTGCACTGCTGTGGACTCAGTGCCAGGAGCCTCCTGGAACCTAACCCTATCCCTAACCAGAACCCTCAACTGAAACCTAACCCTATGTCGAAACCTAATGCTACACTTGACCCGCACCGTCACATGGACCCTCACTTCAGCCCTCGAGGGAGATCACGAGACTTGAGTCGCTTTGCATCTGGGGACATCCCTGGACCGAACCCTAACCCTAGCTAGGGCTCTCTCCCCATGGAGACCCACCAAAGTCTCGCAACACCACGTGCTTGGGGTCCAGAAGCGATGTAGGATCATTCGGCATAGAAACTGGAACATCACCAAGTCATTTCCAAGGCCTGAGTACAGGTGCTCAAGAGAATTCCTGAGTCCTAACTGATGAGTGGTCCATAGAATTGTATGGCCTGGGACCCAAAGACTAATCCTGACTGGCACCCTCCCTTGTGCCCTCAACTCAGCCTTTCAGGGAGACAATTGCACTGCTGTGGGTTCAGCGCAGGGAGAATCCTGGGACCTAACCGTAACCCTAACCCTAACCAGAACCCTCAAGAGAAACCTAACGGTATCTCGAACCCAAACCCATGACTCACACCGTTGCATGGACCCTCAATTCAGCCATCGAGGGAGACTGGAGTCGCTTCGGCCCTGGTGTCGTCTCTGGACCTAACCTTAACCCTAGTTAAGGCTCTCTCCCCATAAGGACCCAATACCAAACTGACAACACCACGCGCCTATGGTCCAGAAGCGGTGCAGGATCACTCAGCATAGAATCTGGAACATGACCATGTAATTTCCAAGGCCCGGTGGCAGCTGTCCGAGAGCATTCCTGAGGCCTACCCGAACACTGGCCCACAGTGTAGTCTGGCCTTGGAATCCAAAGACTCATCCTGAGGGCACCCTCCCTTGTGCCCTCAATTCAGCCCTTCGGGGAGTCAACTGCACTGCTGTGGCTTCAGTGCCTGGAGCCTGTTGGGACCTAACACTAACCAGAACTCTCAAGCAAAACCTAACCCTATCTCAAAAACTAACCCTACAGTTGAGCCGCACCATCCCATGGACCCTCACTTCAGCCCTCGAGGGAGATCACAAGACTGGAGTTGCTTTGGCCCAGGCGACATCCCTGGACCAAAACCCATCACAACTAAGATTCTTTCCCAATGGGGACCCCATTCCAAAGTCTGACAACACCAAGCGCCTGGGGTGCAGAAATGGTGCAGGATCACTCAAAATATAATCTGGACCATCACCATGTCGTTTCCAAAACCCGGCTGCAGCTATCCGAGAGGAATCCTGACGCCTACCCAACCAGTGGCCGATAGAGATATCCGGCATAGGAACCCAAAGACTAATCCTGACCAGCACCCTCCCTTGAGCCCTCAACTCAGCCCTTTGGGTAGACAACCACACTGCTGTAGGTTCAGTGCCTGGAGCCTCTTGGGACCTAACTGTAACCCTAACCCCAACTAGAACCGCCAAACAAAACCTAACCCAGTCTCGAACCCTAACCGTACACTTGACCCATACCATCACACAGGCCCTCACTTCAGCCCTCGAGGAAGATCACGAGATGGGAGTTGCTTCAGCTCTGGTGACATCCCTGGACCAAACCCTAACCCTAGCTAAGGCTCTCTTCCCATGGGGACCAAATACCAAAATCTGACAACACCACGCGCCTGGGGTCCAGAAGCGGTGCAGGATCACTCCACATAGAACCTGGAACATCACCATGTCATTTCCAAGGCTGGGCTTCAAGTGCTCAAAAGTATTCCTGAGGCCTAACCGACCAGTGGCCCATAGAGTTGTCTGGCCTTGGAAACCAAAGACAAACCCTGACCGGCACCCTCCCTTGTGCCCTCAACTCAGCCCTTTGGGGAGACAAGTGCACTGCTATGTGTTTAGCCTCTTGAACCTCCTGGGAACAAACCCCGAACCCTACTTCTAACCCTAATCAGAAACCTCAACTGAAACCGAACCTAACTCGAACCCAAACCCTACAATTGCTCCGCATCGTCATATTGGCCCTCACTTCAGACCTCGAGGGAGATGACAAGACTGGTTTCGCTTGGAGCTGGAAACGTCACTAGACCGAACCCTAACCCTAGATAAGGCTCTCTCGCTATTAGACCCAATAACAACGTATGACAACACCACATGCCTGAGGAACACAAGCGGTGCAGCATCACTCCGCATAGGACATGTAATATACTATGTCCTTTTGAAGGACCAGTTGAAGCTCCAGAGAGATTTCCAGAGGCCTACCCAACTAGTGACACATACAGTTGTCTAACCTTGGAACTCAAAGACTAATCCTAACCGACAACCTCCATTGTTCCTTCAAATTAGACTTTCAGGGACACAACTGCACTGCTCTGGTTTCAGCGCCTAGTGTCTCCTGGAACATAACCCTAAAACTATGCTTAAACCTAAACAGAACCCTCAACAGAATCCTAACACTATCTCAACACTAACCCTACAGTTGAAAAGCACCATCGCATGGGTGCTCAATTCAGCCCTAGAGGGAGATCACGAAACAAGAGTCGCTTATGCCCTGGCGACGTCCCTGTAGCAAACCATAACGCTAGTTAAGGCTCTCTTAACTCTGTGAAATTTGAAGAGGACTGTGTGAGGTGACAGAGTATGGTGATTATGTATCTTAAAAATGTGTCAGATCTGCCCGCATGCTTTCTCTGCTCACCCTGCGCTCTCCACTTTGTTTTTCTTAGTATCCCTTAATACTACTTTCACTGTCCGGTCTCTGTTTCAGTGTTTGCTTCTAGGAGGACCTACTCTCACCCCCCTTCGAATGCACACAGTGCGGTTCCTATACACACAGGTAACAAACTAGCAGAAATTGCAGTGGTGGAGGATAGTAGCAAGATCGCCCTTTTTGCAGAGGAGCCCGAGAGAGTTTTCTGGGGTGATGGTAACTTCCTATATCTAGATGCATGGGGTGCTTGTGCTCATTTATTTTAGAAATATTCACTGACTCCTGGTGCTTGGGGTCAGATAGACAGGTACCTGACCCTAGCATATGGCTGATTTCTAATGGTGGGTAAGGATCAGGGACCAGCAGTGTCTGTGGGAGATGGGTGGGGAGGCCACACATGGAGTCAGATCCTCCCCCACAATGCCATGGCTCCACGGACAGCAACCTTGTGCAGGAGGGCTCTGAGGATCACATATTTCTTGATCAGTCCTGTGAACTGCATAATCCTACTCCAGATTTCTCACTGAGGGATGGACAGGGCAGAGGGCAGAGGCCAGCGGCTGGAGGACACCCTGATCATGGCTGGAGTGGAACAGTGGGCCTGGGGGATTGAGTCAGAGAAAGGGAAAGACAGAAGGTAGTGACAAGGATTTTGAGAGATAAAGGGAAGAGGAGAGAAGGCAATGTTTTCTACTGACTTCACCCACATTTCTGTGTGAACAAAAGGAGATTCTTGTCTCGCAGGGAAGGGAAGAGGGCTGGCAAAAAGACAGGGTGACATTCTCAGCTCAAGTGCTCAGGATATGTGCCTTGCTCTTGAATACCTATCACAGGAAGCCTGTGCTTTCTGCCATAAGTAGAACTGCACCTCATACCATTTAGTGAAAATTAAAGCGATGATGAAGACCTCATCATTAAAGTATTGCAATGAGAGTATGTGAACATACAGAGAGATACAATAGAAGCAAAAGTCCAAAGGTAAACCAACTGCAAAACTTATGGGAATATAGACTATCAGAAAAGGAGATACCCCAAAGCCAGCTTTCAGACACCTGGGCAATATGTGAAAACGTGGGAAAAAAAGTAGTCCTTACTTCAAAAGCAACATTAGCATTAGACACAAAGGGATCATGATGGAAGGTTTAAGGAGAAACCATATGATTTCATGGTGCTGTACCCATGGTCCTGTACCCTCAATCTCATCAAAGTATACCCTTTAACTTGAGGTTTGTTATATGTAATCATACCTCATTAAAGAGAGTTTCAAAACATAAAATAATAGAAGCAAATGTGGGAAAGTTCCTTTCCAATCCTGAAGTGCATGTGTGATATGAGTCTGTCTTCCCATGTCTCAAAAATCCAAAATAATAAGACATTTAAAAAATTAATAATAGCAAAGTAAGAGGACCCTGAGCTCACCCTGTCCCATATTTTCAACTGCATAACATCCACATCCAAGTCCATGAACCAAAGAGCGATCCAAAGACTGGCAGAACAAACTCCACACGGAAGTAGAGAGAAGCTGCATCAGAAAGGTTAGGAGTGTCAGAAAGGTGGAGGCTGTCTGCCTGCAGAAGGGGCAGAAAAAGTGAGCCCTCACACCAGGGAGGTCATACAGGGAAGACTAATCTCCATAACATTGGGTATTAAAACTTAGAGGGGCTGAATGCCTTTGTGTTCAGATAAGGGAGCTTTGGAGGTCAGCTGACCCAGCACTGGGAGATCCAGGAGGATGACTGATAGCCAGATCCCTGCGTGTGTAGAGAGGCAATGTAAACATGCCATTTTACACAATGCCGAGGGAACAGGAGACAGATGTATTCATGCTGATTCCTGAGTGTGTTGGAGGACTTCTTCAACAATGAGGGAGCTCACAGGCACCATTCTTCTCCCCCAGCCTCCCAGAATAAGCATAGAAGCACCCACAAGAGGGTGAGGCTGCACAGACACTTGCTAATTAACCCATTAGCAGTGCGCCAGTCCCAAGGGTTCACTAGGGGACTCACCACACCAAGCCTGCTGGTCTCAGGGCAAACATTTTTCAAACCACAAGGGCACCCTGTCTGACAAGCCGCATGCATAGCTGCCACAACATGCTGTGCACATCTGCACCTCACCCAGCTGTACATATCCAGGCACCCTCATCTGTCTCACTAAGCCACATGTCCCCAGGCACAGACATGCTCTGTGCATATCCTCAAGCCCCTAGCTTCCACAGCTGGTCCACAGCCCCCAGTCACCAAAGGACATCGGGAAATCTGGCATAGGACTTGTAGCCCTGTGAAATTTTGCTAACACTCCTGCCCTGTGCCCAAGTTATCCAGTGGGCATACCACCCCACAGCTGGCCTGCCTGGGTCCCACTAACACCACTGAGACAAAGCACAGCCCACAACAGCACGCAGTCAGTGCAGACACCTGCACTAAAAGGAAAAGTAACCCAGACACAGCAGCAGGCTGTGAACAGTACCCATACAATAGACTCCTGAAGGCCCAGGTCCTATAAATGGAGATGTGCACCGCTGAGTTCTCCAGGACCTCTTCTTCATAACGTTATTAGGTTCAAGAGCAGAAGGTACAGCTGACTTTCTTAACACAGAGAAATAGAGACAGAGAGACAGACAAAATGGACACACAGAGATGTTTATCCACAATGAAAGACCTAGTCAAAGTCACAGCCAGAGATCTAAGACAAAGAGATGTAGGTAACATACCTGGTACAGATTTGAAAGCAATGATCATAAGGATACTCATTAGAGTTGTGAAATGAGTAGAAGAGTGAGACCCCTGACTAGAGATAAGAAATAGTACAGTAGACATTGAGGACACAATAAAGGAGAGACATGCTTGCTGGAACTAACAAAGGGATGGAAGAAGCAGAGGAGCAAACCAGTGACCTCGAAGACTGAGTAATGGAAATCAATCACATTGAACCAAAGAGAGAGAACAGAATTCTGCAACGTGAGATGAGACTAAGGGAACTCAGTGACTACAGCAAAGATAACAATATTGATATTGTAGGAGTCTCAGAAGAAAGAGAAAAGGGGGCAGAGAATTTATGTGTGGAAACAATAGCTGAAAAATGCCCTAATTGGGGGAGGAAACAAACATCCACATCCGGGAGGCTAGAGAATTCACATCGAAATGAACAAAATCAGGCCAACATCCAGACATATTGTAAGCAAACTTGCAAATTACAGTGACAATAAAGAAAAACTCTTAAATGCAGCACACAAAGAGACCTTCACTTAGAAGGGAAGGCCCATAAGGCTGGCTACCAGATTTCTGAACAGATACTTGGCAAGCGAGAAGCAAGTGACATCACATATTCAAAGTGCTGAATGGAAAAATCAGCAGCCAAGAATACCCTATCCACCAAGTCTATCATTCAGAATGGAAGGAGACACAGACTTTCCCAAACAAAAACTAAAGGTGTTTGTATCACTAAACCAGTCCTGCAAGAAATATGAAGAGGGACTCTTTGAGTGGAAAGGAGAGACCAAAAGTGACACTATAGAGGTAAAAGACACAAATCAAGTAAAACATGAATATTTTTGTAAAAAATAGTTAAGGAACTCAGAGATATGGATTTGAAATATAATAACATCTACCAAAAACCTAGGGAGGAGAAAATAATGGGTTCCAAGGTAAATGACCATCAGCTTAATACAAACTGCTAAACGCAGAAGAGGTTATATAAATAACCCGGGAGTAACCATATATCAGAAACCAGTCACAAATATGCTAAGAATAAAGATAAATAAATTAAAATACTTCACTAAAGAAAATAAGCAAAACATGAAAGACAGACAAGAAAGGATCGGAGAAAATCATTAGAAACCACAAGAAAACAGGTAATATAATGGCAATACATACATACATAGCGATCATTTCTTTGAAGGTAAATGGAGTGAATGCTCCAATCTAGAGACATAGAGTGTAAGAACAGATGAAAAAAAAAAAAAACAACTAGAGTAGCAACACTTGTATCAGAAAAAATACACTTAAAACAAAGTACATAACAAGAGACAGAGGAGAACGTTATATAACAGTAAAGGGTACAGTCCAAAAGGAGATATAACAACTGTAAATATATCCCACAAGTAAGTGGGATTTATTCCCAAGCTGCAAGGGTGGTTCAGTATACGCAAATCAATCAATGTGATACAATATATCAACAGGAGAAAGGATAAGAACCATATGATCGGGGCACCTGGGTGGCTCAATCCTTTAGCAGTCCGACATCAGCTCAGGTCATGACCCCATGATTCGTGAGTTCAAGTCCCACATTGGACTCTGTGCTGAAAGCTCAGAGCCAAGAGCCTCCATCGAACTCTGTCTCCCACTCTCTTTCTGCCCCTTCCCTGTTCACACTCTGTCTCTCTCAAAATTAATAAACATTAAAAGAAAAGAACCATACAGTCATTTCAATACATGAAGAAAAAGCATTTGACATACTACAACATCCTTTCATGATTATAACCCCCTAAAGTAGGTTTACAGGGAACATACATCAATGCAATAAATGTTTTCTATGAAAACACTGCAGCTATAATCAACCTGAATGGAGAAAATCTGAGAGCTTTTCCTATAAGGTCAGGGAAAACACAAGGATGTTTACTCTTACCCCTTTAAAAAACATAGCACTGGAAGTCCAAGCTACAGCCAGCAGATAAATCAAACAAAATGAAACAAAACAAAACAAAACAAAACAACGTAAAGTAAATTAAAGTAAAAGAAAAGAAAAAAGGAAAAGAAAAGGAAAGGAAAGAAACAACTAACCCAAATCTGGAAGAAGTGAATCTTTCACACTTTGCAGATTACATGACACTATATATAGAAAACCCTAAAGAGTCCACCCAATAACTGCTAGAAGTGATAAATGAATACAGCAATGTCACCGGATACAAAATCATTGTACAGAAATCTGTTGCATTTCTAGACAATAACAAAGCAGTAGAGAGAGAAATTAAGAAAACAGTCCCATTTACAGTTGTACATCAAATAATAAGGTATCTATGAGTAAATCTATCCAAGGTGGTGAGCGACCTATACTCTGAAAAGTATAAAACAGTGATGAAAGAAATACAAGATGACACCAAAAAATGGAAGGATATTCCATACTCATGGATCAGAAGTACAAATTTCATGGAAATGTCTATACTTCCCAAAGCAACTGACACAATTAATGCAATCGCCATCAAAATAGCAACAACATTTTTCATAGAACTAGAATGGTCCTAAAATTTGTACAGAACCACAAAAGACCCAAATCTTCAGAGTAAACAACCTTTATGTGAAGTGATAATTATGGATGGAACTATGCCTCTGGATCTTCTGCTCCAAAACACAGTAGTCAGCCTAAGCATTTGAACAAACGTTAGACATATCCCAACCAAGGATCATTCTACAAAATACATTCTACAAACGTACCCTCAAAACTTTGCAGATTATGAAAAATAGGGAAAAATATAAAAATCACCATGGCCAAGTGGAGCCGAAGGAGACAGGATGACTGTAATGTGCCAGCTGGGATGAGTCTGGGACAGAAGAGGTTAAAACTGAAGCAATCTGAATACAAATATAAAGTTAGTTAATACTACCATATCTCTTTGGGATATTGATTGTGATCATGTATCAACTTAGAGGACATCAATAGTCAGAAAACACTCTGATGTATGTGGAGATTCAATAATATCTTCCCAATTTTTCTGGTAACTAGAAACCCACCACAATTGAAAAGATTATTAGTAATTATGGTTTTATGTTTTCAACACCTAATATTATATGACTAGTTCTAGTATTAGTTACTAGGGATGGCCACGTACCTATTCTTGTTGTTCTTACTATTGTGTAATTTAAATAATAGCATTCATGGTACAGAAAACTGAATGCATGATATACACTTCATAGAAACATCCACTTTACATATTTTAAGATAACGTATGTATACACCACTGTATTATGTGGTATGTAAATTAAGTGTTTTTTGGATCTTGAATGAACATGTCATTAAATGGCTTTCCATAAAGGCGGTTATCCTAGATAATGAATGATACTCAGATTTTACAGGATGTACTTCACATCATGCCTAAACAGTGTCCAAAAAAGAAAACATACGTACACACGGCCAGATGGATCATTGTGACTGGCTCACTTATTGTAAAGAATCCTTGCTTTAATATTTTCACGCATATTTTTAGCAGGAATACAAGAGAATGAAATATTTCCAAATCAAAGAGATGTTCAAAGGCTGGAAGAATGATAGGGTGTTCAAGGGGTTTCAGAAGGAAAAGATGTGACCATGAAGTGGCAGTCACAGGCAAGCAGGTTTCTCTTGTCCACTCTGACAGGTTTTCATGAGGGGATGTCCATCACAGGATGTGATCTGCAAAAGGGTAAGACCCAGAAGTACCAGAGGGAAAGACATGCTTTAGGAAGAGGTGACTTGGAAAGGGTGCTTCTGCCTAAGTGATGGCTCAGAAACCTGGCTGGTTGTCCCTGGGTCAAAGATTTCAGGAGGCCAGCAGTAACCTAGACTCACAAAGATCTTAGTAACATACATCAATGTAATTTAGAGTCACAAAAATCTTAGAGCCACAGAGTTGATCTTCATCTATGATTAGGAGATGGTCACAGTTTTACAGGATATGATCATCGGGCCGGCAGTAGATGGCTAAAATATTATTTAGGGTTATGTTTTTAATAACAAAATTGATGTGCAAAAATATGGGTTTGGAATGTAAAGAAAACTCACAGGACCATCATAGAGTTACTTACGTTAAGGCCTCATGTCACTAACCCTAAATTCATTCCTGTAGGAATGTAACCTTTAACCAGTCAGCAATGAAATTCCTAGTCATTGCTGGAAATTTAACTGACAGACCCCCGCCATTCCCTCAGGGGGGAAATCTCGCCTAAATAAGGTATTCCATGCCACTAAATTTGTTTTAAGTTTATTTATTTTGAGAGAGAGAGAGAGAGAGAGAGAGAGAGCACATGCAAGGGAGGGGCAGGAATAGAGAGAAGCCCATGACCACGAGGTCATGATCTGAGCCAGGATCAAGACTCGGACACTTAACCAAGCGATCCAGACCCCGAGAATGTGGAGTTTCAAAGGTTAGCAGGCTTGGCTGGGATACAGCCCTGAGGGCACTGGCCTAATCCTTGAGAGAAGGCAGCAAACTACTTACAGGCAGATGGTATGGAAACAGTGACCTGTACACTGCCTGGTGCACACAGTGGGGCGATTATACACTCATCATGGAGAGCATCCCTGAGAGGCAGTGTTCACAACAAGGGGACAAAGGAGCTAGGACAGAGGAGGTGTGTGGGACCATTTTCCTCCTCTTCCCCACAGCATAAACACAGAGCCATCTGCTGGAAACAATGTCATCCCCACACTGGCTGCCTAAGATGCTTACACCAACCCCACCTTCCTGTGCTCTGGTGAGACTGGCCTTCTAGGTCAATCAGGCTTGCCTCAGTCCCAATGGAGGTGTCCCCTTCCCCAGGAGACCAGCGGAAGCCCATGACCACACCACCTCTCTTGACCAGACAGTTCTGAAGAGCTTCACTTCAAGTGGCAGTCGTTTCAAGTCTCCTTTAACAAGCAGATCAGAGCTGACCTAGATAAAACTCAGCACATTCTGGCCAAACCATACATTGTCCATACAACTGGCCTGAAGGACAGTGCAGCCAGAACACAAAACAGTGTATGCAACACACACCACAGACACTCCCTGATGTGTCAGGCCCTGGACACCAGATGACCTCCTTTTCATAAAGCCATTCATCCACAGGCAGCTAACATAATGAGTTTTGTAACACAGAGAAGGCAAATACTCAGCCAAAATGCCAAGACAAGAGGAATGCATCCTAAATGAAAGAACAAGATAAGGTCATGGGCAGAGAAATGGAAGGAACACTTCCAAACTCATTCTATGAGGCCAGCTTGGCCTTGAGTCCAAACTGGACAAAGACCCCAACAGAAAGGAAAACTACAGACCAATTTCCCTGATGAACCTGGATGCAAAAATTCTCAACAAAAAGTAGCAAACCGGATCCAACAATACATACAAATAATTATTCACCACAATGAATTGGATTTATTCCTGGGATGCACCACCAATTCAATATCTGCAAATCAACTGATGTGATACATCACATTGATAAAAGAAAGGATAACAACCATATGATCCTCTCAATAGATGCAGAAAGAGCATTTGACACAATGCAGCATCCTCTCTTGATGAAAAAAAAGCACTCATGAAAGGAAGGATAGAAAGATCTTGTCTGAATATCAGTATGTCCAGATACGAAAGTCCCACAGCTAATATCATCTTCAATGAAGAAAAACTGAGAGCTTTCCCCCTAAGGTCAGGAACACGACTGGGATGTCCACTCTCACCACTGTTATTCCACAAACTGTTGGAAGTCCTAACCTCAGCAAGCAGACAACAAAAAGAAATATAAGGCGTCCAAATTGGCAAGGAAGGTCAAACTTTCCCTCTTTGCAGACATGATACTTTCCAAGGAAATCCAAAAGACTCCATGGAAAAACTGTTAGGACTGATACTGGAGTTCAGGAAAGTCTCAGGATATAAAATCAATATACAGAAGTTGACTGCATTTCTATACACCAATAATGAGTCAGCAGAGAGAAATCAAGGATTGATGTACTTTACAACTGCACTGAAAACCATCAAATACCCAAGGGTAAACATAACCAAAGAGGTAAAAGATCAGTACACTTAAAACAATAGAGGGGCGCCTGGGTGGCTCAGTCGGTTAAGTGCCGACTTCGGTTCAGGACATGATCCCGCATTTGTGGGTCTGAGTCCTGTAATGGGCACTGTGCTAACAGCTCGGAGCCTGGAGCCTGCTTCAGAGTCTGTGTCTCCCTCTCTCTCTCTCTCTTTCTGCCCCTCCCCTGCTCATGTGCTCTCTCTTTCTCTCTCTCTCTCTCAAAAATAAACAAAGATTAAAAAAATAAAGGAACAAACCATACAACATCTATGAAAGAAATGGAAGAAACACAAAGAAACGGAAAAACATTCCATGCTCATGGATGAGAAGAACAAATATTATTAAAATGTCAATACTCCCCAAAGCAATCGACACATTCAATGCAATCCCTATCAAAATAACAACAGCATTTCTCACAGAACTAGAACAAACAACCCTAAAATTTGTAGGGAGCCAGAAAAGACCCCAAATCGCCAAAGTCATGTTGAAAAGGAAAACAAAGCTGGAGGCATTAAAATCTGGACTTTATGTTGTATTAGAAAACCGCAATCATCAAGACAGTATGGTACAGGCACAAAAACGGACACAGACATCAATGGAACAGAATAGGGAACCCATAAATGGACGCTCAAACATATGGCAGAGTAATCTTTGATAATACTGGAAAGAATATCCAATGGAAAAACAAAAGTCTCTTCAGCAAATGGTACTGGGAAAACTGGACAGTGAGAAGATTGGACCTGGACTATGTTCTTAAACCACACACACACACACACACACACACACACACACACACACACACACACACACCTCAAAATGGATGAAAGATATTAATGTAAGAAAGGGACCATCAAAATCCTAGAGGAGAAAACAGGCAATCTGCCTCCTTGATCCTGGCCACAGCAACTTCTTGCTTGTCATGTCTCCAAAGCAAGGGCAATAAAAACCAAAATGAACTATTGGGACCTCAAGATAAAAATCTTCTGCACAGCAGAGGACACAATCAGCAAAACTAAAAGGCAACTGAGTGAAATGGGAGAAATTATTTGCAGGTGACATATCAGATAAAGGGTTAGTATCCAAAATCTATAAAAAATTATCACACTCAACACCCAAAAACCAAATAACCCAGTGAAGAAATGGGCAAAAGACGTGAAGAGACACTTGACAAAGATGACATCCAGATTGGTCACACATGAAAAGATGCTCAATCTCACTCATCATCACTGAAATACACATCAAAACCACAATGAGATATCCCCTCACACCTATCAGAATGGCTAAAATTAACATCTCTGGAAACGACAGATGTTGGCAAGGATGCAGAGAAAGGGAACGTTTTTGCAGTGCTGGTGGGAATGCAAAGCGGTGTAGCCACTCTGGGAAATAGTATGGAGATTCGTCACAAAAACTAAAAACAGAACTACACTAGGACCCAGCAATTGCACTACTAGGTATTTATCCAAAGGATACACTAACGCTGACTCGAAGTGGCACATGCACTCCAATGTTTATAGCGGCATTATCAAAAGCTAAATTATGCAAAGAGCCCAAATGACCATTGACAGATGAATGGATAAAGAAGATGTGGTATATTCATACAATGGAATATTACTCAGCGATCAAAAAGAATGAAATCTTGCTATTTGCAACAACGTGGATGGAACCACATTTTATTATCATAAGCAAAATATGTCAGAGAAAGGCACACATCATATGATTTCTCTCATCTGTGGAGTTTAATACAACTGATGAACGTAGTGAAAGGAAAGCAATAATAAGATACAAACAGAGAGGGAGTCAAACTATAAGAGACTGTTAAATAGAAGGAAGAAGCTCCGGGTTCCTGGAGGGTTACTGAATAGGAGTATGGGCTAAATGGGTGGTGGGCATTACGGGCAGCACTTGGATGAGTATTGGGTATATTTTGTACTTGACGGATCACTAAATTCTACTGTTGAAACTGTATTCCACTATAAGGTAACTAACTTGGGCTTAAATTTTAAAAAGAAGAAATATAAAAAAGAAGTAAAGAAATGTACTACCAGTCAAAAGAAAAGAATATTTAAATCGGGCTCTTTGAGTGGAAATGAAAGACTAAAAGTGTTACAGACAAGAAAGGATCAGAGAAAACATCAAGAAACAATGGCAAAACAACTAGTAGAATGGCACTAAGTATATACCTATAAGTAATCACTCTGAATGTACATGGACTAAATGCTCCAATCAAAAGACCTTGGATAGGGTGTCAGAATGGACAAAACAAACAAACAAACAAACAAACACAACACAACACCTATCTAGATGCTGCCTACAACGCCTTATTTGGATTTAAGTCACCTGCAGATTTAAAGTGAGGGAATGAAGAAACATTTATCATGCCAATAATGTCAAAAGAAAGCCAGTAGCAATACTTATATCAGGCAAAATAAACTTTAAAACCGATAATCTATTTTGGTACCCTTTGGGTATATACCTAATAGTGACATTGCATGCAACCAGTATTTATAGCAGCATTATCAACAGTAGCCAAACTATGGAGAAAGCCCAAGTATCCATCAACTGATGAAGGTATAAAGAAGTTGTGGGGTGTGTGTGTGTGTGTATGTGTGTGTGTGTATACGCATATGTATGTTCATATATACCTACATACGTACATACAGTGAAATATAACTCAGCTTCAAGAAGAATGAAATCTTGCCATTTGCAACGATGTGGATGGAGCTCGAATGTATTATGCTAAGTGAAATATGTCAATCAGAGAAAGACAAATATATGATTTCACTCAGGTGGAAAAGAAGAAACAAAACAGATGAAAACATCGGAAGGGGCCAGAAAAAGAGACGAGTGGTAACAAACCACATGAGTCTCTTAATGTTAGAGAAAAAAACTGAAGGTTGATGGAGGGAGATGGGTCAGCGCTGAGCTAGATGTGGGAAGAATATTAAGGAGAGCACTTGTGATGAGCACTGGGTGTTGTATGTAACTGATGAATCACCGAATTCTACTCCCAAATCCGAGAATACACTGTATGTCAACTAAGACTTAAATTAAAAAAATAAACAAATAAAGCTATAACAAGAGATGAAGACAGACACTATCTCATACTAAAAGGGACAGTCAAACAAGAATATCCAATAATTGTAAATTGTGATGCACCAACATGCAATCACCAAGTATATAATACATTTAACAACAACCATTAAGGAACTCATTTATAATAATATAACGATAGTAGAGGACTTTAACACATCACTCACATCAATGGACAGAACCTGTAAAAAGAAAATCAACAAAGAAAAAATGGCTTTGAATGACACAATGGACCAGATGGGTTTAACAGATATGTTAGAACACTCCATACTAAAATGGCAGAGTACACATTCTTTTCAAGTGCACATGGGACATTCTCCAGAATTGATCACATTCTAGGTCACAAATCAGGCCTCAAGAGGTGCCCAAAGACACCCAAAGAGACCAAGCATCTTTTCTGACCACAAAGCTAGGAAACTTGAAGTCAACCACAAAAAAGCAGGGGGGCGGGGTACAAGGCCACAAATAAAGGGAGGTTAAATAACATGCTACTAAATGAATGGGTCAAACAGGAAATCAATGAGAAAATACACTGAAACAAATGAAAATGAAAATATACTAGTAAAAACCTTTGGAATGCGGCAAAAGCATTCTATGATGAAAGTACATAGCAATACAAGCCTACCTTAAAGAGCAGAAAAAAACCCAAACAATCCTAACTTACAACCAAAGGAATGAGAAAAAGAAGAGCAGAAGGGAAGATATAATACGTATTAGCGAAGAAATAAGGAATAGAGAAACCAAAAAGACACTAGACCAAATCAATGAAACCAGAGGCTGGTTCTTTGAAAGCAGTAATCACCTTGAAAACCTCCCAGACAGACTTTTCACAAAGATGAGAGTAAGGACTCAAATAAATAAAATCACAAATAAGAAAGGAGAAATAACAGTCAACACCACAAAAATACAGTTAGAAGAAAATATTATGAACAAATATATGCAACAAATTGGACACTCTGAGAAAAATGGACAAATTCCTAGAAATACACAAACTACCAAAACTGAAACAGGAAGATACATAAAATCTGAAAACAGAAAGAAATCAAATCAGTAATTTAAAAAATCTCCCCGAACACAAGAGTTCAGGGCCAGATGGCTTCACTGATGTATTCTACCATCCATTTAAGGAAGAGGTAATATGTATTCTCCTTGAATTATTACAAAAAATAAAAAAGAAGGAAAACTTACAAATTCATCTTATGAGGCCATCATTACCCTGATACCAAAACCAGATAAAGCCTCCACTAAAACCGAAAACTGCCGGGGGCCTGTGTGGCTCGGTCGGTTTACTGTCCAACTCTTAATTTCAGATTAGGACATTATCTTGTGGTGCATGGGTTCGAGTCCCACGTTGGACCCTGCCATGACAGTGTGGGGCATGGCCAGGATTCTCTCTCTCCCTGTCTCTCTGCCCCTCCCTCACTTTTATGTACTCTATCTAAGGAAAGAAATAAACATTTTTTAAAAATGCTAAAAATTTTTGAATAAAACTGTGCACCAATAGCCCGATGAGTATGTATGCAGAAATTCTCATCAAAATACCTTCAAATTAAAGTCAACAATGCATTCATAGAATCATTTACCATAATCAAGTGGGATATATTCCTGGGCTGCAAGGGTGGTTCCACATTCACAGATCAATCAACATGATGCACCACAGTAATAGAAGAAAGGATAAGAACAATATGATGCTTTCAACAGATGCAGGAAAACCATTTGAAAAAATGTCACATCCATTCATGATAAAAACCCTCAGCAAAGTACATTGAGAACCAACCTACATGCACATAATAAAGATCATCTAGGAAAAACCCACAACTCATCTCATCCTCAATGGGGAAAAATTGAAAGTTTTTCCTCCAAGGTCAGGGACAAGGCAGGGATGACCCCTCTCACCACTGTTATTCCACATAGTACAGGAAACCCTAGCCACAGCAATCAGACAACAAAAAGAAATCAGAGGCATCCAAATCGGCAAGGAAGAAGTAGCACTTTCGCTATTTGGAACTGACATGATGTGCTCTATAAAAAACATGAAAGACTCCCTTAAAAATGCTAGAATTGATATATGAATTCGACAAGTCACAATATACAGAAATCAAGGTACATAAATGCATTGCATTTCTATACACGAATCATGAATTAACACAGAGAGAAAATAAGGGATCAATCCCATTGACAAGTTCACAAATACCACAGGTACAAGGAATATAGCTAACCAAAGAGTTGAAAGACCTGTACTCTAAAGGCTATGAAACACTGATGAAAGAAATGCAAGAGGACACAAAGAAATAGAAATACATTTCATGTTCATGGATGGGAAGCACAAAATACTGTTAAAATGTCTACACTCCTCAAAACAATCTACACACGTAATGAAATCCCTATCACACTAACAAAAACATTTGTCAGAGAACTAGAACAAATAATCTCAAAATTTGTATGGAATGACAAAAGTCCCCAAACAGCCAAAACAAACTTGAAGAAGAAAAGCAAAGCTGGAGACATCACAATTCCAGACTTTAGGTTATATTACAAAGCTGTACTGATCAGAACAGTATTGTACTGGCAAAACAACAACAACAACAACAACAACAACAACAACAAAACACAGAGGCATAGATAAATAGAATGGAAACCCAGAAATGAACTCACACCTATATGGTCAATTAATTCTCAACAAAGCAGGAAAGAATATCCAATGGAATAAAAGATAGTCTTGGGACACATGGGTGCTCAGTCAACAAAGCGTGTGATTGTGGATTCAGCTCAGGTCATGATCTCAGGGCAGTGCAGAGCATGCATGGGATTCTCTCTCTCCATTTCTCTCTGCCCCTCTTTTGCATGCTCTCTCTCTCTCTCTCTCAAAAATAAATACATAAACTTAAAAAAAGGCTCCTCAACATATGGTTTTGGAAAAACTGGACAGCAATCTGCAAAACAAAACAAAAACAACAATGGGCCAGTTTCTTACAACATACACAAAAATAAATCCAACATGGATAAAGACCTATATGTGAAACCTGAAACCATAAAAATCCCAGAGGATAACATGGGTAGTATCTTATTTGACATTGCCTGTACAAACGTCTTTGTAGATATATCTCCTGAGGTAAGGGAAACACAAGCAAAAATAATGGGACTTCGTAAAAATTAAAACCTTCCATAACAAAGGAATCAACAAAACTAAAACATCTACAGAATGATATTTGCAACGACATCTGATAAAGGGTTAGTGTCCAAAATGTATACAGTTATACAGCACCCAAAAAAGGAAAAATCTGATTAAAAATGGGCAGAAGACACGAATAGACATTTTCCCAAGGAAGACATACACATGGCCAAGAGACACATGAAAAGATGCTCAACAATACTGATCTTCAGGGAAATACAATTCAAAAGTACAATGCGATAACACATCACATCTGTCACAATGACGAAAATCAATGAAGGATGAAACAGCAGGTGTTGCCAAGGATGTGGGGAAAGAAGAACCCTCTTGCACTGTTTGTAGGAATGCAAACTGGTGTAACCACTCTCGAAAACATCATGGAGATTCGTCAAAAAAAAAAAAAAAACAATTGGAAATAGAACTACCTTACCATCCAGCAATTTCACTACGAGGTATTTCCACAAAGAATACAAAAATAATTCTTCAAAGGGATACCTGCACCGTGATGTTTACAGGAGCATTTTCTACAAGAGCCAAATTACGGAAACTGCCCAAGCATCTACCAACGGATGAATAAACTGAGATGTAGTATATGGAATGTAATATTATTTAGCCGTAAAAACATGAAATCTTGTCATTTGCCAGGAGGTGCATGGAGAGAGAGAATGTTATGCTGGGTGGAATAAGCCTGTCAGAGAAAGACAAACACCAGATGATTTCACTAACACATGGAAATAAAACAAAACAAAGGGGGCGGAGGGAGAAAGGAGACAGTGACAAACAAACAGACTCTTAACTAGGAAACAAACTGACGGCTTCCACAGCGAGGAGGGGAACGGGTGAAACAGCTGCTGGGGATTAAGAAGTGCGCCTGGGATGAGCACCAGGTGACGTGTGGAAGTGTTGCTCTATATTCTACACCTGAAATGAATACTACACTGTATCTTCACTCACTGGAATTTAAATTAAAAGATAACATAAGGTTAATAACAGCTACCTACCAGGTTTTCTGTAGTTTTCAATCACTTCACTAGGTTGGAAAAATAACTATTAAAGTTTTTAAAAAGCATATGTGATGTGGGGGACAGTTTGTGCCCTTACCTCGGTCTCTGGTTCCGGCAGGACTCAGAAAGTGGGTCCCAGCTCATTCTTGTAGGAGGTCCTGAGATGAGCATTTCATGTATTCACATCCTAACGGAATGCAGCTCCCGTTCTTCTGAATTTCTGTCAGGGTTTCTTCCCGGAAAGAAGCCTGAATCTGGAAAAAACCATTGACTGCATCTATGAGGTGATGTCATGGGACCCTGCAATCCACAAGACCTTTAGTAAAATACGTCTTGTTCAAATATTGTCCAGGAAGCAGAGGAATGAAACACGGGAACAGCCCAGAAAATGCAAAGGCCTGTGCAGCTCAGCAACCAGCTTGCCCAGGGAAGCCGCCCAGGGAAGCCACCTAGCGCCCCCTCCTCAGCACTCAGTACAACAAGGCAGCTTCTCTCTGGCGACTCAGGAGATGCCAGGTTGCTGCAAAGCTCCCAAGGTCTCCCCTGGGGTGGGCGGCAGAACGCGCTGGAAAGGCAGCTCTGCTCTCTGTACTGAGGCAGTGGCAGAGGCCCTGAGTCCTCTGGGAGCAATAGAAGCCCTTCCTGCTCTGAGGTGCCCTGGGTCAGAAAAGCCGATATTGCGCCCTCTGCTGGCCATCACTGCCTGGGCAAAGGAACCCGCCCCTCCTGGTCTGTGGTGCTCGAGCTCTCTCTGCTGGCCACCATTGGAATTCCTGCAATGTGGAAGGCCGTGGTCGCTCAGCTGAAGACTGAAGGTGCTCTGGGCAACTAAGCCTGTTCTCCACATTACGAAGGAGTTTAGTGACAGGCCCTGGGACACAAAGAAATATTTTCCTTCTCCTTTCTTGTGAGTGAAGAATGAGGCCGAATTTATTAACGGAATGACATCATTTGTAATGTTTTAAGCAATGTTCACAGAAAAATAGACCGTCAATTTACACATGCTGAACATGAGGTAATTATGTTTACCACCAAAATACTCAGGTTAGATAAAGAATGAACACCTTTGAGAGAGATGCCGGCGTCCAGCTATGGAATGAATGAGTCCTAGGGATACAAGGGACAGCCAATGGAATGGAGTCAATCCTGTAATACTGTTGCATGCTTTCACAGGATAGCCACACTTGTGCTTAAGTACAATATAATTTATAGACATATGGAATGACTACAATGTATGCCTAAAACTCATACAACAAACGTGTGAACAATATTTCAATTAAAAATGGGCATCTCTTACACTATCTTTAATTTCTCCTTCTTTGCCAATAAACTATCATTCCTGGGGTGCTTGGGTGGCTTAGTCGGTTAAGCGTCCGACTTTGACTCAAGTCATGATCTTGCAGTCCATGAGTTTGAGCCCTGTGTCAGGCTCTGTCCTGAGAGCTCAGAGTCTGGAGCTTGGCTCAGATTCGGTGTCTCCCACTCTCTCCCCCCTCCCCAGCTCGGGCTCTCTCAAAAAAAGAAAATAAACATTAAAAATGAAAAATCATTCCTAATTTAGAATCTGTGAAATTCCATTTATGCCAGATTCTCTAACATGACCATCTTGATGTGGAGAGCTTATCTGAAAAGTCACTAATAATATCTATGATGACACATATGTGACAAGGTCAGAATGAAACTTATAGGGAGCTACACATCTGTTGTGAATTTACGACATGTATCCTTGGCTAATATTTCCAATGAAACGTGCTTTAGGGACACGGATGGATGAAATAATGTCCACCAGTCATATAGGTAAATATCCTATAGGACCATTATGCCTTCAATTACTAATTGCCATCTCTTCAGAATTAAAAGAAAGCTGGGACAAGAAAATGTCTTTGAATTTGATCTAAGAGAAGACTATGGTGTTTTAAAGGGTTCACCTACCTTCTGGAATCCTCATATTGGTTGTGGACAGGAGCATAGCAACCCACGATTGGGATGCACACCGTTCATCCCAGAGGGAGGATATGGACCTTATTGTCAAATTTTTTTTTTTTATCAATATCAGCAGTCCACCTCTGCCAGGTCCAGACTGCAGGACCTGGGGGCAACATGATGCCTGATGCCTGGGTTCAGAACTTGATGAAGACCAGCTGGTGGGGGGAGGGGAGAAATCCAACAGGGCCTGGGGCAGTGAGGGAGATGGCCTCAGGACACCTCCCCACAGGGAAGGCTCTGGAGTTTACCTGCCAAAGAGCAGCACACTCTCCCTCAAGACATCCCTCTCCATGACAGAACATAACGCTGAGCCCCACAATTCCTGGAGAAATGAAGGATACCCATCTTTTCGAATGCAATGGCCTCTGCAGAGCTTGGCCCCAGGGAAGTTGGAGTCTTGGAGTCACGGAACTCTGATGCCCATGATACCAGCCCTTTCTGCCCCAACACTCAGAGACACTTCATACATCCCCTCTCCCCTGGCCCATCTCGCCCCACCCACATACCTGGACCAGGTCTCCACTTTTCTCCTTGTACTTCCCATTTGTCTCTGTTTCTCTCTAACCACATCTCTCTCTGTTTCTTCCTTTCACTCTCTAGGACTTGCCCAATTCCCCTATCACAAATTCAATGTCACTCTCCCTGCCTCTTTGCCCACCTCTCCCCAGGCTTCAGGCTATCTGCTCTGTGCATGCAGCCCTGTCCAGGAGCACACAGCACTCCTGTCTCTCCACCTCTCCTGTCATGTTTGGTCCCAGGCCCTGATCACAATGGAGAATCCCCCATACAGCAGCTGCTCATGTTGACATTTGCTAGAGCAATGCTGGCAGCATGTGGACAGCCAGATATTTACCCTTGGTGGCCCAGCCAGGACGCAAAAGCTGCTGGAAGGCTGGCTGCTTCCCTAAGCTGGGAGGAAAAAGGGCCTTACAGAGTTCAGGGTCCCTGGGGCAAAGTGGATTGGATTGTCCGATGTAGAAGGAGCCATATGCTTACACCCAACTCTCCCAGGTGGTGTCCAAGGAACCTATCTCAGACCATTGACCTCTGCCCTCCCCATGCCTCAAGATGGCAACAGAGGGAGCTTTATGGGACATCAGGTGACTCGCCACAAAAATTGTACCATTTGCCCCCTTGGAGGCCACCTGGATTGGTGCTATTGGGGGCAGCTGGTAAGGTGCACAAGGGCACAAGAGCTGGATTAAAGCAGGGCCTCCTTACTGGTCTCCTGAATCCATTCCTCACCATCAGAGTAGACCCTTTCCTGGAGTCAGATACCTGCGCTGCTCATCAGCACAAACCCCATAAACTAGCACACACGCCGTGTGCTCATGAGTCTATATCTACAGATTAACAACCACCACCAGAGCTCCCTAAAGGATGTATCCAACTCCTCAGATGATTTATATGTCCCTCCCAGGCAATACAACCCCAATAATGATCTGTCTTCTACCAATATTATACATTCTACCTGTTGGTTAACTGCGTATACAGGAACCCCAAAGTGTACACTTGATGGGGAATGAGTGTCGATTTTCCTGGAAGCAGACGCTGACACAGAAACACAACTGCGACCAGTGTATTAGGAAGGACAAAGTGGAGGGGACAGGGTGGGCAGGGAAAGCATTCCGACCAAGGGGCAGATTAGACACCATCTCTAAATATATAATAACCATAGCTGGTTTGTAATGGTTCACTGTCCATTTCAAATTTCAGAGTGATTGTCCTCTATGTCAAAGTGATTTTGAGTTATTGCAATGGGATCTTCTGTTCTCCTCTATGCATTGTGTCTTCTACAATACATCTGTGGCCTTGGATGAGCACATATTTGTGTGGCTGCATTTGTGTGTCTGCCTGTAACGGAAGAGGATTATCTTCAGATCTTAGACATAGATCCCTGAATGTACACATTCTCATATGTATCTTTTCCTTCTTTGTAAAAAAAGACCTGAATTTTCATAGAAAACACACAGGCATCTTTGTTGTAGCTTTTGAAACAGGAATTGCCAATCTCCCAGCCTCAGGCATTATACCCTTAGTTTCAGGAAATTGATTGAACATCTGTTGATGATCTTCTGTGTGCACACACATTCATTTCCACCCTGAGAACGGTGAGTGCCCACTCATCCCATACATTTTACAGATTCTTTATGTGCTTAACCGCCTCTTCATCACACTGACATCAGAGACCAACATTGTCCCTGCTTCTCAGGACACAAAACTGAGGCTCTGAGATGGCCCCACTGAGAGCTGGCATTAGGGCTGAGACAGCGGGATCACAGGCAATGCCTCAGGAAATTGTGAGGGAAGTTTCAGAGATGCAAACCTTCAGGCAGGGTGGTGACAGCAGTGCAGGCGTGCGGTGACAACAGTCCAGCAGGGGCGGTTCCTGTTCAACCCTGAATTCCTCGCTAAGAGTCTGACTGAGGCTGCAGGCAAAGGAAGCCACACAGCTGATCTACAACCTCTCATCGCATTTAGTCTCACAGAGGCACAAAACTTAGGCAGAAAAGCATCCCATAAGAACCAAGTTAAACTACAAATCTCCAGGGCATTCATTCACACAGATCAAGAACCTTCAGAAAAGCAAGGGAAACAGCAGTCTTTATTTAGATAATGAACTAGGTGCACTTTGGCCACCGTGACATTTCAGAGATGATAACTGCATGAACTGTGCTTGAACCCATGCAGCAGCTCTGTGTGGACCTCACGCTGCCCCCACTCTCCCTGCCCAGGTTGTGGGCCCTGCCAGAAATGGCCTCCAACTCCATCTCACTGAGTCCAACACCCTCACCTCTGCAACATCTCAGATTTTTCTTCTCATCCACAGCCTCCAATTCATTCCCATGAGATTCACATCTCTGTCTCTTGTACTTGAGGACCCATTTTGGCGCTTCCACTATTGTAGAGCAGAAGCTCCGTGTCATTTACTGCATGTGACTCTCTCCCCGTTAGGACACCTGAAGCCCCTGATGGTAGGGGTGTGCCTTGTCTCTCACAGAGCCAGGAACATGGTCTCTGTACAAGGCACATCTGCAGAACTTATATGCCTGCTTTTCTATTAAAAGACTCTTTCCTTCTCCACAAGAGACATATGCAGCCCAGCTCAGTAATGGAAATGGCACAGCCAAACACATGTATGTCCTGAGAAACTTGAGGAATCTTAAGTGTCCTCATCCAGCAGCACCTTTGCATTGCAAAGCCTGTGAGGCCAACTCTACGTCTTCTCACACTCAACAACACAGAAGCTAAACATGCTGAACATGTCAACTCATACTGTTCAGATCATCTTACAAATGGTCGAGGTGGAGGTGGTGGGTGGTGTCCCTGAGGACACCCAGGACTGGAGGCGACTCATAGAGCCCATGAACAGTGATAAAAGGGATCTGTGGAGAAGGGCCTAAAGGGTGGACCTGGTAAAGGAGGAGGTCCTCTTGCATCCATAGGGACCTACAGAACAGAAGTGACAGGTATGTTGGTATGGCAGACAGAAGCAGAACGCCCGCAGGAGCTGAAACACAATGAAGCAGGTGTCGGCACCTGGCTCCTTGTTCATTCACGGGTTCTAGTAGAATGGAGCACCAGTGCTAGAAAACTCTACCCTCCCACGAGGTCCCACCTACAGCCTGAAGGTACCAGATGCCACAAGGAGAAACTACTATCGCCACACTTCAATGCCCATGTTTACCAATGCAGAAAGCCAAGGAATCCTATTCTAGAAGACCGATGGCAGTAATGCCAGTCTAGTAAAGGAGCATTTTCCAGAGAGGCAGGCATCTATGTCCAGAACCCCTCTGATGTCCTCTTCCACCACATCTGCAGAATTTTTATTTGCACAATGAGAACAGACAGAACATGAAGGAATGAAAGAAAAGCCCAGCACCACACAGAGATTCAGGGCCACCCCAGGGTCTGAGCTCAGCCTGCCATCCCATGCCTGTCCTCACTCTGCTTCCCTCCCTGACAAAGACATCTTCTGTGCAAGGCCAGGGAGGCCTCTGAGCAGATGGGGATTCCTGGAGTCCTGCAGGGGGCCTGGAAATGTGTTTTCTGAGAGAAACACGTTACCTGTGCACATTCATTGATCTCAAGTATGTTTACCTTAATTCACAGGTAATTCAGCTTTTAAATACAATATGAGCTGCAGAGCTATTTCGTACCATTGTAAAAGGGAGGCAGAAACTCTACATAAAAGAATGAACAGAAATATGTCTCAATTTCAGGTGTAAAACTCCCATAAGGTATCATGAGACAAAGTACCAGTTACAACTGCTCCCGGGACACAAGAGAACCTGCTCATATAAACACAACTGAAGAACTCTGTGAGATACTGGCCCTGCAGGTAATCAGTGATTCTCTCCCTTCACGACTGCAGTTCCACGTACATTTTTTATTACACATGCCGCTTCCGAAAATTCAGAGTGTTTCCACCGAGGGGACAACTGGAGAAATTCTCTATCGCACATTGACCAACACAGAAGGACCAGTAATGAATTCTGAAATTTATCTAAGAACAGTGAACACTGCACAAAGCACACAATATAATGTTGGAAAGAGTTGTTATCTTTTCCAGCACGAGGCTCATAGCAGACATTCTGAACAAATTCATGACCTACACTGAAATAGGAAAAAATGAAAATAATAAGGATAATCCCATGTAAAGAAGGTGCTGAGGGAGTCAGACGCTCCAGAAGACTTCAGGATGCAGTGAAGTGTCATCCTCCTCACGTTATTTCCACAAACACAAAGTGAGAGCCACTGGGTCCTCAGCCTCCATGCACTTGTGGCGTCCAGAGGACTAGCTAACATGATGATGTTAAACTGGAGAAGCCTGGAGGCTTGAGAGGATGTAAATCAAATAGTAAAGACAACAGAGGACATAGAAAACCAGACAAGGCCAGATAAAAGTTTCCAGAGAGCATTTCAACTGAAACGGGCAACAGAATTTACCTTGTCTTTCTCTGCACCCTTGGTAGACACAACTGATGTTCCCCATGGGAGCTGCACCACGTCCTGGGTCTCATAAAGGCTGGAGGTGGATGGAGGTTGATTCTGACTTGCATAGACTGTGCAGAAGAAAAACAAACCCTCTGCATCATGTTTCATTATATTCAACTCGTATCCACTCTTCGGTCCCTTACCAGGGGAAGAGGGTTTTTCAGGTACCTCAGGTGACCCTCATGGACAAGAGGGAGATCTGATCCTGTCCCTTGAGGAAGGTTCACAGGGCCCTGGTTCAGGTGTTTTTATACCTAATCAAGCAGCTGTGAATAGATCAGGTCTCAACTCGCTAGAAAATAAGTTAGGGGTGTGTCTCATCCCTCAGAGAGCACAGCACATGGTCTCTGTACAAGCTACATCCTAGGGAGTGCTGTGTCTGTCAGCCTGTGTAAGGCCCCTTTCCTTCTCTATAAGAGACGTGTTGCCCCGCTCACTACGTGGAAGTGACAGCCCATTTCATGTATGTCCTGAGAAACCTGAAGAACTTTACAACGTCCTCAGTCAGGCTGACCTGATAGCCCTGTGGTGCCATCACAGCATCTTCTCCAAACACACAAGTCAAAAGACGAAACGTGTTTTGTAAGTCAACTCATACTGTTCACATCATCTTTCCAGATGGTGGAGGTGGAGGGTGAGGTCCCAGAGGCCACCAGGTTGGAGAAGGTGGGGGTGGCCCAGAGCACATGAATCGTGATAAAGGGAGCCCACGGGGTACGACATGCAGGGCATTTCTGGGAAAGGGGGAAATGCTCTGGCAGCCACGTTGACCTGTAGGACAGAAATTACACTTTTGAGATGTGTTAGGGTAAAAGGTGAAAAATCCAACACCAACACCAACACTAACATAGCTGAGCCACAATGAAGCAGGAACAGTGCCTGTCTCCTTCCCCTCCACCTGGTTTCAACAGGGCAGCATCAGTGCCACAAAACTCCACCCTTCCCACCAGCTCCCACCTAGAGCTTCTAGGAGCTTGAGGAGACAGTGCCGTGCATTACTGGCAGCATGCAGGGTACTAGCTGTGTCTGCAAATGTAGGAAAGGAAGTGGCTAGTCTTAAAGGATCAGAGGGATAATTCCAGACTACTAAAGAAAGTCTGTTCCACACACACAGGCTTCTATTTCCAGGATTACTACTCCACCCAGCCCTTCACCACCTCAACAGCTCCGTCTTGGCATGGTAAGAGCTGAAATGATGAGGAAGAATTATGTTTTCCTATCATACATTTACATATTTAATGCATTTCAAGTTCATACTTGTCAGTGGTATAACAAAAGGTTCTAAGCCTTATTCCTATGCATGTAAATATCCACTTTCCCCAGGACCAGTTATTCAAGAGACTACTTTTCTCCACTGTGTATTCTTGACTCCCTTGTCAAATACTAGTTGACTGTGCATGCGTGGGTTTCATTTGGGCTCTCAATTTCTGATCCATTGTCTTGTGTGTGTGCTTATGCCAGTGACATAACTGATTTCTTTAGTGTTAGAATGCAGCTTGAAATCACAAAGCGTGATGCCTCCTGTCTTGTTCTTTCTTGCTTTGGCTATTTGGGGTGTTTTTGTGGTTCCAAATACATTTTAGGATATGTTTTTCTAACTGTAAAAATTGCATGGAGTCTTGATAGAGATTGCATTGAGTCTCTAGATGGCTTTGGGTAGTATGGACATCTTATCTGTATTAATTCCTCCAAAAGATGGACATGGGATGGCTTTTCACTGACTTGTGTGCTCTTCCGTTTCTTTCATCCAAATTGAACTTCCATTTCTCCACACAGGTTTTATAGTTTTCTGTAGAGAGATCTTTCACTTCCTTGGCTAAATTTATTCCTATATATTTTATTGTTTTTAATGTTATTGTAAATGGGATTGTTTTCTTTACTTATTTTTAGATAATTTGGTTAGTGTATAGGAATGCTACAGAATTTGGTATGGTGCCTTTCTATTTTGCAACTTCACTGCATTTCTTGATTAGATATTAACAGGCTCTTTTACATTAAACTTTTTATTTGATTCCTCTACCTTATTTTAAAAATCATTTTATTTGGGAATAGTTGACACACTATGTTACATTAGTTTCAGATGAACAACATGGTGATTGGACAAGTGTATACATTCTGCTATGCTAACACAGGTGTAGCTATCATCTGTCACCATGCATCACTATTCCAGTACCATTCTCTATGTTCCCTATGCTATATCTTCTATCTGTGATTTATTCATTGCATAACCAGAAGCCTGCCTCGCCCAATCCCCTTCACATATCTAGGGCATCCTTGTCTTGTGCCTGATCTTAGAGGGAAATCTTTCACAATTTCACTATTGAGTATGATGTTAGCTGTGGGCTTCACATACATGGTCTTTCTTATGTTGAGATATGTTCCTTCTACACTGAATTTGTAAAGAGTTTTTTTTAGCATAGATGGATACCAAATTTCCTCAGAATTTTTTCTGTGTCTATTGACTGGTCATATGAGTTTTCTTTTTAATTTTAAATTTTATTTATTTAGTTTAGTTTAAATTTATTTATGTATTTCTTTAGTATTTATTTTTTCAAGTTTTTATTTAAATTCCAGTTGGTTAACATACAGTGTAATATTAGTTTTGGACAAAGAATGTAGTCATCCATCACTTACATACAACACCCAGTGTTCCTCTCTACTAGTGCCCTCCTTAGCCCATCACCCATTTAACCCATTCCCTGCCCACCTCCCTTCTAGTAACCCTCAGTTTGCTATTTATAGTTAAGAGTCTGGTTTCTGGTTGATTTTTCTTTCATTCAACTATGCGAGGGGTCACATTTATTGATTTGCATTTCTGAAACATCCTTCCTTTACAGGGGAAAAAACCCTTCATCACAGTCAATGATCCTTTTAATGTGATGCTAAATTTTGGGTGCCTGTATATTACTGGGAATTTTTCATCTATATTCATCACAGGGATACTGGCCTATAGTTTTCTGTTCAGGTAGTATCCTTTTCTGGCTTCCTAACAGGGTAATTCCAGTCTCATGAAATGAGTTTGGTGGTGGTCATTCCTTTTGAATCAGTGAGAGGACTGCTGTTAGTTTCTTCTACAAACGTTTGGTCAAATTCACTAGTGAATCCACCTGGTTCTGGGCTCTTCTTCACTGGGAGATTTTCAATTACTGATTCAATTTACTTGCATCGCTTATCTTCTTGTATTGATACAGTCTTCCTTTAATTGGTCTGTGCAAATTTTCTATTTATTCCTGATACAGTCTTGGTAGGTTGTGTGTTTCTAAAAGACTATCCATTTCCTCTAGGTAGTCGGTTTGCTGGGGCATAGTCCCCTGTTTGTCTCCTTTATGTTTCTGTGGTATCAGGTGTAATGTCTTCTCTTTTACTTATAATTATTTGATTTGGGTCCTCTCTCTGTCTTAGTATAGTCTATGTATAGTCTTGTCAATTTTGTTTCACTCTTCAGAAAACCCACTTTTTGTCTTCTTATTTTCTATTGATTTCATGGTCTCAGTTTCATTGGTTTCCACTCTCATGTGTATTACTTTCTCCCTTCTGAGAACATTGGACATAGATTGTTGTTTTTTCTACTCCTTTGAAGTTAAAGTTAGGTTGTTCGCTTGAGTCCCAAATCTATCCTCCCCGCATGCAAATCCAGTGACTCATCAGAGAACCTTCAACAGGTCTTTTCTGTCCTATCTCTGATTCTCAGAACTCTGAGAAAAAGAGCCAGAAAATTTATTTGAAGACGCAATAGATGAAAACTTCCCTAATGCGGGGAAGGAAACAAATCCAGAGCAGGAGGCACAAAGAACCCCCAATATATTCAACAGAAGCAGATTCACACCAAGTCATATAGTAATTAAAATGCAAAATGTCATGATAAAGAAACATTTTCACAGCAGGAAAACAAAAGATGACAGTTACCCACAAGGGAAACCCCATAAGGTTATCACTGGATGCTTTTCAGAAGAAACGTTGAAACCGTAAGTGAGCAGCATGGTATAGTAAAGGTGCTGAATGGAAAACATCTGCAGCCAAAGAGAGTCTATCCAGCACACTACCATTCATATGGAAGAAGAGATCCAGAGGTTCCCAAATAAATACTGAGCAAGTTCACAACCAACAAACAACCTGGCAAGAAATGTTAAAGGCGACTCTTTGAGTGGAAAAGAAACACCTAAAGTGACAGTATTAAAGTACGAAACGCTAAAGCAATAAAAATGAGTATTTCTGTAAAACATCAGTCAAGGTATTCACGATATAAAAGGTTTTGAAATATAATACTACATATCTACAACACGTGGAGAAGAGGAGTAAAGAACTGGTTCAAACGTAAACAACTATCAACTTAATATAGACTTCTATATGCAGAAGTGGCTAGGTACAAACCTAATAATAACCACAAACCAAACACCACTAATACATATGCAGAGTATAAAGACCAGCAATTTCAACTGTGCTACTAAAGAAACCCAGCAAAGCATAAAAAGGAGAAAGAGAAGAAAGGATTAGAAAGATTCAGAAACAACCAAAATCAAGTAATAAAATGACAACAAGTACATGTCTACCAGTTACTTTGAATGGAAACAGAATAAACTCTCAAATCAAAGGCACTGGGTGACAGATAGGGGCACCTGGATGGCTCAATCACTTGAGATTTTGACTCTTGATTTGGGCTCAGGCTGTGATCCCAGGATCATGGGATTGAGCCCCATGTTGGGCTCTGCACTGAGCATGGAACTTGCTTAAGATTCATTCTCATTCTCATTCCCCATCCTTTCTCTCTCCCCATGCACCTCTCCCCGCCCTCCCATGCCTGTGCTCTCTCTCTTAATAGTAAAAGGCACTGGGTGATAAAATGAATAAAAATATAGGACACATCTCTCTTCTACCTATGAGAGACTAATTATAGAATTAAAGTATCAAAAGAAAACTGCAGTAGCAATACCTATATCAGACAAAATAGATTTAAAAATAAAACTGTAACAAGAGACAAAGAAGGACACTATAATAATAAAAAGTACAATCCAACAAAAAAACAATTGTAAACATATATGCACTCAACCTGAGAGCATCCAAATACACAAAACAGTCAAAAACAAAAGTAAAGGAACTGATAGTAATACAATCATAGTAGGGCACTTTAACACACCCAATGGCATCAATGGAGAGATCATTCAATCATAATATCAACAAGGAAGTGGTGACTTTGAATGATAGAGTAGGCCAGATGCACTTAACCAATATATTTAGGACATTCCATCCTAAAACAGCATAATACACATTCTTTTCAGGTGCACATGGAACATTCCCCACACTTGATAAAATATTAGGTCATAAAACAAGCCAAAACAAAATCAAACCGATCGAAGTTATACCATATGTCTTTTCAGACCACAATGCTATGAAAGTACAAGTCTACAACAAGAAAAAAATCTGGAAAAAGCACAAAAACATGGAAGTTAAATAACATGCTCCTAAATAATCAATGGGTCAACCAAGAAATCAAAGAAGAAATCCAAAAGGACATGGAAACAAATGAAGATGAAAACACAAAAATCCAAACTTTTGTAAAGCAGGAAAACTGGTTTTAACGGGGAAGTTTATAGAATACAGGTCTGCCTCAGCAAAAAAAAAAAAAAAAAAAGAGGTAAACTCCATAACCTTGTAACAATAAAAGCTAGACAAAGGACAATAAACAAAACCCCCAAACAGCAGAATGAAAAAAATAATTAAAAGCAGAGGAGAAATAAATGATATAGAAATTAAAACTACAGTAAAACAAGGTAAATGAAATTAGGAGGTGCTTCCATGAAAAGATCAATAAAATTGATAACCCCTAGCCAAACTAATCAGAAAACAGAAACAATGCATATAAATAAGAATGGCAGAGAAGAACAACCAACACCACAGAAGTACAAACAATTGTAAGAGAATATTATGAAACACTATATGCCAACAAGCTGGACAAACTGGAATATATGGATCAATTCCTAGAAACATGGAACCTACCAAAACTGAAGCAGGATGACATCGAAAATCTGAACAGATGGTTTTAACAGATTGTTTACTAGCTAGGAGACAGACACAGTAATCAAAAATCACCTAACAGACAACAGTCCAGGAGTAGATGACTTCACAAGCACATTCTATCAAACATCTGAAGAAAAACTGATGCCTATACTTGTCAAACTATTCCAGAAAACAGAACAGGAAGGAAAATACCCAAATTAATTCTATGAGGCCAGCATTACCCTGTTACCAAAACCAGATAAAGACACCACAAAAAAAACCAAAACTACAGGTACATATCATTCATGCACACAGATGCAAAAGTCCTCAACCAAGATTTAGCAAACAGAATCCAACAACACATTCAAAAAATAGTCCACCAGCATAAACTGGGATATCTTCCAGAATGCAAGGGTAGTTCCATATTCAAAAATCAATCAACCTGCAATACCACAGTAATAATTGAAATGATAAAATACATATCATTTCTACAGACACAGAAAAATTATTTGACAAAGTACAACTCCCATTCATGGTAAAATCCCTCTAAAAGCAGGTTTAGAGGGAATGTACCTCAGCTTAATATAGTCTATCTATGTAAGCCCACAGCAGACATAGTACTCAATGGAGAAAACAGAGAGCTTTCCTCCAAGGTAAGGAAAAAGTAAAGATCTCCACTTGTACCACTTCTATTCAACATAGTACTGGCAGTCCTAGTCACAGCACTTAGCCAACAAAAAGAAAAGAAAGGCATTCACATTGGGAAGGAAGAAGTACAATTTCACTATGTGCACATGATGTGATACTCTATATAGAAAATCCAATAGACTCCACCAAAAATCTACCAGAACTCAAACTTGAATTTAGTAATGTCACAGGATGGAAAATCAATGTGCAGAAATTAGTAGCATTTCTATAATAATAAAGCAATAAAAGGGAAGTTAAGGAAACAATCCCAACTACATTTGCACACACACACACACACACACACACACACACACACAAATAATAAGATACATAGGGAATAAACCTAAGCAAATAAGTGCAAGACCTTTATTCTGGCCACTGTGAAACACTGATGAAATAAATTGAAGACAACATAAATAAATGGAAAGGCATTCCATGCTCATGCACAGAAAGAACCATGGGCATCTGGGTGTCTCGGTTGATTAAGCGTCCAACTTCAGCTCAGTTCATGATCTCGTGTTCGTGGGTTCGAGGTCCACGTCGGGCTCTGCACTGACAGCTCAGAACCTGGAATCTGCTTGGGATTCTGTGTCTCCCTCTCTCTCTCTCTGCCCCTCCCCCACTCGTGCTCTGTCTCAGTCTCTCGAAAATAAATAAAACATTTTTTAAAAAAATTCTAAAGAAAACGGGCACCTGGCTGGCTCAGTCGGTTAAGTGTCCAACTTCTGCTTGGGTCATGATCTCACAGTTCATGCATTCGAGCCCCACATTGGGCCATGTGCTGACAGGCCAGAGCCTGGAGCCTGCCAGGGATTCTATGCCTCCATCTCTTCCTGCCCCTCCCCCACTCACGCTCTATTTCTCTCTCTCTCTCTCTCTCTCTCTCTCTCTCAAAAAATAAACAAACATAAAAAAATGTTCAGTAAATAAATAAAAAATAAAGAACCAATATTTTTCAAATACCTACACTACCCAAAACAATCTACAGATTTAATGTAATCCCTATCAAAATACCAACAGCATTTTTTCACACAACTAAAACAAAAACCCTAAATATATATGGAACCAGCAAAGATCCCAAATTACCAAAGAAGCTTTGGAAAACAAAAGCAAAGCTGGAGGGATCACAATTCAAGACTTCAAGTTCTAGTCCAAGGCAGTAGGCAGTAAAACAGTACCGTCCTGACACAAAAATAAATACATACGTTGAGGGGACAGAATAAAATATTCAGAAATAAACCTACAGTGTTATGTTCAGTTCATCCTCAATAAAGCAGGAAGGAATATCCAATGGGAAAAATCAGGTTCTTCAACAAATGGTGCCAGAAAAACTGGTCAGCTATAAGCAAAATAATAAAATTGAACCACTTTCTTATACTATACACACAAATAAATTCAAAATGGATTAAGGACTTAACATGAGACATGAATCCATAAAAATCCCAGAACAGAGAACAGGCAGTAATGTCTCTGGTAACTACCATAGTTTTCTAGATATGTCCCCTGAGGCAAAGGAAATAAAAGCAAAAATAAACTCTTAGTACTTCATTAAAATAAAAGCTTCTGCATAGCAAAAGAAACAATCAGCAAAGCTAAAAGGGAACCTACTTAATGGGAGAAGATATCTGCAAATGACATATCCAAAACAGGGTTAGTATCCCAAATATATAGAGAATTTGTGAAATCAACCCACGCAAATATATCCAATTAAAAAATGAGCAGAAAAAATGAACAGATCTCTCTCCAAGAAAATACAGAGATGGCCAACAGACACATTAAAAGATGCCCAACATCTCCCCTCAGCAGGGAAATGCAAATCAAAAGTACAAGGAGACATCAATTAATACCTGTCAAAATGGCTACAATTAACAACAGAAGAAACAAGCATAGAATGGGTTGCACAGGAAAAGGAGCTTTCGTGCACTGTTGGTGGGAATGCCAACTGCTGCCACACTGTGGAAACAGTATGGAGATTCCTCAACAAGGTTAAAAGTGGAACTACCCAATGATCCAACAACAGCATTACTGAGTATTTACCCCCAAATACAAAAACACTCTTTCAAAGGGATACATGCACCCCATGTTTAGGCAGCAGTATTTACAAGACAAATTATGGAACAGCACAAGTGTCCCTAGATAGATAAATACATACAGACCTGGAAAATACATGCACACACACACACACACACACACACACACACACACACAATGGAATCGTATCAGCCATAAAAAAGAATGAAATATTCTCATTTGCAATCACATGGATGGAGCTACAGAATATACTTCTACGTGAAATAAATCTGTCAGAGAAAGACAAATACCATATGACTTCACTCACGTGTGGTATTTAAGAAACAAATGACCAAAGGAAAAAGAGAGAGAGAGAAGGGAGACGAGCCATGAAACAGACTCTTAACTATTGAGAACTGATGATTACTAGAGGGCATGGGGTGGGGGATGGGTGGAATCACTGATGGGGATTAAGGAGTTGAATCTCAACAAATTCAAAAAGATGAATGCATCTCATGCATCTTTTCTGACCACAATGGTAGGAAACCGGAAATAAATCACAGGAAAAGATTCAAGAAATTCAGGATAAATAACATGCTCCTAAGCAATGAATGGACCAACCAAGAAATCAAAGAGGAAATCCAAAAATATAGGGAGACAAATGAAAAAGGAAACACCAGGGTCCAAAATCCTTGGGATGCTATGAAAGATCAAAGAGGGATGATTACAACAAACCAGGCCTCCCTCAAGAAGAAAAAAATCTCAAATAAACCACCTAAACTTACATATAAAGGAGTTAGAAAAAGAACAAACCCCAAAGATAGCAGAAGGCTTCAATGAAACCAGAAGCTCATAGTTTCAAAGAATAGACAAAATGAATGCACCTTTAGCTACACTCACCCCCCTCCCCCAAAAAAGAGGACTGAACTAAAAGCAGAAATGAAAGAGGATAAATAATGACAGACATCACAGAAATACAAAGGATGATAACAGAATATCATGAAAAATCATAGACCAACCAAATGGACAACCAAGAAGAAATGCATCAATTCCTAGAAACATCACATCCAAAAGTGAACCTGAAAGACAGAAATTTTGAACACATTGATGAATAGCAATCAGATTCAACCAGTAATCAAAAAACTCCAAACAAACAAAGGGCCAGGATCCGATGGCTTCAGAGCTGCATCCTTTCAACCATTTGAAGAGTTAACACCTGAGGGGAGGGGCCAACATGGCAGAGAAGTAGGGAGATTCAAACTTCCCTCTTCTCCCAAAGAAGTGTGGAAGTGAAAGGACTTTGAATCCCAAGATTCCAGGAGGAAAAGAGACAGTCGCACTTCCAGGGACCCACTGGACAACCTGATGGGCCATAGGTGCATGCTTGTGAACTGGGAGAGATGAAATGAACAGAGGGAAGGATCCACTTCTTTGAAGAGACAAAGGGAAGAGAAAGAGTGGCTGGGGAAGCATAGGACTGTATGTGGACAAGAGAAAAACCTCAGACCAGGTCAGAGAATGATCCAATCTCTAACTGAGGGGCTTGCTGCCAACTGGGGCCATCTGCCCGGATCACAAACCTGGGGAGGAGGGGAGCCAGCGCTGGGCTCAGGGGCTAGGTCAGGAGTGCAGTCCACACTAGGAGAAAGCAATCCCCTCCCTGGAGTGCTGTGGGACAGGACAAAACCTGCCTGCACCCGCCAGCCAGGGACCACATATCAGGTGGTGCAGAGAGACGCTTCCCCAGTACTGGGACCTGTGGAGCAAGACTTTGAATCCCAGCCAAGTGCCAGGAACAGGAGTTGGGGGAGCGAGACAAACTGCCTCATTTGTATCCATGGCACAGTGAGGACAGCTCGAACAGAGTGGTGTGCGGAGGAGAGACTTTGGGGGAGGATTGCCATTTCTCTCCCCACAATCGCCAAGATGGGGCCTCAGGGATCAGACAACAGGACCCACAGTGGACACCCCCTCCTCTAGACCTGTGCTGCTGCATTGCCTGGTTTAATTCTCAGACAATTCTAATTATATAGATACATTCTTCCTTCCTTTTCTCCTTCTCATCTCATCCCTCCTCTAGTCTGGTTACTCTGGTTGTTGGTTTGTTTAAGCAGACATATTTAATCCATTCTCTTGATACATGTTCCACACCTCCTTCTTTATTCTCCATTCTCTCTCTCGGGATTAAGCCCTATAGTTTCTTGGTCTGGACAACTTTATCTTACTTCATTCTTCCCTGCCTCCTTCTTCAGTTTCCTTTCTCTCTCTCTTTGGATTAAACTGTAGAGTGTGTAGTTTTTCTGTTTGGATAACTTTATTTTCATTTTCTTTTTTTCCCGCCTTCTTTATTCTCCTTTCTCTTTCCCCGGATTAAGCCATACAGTTTCTCTGGTCCATTTTTACTCTTTCTTTTCCCTGCCCCTGTCATGTCTCTCTTTGTATGGGGTAAGGCCTCTTCCATCAGCACTGCCCTCACCCTGTGGTTTACTTGTAGCTGGTGTTTCTGGGTTTTGTTTTAGGTTTTTTTGGTGTGTTTGTCTGTGTGTTTGCGTGTTTTTGTTTTCTGTTTGTTTTTTGTTTGTTTGTCTATTTGTTTTCCTTTCCAAGACTACTTCAATGAACAAGTTAAAGCACACCTGGTGGAGGGTCCAAAACATCACTATGAGTTGGGAGATAAAGGACCCAAGGTCACAACAACAGAGAGAAAGTAACACTCTCCACAAAAACTCCTGAAGGGCCAGGCCCTGGACAGGGCATGGCCCCTCTTTAATACAGAAGTGTTCGCAGGTGCAGGGCACATAACAAGCTTTTAAAACACATAAAGGACAGAAAACTAGCCAAAATGATGAAATGGAAGAGTTCTCCTCAAAAGAAATTCCAGGATGAAATGACAGCTAAAGAACTGATCAAAACAAATATACACAATATAATTGCACAAGAATTTAGAATAATAGTCATAAGATTAATCGCTGGGCTTGAAAAAAGCATGGAATAAAGCAGAGAATCTATTGCTGCAGAGATCAAGGAACTAAAAACCAGTAATGATGAAATTAAAAATGCTATAAATGAGCTGCAAAACAAAATACAGGTGGTCACAGCAAGGATTGACGAGGCAGAGGGGAGAATAGGTGAATTAGAAGATAAAATTATGGAAAAAGAAGAAGCTGAGGAAAAGAGAGATAAAAAAAAATCTGGATCATGAGGGGAGATTTAGAGAACTAAGTGTCAATGAAACAGAACAATATCCATATCATAGCAGTTCCAGAAGAAGAAGAGAAAGGGGCCGATGGTGTACTTGAACAAAGCAAGGTGAGAACTTCCCCAGCCTGGGGAAGGAAACAAACATTGAAATCCAGGAGGCACAGAGAATTCCCTTCAGATGTAACTTGCATCAATCTTCTGCACGACATGTCATAGTGAAACTGGCAAAATACAAAGATAAAGAGAGAATTCGGAAAGCAGCTAGGGATAAACGGGACTTGACATATAAGGGTAGACACATAAGAGTAGTAACTGACCTATTTACTGAAACTTGGCAGGCCAGAAAGGAGTGGCAGGAAATTGTCAATGTGATGAACAGCAAAAATATGCAGCCAAGAATCCTTTATCCAGCAAGCCTGTCATTCAGAATGGAAGGAGAGATCAAGGTTTTCCCAAACAAACAAAAACTGAAGGAGTTCATCACCAGTAAACCAGCCCTACAAGAGATCCTAAGGGAGATACTCTGAGTAAAATGATGCCAGGACCACAAAGACAAAAGACATCACTACAAGCATGAAACCAACAGATAGTACAATGACTCTAAACCCATATCTTTCAATAACAACACTGAATGCAAATGAACTAAATGCTCCAATCAAAAGACATAGGGTATCAGAATGGATTAAAAAAACACAAGATCCATCTATTTTCTGCCTACAAGAGACCCATTTTAGACCTGAGGACACCTTCAGATTGAAACTGAGGGGATGGAGCACCATCTACCATGCTACTAGAAGTCAAAAGAAAGCTGGAATAGCCATACCTATATCAGACAAACTAGACTTTAAAGTAAAGGCTGTAACAAGAGATGAAGAAGGGCATTACATAATAATTATGAGGTCTATCCATCAAGAAGAGCTAACAATTATAAATGTCTATGTGCCGAATTTGGAAGCACCCAAATAGATAAAACAATCAAAAACATAAACAACCTCATTGATAAGAATGTGGTAACTGCAGGGGCTTTAACACTCCACTTACAACAATGGACAGGTCATCTAGACAGAAAATCAATAAAAAAACAGTGGCCCTGAATGATACACTGGACCAGATGGACCTGACAGATATATTTAGAACTTTTCATCCTGCAACAGCAGAATATACATTCTTCTAGAGTGCACAGGGAACATTCTCCAAGATAGATCACATACTGGGTCACAAAACAGCCCTCAATAAATATGAAAGAATTGAGATCATACCATGCACACTTTCAGATCACAATGCTATGAAACTTGAAATTAATCACAGGACAAAGTTTGGAAAACCTCCAAATGCATGGAGGTTAAAGAATATCCTACTAAAGAACGAATGGGTCAACCAGGCAATTAAGGAAGAAGTTAAAAAATATATGGAAACAAATGAAAATGAAAACACAACAATCCAAACCCTTTGGGATGCAGCAAAGCAGTTCTAAAAGGAAAATACACTGCAATCCAGGCCTATCTCAAGAAACAAGAAAAATCCCAAATACAAAATCTAACAACACACCTATAGGAACTAGAAGCAGAACAGCAAAGAAATCCCAAACCCAGCAGAAGAAGACAAAGAATAAAGACCAGAGCAGAAACAAACAATACAGAACCACCCCCCCCCAAAAAAAAAAAAAACAGTAAAACAGATGAATGAAACTAAGAGTTGGTTTTTTGAAAAACTAAACAAAATTGATAAACCTCTAGCCAGGCTTCCCAAAAAGAAGAGAGAGGACCCAAGTAGATAAAATCATGAATGAAAAGGGATTTCTTGCAACCAATCCCTCAGAAATACAAGCAATTATCAGAGAATACTTTGAAAAATTCTATGCCAACAAACTGGACAACTGGGAAGAAATGGACAAATTCCTAAACACCCACACACTACCAAAACTCAAATGGGAATAAATAGAACATTTGAACAGACCCATATCTAGTAAAGAAGTTGAACCAGTTATCAAAAATCTCCCAACAAATAAGAGTCCTGGACAAACATGTCTTCTCTGGGGAATTCTACCAGACATTTAAAGCAGAGTTCATATCAATCCTTCTCAAGCTGTCCCAAAAACATAGAAATGGAAGGAAAACTTCCAGACTCATTCTATGAAGCCAGCATTACTTTGATTCCCAAACCAGACAGGATCCCCACAAAAAAGGAGACCTACAGGCCAATATCCCTGATAAACATGGATGCAAAAATTCTCAATGAGATACTAGCAAATCAAATTCAATGACATATACAAAGAATTATTCACTATGATCAAGTGGGATTCATTCCTGGGCTGCAGGGCTGGTTCAATATTCACAAATCAATCAATATGATTCATCACATTAATAGAAGAAAGAAGAACCATATGATCCTGTCAATCGAAGCAGAAAAAGCATTTGACAAAATACAGCATTCTTTATAAATAAAAACCCACAAGAAAGTCGGGATGGAAGGAACATACTTAAAGATCATAAGAGCCATAGATGAAAAGCCCACAGCTAATATCATCCTCAATGGGGAAAAACGAAGAGCTTTCTCCCTGAGATCAGGACCATGACAGGGATATCCACTCTAACCACTGTTGTTTAACACAGTGTTGGAAGTCCTAGCATCAGCAGTCAGACAACAAAATGAAATAAAAGGCATCAAAATTGGCAAAGAAGAAGTCAAAACTTTCACTTTTCGCAGATGACATAACACCCTAAATGGAAAACCCAAAAGACTCTACCAAAAGACTGCTAGAACTGATACATGAATTCAGCAAAGTCGCAGGGTACAAAATCAATGTACAGAAACTAGGTGCATTTTTATACACCAAGAGTGAAGCAACAGAAAGAGAAATAAAGAAACCGATCCCATTTACAATTGCACCAAGAACCATGAAATACCTAGGAATAAATCTAACCAAAAAGATGTAAAAGATCTGTATGCAGAAAACTATAGAAAGCTTATGAAGGAAATTGAAGAAGACACAAATAAATGGAAAAATATCCCATGCTCATGGATTGGAAGAATATTGTTAAAATGTCAATACTACCCAAAGAAATCTACACATTCAATGCAATCCCAATCAAAACTGCACCAGCATTCTTCTCCAAGCTAGAAGAAACAATGCTAAAATTTGTATGAAGCCACAAAAGACCCCAAATAGCCAAAGTGATACTGAAGAAGAAAACCCAAGCGGGAGGCATTACAATCCCAGACTTGAGCCTCTACTACAAAGCTGTAATCATCAAGATGGTATGGTATTGGCACAAAAACGGAGACATAGACCAATGGAATAGATAGAGAACCCAGGGACCCACAAATGGATGGCCAACTAATCTTTGACAAAGCAGGAAAGAGTATCCAATGGGGGAAAAAAAAAAGACAGGCTCCTTAGCAAATGGTGCTGGGAGAACTGGACAGCAACATGTAGAAGAATAAAACTAGACCACTTTCTTACACTGTACACAAAAATAAACTCAAAATGGATGAAAGACCTCAATGTGAGACAGGAAGCCATCAAAATCCTAGAGGAGAAAGCAGACCACAACCTCTTTGACCTCGGCCACAGCAATTTCTTACTCGACACATCTCCAAAGACAAGGGAATGAAAAGCAAAAATGAACTATTGGGACCTCACCAAGATCAAAAGCTTCTATGCTGCAAAGGAAATAATCAACAAAACTAAAAGGCAGCCAACGGAATAGGAAAAGGTATTTGCAAATGACATATTGGATAAAGGGCTAGAATCCAAAATCTATCAAGAATTCACCAAGCTCCACACTCAAAAAACAAATAACCCAGTGAAGAAATGGGCACAAGATACGGATACACTTTTCCAAAGAAGACATCCAGATGGCCAACAGACACATGAAATGATGCTCAATGTCACTCCTCACCAGGGAAATACAAGTCAAAGCCACACTGACATACCACCTCACACAGGTCAGAGTGGCTAAAATGAACAAATCAGGAAATTATAGATGCTGGCAAGGTTGTGGAGAAATGGGAACCCTCTTGCACTGTTGGTGGGAATGCGAACTGGTGCAGCCACTCTGGAAAACAGAGTAGAGCTTCCTCAAAAAATGAAAACTAGAACTACCCTATGACCCAGCAATAGCACTGCTAGGAATTTACCCAAGGGATACAGGAGTGCTGATGCATAGGGACACATGTACCCCTATGGTTACAGCAGAGCTTTCAACAATAGCCAAATTATGGAAAGAGCCTAAATGTCCATCAACTGATGAATAGATAAAGAAGATGTGGTTTATAGATACAATGGAATACTACTTGGCAATAAGGAAGCATAAAATCATGCCACTTGCAGCAACGTGGATGGAACTGGAGGGTGTCATGCTAAGTGAAGTAAGTCAGTCAGAGAAAGACAGATATCCTATGTTTTCACTCATATGTGGATCTTAAGAAACTTAACAGAAGGCCATGGGGTAAAAAAAAGGGGAGGGGAAAATAGTTACAGAGAGGGAGGGAGGCAAACCATAAGAGACTCTTAAATACAGAGAACAAACAGGGTGGATGGAGGTGTGGGGGAGAGGGGAAAGTGGGTGATGGGCACTGAGGAGGGCACTTGTTGGGATGAGCAGTGGGTGTTGTATATAAGCCAATTTGAAAATAAATTATATTTAAAAAAATAAAGAGTTAATACCTATTCTTAAAATATTCCAGAATATGAAAGTGGAAGGCAAGTTCCCAAGTTCCTTTTATGAGGCCATAAGTACCCTGATACTAAACCAGATAAAAACATGACAAAACAGTAACAAAACAACAGGCCAATATCTCCAATGAACATAGATATAGTAATTGTCAAGAAAATATTTGCAACCCAAATCCAACAACGCATTTAAAAAGTCATTTACCTAGGTGCCTGAGTGGCTCAGTCAGTTAAGCGTCTGACTCTTGGTTTGGGCTCAGGTCATGCTCTCACAGTTCAGGAGTTCAAGCCCCCCATGAGGCTCTGCACTGAAAGAAAAATACCGTATGACATCCCTTTACATGGGATATGGGGAACAAAACAAAGAAACAAAGAAAATGGAGAAAAGAAGACAGACCAAAAAAAAAAAAAAAAAGAAAGAAAGAAAGAAAACACCAGACTCTTAAATACAGAGAGGAAACTGATGCTTGCCAGAGGGCAGGTGTGTGGGGGGTGGGTGAAATAGGGGAAGGAGATGAAGAATACACTCATAGTGAGGAGCATGGAGTCATATGAGAAGTGTTAAATCAATACACTGTACACATTGAAGCAAACATAACGTGACGTTAATTACACTTGAATTTTAAAAACTAATACAAAATGGAAATACTCTCATAGCAACAGAAGATAAAAGTTTTAATTTTATAATCTTGGAATGAAAAGTGACATACGTAGCTTATGAAATCATTAATGAATTGGAAAAATGGGACACTGCCATAAAATTGCTCATAAACACATATGTAATTGAGTAACTCCGGCAGGTATGTGAAAACTACACACCATTCTTTTCCCCCTGAAATGGTTATTCTCCCCTTGCATCTTTCTTAGAAAATATCCCTAATTTCACTTGCAAAAATTGTACATTTATGAATTTAATATGCAAATCTTCTAATTTTCCGTATAGGATATACATTTTTCTTTCAAATTCAACTACATGTGGGATTTTCTCAGGACTAAAACATCTAATGCATACATATACATAAAATATCCAATGAAGAAATCCAGTGTAATGAAATGAAATCATACTGGTGCACATAGATTACATTTTTTATGGAACTACTCAAGGTGGGATGATATTTTCAACTGGGTGGGAAAAGTAACAGAGACCTACACAACAAATCTTGAAGTTACAGAAACTTGCATGTGCATCAGAAGGTCTGCCTTCTTTCTTACAGTGACAGAAAGGAGCCTTGAAAGTATGTGTGGTGACTTTAAAACTCAGGCAGGTCTACAAATCTCTGAATGAGAAAATGAGCAAAAAAAAAAAAAAAAGTCGAAATGTATCAGACAGGGGAATCTGAGGATCAATTTTCATAAAGACAAAATACCATCAGGCTCATTCTTCTAAAACTGATTCATAGTGTTTCCTTTGTACAATCTTACCCACACTGAGAAGTGGCCTTGGAATGTCCTTTGACCAGCAGCAGTCACAGAGGGATCCCGTGAATGAGCTTTCAGTAAAAACCGCAATCAATTTAAAAGTATTTCAGATGTTCACGAGTTTATGAGAAATTAGAAAACAGGCGAAATCTCAACTGAAAAGGAGATAAGGTAACGAGTATGTTTTTAAGATATTATTGATGAGATTCCTTCCAACGAAGACAAGAAAGGATAACTGCAACAAATTCTGTCGCAGGAATAATATTGACATTCAAATAATGGGAGGTTCCTGACACAACGTACCTGTCAGTTTTTCAGTTGTTGTCAACGACTACAACATTATTAGGGAAAAAATCCCCACTGAAAGTTAATAAAAGCATGTATGATGTGAAGGGCACATTGTGTTTTTACCTCTGGCTCTGGTTCTGGCAGGACTCGGAGAGTGGGTCCCAGCTCATTCTTCTAGAAGTTCCCAAGAGTCAACATTTGGCTTCTTCACTTCCCAACTCAATGAGGCTCCTGTTCCTCCGAATTTGTGACAGAATTTCTCCCCCAAAACAATCCTGAACCTGGAACAAACCAACCCCAGCCTCTCTGACGTGGCATCGCAGGACCCCCTGAATCCACAGATCCTTGAGAGAAATACATCCTGTTCACAAAGTGGCAGGGGAAATGAGGAACAAACCACGGAACAGCCCAGAAAACGCAAGGGACTGTGCCGCTCACTGACCATCTGAGCTTCCGGGGAAGCCGCCCAGTCCCCTCCCCTCCACCTCCCCTGCCTCAGTACTCAGCCCCACCAGTGAGGAGACGCCAAGTGGCTGTGAAGTCTCCAGGGTCTCCCCCAGGCCCGGGGGGGCGGAACCTGCTGGAAACGCAGCTCTGGCTCTTTGCCCACACTCACAGGCACTGGGTCCTCAGAAGCAAGGAAGCCTTTCCAGCTCTGAGGCGCCCTGGATCAGAAAAGCCTAATGGGCGCCTTCTCTGGCCATCGCTCAGCCTGCAGAGGACCGGCCCCTCCCTGGGCGTGGCGCGTGCGCGCCCTCTGCCGGTGGTGGTAGCAATTACTGAGAGTGCAGCTGGTCCAGTGAAGCCTGTTCTCCAGACTGGGAAGGGTCTTAGTGAAGGTCCTGGGACATAAAGAAATCTTTTCCTTCTCCATTTTACTGAGTGAAGAATGAAACCGAATTTACTAATATAATGATATCATTTGTAATGCTTTAAGCAACATTCGCAGAAATACAGACTGCAAATTTACACCTGCTGAACTACAGGTAATGGTGTTTACCACCAAAATACTTGGGTTAAATAAGTTGACTCCTTTGAGAAAGAGATACAGGCTTCCAGCTATGGAATGAATAAGTCATTTGGGAAACAAGGTACAGCCCACAGAATATAGTCAATCCTGTAAGAAAGTGTTGCATGCTTTTGCATGATAGCTACACTTGTATAGGTTATCTGGAGAGCATAATGTATACACACGGAACCACCATTGTATATGCCTGAAACTAATACAACATGGTGAGTCTACTATATTTCAATTAAAAATGACAGTACTTGGGGCACCTGGGTGGCTCAGTCGGTTAAGCGGCCGACTTCGGCTCAGGTCATGATCTCGCGGTCCGTGAGTTCGAGCCCCGCGTCGGGCTCTGTGCTGACAGCTCAGAGCCTGGAGCCTGTTTCGGATTCTGTGTCTCCCTCTCTCTGACCCTCCTCCGTTCATGCTCTGTCTCTCTCTGTCTCAAAAATAAATAAACGTTAAAAAATGTTTTTTTAAAAAAATGACAATACTTTAAAAAATCTCCTTCCCCATTAAAAAATATTTCTAATCTAAAACATATGAAATTCCATTTATACCACATTCTCCAATGTCACCATCTTGATGTTGAGAGCTTATTTTTCAACTTGTCAATAATGTCTTTGAGGACACAAATGTGACAAGGTCAGAATGCACATCTAGAGGGAGCTACACATCTGTTATAAATTTCCTGCCTGTGTATGGGTAATACTTTCAATGAAAAGTGCTTTAGGGATGAAGATGGATGAAATAATTTCCCTAAGACTCATAGGTAGACAATTGAGCCTTCAAATAATAACTGTCATGTCTTCAAATCAGAGGAAGCCTGGGTGAAGTTATAGGTTTCTCTTTTGATGTAAGAGAAGGCTGTGGTGTTTTAAACTGCTCACCTACCATCCAGAATGCAGAGATTAGCAGCCCTCAGCCTTCTGCTCTGTGCAGCCCTGTCCAAGAAACAGGGCACCACGTCTCCTGTGTCCCCCTCTCCCCTGTCATATTTTAGCCCAGGCCCTAATCATAGTGGATGAGAATCCTGTTTAGAGAAGCTGCTCATGCTGACCTTTACTGAAGCACTGCTGTTCCCAGCCCCTCCTGGGAAGCATGTGGACAGCCAGACCTTGAGCCCTTGGTGGCCCAGCCATGATCCCAAAGTGGATGGAAGGCTGGTTGCCTCCATAACCTGGGAGGAAGGAGGGCCCAGCAGGAGTCAGGGGCTCTGGAGCAGAATGCTTGGGATTTGAGGACCTGGAAAGAGTCAGATGCTTACACCCAACTCCTTCTTGGTGGTGAGGGAGGAACGGGTATCATGTCATTGATGTCTGCCCTGCCCGTCCCTCAATAAGGAAACAGTGGGGGGAGGGGCAACTTGGTGGCTCAGTCGGTTGAGCGTCCAACTTTGGCTCAGGTCATGATCTCAGGATTTGTGAGTTTGAGCCCCCCATTAGGTTCTGTGCTGACAGCTCAGAGCCTGGAGCCTGCTCTGGATTCTGTGTCTCCCTCTCTCTCTGCCCCTCTCTCAATTGTGCTCTGTCTCTCTCTCACTCAAAAATAAACATGGCAAAGAAATACAAGATAAAAACAGAAAACAGTGGGAGGAATATGGGACACTATAAGACTCACCCCCAAAACTACTACCATGAGTCTACCTCAGCTCCCACCTGGATTGGTGCTACTGTGAGGTAGCTGGTAGGTGGGAAAAGTCCACAACATCTGGATTAATGCAGGGTTTCCTCAATGTTCTACCAGACACACTGCTGACCCCTCATCCATTTCTTGCAATCAGGAATCAGCCACTTCCTGGGGACTGATAGCTGCCCTACTGATCACCACACACCACTGTGACTAGCAGGCACCGTGTGCTTGTGAGTACCTATTGAGGAGTGAACACCACCATCACCAGATCTAGAGGAAAGTTGTGTCCACCACCCCAGAAGGAACCAGGGGGAATGCACGGTCAATACAATTCAAAGAGTGACTTATCTTCTGCTCCTATTACTGTAGATTCTACCTGTTAGTGACTGTGTATACAGGAGTCACACTCTGTACAGCAAAACAGAATGACCGTACATCCTCCTGGAAGCAGATACTGACACAGAGACAGAACTGTGATGGGTTTATCAGGGGAAATGAGGAAAGACAAAATAGAAGGGACAGGATTGATCAGGGAAATAATTCAGTCAAATACAAATATCAAGCAACTTTTCTAAATATATTACGTCACCACAGCCCATTTGTCACAGTGCAGGGTTCTCTTCAAACTTCAAATTCTCCTGTAAGGCAAAGAGATTTGGGGTTATTGCAATGGGATCTTCTGTTGTCCTCTATGCATTTTGTCTTCAACAATGTATCTGTGGCCTTGGATGAACACTTAATTGTGGGGCCGCATCTGTGTGTCTACCTATAAGGGAAGATGACTGTCTTCAAATCTTAGATATAGATTCCTGAATGTACACAGTATCAAAGTTATCTTTTTCTTCTTTGTAAAGTAGGACCTGAATTTTCATAGAAAAAAACTGGGGTCTTTGCCGTACCTTTTGAAATAGTGACTGCCAATCTCTCAGCCTCAGGCATTATACTCTTAGTTGCATGAAATTGAAGGAACATCTGTAGATGATCTTCTGTATGCAGATATATTCATTTCCACCCTGAGAAGGGTGAGGGCCCACTCATCCGATAACATTTTACAAATTCCTTATGTGCTTATCATCTCTTCATCGTACTGACCTCAGAAACCAACATTGTCCCTGTTTCTCAGGTTACAGACCTGAGGCTCTGAGATGGTCCCACTGAGAACTGGTGTTAGAGCTGAGACAGCAGGAACACAGGCAAAACCTCAGGAAATTGTGAGGGAAGTTCCAGAGATGCAAACCCTCAGGCAGGGTGGTGACAGCAGATGCAGGGGTGTGGTGACAGTTCAGCAGGGTGGCTCCTCCTCAACCCTGAATCCCCACTAAGAGTCTGACTCAGGCTGGAAGCCAAGGAAGCCACTCAGCTGATCTACAACCTGTCTTCACATGTAATCTCATTGAGACACAAAAATTTAGGCAGACAAGCACTTCCTAAGACCAAGTTTAATTTACCAAATCTCCAGGACATTTTCTCATACATGTGCAGACGCTTCAGAAAACCAAGGGAAACAACAATCTTGTTTTTAAATTATGAACTGGGTGCACTGTGGTAACCTTGACATTCCAAAGAGGATGACGGCATTGTACACTGTGCTTGAACCTGTGAAGCAGTTCTTTGCAGATATCCTCATGCTCCCTGCCCAGGCTGTGCGCTCTGCCACGAAAGGCCTCCAAGTCCATCCTACTGACCCCAACACCCTCCCCTCTGCACCTCCTCGAACTCTGCTTGCCGTCCACAACTTCCCTTCTATTCCTGTATGATTCAAGTTTCTCCCATTGCTTCACTGCTGCTTCCATTATGGTGACCACATGTTCTGTGTCATATAATGCATGTGCCCCATTTCACACAGCACACCTGAGACACCTGAAGTTAGGGGTGCGTCTCATCTGTCACAGAACCCACAACATTGTGTCTGTAAAATACACACCAGTACTGCTGATACATCTACCTTTGTGTAAAAATCCTCTTTCTTGGGAAGATGGTGGTGTAGGAGGACACTGGGCTCACCTCGTCCTGCTGATCCCTTAGATTCTACTCACATCTGCCTAAATAACCCAGAAAACTGACAGAAGACTAGCAGAACGGACTCTCTGGAGAAAAGTGTAGACAAGAGGCCCACAGAAGAGGGTAGGAAGGGTGGAGAGGTGGTGCTCGCTACACAGACTGGCGGGAGGCAGCTGGGTGGTGGAGGGGCAGCCTGCCCTGCAAGGCAGAGCCCCCGAAGTCTGACTTGCAAAAGTGGAGGGGCCTGACTGCGTGAGTTCTGACAGCCAGCGAGACTTAACATCTGGAATGTTAAAAGTCAGCAGCTCTGCTTGGGGGGCAGGAAGGCAAGAGGACACTGGGAGGGAGAGTTGTTGAGCCCCAGAAGACAGAACTCAGCTCAGCAAGGAACAAGATGCTGGCCAGCACCATCTCCCTCTCCCATCCCCCAGCCGAAATTCCAAAGGGAACCAGTTCCAGTCACCAAACTTGCTTGCACCACGCAAATTCCCGACGCTGTGCTTCTGTGGATCCATCCATCCAACGGGTCTGCTTCCCTCCCAGTGCTGCAGGGCCCCTCCTGCAGGGACCACCTACGGCAAAGCAAGCTACACCTGCCCCTCCCACCCCTGTGCACGTTGTGGATCCACTCCAGCTAATATGGCAGATCCCATTAAAGCAGCACCACAAGCCTGGCAGTGTGCAAGTAGCCCAGACAGGGGCCACACCACTCCACAGTGAGTCCTGCCCCTGGGAGAGGGGAAGGTATGGTACACACCAGTCTGACTGTGGCCCCAGAGGTGGGCTGGGGACAGACATCAGGTCTGACTGTGGCCCTGCCCACCAGCACAAGTTACTCCAGACAGCACAGGGGAAGTGCCCTGCAGTTTGCGCCACCCCAGGGACTACCCAAAATGACAAAACGGAGAACTCTCCTCAAAAGAAACTCCAGGAAGTAGCGACAGCAAACAAATTGATCAAAAATGATTTAAGCAATATAGCAGAACGAGAATTTAGAATAACAGTCATAAAACTAATCCCTGGGCTTGAAAAAAGTATAGAGGACAGCAGAGTATCTATTGCTACAGAGATCAAGGGACTAATAAATAGTCATGAGGAGCTTTAAAAATGCTATAAATGAGGTGCAAAATAAAATGGAGGCGACCACAGCTCAGATTGAAGAGGCAGAGGAGAGAATAGGTTAATTAGAAGATAAAATTATGGAAAAAGAGGAAGCTGAAAAAAAGAGATTAAAAAACTCCAGGAGTATGAGGGGAGAATTAGAGAAGTAAGTGATGCAATCAAATGGAACAATATCTGTATAATAGGAATTCCAGAAGAGGAAGAGAGAGAGAAAGGGGCTGAAGGTGTACTTGAACAAATCATAGCTGAGAACTTTCCTGATCTGGGGAAGGAAAAAGGCATTGAAATCCAAGAGGCACAGAGAACTCCCTTCAAACATAACTTGAATCGATCTTCTGCATGATATATCACAGTGAAACTGACAAAATAGAAGGATAAAGAGAAAATTCTGAAAGCAGCTAGGGATAAACAGGCTCTAACACATAAAGGGAGACCCATAAGACTAGTGGCAGACCTATCTACTGAAACTTGGCAGGCCAGAAAGGAATGGCAGGAAATCTTCAATGTGATAACAGAAAAAATATGCAGCCAAGAATCCTTTACCTAGCAAGTCTGTCATTCAGAATAGAAGGAGAGATAAAGGTCTTCCCAAACAAACAAAAACTGAAGGAATTCATCACCACTAAACCAGCCCTACAAGAGATCCTATGGGGATTCTGTGAGTGAAATGTTGCAAGGACCACAAAGAACCAGAGACATTGCTAAAGCATGAAACCTATGGATATCACAATGACTCTAAACCCATATCTTTCTATAATAACACTGAATGTAAATGGACTAAATGCTCCAACCAAAAGACATAAGGTATCAGAATGGATAAAAACACAAGACCCATCTATTTGCTGTCTACAAGAGATTCATTTTAGACCTGAGGACACCTTCAGATTGAAAGTGAGGGATGGAGAACCATCTATCATGCTACTGGAAGTCAAAAGAAAGCTGGAGTAGCCATACTTATATCAGACAAACTACACTTTAAATTAAAGTCTGTAACAAGAGATGAAGAAGGGCATTATATAATAATTACAGGGTCTATCCATCAGGAAGAGCTAACAATTATAAATGTCTATGTGCTGAATACAGAAGCCCCCAAATATATAAAACAATTCATCACAAACATAAGCAACCCTATTGATAAGAATGTGGTAATTTCAGGGGACTTTAATACTCCACTTACAACAATGGATAGATCATCTAGACACACAGTCAATAAAGAAACAAGGGCCCTGAATGATACATTGGTTCAGATGGACTTGACAGATATATTTAGAACTCTGCATCCCAAAGCAACAGAATATACTTTCTTCTCGAGTGCACATGGAATATTCTCCAAGATAGATCACATACTTGGTCACAAAACAGCCCTTCAAAAGTATACAAGAATTTAGATCACACCATGCATACTTTCAGACCACAACGCTATGAAGCTTGAAATCAACCACAGGAAAAAGTCTGGAAAACCTCCAAAAGCATGGACGTTAAAGAACACCCTACTAAAAAATGAATGGATCAACCAGGCAATTAGAGAAGAAATTTAAAAATATATGGAAACAAATGAAAATGAAAATACAACAACCAAACGCTTTGGGATGCAGCAAAGGCAGTCCTGAGAGGAAAACACATTGCAATCCAGGCCTATCTCAAGAAACAAGAAAAATCCCAAATACAAAATCTAACAGCACACCTAAAGGAAATATAAGCAGAACAGCAAAGACAGCCCAAACCCATCAGAAAAAAAGAAATAATAAAGATCAGAGCAGAAATAAACAATATAGAATCTAAAAAAAGTGTAGAGCAGATCAATGAAACCAAGAGTTGGTTTTTTGAAAAAATAAACAAAATTGATAAACCTCTAGACAGGCTTCTCAAAAAGAAAGGGAGATGACCCAAATAGATGAAATCATGAATGAAAATGGAATTATTACAACCAATCCCTCAGAGATACAAGCAATTATCAGGGAATACTATGAAAAATTATATGCCAACAAACTGGACAACCTGGAAGAAATGGACAAATTCCTAAGCACCCACACACTTCCAAAACTCCGTACCTCTCCATGGAAGGATCTCCCTGTCAGGTCCTCTTGCCATTGGTTTGTGCCTCCTGAATTCCTCTGGAAGCCTCTGTCTTTGGATGACTTCCAGTCTTGAAGATCAAGATGAATCAGTTTTCACTAAGAGTTACCACACCCAGGTCTCCAGTGGACACCGAACAGTTTAGTCTTTTTAAAAACCTCACAGCACCCTTAAAAAAAAATGTCAAAATCCTGGACCTGCATTTCAAGTAGGTGACCTCCCTGCTCTGTCCCACTACCGCCCTCTCCAGATCATGAGCCCCGAGCTGGGAGGAGCTGGAAGAGAGAAATGCATCCATGTTCAGCTGTGGCAGGGTGTGCACAAGAGGACAGAAAAACATTCTTCCCCAAGTGTCCTGAGCCGCCTTCTCACAAAGAGCCATCTGAAAGAGCGCATCAATAAAAACCCATGTGGAGAGATTCAGTGGCCCATATCATCATCTGCGTTAGGTGCTGAAGCACTCAGGAACTATTAGGCAGAGTGCAGGCTACCTGGTTTCCGAAGGTGAGCTCTGACTGCTCCAGCTGTTCTTGTGTTTCTTCTACTCTTCTCCTGGGCGTGCAATGGCTTTCATCAGATGCAGCACCATGTTGAGGGTGATGTTAATTGGCCCAGGTTCCCATTATAAGAACTGAATTCTCATACACACGACCCAATCATATAAGACACATTTCACATGAGGAGGAGAGTACAGAAAGCTCCCAGCCATCGCTACATCATCTTGGATTTATTATTCAATGCCTGCGGGACTCCACGTTGACACGGTCTCCTTACCTGTGATGACAGCTCCCTAATCTTGCAATAAGTATCTTTCATCATAAAGTTCAAATCTTTTCCTTGCATCCTTATCATTTCCTCATGGTTACAACAGTGGGTCTCTCAAATGGGATGGTCATATTTGTTGATGTGATTCGTCCTCCACCGAACTGCTTCCTGAGGTTTGTAATCATTTCCAGCACCTCCAGAAACATGTTCAGGAACCACATTTCCACATAGTCTGGCCAGCATCGGGGATCAGGAAATCTTTATTGACTTAACTTGCTTAGGTTCATATTTTTAACTTAATGTCTGGAAAATGTCACATTTCTCTTGAAGTCTCTATAGGAACAAATGTCTCTTGAATGTTTGTGTGTATTTGTGTGCTACTTGGCTCTAAACACTGTACAAAGTTTCAAAGTAATACAATGGGTGTCGTGTGAGCTGCTGGTAGAAGCTAAACTCACTTGTAGTTCCGTAGCTCTTCTGCAGCTAATTTCACTTTCTCCTCTGTAACTGACAGCTGCTTCTCCCCTTCCACCTGCTCCCATTCTTTCAGTCCCAGCTTCCTACAGGAGAAAGAAACATAGATTCCCTGGTAGCCCATGTGAAATTCTGCCTTTCTTCCCTCCCTGAAATCTGAAGGCAGGTCTCAAATGTGCCCTCTCCCATTCCCCGTAAATGCACAGATCCACAAACACACCCAGAGGAAAGCATTGATGCCCCCCATGAAGGGACTAAACAAAGTCAAACTCCAGCGCGCTTGGCAAGTCTTTGGCAACTCTGAGCTTCTCTTCATAGCTCTCTATTCCTACTCATTAACACAGCACATAAATATAAAAAGCCCACACGAGATGCACTCAGGCTCTTGTGATTGGGACTGCATAAGCGTATTTCTTTTCAGTGTACAAAGCCAAGCCTGACCAACTCATCACAACTAAACACATAAAGATGATGCAGGGGTTCCTGACTTGTCTGATTTCCCCCAAGGGTCCTGAACTCTCAATCAAGGCTCGGGCCATGACATTGCCATAGAGACATCTTTCTTGGACATGGTGTTATTAACACTGTACAATGACCTACTGGACATTTCTATACTTCACGAGGGAACTCCTGCCACCTGCGTCAAAAACACCAGTTGAGAAGAATGCAAAATACACTGATGAAAAGAAAATGATGTGAATTGTCCACCTTCAGAATATTGTCTCCTGGGAAAGGAATGTGGGGAAAGGATGGGAAGGGAAAAGAGGGAAAGGAAGGAAAACTGAGTTCACAGGATTCAGTAATGCCGGCACCCCTGATCTCCTGCCAGACATAAACTCCCATCTCATCTGCACCAAAATACCATCTCAGTACACCTCAATTCTCCTCCAAATATTTCCTACCCAATGTCTAGAGTTTAACCAAAAATATACATACATATGGCAGTCATGTCGCTATGACGGGACTGAAATGTAAAGGACAATGAAAATGAACCCTGAGGTTTCCACAAAGTGAAGGAAGGTGCAGATCACAGATATCAAAGCAGAAGGGAGAAACACAATTCTTTACTGATTACTATGGTAAAAGTATGGTTGGTGTTAAATGTGCTCAAAGAAAGAAAATTATCCCCGTTGTCTGATGCGTTCGTTCTTACAACAGTGTTTGTAACAATTAACTCCTGAAAGTCTTACTCTTCTGTGAGCTTCTGTGAGCTTCTTTGTCCACACATTCCATCACGAACGTCTACATTCTTCTTCAGCGTGTCCCATCTGGTGTCCTTTGGCCCTTTCTCACACCTAAGTGCATCACAGTTGTCCCCCAGTTCCTTTTTGCTGTCAAGCATAAAACAGTTTACTTGAATGTGCGCACCTGTTCCCACGAGTCAGCCCAGGAGCAGGGAGAGGAGAAAGGACAGGTTTCCCAAGGCAGGAAGCCACTTTTTACTTTCCCAGACCAAACTCATTCTACCAAGTGAGGTTTTCTTCCAAGCAACACCTCTTCCAGGTTACATTTACGAGACGTCAAGATTCCCTGCATCGAATCCTTGATGCGTTGTACTCGTATCTCCTGACTTTAAGACAGATTTGAGAAAGGTGGAATGACTATAGAAGGACGTGAATGTACTTAGCACTACTAAAATGTACACTTAAATGTTTATGCTGGGAAACTTTCTAATGCATGTATTTTACCACAGTTAAAGAAGAGAAACTCAAAAAGGAAGTAATGATGTTCATTTCTGATTACATAACATTTGACAGTAAATTTTTTTTTATCTGATTCTTATGGATCTTAAGCTGAGCATTTTCTTTCTGCACAGGCTGTTTCTTCAGACTTCGATTTCACTTTGCTGGTATGAACTTTGCCAAGGGAGAGGTGAACCTGAGAAAAACATTCTCTTTAGTGACTTCTTCCCAAGAAGAAGATCACTCAGTAGATAACATATACATCGAATATTCTAAGACATGAAAGATTTGTTTTTCTTCAAAGCTAAAGTGTACAATGGAAATCCTGCAGGAAATAGAGGGAATTTACTTCTGAAACTTCTGAAGTGTTTACTAAAGTAGCACTTTTCAAGTTCTTTGTAGATTTTTCCTTTCCCCGATTTGCAAGTAGGATAGAAACAAAACGTGTACTATGCTTTCCAAACAAACACTGGACAATGTGTCACAAAGAAGCAATGTCAACAGAACATACCCCAGAGCCAGTCCCTGTATCATTAAAAACAGTCAATCCAGTTTAGGCCAAAGAGAAAAGCCAGACACATAAAGAAATGAAGGATGAAGAGAACAGTGGAAGGTGTAAATGTTTCAGAGCAACTATCTTGGTTTCCAGACAATGGAACTGTGACTGGATGACAATGAAAAAGCGAAGAAAGTGTAAAATTTTTCAAGCCAAACAGCTCCAATGAACGACTTTTCTCTATGGAAGAGAAATATTGTCACCAGATTGATTCTCTTTCAAAATTCTCTGCATTAAGAGGAACAGAACTGTTCAACATGGTAAGAAACCTCTAGTGTTCTCTCCTGGCAGCACTGAATGACATAAAAATTAAGCCAGGGTTATGAAAACAAATTCTGCCTAACTCTTACCAAATAAAAGAGGTACTGTGGTGTTATTGCTGGAAACAGCAGTGAACGGCATGGAAGGTTGAGCGGCTCAATTCACCCAATGACCAAAAGGGCACAAACATCGAATTATGCTCACTCAGGAAGCCCCGATTCTTGACATTCTGATTTCTCTCAGATTGCAACGAAGCGTGTACACTTGGAATGATGTCATTAAAAAATTCATTAGTGCGCTCAAGTGTCTCACCGTTATTCTTCAACAAAACACAGTCATCAGGAACACTTCTTACTTTTACTTCCATTTTTAAAGGACAAAGAAGGAATTTTAACACTTTTTTTAAAATTTATTTTTTGAGAGAGAGACAGAGTGAGTGAGCAGAGGAAGGGCAGAGAAAGACAGAGGGAGAGAATCCCAAACAGGCCCCCCACCGTCAGCACAAAGCCTAATGCAGAGCTCAAACTCACGAACCATGAGACCATGACCTGAGCTGAAACCAAGAGTTGGATGTTTAAGCGACTGAGCCAACCAGGAGCCCAGGACAAAGAAGGGATTTTTATCTTCCATCTTTGTGTTTCATAAGAGGGAAACTTATTTTGCCACATAGTTTCTTGAGCACGTTTCTTTGCTCCACTGATCTACACAAATGTGTAATAAAGGATTCAGAATTCAAAAATATTAATTACACTGACATAAAAACCTATCTCTGGTGGGTAAGTCATTACAGAAATAAATAATGTGGTATTTTACATATGTGATAATTGCTTTGAATTTAGCCTGGTATAAAATGGAATGAAATGGGACATCAGGATGAAAGAGGAGCTGGCAAAATCAGTGAACCAGAAGTGAACATAATTCCAGGTGAAATCATGAAAATGAAAAACAGGGTGGGGGATGGTTATACCTGCTGTTCACAAAAGAGTATTTTTTTTCTGCATGTTTGCATTTTCTTTCATGTAGTACTTAGTCTTCTCAGAAATTTGATCTAAATTAACCAAAAAGGTAAAACAGCAATCTCTTAAGATTAGTACCAAAACCAGTAAAATCAAATTACCCATTGTGTCAACAGCAAAGGTGCGTGATCTGGCACTGTGGTCACATATAACATTTTGGCATTACTGTGGTCCCTGAAGAAAGCAAGTTTTAGTTAGTGGCATTTTATTTTTCTTTGTCTCAGTCTCTCCTTCTCTCTCTCTCTCTCTCTCTCTCTCTCTCTCTCCTCTTTCTTTTTTTTTTTTAAGAGAGAGAGAAAACAGAGTGGGTGAAGGGTAGGGGGAGAGAGAGAGAGAGAGAGAGAGAGAGAGAGAGAGAGAGAGAGAGAGAGAATCTTAAGCATATTCCAGGCTCAGTGCAGAGTCCGAGGCAGGACTCGATCCCATGACCCTGCTATCATTTCCTGAGCCAAAATCAAAAGTCAGATACACAACCGACTGAACCACCCAGGGATCCCCTAATATCCCATCATTAAACAACATTCTTCTTAGAATATATGAACAGTTCAAATTGCTCTGACACCACCAGAGGAGAAATGGAGAAAAATCAAGTATCCTACATACTTATATTCTGTCCTTCATGATCAAATAAACAAATCAGTACAATTACTTGAAAAACAAAAGTCAAAAAGAAAAAATAACCTACCTAATTTCATCCAGGTTTTCCCCCACTTTCACTCACACTTTAAAAATAAAGAAAGGGACTCCTGGGTGGCTCAGTCAGTTGAGATCCAACTTTAGCACAGGTCATCATCTTACCACTCACGAGTTCAAGCCCCATATCGGGCTCACTGCTGTCAACACAGAGCCTCCTCACTTGCACTCTCACTCTCTCTCAAGAATAAACAAATCCTTTATATAGATAAATAGATAAAATAAATAAATAAATAAATAAATAAATAACAATAACAATCAGAGGCGGGCGCCTAGGCGCCTCACCAGTTGATTTTGGCTCAGGTCATGATCTCACGGTTGGTGAGATTGAGCCCCATGTGAGGCTCTGTACTGAAAGCGTGGAGGCTGCTTGGGATTCTCTCTCTCCCTCTCTCTCTGCCCCTCCACCACTCGTACACACACACTCTCTCTCTCAAAATAAGTAAATAAACATTTAAAGAACTACTGAGAGAGAAAGTATTCTAAATGTCACTTGTTTGGCACTCAGAGGCCTCCAATGTCTTTCTGCTGCTCCACAAGGTCCCATCCATGAGAACCAGGGCGGGATGCTCACTCAGGTGGATATGGCCTTGGAATCAAACACACTTGGGTAAAATCTCAGCTTTACCCCTTAGTAACTAGAACCCTGGATAATTCCCCAAATCACAAGATGGCAAAAGCCCAAGATACAAATGTTACCACCTGCATCACTGGTAAACACCATGCAGGAAACACTCAACTTACACGTGGCTAGCACATGGACAGCACCTAGAACAGGGCCCAGTACTCCAGAATCTTCTGACAGGCATTGAATTCTATTGTTCGGTCCCGAGCTGCAAGCTTACCTTCTATTTGTACAATGTGAGAGCTCTGCTGCCCTGAGGTCACCTTTCTCTATACCAGCAGTGCTATATTCCCCATAGCAACACCAGCATTTGAGGACCCACTATGTGCCAAGTCACTTAATCAGCACAGTCCGTGAAGCCCATACACAATCCATTTGCCCCATTTTGCATCTTGTTCACTTCAACTCAGTCTCCACTGGCATTAGAGGCTCTCTCCACCCAGGACTCCTAACACATGTTTCAAACCTCTCTAGTGACACACTCTTGGCCTGGCAATATCTGACCTCTTCTCTAAGGCTTGAGCTTCTTGACAGGCTCAGACAGTGCCTTAATCTGTACATTTCCCCCACTAGTCAGGTCACACCAAAATACTCCTGCCACTGGATTCTTAAACATTTCTGACCAAAGTTAAACGCATCCACTTCTTTCTAATTGTCTAATTTTTTCCTCTACTTCATCACCTCAGTTGGTGGCAACTCAATCTGTGTTATCACATAGGATGCAAACAAGGAAAAGTCACTGTAAAGAGTTAAGGGGCTAACTAGACCTGATAAGTCAATGTCTTTACTTCTAGCTGAATGAGAAACCACAGTGAACAGCTGTATTAAGAAAATATTAAAGGGCACCTGGGTGGCTCAGTCGGTTGAACATCCAACTCTTGACTGTGGCTCAGGTCATGATCTCATGGTTTGTCATATCGAGCCCCGCGTCAGGCTTTCTAATCTTTTAAAAAGAGATTTAAAAAACAATAGATTACAAGGAAAATAGAAGCCTGAAATCTTACCTTCATATACTCGACTCCACCTAGAAGAGGGATAAAGAAAATTAAACTTGATGTAGAAACATTATTTTTTTTTAATGTTTTTAATTTATTTTTGGGACAGAGAGAGACAGAGCATGAACGGGGGAGGGGCAGAGAGAGAGGGAGACACAGAATCGGAAACAGGCTCCAGGCTCCGAGCCATCAGCCCAGAGCCTGACGCGGGGCTCGAACTCACGGACCGCGAGATCGTGACCTGGCTGAAGTCGGACGCTTAACCGACTGCGCCACCCAGGCGCCCCAGAAACATTATTTTTTTATAAAAGTATACTTCGTGAAAAAAAAAAGTCAAAATCATAATCCAATGTGGTATTATAATAAAGGTGTGGTTCAGCAAAATAAATTATTTTTTAAGTGTTGCAATTCTAGTATAGTTAATATACAGTGTTATGTTCAATTCGGGTGCACATATCGGTATTCAACAATGCTGTACATTACTCAGGGCTCATCATGGTAAGTGGACTCTTTAATCCCCATCACCGATTTCTCCCATCCCCCCACCCACTTCCCCTCTGGTAACCATCACTTTGTTCTCTAAAGTTAGGAATCCGTTTCTTGGTTCATCTCTTTTTTCCCCCTTTGCTCATTTGTTCTGTTTCTTAAATTCCACACATGAGTGAAATCATATGGTATTTATCTTTCACTTAGCATTATATCCTCTATATCAATCCATGTTGTTGCACATGGCAAGAGTTCATTCCTTTTTATGGCTAATATTCTTGTGTGTGTGTGTGTGTGTGTGTGTGTGTGTGTGCGTGTGCGTGTGTGTGTGTGTGTGTGAATGTATATACCACCTCTTCTTCATCCATTTATCTATGGATGGACACTTGGGATGCTGCCACAATTTGGCTATTGTAAATAGCACTGCAGTAAACATAGGGGTGCGTCATAGACTCTAAGTCTAAAGTTCTCTTTTGGCCAGCAAAAGAGCGGACGCAGGATTCAAACGAGAGATGGCTAATGTCCAGGAAAAAGACAAGAGCCCCGAATAAGGGTCCTTGACCCATATTTATTCAGATCAGAAGGCTTGCAAACGTGATGGGAGTGTACAAAGAGACAAAGAAACAAGGAACATTAACTTGTGGATGTGAGGGGGAAAGGGGGATTTTGTTTTTTTTGTTTTTTTTTGTGTTTTTTTTTTATTTATTTTTTTTTTATTTATTTTTTTTTTATTTTTTAATATATGAAATTTACTGTCAAATTGGTTTCCATACAACACCCAGTGCTCATCCCAAAAGGTGCCCTCCTCAATACCCATCACCCACCCTGCCCTCCCTCCCACCCCCCATCAACCCTCAGTTTGTTCTCAGTTTTTAACAGTCTCTTATGCTTTGGCTCTCTCCCACTCTAACCTCTTTTTTTTTTTTCCCTTCCCCTCCCCCATGGGTTTCTGTTACGTTTCTCAGGATCCACATAAGAGTGAAACCATATGGTATCTGTCTTTCTCTGTATGGCTTATTTCACTTAGCATCACACTCTCCAGTTCCATCCACGTTGCTACAAAAGGCCATATTTCATTCTTTCTCATTGCCACGTAGTATTCCATTGTGTATATAAACCACAATTTCTTTATCCATTCATCAGTTGATGGACATTTAGGCTCTTTCCATAATTTGGCGATTGTTGAGAGTGCTGCTATAAACATTGGGGTACAAGTGCCCCTATGCATCAGTACTCCTGTATCCCTTGGATAAATTCCTAGCAGTGCTATTGCTGGGTCATAGGGTAGGTCTATTTTTTAATTTTTTGAGGAACCTCCACACTGCTTTCCAGAGCGGCTGCACCAATTTGCATTCCCACCAACAGTGCAAGAGGGTTCCCGTCTCTCCACATCCTCTCCAGCATCTATAGTCTCCTGATTTCTTCATTTTGGCCACTCTGACTGGCGTGAGGTGGTATCTGAGTGTGGTTTTGATTTGTATTTCCCTGATGAGGAGCGACGTTGAACATCTTTTCATGTGCCTGTTGGCCATCCGGATGTCTTCTTTAGAGAAGTGTCTATTCATGTTTTCTGCCCATTTCTTCACTGGGTTATTTGTTTTTCGGGTGTGGAGTTTGATGAGCTCTTTATAGATTTTGGATACTAGCCCTTTGTCCGATGTGTCATTTGCAAATATCTTTTCCCATTCCGTTGGTTGCCTTTTAGTTTTGTTGGTTGTTTCCTTTGCTGTGCAGAAGCTTTTTATCTTCATAAGGTCCCAGTAATTCACTTTTGCTTTTAATTCCCTTGCCTTTGGGGATGTGCCGAGTAAGAGATTGCTACGGCTGAGGTCAGAGAGGTCTTTTCCTGCTTTCTCCTCTAAGGTTTTGATGGTTTCCTGTCTCACATTCAGGTCCTTTATCCATTTTGAGTTTATTTTTGTGAATGGTGTGAGACAGTGGTCTAGTTTCAACCTTCTGCATGTTGCTGTCCAGTTCTCCCAGCACCATTTGTTAAAGAGACTGTCTTTTTTCCATTGGATGTTCTTTCCTGCTTTGTCAAAAATGAGTTGGCCATACGTTTGTGGGTCTAGTTCTGGGGTTTCTATTCGATTCCATTGGTCTATGTGTCTGTTTTTATGCCAATACCATGCTGTCTTGATGATGACAGCTTTGTAGTAGAGGCTAAAGTCTGGGATTGTGATGCCTCCTGCTTTGGTCTTCTTCTTCAAAATTACTTTGGCTATTCGGGGCCTTTTGTGGTTCCATATGAATTTTAGGATTGCTTGTTCTAGTTTCGAGAAGAATGCTGGTGCAATTTTGATTGGGATTGCATTGAATGTGTAGATAGCTTTGGGTAGTATTGACATTTTGACAATATTTATTCTTCCAATCCATGAGCAGGGAATGTCTTTCCATTTCTTTATATCTTCTTCAATTACCTGCATAAGCTTTCTATAGTTTTCAGCATACAGATCTTTTACATCTTTGGTTAGATTTATTCCTAGGTATTTTATGCTTCTTGGTGCAATTGTGAATGGGATCAGTTTCTTTATTTGTCTTTCTGTTGCTTCATTGTTAGTGTATAAGAATGCAACTGATTTCTGTACATTGATTTTGTATCCGGCAACTTTGCTGAATTCATGTATCAGTTCTAGCAGACTTTTGGTGGAGTCTATCGGATTTTCCATGTATAATATCATGTCATCTGCAAAAAGCGAAAGCTTGACTTCATCTTTGCCAATTTTGATGCCTTTGATTTCCTTTTGTTGTCTGATTGCTGATGCTAGAACTTCCAGCACTATATTAAACAGCAGCGGTGAGAGTGGGCATCCCTGTCGTGTTCCTGATCTCAGGGAAAAAGCTCTCAGTTTTTCCCCATTGAGGATGATGTTAGCTGTGGGCTTTTCATAAATGGCTTTTATGATCTTTAAGTATGTTCCTTCTATCCCGACTTTCTCAAGGGTTTTTATTAAGAAAGGGTGCTGGATTTTGTCAAAGGCCTTTTCTGCATCGATTGACAGGATCATATGGTTCTTTTCTTTTTTTTTTGTTAATGTGATGTATCACGTTGATCGATTTGCGAATGTTGAACCAGCCCTGCATCCCAGGAATGAATCCCACTTGATCATGGTGAATAATTCTTTTTATATGCTGTTGAATTCGATTTGCTAGTATCTTATTGAGAATTTTTGCATCCATATTCATCAGAGATATTGGCCTGTAGTTCTCTTTTTTTACTGGGTCTCTGTCTGGTTTAGGAATCAAAGTAATACTGGCTTCATAGAATGAGTCTGGAAGTTTTCCTTCCCTCTCTATTTCTTGGAATAGCTTGAGAAGGATAGGTATTATCTCTGCTTTAAACGTCTGGTAGAACTCCCCTGGGAAGCCATCTGGTCCTGGACTCTTATTTGTTGGGAGATTTTTGATAACCGATTCAATTTCTTCGCTGGTTATGGGTCTGTTCAAGCTTTCTATTTCCTCCTGATTGAGTTTTGGAAGAGTGTGGGTGTTTAGGAATTTGTCCATTTCTTCCAGGTTGTCCAATTTGTTGGCATATAATTTTTCATAGTATTCCCTGATAATTGTTTGTATCTCTGAGGGATTGGTTGTAATAATTCCATTTTCATTCATGATTTTATCTATTTGGGTCATCTCCCTGGAAAGGGGGATTTTGAAGATATACAGTGTTTGGGGTTTGGGTCAATATAAAACAAAATCCAGGTGCCGGGCAGATGGTTAACAGCAGACAGGGGGCGCCATGCCTGTTTATCTTTGCCAGCCTAGGGGATGAGACAGATAGGGGGAATAACCTCAGGGTTAATAAGCCACATTTCTTTTGTTAACCATCTCTGCTCTGGCTGCTTTGCCTGCAGCGCAGTGGTCCAAAGTCCAATTCACCGATTTACCTAACCTGGCCCTATTCTCCTATGAAAGCAGCTTTCTGCTATAGCACTAAATTTGGGGTGTTTTCACTCTGAATATCTAATCTTGTTATTCCTGTGTATTGGGCACCTTTGCACCATTTCTATTTCAGCCCTTTGCCTCTCTACACATATTTTCGGGGGATCAGCACCCCTTCCCTATTGTGGAGTGCCTTTGCACCTCCTTATTCCTGGCACCATTGTGCCTCCCTATTCTCGGGGTGTCTTTGCACAAACCCCTATTCTTGGAGTACCAACCTGGTTTACCGAAACTCGGGTGTGAGCATTTTATTGACTTTGTATTTCTTTGTGCCTTGTTAACCCACTGGCATAAGCCCGGGGGATTCCTGAGCTTATCCCCCACAGTGCAGCATGGTGACAATGGTTAACGATACTGTGTACTTAAAAGTTGCTAATAGAGTTAAGTATTTTTACCACCCCACACCCCACATACACAAACAAGTAACAATGTGAGGTGTTGGATGTGTTGACCAAACTTACTATGGTAATTATTTCACAATATATATGTGTACCAAATCATCACATTGTACATCTTGAACTTACATAATGTTATTTTTCAATTATAGCTCAATAAAGCAAGAAAAAAATCAAGTCAAGCATCTACTTGCTTATACAGCCTTTCTGGGACACTTTTCCCATTCAGTGAGAGTTGACTCAGTTCTTCTGTTCCAACCATATTATGGAATATGTTCTAATAATAACACTAATCACATTTTATTACACTTATTTACCTATATGCCTATCACCCGCTAAGAGATTATGAGCTCTTTGAGGACTATTTTATTCATCTTTACACCTTTTGTGACTAAAACACAGCTTGACATAATTAGATTATAAAAGGGGAAAAAATAGGTTACAAATGGGAAATGAATAAATAAACTTTGCTTCTCCAATAAAAATTCAAACTGGAAAAAAAATTGATGTGGGAAATTTGGCTCAAACTTCTCAAGCATGCCTTAAAATTCTATTTGAGGGGCGCCTGGGTGGATCAGTCAGTTAGGCATCAGACTTCAGCTCAAGTCGTGATCTAGCGGTTTGTGGACCAAGCCCTGCGTCAGGCTCTGTGCTGACAGCTCGGAGCCTGGAGCCTGCTTCAGATTCTGTGTCTCCCTCTCTCTCTCTTCCCCTTCCCTGCTTGTGCTCTGTCTCTCAAAAATAAATAAGCATTAAAAAACAATTAAAAATTCTATTTGAGCTGACAACAAGGTATAACTTTTTTAAAAACCAAGAGGGAGACAAGAGGTTGTAACATATCCTGAGGTCACTATGCCTACATACGTAATGCTCTTAAAGTCTGAGGCAATGAACACAATAAAAAAATAAAATCTGTTTATTCTCTCGGGAAAAATAACTTTTTACACAAATGACTGATATCTTTTACATGGGAATAACTCCTCACTTGTCAGGAATTTTCTATTTGGTAGGGTGCTTGTTAAAAATGCAGATTCCTAAAGCCCATGCCAAACAAGCTCTATTGGATCTGAGTCTCTGAGCAGGTGCAATTGTTGCAAGGTTCCCAGATGTTTCCCGACGTTTGACCATGGCTTCTCTACCTCCGGTTTATTGTCAGAGTCCCAGTTCTACTCCTGGGGGCTGGGGTTGTTTTCCCCTCTTTCCTGACAGTTCTTAGAACTGGAGATTTTCTTCTCTGATGCAAACCTAATGGCCCAATTATACACGACTTTCTATCCCCAAATCTTATTATTGCAAAGCACATTTTTGCTTTGAAAATTACTTCCAAGTGAGAGATAACCCAAACATTCCCTGGTTTATCCGATTAAGACTCTAAGCCCTTCTGATTACATCACACCTGTCCTCTTCCCTCTGCACTAGCAGCATCCAATTTGCTTCAGGGCACAGGTCTATGGGCTTGAATCTGTTCAAACCTAACAGCAGAGCTGCAGAAAATAAACATATATGTCATTATGTGGTCATTAATATCAGTAAGTGAATCAATATAAGATTTTGTGGTAGCAAATTATATGCAGTACCTATTGGACCTAAGTGGTAGAATTTCTCTTATCAATCAAAGCAATACTATTATGGTATTTTCAGCAAATTTATAACAATGTAGAGGTTAATTAACAAACAGTGATCCTCATAGATGTCAGTTTACCAAGACATTATTTTATTCTCTTAGCAATGGAGCTATAAAGCCCTCCAAATCAGACAATAGATTATGTTACAATTTCATTGCTGGTCTCATGGAACTTTTCCAACAATCTATAAGGTTTTCTGAAGGTGTTAGAATTACATCCATTTGAACAACAGGAAGTATATGGGTTTCTATTTATATCTATCATGAGTCAAATGTTAAAACAATAGCTTTTTCTGAGATGAGTGCCACAACTGCAAAATAATCCATACCCAATGGAGCCTAACAGAGAGAATTCCTTACATTCTTTTCTTATCAAAGAAGTAATCTCTGCTTTGAGGAGGGCTGGGTGTTTTTATCTACCTTTTCACTAATTTTACTAGGAAACAAATGCATAGATTACTTCCACATATATATTCACAAAGCTATAGAACAAAAGAGCCAGAAGGGACTTTAGAGGTCAACCTCCTTGTTCAAGGTCAGTGGCAAAAATGGGACTATAACCAGATCGGGTCTTTCTACTGTTCCATAAATTCAGTTCCCTTGGTTTAACATGTGTATATTAGATACCAGGATTGTATAAAGGAAACATCTTTTGAAGCATAATGTTTATAAAGAACAACTGTCCCAAAATATCTGCCACAAATCCTTCCTTCAATATGGCACCATCTCTTGATAAAGTTTTTGTTAAAACAAAATATATACCCAGTAGCAATAACATAATCTGAAAAGAGAAATTCTTTGTCCACCCATGACTCATTCATTTGTCCAGTCAATTATCAAGCATATAGTAAGAGTCTTACCATGTCAGGCACAACTAAGTCTAAGGGTAAGTAGATCAACCAGAGATGGTTCCTACCCTTGAGGAATTTACTGACTAGTGGGGACAGACAGAGATATCAACTAATGACTAACAGCATACAAATTATGATCAAGACAAGGAAATGTTGAAACAGTGGTTTAACATTTGCCTGAAGGAAGTCAATAAGATAACATTTGTGATGGATGTGGAAGTACACTTGGTCATCTTTCTTTAAGGTTTGAGCGCAATTAATGGGACACTATCTCTGCTATGCTTGGAGTCACCAACCATCAGGTACTGTAACCAAAAGTTCATTCATTCGGAATCTCTCAGATTCTCTTCTCTTTCATACATCAAAACAGCAGTGGTTTTAGTTTTGCCCTAACCCAGTTTGATAACTGGAGACATAAAACCTGGCATCAGCAGGCTGTGTTGGAAACATGGTACTGGGGGGTTCAGAAGTGATCTCAAGGAGTAAGGCAACATCTATTCACAGCCGTAAAGATTCTGAGGATGGAAGAACGCACTCCCCAGCATTATGCTCACAGAAGGGGCCAGGACTCTGAGGATCAATGCTCTGTCATTCCCTCGCCTATGCATATTCATAAGGCATAAGGCAGCCCCAGAGTGGTGAGGTCAAGTCAGGTTTTTAGAGACTGCCTGTCACCTCAAGGGTTAGTGATTATGGAGTTCAGGCTGTGAGAGGAAACTTTTTAGGAATAATTGCAAGAACTGAACAGAAGACTGTAGGTGGCTGTGTTCCTACAGAGAAAACTTTTCCCAAAGGCCCTATGAGAACAGCTATAGGGTTCGGTTGAGATGATGTCTTGCCCTAATGGGCCCACTTTTCAAGGCTTCCCTGAGTCCGTTTTTCAGTTCACCAGCCCACTTGCTTACAGGAGAGCTAGCTGTCTGGGTTAGGACTAGTTCCAGGGTTTGCTGCATCATAGAAACAGAGCACTCTTTTTGCTTCTTGCCACAACTCAGAACTATTTGTGATCCCATGTCTCACCATGAAGATAAGAGTTTTCAACTTCCCCAACACTGCTATGCACCAGAAATGAAATCATAACTCAACCTTTCTTCCTGAAATATCCACAGACTCCTTTATTCAAATTTATCCATCCTTTTCGAGAATACTTGGACGCCATCACTAAGAGGAACTGGCTTCCATAAGTCAAATGGAAGTCTCTATTCACCTTTTCTGCAGACCTCCTTAACACAACCTCTATCTCTAAGCAGCATAACACAATGGTTGAAAGCATAGCCTTTACAGCCATATTCCTTGAGTTTAAAATATCCTAGCTCCACCACTTACTACCTGTGTGAATTTAAATGTCTTGTGTCAACACATCTGTAAAATAGATGCTACAATAGCTCTTACTTCATGGTGTTGTTATGGTACCTATAAAATAGATAAAGCATTTAGATCAGAGTCAGCATAATATAACTGCTAGTGATTATTATTATTATTTTAGTAAAAGCAACTAGGAGCTGTTTTCATAAGAGAGGATCTCTGACAGGATGCTGTATTACAAAAAGATTTAAAAAATGCAAAACAAACAGCGTTCAGGACAGCTCAGAGGAAAGAGTTAATATAAAGATATGAAGGTATTCAATCTTCAAACATATATTTATTGAAGCCCTGTTCAAAGCAATATGGATACAGGCATTCACAAAACAGACCACAGTCTCTGTTCTCTTGGAGCTAATACTCAATGGGGGAATTGGGGAACAGATAATTTACCAAAAACATAAGCAAAATGATATAATGTATGAGCTCAGGATGAGTATTGTAGAAGAAAATAAATGGGCATGAGAATTCAAAGTTGGGAAAGAAGGTGTGATTTAGTTAGGGTGGTTAGGAAAGCTTTATTGACAAGATAGCATTTGCTCCAGGGCCAGAAAGAGGGAAGGCTGCAATCTATGTGTATAGTTGAGGAAATACTTTCCAAGTTTCTTGCAAAGTTTCTGAGATAAAAATTTGGTGCTGTTTGAAAAACAGCAAAGAGGTCAATATAGGTGGAGCAGAGTAAGGGAAGGAGAGACTGGTAGAAGATAAGGTCAAAGACTAGCAAGGATGGGGGCAGATAATATAAGATCTCGTAAGCCACAGGGTAATGACTTTGGGTTTTACTCCAAGAGAGCTGAAAGACAATGCAGAACTGTGAGTGGAAGAGTCACATAGTCATACTTCAGTTTTTAAAGGACCATTTTGGCTTCTGTGTTAAAAATAATAATAATAATAATAATAATAATAATAATAATAATAATAAAATTATGTATCAAAGAGGGAGAAAGCAGGATACCAATGAAAAGGTGGCTATAATGTTCTAGATGAAGAATGATGGTAGCTTGGACCAGGTGGTAAGTTCAGAGAGGACGAAAAGATTTAGATTTATTTTAATATATTTAGATTTAGATATATTTTAGATTTAGATATATTTTAAAGGTCTGATTTAGATATATTTTAAAGGTAAGGCCAACGGTACCTGATGACAGAATGGATATGAAGGTAGGGTATAAAACAAAGTGGGGGAGTCAAAAAAAACTCCAAGATATTAAAACCCAACACCTGGAAAAATAGAATTTATATTTACTATGGGAAGAGAACTGTGGAATGAGAAGGTTGTAAGAGGATCACGATTTTGGTTTTGAATGTAATGTGTTTGAGATGTGTGTCAGACATACAAGCAAGGACATCAAGTAGAGAAATAGGAGACAGGAGTTCACGGGGAGGTCTGGGCTGGTGATTTAAATTTGAGGATCATCAGGGGGAAAGATATTTAGGAGAGTGAAAACAGTGAAAAAAAGGGATGTAAGGATTGAGACATGCAGCCTCCAATATTTAGGGTTTGGTGTGACAACAGGAACCAGCAAAGAGAACACTGAGGAAGAAGAGACTTGATCGATATGGTATACTGCAAGCTAAGTGATGAAGCTGTATCAAGGAGAGTGTCTTAGTCAGTTATGATTAATATAATAGAATACCACACATGGGTGGCTTAAAAACAGTACAAATTTATTTCTCAAAGTTCTGGAGTCTAAAAGTCCAAGATCAAGGAGCATCATTGTCAGGTTCTGGTGAGACCTCTCTTCTGGGGTGTATATTTATCTTTTATCCTCATGTGGCAGAAGCAGAGAAAGGAGGCAGGCTCTCTCATGACTCATTACAAGGGCACTAATCCCATCCCTAAGGACATCATCCTCATGACCCCATCTAATCCTAATTACTTCCCAAATGTCCCACCTCCTAATACCATCATATTGGGGAGTAGAGTTTAACATATAAATTTAGGGTAGGACATAAACATCCAGTCCCTAATAGTGAACATTTGCATGGATCTAATATTATTGATAGGTCAAGTAAGATGAAGACTAAGAATAAAGAAAGAAGTCTAGTATTGCCCAAGGGACTTAGCAATATGGAGGTCTTTGGTGACCTTGAAAAAAAGAAGCCTGATTTGAGTAGCTTCTAGAGGTCATGGATGAGAGAAACTGGAAAAAATGAATGTATCTCCAGTTTCGACCAAGGGGAACAGAAACATGGAATGGTATCTAAAAATGACCAATGGGATCAGGAGAGGGATATTTTTCTTAGGGGAAAAGCAATAACATGTTTATATGCTTTGGGGGATGATGCAGTCAAGAGGGGGAAATTGACATGCCAAGGAGGTGAGATTGCCAACATCCTAAGGAAGGGGGAACGAATTGAATGTAGTGAATCTAATGGGATCTAATGTAAGGCTAGAGGAGCTGGCCTCGGGCAGGAGCATGGACAATTCCTCTCTAGGAGCAGCAAGATATATCTCCTAACTAATTCTGCTTTTTCAGTGGAATAGAGAACAAAGAAATCAGCTGAGATGAACGATCAAGACTGATGTATTAGAGGGGTGCCTGGGTGGCTCAGTCGGTTAAGCATCCAACTTCGCCTCAGGTCATGATCTCACGGTCTGTGGGTTCGAGCCCTGTGTCAGGTTCTGTGCTGACAGCTCAGAGACTGGATCCTGCTTCAAATTCTGTGTCTTCCTCTCTCTCTGCCCCTCTCCTGCTTGTGCTCTCTCTCTCTCTCTCCCTCAAAAATAATGAATAAACATTAAAATTTTTTAATGATGATTAATGATGTATTAGAGATTGGAGGAGTGAAGGAAAGCTATGGAACAGTCATGTAGGTGAGTGGACCAGAGAAACGCAGCAGGATGGCAGGGTGGCACCACCACCCAATTAATATTAGCACTTAGGAATTTCAATGAAACCAAGCAGCTGGAAAAAGCAGGGACGGAAGAGGCGAGACTGAAGAGTTGGAGGTTTCATGAACAGTATAAAAACTAACACAGTAGGGGAGGAGCCAAGATGGCGGAACAGCATGGAAGGGTTTTTTTGCATCTTGCATCCATGAAATACAGCCAGATCAACAATGAACCATCCTGCACACCTAGAAAACTTATTTGAAGATTAACACAACAATCTGCACTACCTGAACCACAGAACTCAGCAGGTACACAGTGTGGAGAGGTGAATGGGGGAGAGAGAAGACAAAGAGGGCTGGGAGCTGTTTTGGCTTGCAGAGAGAGGATGGAGACAGGGGCAGAGAGAATACGGGAAAAGCATCCCCTCAACAGCAGCTGGAGAGAAGATGGAAAAGTGGAAACAGCTACAGGGACTGAACTAAAAAGGGAGAAAGGAGAAAGGAGAGGGTTTAAATTCCATTAACACTCTATAAACAGGGGGAGTGCAGAGTCTAAAACTCCACATCTCAATACCTGGCGGTGCTCTGGTGGGAAAGGAGAATTCCCCAGAGCATAGTGGGGTCTGAGAGGTCCTCAGACCACCCAGGGAGAAGCAGTTCAACTGCTGGAAGGACATTTGGTAGAGGCTGTGTGGCCACCTCGTCGCAGCAGACCCCAGCAAACAACCACATCTTCTGGTACTGGAACAGGGTCATTGAGGGTGAAGTCTGGTGCCAGATGTGTGTTGTGATTTGCCATAATCCCTGAAATGCTGCTGCTACAGGATTGCATGAACTTTTTCTGGGGCGGGCTGGCACCCGGCCACAGTCTCTGGGCATCAGAAGCAACATGATCCTCGGTGCGGCTGGCACCTGGCCATTGCTCAGTAAGATCCTCCTCCAGAGGATCTGAGCAGGTCAAAGCCACAGTCCCTCAGAAGTGAGAGGTCAGGAAACACAGCCTCATCTGAGATAAAACTCAGGAGGGAGGTGCACCTGGCAACTTGATGGCTTGGTCGCAGAGAGTGTTAAAGCGGGGAGTGGACAGAAACCAGAAACAAAGAACGGGTGTGTGGTTTCTGGTCAGGGAGAGCAGAGTTCCAATACTAGAGACTGGGTTGCTGGGTGATGCCATTTTCACCATTCCTGTGCACGCACACACACACCTACGAGCACCACAACAACCCACCCTTGTAAGCTAGACAGCACCATCTGGTGGAGAACAGATCCATTACACTAAGCCCTGCCTGACTGGGCCAAACTCACTATTCAGGAACACCACAAATCTCTCTGCCTGCTTAGTTTACAGACTACAAAGTGCTTCATAGTTTGACTTGTAGGGGCAAGTGGTGTAATTTCAATCGTATTTCAGTCTGTTTGCTGGTCCATTTATTCAACTTTCTTATTTTTATTTCTTTTCTTCTTTTTTTTTAAATTTTTTTATGTTTATTCATTTTTTGAAAGACAGAGAGAGACAGAGCACAAGCAGGAGTGGGGCGGAGAGAGAGGGGGACACAGAATCTGAAGCAGGCTCCAGGCTCCGAGCTGTCAGCACAGAGCCCGAGGTGGGGCTTGAACCCACGGACAGTGAGATCATGACCTGAGCCAAAGTTGGACACTCAACCAAATGAGCCACCCAGGCACCCCTCTTTTCTTTTTCTTGAATACAGAAAGGGAAAATTTTCTTTTTATTGTCACTTCTTATTTAAAATATTTTTCTTTCTTTTTTCTCCTGTATTTTTTACTTTTTTGTAATTTTTTAAAATTCTATTTTACACCCATCATTTCATTTTATTCTATTTAATTGTATTCATTTTCTCAAATTTTCAAACGTTTTCCTTTCTTCCCCCCTTTTTTTATCTAATCTATCAAGCTCCTTTCAATAGCCAGACAAAAACACACCTAGGATTTAGCATCATTTATTTGGTTTGTGTGTGTGTGTTTAATTTTTTAATTTTAATTTTTTTTACCTTATTAATTCCTTTTCTTCCCTCGAAATGATGAAACAGGAATTCACCCCGAAAGAAACAGCAGGAACCAACAACAGCCAGGGACATAATCAACACAGATACAAGCAAGATGTCTGACCCAGAATTTAGAGTCACGATAATAAGAATACTAGCTGGGGTCAAAAATAGGTTAGAATCCCTCTCTGCAGAGATAAAAGAAGTAAAAGCTAGTCAGAATAAAATTTAAAAAATGCTATAACTGAGCTGCAATCTCGAATGGATGCCACAGTGGTAAGGATGGATAAGGCAGAGCAGGAAATCAGCGACAGAGAGGACAAACATATGGAGCATATTGAAGCAGAAAAAAAGAAGGATACTAAGGCCAAAGAGCACCATTTAAGAATTAGAGAATCAGTGACTCATTAAAAAAGAACATCAGAATCATGGGGGTTCCCAGAAGATGAAGAGAGAGAAAGGGGTAGAAGGGTTGTATGAGCAAATCATAGTAGATAACTTTCCTAACCTGGGGAAAGACACCGACATCAAAATCCAGGAAGCACAGAGGACTCCCATAAGATTCAACAAAAACTGACCGTCAACAAGGCATATCATAGTCAAATTCACAAAATACTTCGGCAAGGAAAGAATCATGAAAGCAGCAAGGGAAGAAAAAGTCCTTAAACTACAAGGGAAGACACATCAGGTTTGCAGCAGACCTATCCACAGAAATTTGACAGGCCAGAAAGGAGTGGCAAGATATATTCAATGTGCTGAATCAAAAAATATGCAGCCAAGAATTCCTTATCCAGCAAGGCTGTCATTCAAAATAGAAGAAAAGATTAAAAGTTTCCCAAACAAAACTTAAAGGAGTTCATGACCACTAAATGAGCCCTCAAGAAATTTTCAGGGGGACTCTCTGAGGGGATAAAATATGAAAAAAAGAAAAAACAAAAGACCAAAAGCAACAAAGACTAGAAAGCACCAGAAAACACCACCAGAAACTCCAACTCTACAAGAAACATCATGGCAACAAACTCCTATCTTTCAGTACTCACTCTAAACATCAATGGACTAAATGCTCCAATCAAAAGACATAGGGTAATAAAATGGAAAAGAAAACAAGATCCATCTATATGCTGTTTACCAGAGACCCACATTAGACCTAAACACACCTTCAGATTGAAAGTTAGAGGACGGAGAACCATCTATCATACTAATGATCGCCAAAAGAAAGCCGGAGTACCCATACTCATATCAGACAATCTAGATTTTAAAATAAAGACTGTAACAAGAGATGAAGAAGAATGTTATATCATAATTAAGGGGGTCTATCCACCAAGAAGACCTAACAATTGTGTGCCAAATGTGGTACACTCAAATATATAAATCAATTAATCACGAACATAAAGAAACTCATTTATAGTAATATCATAATAGTAGGGGACTCCAACACCTCACTTATAACAATGGAAAGATCAACTAAACAGAAAATCAACGAGGAAACAATGGCTTTAAATGACACACTGGACCATATGGACTTAACAGATATATTCATAACATTTCATCCTAAGCAACAGACTATACATTCTTCTCCCATGTACATGGAACGTTCTACGGAATAGATCATATACTAGGACACAAATAAGCCCTCAACAAGCATAAAAAGATTGAGATCATACCGTGCATATTTTCAGAGCACAACACTATGAAACTCAAAATCAACCACAAGAAAAAATTTGGAAAGATAATAAATACTTGGACTCTAAAGAACATCCTACTAAAGAATGAATGGGCTAACCAAGAAGCCAAAGAGGAAATTAAAAAGTACATGGAAGCCAATGAAAATGATAACACCACAGCCCAAAACCTCTGCTACACAGCAAAGGTAGTCATAAGAGGGAAGTATATAGCATTCAGGCCTTCCTAAAGAAGAAAGGTCTTAGATACACAACCTAACCTTACACCTTAAAGATCTGGGAAAAGAAGAGCAAATAAAACCCAAAACCAGCAGAAGACAAGAAATGATAAATATTAGAGCAAAAATCAATGCTATCAAAACAAAAAACAAAAAAAAAACAAAAAAAAAAAAACAGTAGAATAAATCAATGAAACCAAAAGCTGGTTCTTTGAAAGAATTAACAAAATTGATAAACCACTAGCCAGTTTGATCAAAAAGAAAAAGGAAAGGACCTAAATAAATAAAATCAAGAATGAAAGAGGAGAGATCACAACCAACACAGCAGAAATAAAAACAATAAGAAGGGAATATTATGAGCAACTATACGCCAATAAAATGGGCAATCTGGAAGAAATGGGCAATTTCCTAGAAATACATAAGCTACTAAAACTGACACAGGAAGAAGTAGGAAATTTGAACAGACCCATAACCAGTAAAGAAATCAAATTAGTAATCAAAAATCTCCCAAAGAACAAGAGCCCAGGGCCAGATGGCTTTCCAGAGGAAATTCCAGGGGAATTCTAACAAACATTTAAGGAAGAGTTAACACCTATTCTCTTGAAGCTGTTCCAAAGAATAGAAATGGAAGGAAAACTTCCAAACTCTTTCTATAAAGCCAGCATTACCTTGATTCCAAAACCAGACAGAGACCCCACAAAAGTGGAGAACTATAGACCAATTTCCCTGTTGAATCTGGACACAAAAATCTTCCACAAGATATTAGCCAACCAGACCCAACAATACGTTAAAAATATTATTCACCACGAACAAGTGGGATTTATACCTGGGATGCAGGGCTGGTTCAATATCCGCACAACAATCAATGTGATTGATCACATCAATAAAAGAAAGGACAAGAACCACATGATCCTCTCAATAGATGCAGAGAAAACATTTGACAAAATACAGCATCCTTTCTTGATAAAAACCCTCAAGAAAGTAGGGATAGAAGGATCATACCTCGAGATCATAAAAGCTATATATGAACGACCCAACGCTAATATCATCCTCAATGGGGAAAAACTGAGAGCTTTCCCCCTAAAGTCAGGAATAAGACAGGGATGTCCACTCTCGCCACTGTTATTCAACATAGTATTGGAAGTCCTAGCCTCTGCAATCAGAAAACAAAGAAATAAAAGGCATCCAAATTGGCCAGGCAGAGGTCAAACTGTCACTCTTCGCAGATGACATGGTACTCTATATGGAAAACCCTAAAGATTCCACCAAAAAACTGCTAGAAGTGATCCATGAATTCAGCAAAGTGACAGGATATAAAATCAACACAGAGAAATCGGTTGCTTTCCTATTCACCAACAATGAAGCAACAGAAAGAGAAATCAAGGAACTGATCCCATGTACAATTGCACCAAAACCATAAAATACCTAGGAATAAATCTAACCAAAGAGGTGAAAAATCTATACACTGAAAACTATAGAAAGCTTATAAAAGAAATTGAAGATGACACACACAAAAAGAAAAATATTCCATGCTCCTGGATAGGAAGAACAAATATTGTTAAAATGTCAATAGTACCCAAAGCAATCTACATATTCAATGCAATCCCTATCAAAATAACACCAGCATTCTTCACAGAGCTACAACGAATAATCCTACAATGTGTATAGAAGCAGAAAAGACCCTGAATAGCCAAAGCAATCTTGAAAAAGAAAACCAAAGCAGGAGGCATCACAATCCTGGACTTCAAGCTGTATTTCAAAGCTGTAATCATCAAGACAGTATGGTAATGGCACAAGAACAGACTTTGAACAGAACACAACTATACTTTGACAAAGCAGAAAAGAATATCCAATGGAATAAAGACAGTCTCCTCAGCAAGTGGTGCTGTGAAAACTGGACAGCAACATGCAGAAAAATGAACCTGGACCACTTTCTTACACCATACACAAAATTAAACTCAAAATGGATGAAAGACCTCAAAGTAAGACAGGAAGCCATCAAAATCCTCGAGGAGAAAGCAGGCAAAAAACTCTTTGATCTTGGCCACAGCAACTTCTTACTCAACATGTCTCCAGAGGCAAGGGAAGCAAAAACAAAAGTGAACTACTGGGACCTCATCAAAATAAAAAGTTTCTGCACAGCGAAGGAAACAATCGGCAAAACTAATAGGCAACCGATGGAATGGGAGAAGATATTTGCAAACGACATATCAGGTAAAGGGTTAGTATCCAAAATCTATAAAGAACTTATCATACTCAATACCCAAAAAAACAAATAATCCAGTGAAGAAATGGGCAAAAGACATGAATAGGCACTTCTTCAAGGAAGACAACCAGATGGCCAACCGACACATGAAAAAATGTTCATCACTCATCATCAGGTAAATACAAATCAAAACCACAATGAGATACCACCTTACACCAGTCAGAATGGCTAACATTAACAACTCAGACAATAATAGATGTTGGCAAGGATGTGGAGAAAGGATCTCTTTTGCACTGTTGGTGGGAATGCAAGCTGGTACAGCACTCTGGAAAACAGTATGGAGAGTCCTCAAAAAATTAAAATAGAACTACCCTACAACCCAGCAATTGCACTACTAGGTATTTATCCAAGCGATATAGGTTGCCATTTCGAAGGGACATATGCACCCCAATGTTTATAGCAGCACTATCGACAATAGCCAAAGTATGGAAAGAGCCCAAATGTCCATCGATGGATAAATAGATAAAGAAGATGTGGTATATATATACAATGGAGTATCACTCGGCAATCAAAAAGAATGAAATCTTGGGGCACCTGGGTGGCTCAGTTGGTTAAGCGGCCGACTTCGGCTCAGGTCATGATCTCACAGTCCGTGAGTTCAAGCCCCGCGTCGGGCTCTGTGCTGACAGCTCGGAGCCTGGAGCCTGTTTTGGATTCTGTGTCTCCGTCTCTCTGACCCTCCCCGTTCATGCTCTGTCTCTCTCTGTCCCAAAAATAAATAAACGTTAAAAAAAAAATTTAAAAAAAAAAGAATGAAATCTTGCCATTTGCAACTACATGGATGGATCTGGAGGGTATTATGCTAAGTGAAATTAGTCACTCAGAGAAAGACAAATACTATATGACCTCACTCATATGAGGAGTTTAAGAGACAAAACAGATGAACATAAGGGAAGGGAAACAAAAATAATATAAAAACAGAGAGGGGGGAAAACATAAGAAACTCATAAATATGGAGAACAAACAGAGGGTTACTAGAGGGGTTATGGGAGGGGGGATGGGCTAAATGGGTAAGGAGCATTAAGAATAAATGTTTTTAGCTTCATTTTTTTTTGAGAGAGAGAGAGAGAGAGAACACAAGTGGGAAGGGTGCAGAGAGAGACACACACAGTATCTGAAGGAGGCTCCACATTCAGAGCCTTCAGCACAAAGGCTGACCCAGGGTTCATACCCATAAACCATGAGACCATGACCTGAGCCGAACTGGGACACTTAACCCACTGAGTGACCGAGGCACCGCATAAAACGTCTGACCTAAAAGGAACATCATTGCTACATAGCCAATGAAGAGATGCAGAAGGGGCACATGCGTGACTCCCTCCTGCCATGAGTGGGGCAGAGCACATGAGTGACAGCTTCTTTGCCATGGTGACCACGCAACAGTGACCCCCCCATGACCCTCTCCCCCCCCACCGCTCCTCGGGTAGGGGAGCAAGGCACAGGCGAGATCCCCTCTTTCACCAAACGGGGGGTGCCTAACACTTACCCTAACACTTACCTTAACAGTTGCCTGCTCCTTTAGCTATGAAAGTGAAAAGAGCCATTCAGGAAACACCATATTTAATAGTGGCATCATTACTCCCTCGCCGATAGCGGGGGGGGGGGGGGGGGGGAGGTGCAAGCATGACACCCCTCCGTTGCTGATGTACGTGTATCGAGGCTGTCCTAGAAGGGCAGAAAATATTATTTGTGTGCTGTAGGCAGCTGTTAGGGATGTGGCAATGAGCATTCATAGTAGGACTCAGGCATTGGTATATGATCTTAAGATCTGAACACCAAAAATAAACAACCAACTCCTAAGTTAAGACTGGGTAAATTTCACAATAGAAGCAATAATGCTAGTATGTGCAACAAGAAATATTTGTCCTTGCATCAGCTTATATCAGAGTGAATAACCACGGATAGTTAACAATGAGATAAAAATAACCTAACTGTAAGTCAACATCAAACCAATTGCTGACCCAACATAGATAGGCAATCAAGGAAAGAAGAAAAGAAGTAAAAGGAACTCAGCAAACACAAACGCTGCCTGTTTACCAATAAAATCACCTCTAGCGTTTCTAGTTTTAGAGGCCCTGCCTGCCCAGGGACATTCGTGAAATGGCCGTGGTATCCTAACCGTGCAAAGGCAGCATAATCACTTCTTCCCTAAACAGTGACTCATATGAACGGCCACAGGAGGGTTTTACAGTCTGTTCAAATCGGTGAAATGGACCTTCCCGTGAAGAGGCAGGAATAGGACAAGAAACAAGAAGACTACGGACCTGATTTAAAATGTTTTCAGCTTCAATTTTTTTTTCGGAGAGAGAGACAGACAGAAACAGAACAAAAGTGGGGAGGGGGCAGAGAGAGAGGGAGACACATATCTGAAGAAGGCTACAAGGTCAGAGCCAGCAGCACAGAGGCTGATCCAGAGATCAAACCCACAAACTGTGAGACCATGACATGAGCCGAAGTGGGACACTTAACCCAATGAGCGACTGAGATACCACAAAAAACGTCTGACCTAAAAGGAACATCATCGCTATATCACCAATGAAGGGACACAGGAGGAATCCCTGAGTGATCCCCTCCTGCGTGAGGTGTGAGAGAGCTTGTGAGAGACACCGTTCCCTCCCAAGACGATGGTGCAATCGTGACCCACGACCTTGGCGGGGGGGGGGGGGGAGGGGTGCACACGCTGAACCCACTCCTATGCAGTGGGAAGCGGGGGAGGGAGCACCAATGCCTGAAAACATTCCGTGACCAGGGGGGAGGAAGAATGCCCCAAGTCTTACCCATCCCCTGATGGTAATGGTCAGCCTAACCCTTAACTTTAATCCCTAACAGTAAACACTACACCAAACTCATAAATTAGACCCTTAACAATTAACCCTAGCCCTTAACACCTAACTTCTAACCCCTAACCGCCTAAACCTAACCCCTAACACTAAACCCTAATCCCAACCCTCTAATCCTAACCCTAACCCCCTACCCCTAATGCCCTAACCCTCTAATGCTAACCCGAACCCCCTAACCCTAACCCACTAACCCTAAAACCTAACCCTGACCCTGACCACTAACCACTAACCACTAACCCTAACCCTAACCCCAACCCCTAGCCCCAACCCTAACCCTAACCCCTAGCCCTAACCCCTAACCTGAACCCCAAACCCTGAACCCTAACCCCAACCGCCCATCCTTAAATCCAACCTTCCCTAACCCTAACCCTTAAACGCTCACCCTGATCCTGACCCTTTACCCTGACTTTATACCCTGACTTTCACCTTGATTCTCAATTTACTCACCTCTTCTTAAGCCTGATTCTGACCCTTAACCCCTACCTTTATCTTTTACTTTGACCATAACCCTGAATGTCACTGTAAGCTTTACCCATCCTCATCCCATCCCCATAACTTATTCTGGACACAGCCATAGTTCTTTAAACCCTAATACCTTTCCCAGTCATATAACATCAATACAACACAAAACCAGAAAAAAAAAAACATATTTGTATCCTTTTAAATACAGATCTAACAGTCCTCCAGAGAATACAGTGATATAAAAAACCAAAGCACATAAAAGAATCACGCACCATAAGCAAGTCTACCCCAGACATTTAAGGGTTATTCAACACACTGAAACCAAGCATTGTTATGAATTGTTAATTGGTTGTTAATCAATTGTTGATTGATACAGAAAAAGCTCTAGACAAAATCCAATGCTAGTTCATGACATAGACACAAAAAAGTCAGAATAAAGAGTAATTTGTTTAAAAACGTATAGCAAACATCATTCTCAATTTTGAAGACTGTAAGGTTTCCTCTGATACCGGGAACAAGGCCAAGATGCAGGCTTTTCACTCATTACTCAGTACTGTACTGAAAGTTCTACCCAGAGCGATGCGGAAAGAAAAAAGGCATCCACATGTGAAAGGAAAAGGTAGAACTACATCTATTCAGAAACCAGAGAGGACATCATCTTATATCAAGAACTTCCCCAAAAATCAACAAAAATTATTGGAGTTAGTCACCTAATTCAGGAAAGTTACACGGCAAAAATTTTGATGCACAAATATCTCACTTATTTGTATACACTAACAATGAATCTTATGAAGAAGAATTTAAGAAAACAATTCCATTTTAGGTAACATCAACATCAATAAAATACTTGGGAATAGATGTAAAAAACACTACTGAAAGAAATTAAAGACAATCTGAAATGTACTATTGCTAAATGGCGATAGTACACAATGCAACGTGTAGATTCAATGTGATTCCGAGGAAAATTTACAAAGGCCTCTGAGAAGAAATGCACAAGCTAATCCTAACAGTCATATGGAAAATCAAGGGACTACAAAATAAACAAAACAATCGAGAAAATCAAAGGTAGAAGCTCATACTTCCCAATTGCAAATCTTCAAACAAAGCAACAGTAAATAAACATTGTGATACTCTCATAAAGATATACATACAGATCAGTGGGATTTAATTGAAAACCCAGAAATACACCCTTTCATCTATGGCCAACTGAATTTTCTTTTTTTTTTATTTTATTTTTTTTTATTTTTGGGACAGAGAGAGACAGAGCATGAACGGGGGAGGGGCAGAGAGAGAGGGAGACACAGAATCGGAAACAGGCTCCAGGCTCCGAGCCATCAGCCCAGAGCCTGACGCGGGGCTCGAACTCACGGACCGCGAGATCGTGACCTGGCTGAAGTCGGACGCTTAACCGACTGCGCCACCCAGGCGCCCCATGGCCAACTGAATTTTGACAAGGGTGGACAACATACGATTGTGGAAACAATGGTCTTTTCAACAAATGGTGCTTGACAACTGGCTATCACACACACAGAGGAATGAAACTGGACCCTTACCCTCACACCACATACAAACATTAACTCAAAGTGGATCAAAAGCTTGAATGTAAGAGGCAAACTTATAAACTCTAGAAGAAATAAATGGAGATAAATCGTCATGGGCATGGAGTTTAACAATGCTCTTAGAGCTGATACCAAAGCGCAAGCAAGGGAAAAAAATAAATTTAGTTTCCTCAACATTAAAAACCTTTGTAGATCAAATGGTGCTATCCCAAAAGAGAAAAGGCAATGCCTAGAATGGAAGAAAATATCTGCACATTGTCTTGTTATACATTATTCTGTTATACAGAATATATAAAGAGCTTGTACAACTCATCATCATCATCAACAACAACAACAACAACAAACAAGTTTTAAAATGGAGAAGGACTCAGATATACCTTTCCCCGGGGAGATCATACCAATGGTGAATAGACATGTAAAAATGTTAAACGTCATTAGTCCTTATGGAAATGAAGATTTAAACCACAGTTAGATACCCTTTTACACACACTAAAATTGCTATCATCAAGAAAACTACAAAATAACAAATGTTGGCAAAGATGTTGACAAATTGGAACCCTTAAACGTGCTTGTGGAAATGTAAAATGGTGGAGGCTAGGTGTACCATAGTTTGGCATTTCCTCAAAAAGATAAAAACACAGAATTACCATGTGGCTCAACAACTCTACTCCGAGATGGGTATCCGGATGAATTGAAAACAGTAGTTGAAAAAAAGAGCACGGGCACAAACATACACAGCAGCACTCTTCATGATAGCAGAAAGGTAGAAACTATGCAAATGACCCCGGGTGGGGGGATGAATGGAGAAACAAACTGGGGCAGACCCATGAACGGCAATATGATTCCGTCCCGTAAAGGAATGAAGTAACACGGCGCGGCCGCAGGGAACAGTACGTGGCTCCTCAGGAAGCTAACACAGACGCCACCGCTGCACACACGCCCGGAAGTTGAACGCGAAGCCTTGAGCCGACGTTCCCGTTCCCGGGTTTATAGCAGCCTCTTCACCGCAGCCCAAACGTGGAAGCAACCCGAGCGACCGCGGCCAGACGAATAAATAAACAGGATGCGCTCTCCACGCGACGGAATGGGCTCGGCCTCACCAAGGGCGGGACTTCTGACACCTGCCACGACACAGCTGAAGCTTGCAGTCGTCGTGCCGAGGGAAAAACGCCAGTCACAGGGGGGCGAATACTCTCTTCCTGCCAAACACACCCGTTTTTGCTGGTGAGAACCGGCGGCGCTATATTTAAGGTAAACAGAACTAATAGGTAAGCGCACCGGCAGGCTACGAGAGCAACACACAAACACCACGTGCACATCTACACACTCCCGACCACGCGCCGGAAAGAGACGGTCCCACGTACAACCGCGTCAGAAGGAACGACGTGCCCGGGAGGAAATCTAAGCCAGGGGGCGACAGGCCTGCTCTCTGAGGACAGGACACTGGGGACAGAAACGGAGGAAGTCGCACAGGGATGCAAAGCCACCACTCTGTGCCCCTGGACGCGGAGGAACCGACCCCAGTGACCACGTCCGTCCTGCCCGGAGCGACCTGCAGATGCGGGGCCGTCGCACCGAATTCCCCACGACGCCGTCGCAGACACGGGACGGACACCCCGACCCGCGCGCGGAGGCGGGAGGGACCCCGCGCGACCAGAGCGGCGGGAGCGCGAGCACCGCCCGGGCACCTGCTCCCGGACCGCGAACCGCGCGAGGACGCTGCGGGAACCGAGTCGGCGCGGAGCAGGAACACGGACGCGCGGCCCCGCGGCCCCGGAGCCCGAAGCGGGAAGACCCGACGGCCGCGCGCACAGCCCCTCGGGGACACAGTGTCACCGCGCACGATGCCGCGCCGGGCCCTTCCCCCTCCGCGTCCCCTGAACACCAACCCCCCTCAGCGTCCCCGCTCCGGAAGCTCCTCCTCCCCCGGCCTCGCTTTCTCCTCCTGCTCCTCCTGCAGCGGATCCTGAGGAGACGTGTCGGCGTCTTGTCGGCGTGGACGCCGCCCCACGTCCTCCTCAATCCCCCCACATCGGGTCCTGAGGAGACCGTGTTCTTGGACGCGGCCCCACGTCCTCTGGAATCCCCCACAGCGGGTCCTGAGGAGGCGGGGCTTCTGACAGTGTAGACGCGGCCCACATCTTCCCGAAGCCCCCACAGCGGGTCCTCAGGAGACCCGGTTCCTGTCCCTGCGGCCGCGGCCCCACATCCCCCCGAATATCCCCCCAGCGCGGGTCGCGAGGAAGCGGAGCTCCTGTCACGCAGGAGGAGGGCTGAATGCGCGTGCGGGCGCCGGCGTCGGGGAGCGGGGCTCAGGCGCCCCCTGCAGGCGGTGGCGGTAGTGCAGGACACGCTGGGCTCGCAGGTCCGTGGAGGCAGCGCCCCCTCCTGGCCGCCCGCTGAATCCATGACATCTTGGAAATTGAAAATTAAGTGGAGCCCACTATCCCCCCAACTCCGCCAAAAATAGTTAAGGAAGAATTAATTGGAAACCATATGAAGTGAAATGTACACACAAACTTTACAACTTACACCAAAATCCACTGGAAACTGTAGATAAATTTAAAATGCAAACACAAGGGGCAGCTCTTCCTGCTCACGGATCCTGTCCCTGTGCTTTAATAAAATCACCTTTTTGCACCAAAAACGTCTTCAAGAATTCTTTCTTGGCATGGATTCCAGACCCTGCGAACCCCACTATCACCCCAAAAACTTCATCATTTATATGGCGCCCATGATGTGGGGCAATGAGTCTTTTCATCTGGATTCTGGGCTGGTGCAAACTTGATGCATACTCTTTCCTTCCTTTACCCTCATTTCAGGGCCTTTTGAGAAGTATGGTGTTATTGCAACACTTTCATGTTGATCACTCAGGCTGCTATCCCCTCAACCGTGGCTACTCTACGGGGAGGAGAAAGCCTGCCCTATGGCTGGAAGTTAGTACCCTGGCCAGAATGGTAACATCGTTAAGAAACTAAGATTGACTATGAAGCATGATGCCGATAAGGCCACTTGGAAATGTTGGCCTGATACCTGGCTTACAGAGTTCCCTGCAGCCTTGTCAGGTGAGTAAAGAAGTCACTTCCTGGCAGGTGCAGGAACCTCAGGATACTGTGGGGACCTCATGAAGAGGAATCTACCCAAAGCTGCAGGTTTTGCAGGCAGGTCTGACGGCAAGTACTTGACTTGGCTTCTGGCCTAGAGAGGCTACTAGAATTTCAATGTAAAGGTTCCTTCTGAAAGAGGTTCCAGCAAAGCAAATTTTCAAAGATCTATATGATCAATCACTAGTCTTGCTGAGCTTATGTAAATAATTAGGCCAAGTTTGTGAAAATTGGACTTGTTTTACAAATGAATTAGTCTTGATTTGGCTTCTTCTGGAAATGAGGGTTTTGAGAGAGAAAAACTATGTTTCAATAATGCACCTTCGTGGATGTAAAATTCTAGTTCTGATAGTCTACAAATACTGTTTGCCTAAGCGGGACAACTTGAGATAAACTTGAAAAAAAATTGTCACAATAGCACAGGTATGGACAATCTTCTTGCTTGTTATTCTGTGCAGAGAGTAACAGGACCTCATGGGCAGAGGGTTGTTTAAACACCTAAAGATGGGATGGGCTCCCCCAATAATTGCATATGGAAGGTCTTTTCTCACTGTAGACCTATAAACAGTCTACACTATAAGTATAAATATAAACTATAAATATAGTGCTTTATTTAATTATTCACTTGAGGCCAGGTTAATTGATACACATCTAAATGAATATGCAAGTCATAGCCTTCCTGATCCTGATGTGACAGTTACCAGAAACCCACCCCATATAAACACAGGAGACATGATGTATTTAAAGGATTGGAAGTCCAATACAGCAGGGGTTTTAACTCCAAAATGGAAGGTGCCCTTACTGGGTTATATTATGTACTTCCACTATAGTAAAATTAGAAGGCCATTCTTCATGGACTCACATATCAAGAATTAAACCTGGACCTTCCTCACAGGAATCTAGTATGCAAGCTGACACGCATTCTAATTCCTGTGAACCAGTGGAAGACCTCAAGTCTCTCTTCAAATGACAGTAATGGACTGAAGGAAAATTACCAAAGTTTTTTGTTTTTGTTTTAAAATTTTTTTTTCAACGTTTTTTATTTATTTTTTTGGGACAGAGAGAGACAGAGCATGAACGGGGGAGGGGCAGAGAGAGAGGGAGACACAGAATCGGAAACAGGCTCCAGGCTCCGAGCCATCAGCCCAGAGCCCGACGCGGGGCTCGAACTCACGGACCGCGAGATCGTGACCTGGCTGAAGTCGGACGCTTAACCGACTGCGCCACCCAGGCGCCCCAATGTTTTTGTTTTATGTTTAACTTCTCTTTCCTATAACATGAACCTTATTTTGTTGTCTTTTCCTGTGTCTTCCTGGCTGGTGCTGTTACAGAACCAGGCTGGAACGCTGGCAGAAAAACCAAGCGGCACTAGATCTTGGTGGATTGGAGATTTATTTAACACTGGCAGGCTCAGAGGAGACCGTTTCTCCAGAGATCTGAGCCCCGAATGAAGGGGGGAAGGGTAATTTATAGTTGTCAGCTTCCATATCTGTGACGGGTTTTTGCGCCCCCAGCAAACGGCAAGAAGAACCGGGAAGAGAGGTCTCCGAGCTAGAGACCAGAGCTTGTTTTAGTCCCATTGGCCATCTTATGGTGTAAAACTTTATTCATTTTCCCAACATTCTGCCCTTTAACGCCTTCTTAAAAATCTTTTATTAGGCATCACTTTTTGCTCTAGGGGTTGGTACCCTCTGAAGGCTAAGATATGTGCTACAGTTTGGCGAGCAACGGTGTTTTCAATAAAACGTACCAGGGTATTTTGTTTACAGGGGCCAATGGTCACAAGTAAAATTATGGAAAGGAGGGGCCCTGCCAGGGAAGGAAGCCAGGATGCCCAGTCTGTGAGATCCCATCCTCTCCATTGACTGATGTTTTCCTGTTTTCTATGTTGAATTCTTTCCTTGAGTTCCTTAACCTTAGTCCTGACTATTCCTGATTGGCGTACAAAATAGCAACATTCCTCCTCCAGAAAGATACAAGTCCCTCCTTTTTCTGAAGTGAGGAGGTCGAGGGCTTGCCTGTTTTGGAGGGACACTGCTGCCAGGGAGTTGATTTGGCTTTGTCAGGTTCCCAGGGAGTCTGCCATCCGTTCCACGTCCAGCTTGTTGGTGCCGTCTCTTTTGGCCCAACAGCAAGAAGCAAGATCAGGGCGATGACACCAGTAAGGGGCAAGGGCTGGCACAGTTGCATCCGAACCCCTGGGCTCAGTCCACACATTGATTCCTCAAGCTTCTGCCATGTGCAGGCCAGCCAGCTTCTGGGGTGTGGCTGGAGCAGGGCTGGAGATGTCTGGGGCCAGTGTCTTTTGAGGGTCAGTTTAAGTGGGTTGACTGGATCTGGATCACTTCACCAGGTTGAGGGTTCCTCTGAGTTGGCCTTCTTAACTATGGAGCGATGGACCCATGGGTTGATACCTGAAACTGAATCCTCTATTTGGTTGTATGTCTGTAAACCTCCAAGTCTTCAAAAGGGGCGGGTTTCTGGGAACTATCAGATCAGGTTTAGGGAAGATATGGTTTGCCTATTTAGAGATCCATCCTGTTTTCCAGTTGTTTAAATAATCATATGCCCATGGGGTCTTCTTATTATCCCCACAGAATAACAAGCACAGAAGACTGTCTATATGTGAAATACTGTGACAATTTTTCTGAAGTTCACCTCAAGTTGTCTAGTTTAGGCAAACAACAAATATTTAACGGCAAACAGAACTAGAATTTAACATCCATAACTGTGCATTGTTGAAACATAGTTTTCCCTCTAAACGCCCCCCCCTTTCCAAAGATAGCCCAATTGAGACCAATGCAGTTGTAGAACAAGTCCAGTCTTAACAAATCTGACCTAATTGTTTACATAAGCTCAGCAAGAATAGCGACTGATCATGAGGATCTTTTAAAGTTTGCTTTGTTGGAAACTTTTATAAGGAATCTCCGGGTTGAACTTTTAGTAGCCTCTCCAGGCCAGAAGCCAAGCCAAATACTTGCTATCAGACAGGCCTGCAATACCTGTAGAACTGAGCGAATTCCTCTTCATGAAGTCCCCAAGATATCCTGAGGTTCCTGCCCCTGCCAGGAAGTGACCTTCTTTACTCACCTGGTGAGCCTGCTGGGAACTCTGTAAGCAAAGTATCAGGCCAACATTTCCAAGGGGCTTTATGGCTCCATGTTTCACAAAGCCAACCTGGAGCCTGCTTCAGATTCTGTCTCTCTCTCTCTGCCCTTCCACTACTCATTCTCTCTCTCCCTCTCTCTTTCTCTCTCTCTCTCTCAAAAATAAATAAACATTTAAAAAACTTTACAAAAAATCTTTTAAATGGTTACTATTATGATTTGTAAATTGAACCACAATTAAAGTCATGACTGAAGTACTAAAACATGTCATGACATGAAAGAAGATTTAAAACATACTAAATTACAGAAGCCACACAGAAAAGCCTGCCCAGATTGGAGCCCTCTGTGATCTTTAAATCCATCGTGGTTGTGAAGTGAGTGAAAGTCTCAAGAACAGTAAAGTGGGTCACAACAGGAAGAGTCATTGTCACAGAGTTCGGGCAGGTGATGACAGTTGAAGTTGCCTCTGGATTAGATTATAATGAAGAAACCATAATGATTTCCCTGTTTGTGAGTTCTATGACAGTTCCTGGGGAAGGTGTCATGTTTTGTTTTGTTTTTTTTTAATTTTTTTCAACGTTTTTTATTTATTTTTGGGACAGAGAGAGACAGAGCATGAACGGGGGAGGGGCAGAGAGAGAGGGAGACACAGAATCGGAAACAGGCTCCAGGCTCCGAGCCATCAGCCCAGAGCCTGACGCGGGGCTCGAACTCACGGACCGCGAGATCGTGACCTGGCTGAAGTCGGACGCTTAACCGACTGCGCCACCCAGGCGCCCCAGGTGTCATGTTTTGAGTAAAAAACAAAGAAGTATGTCATAAGAAGTAGCAACTGTGTAAAATGACAGCTGATGAAGCTGAGTGTAGAGATAAAGAGTATTTCTACTGCTGTGACAGACTTTCTATATGTTGGAAATTCATGGAAACTACACTACTTCTCAAAACAACTGGTATATTAATCTGGTATATTAGTAACATACCAGAAAAGTGTAGAACACATCAAATTTCATGATGGAGGCCAAATCCTACCTGGACACAGTTCACAAGATGCAACATATTACTAAAGGACACCGTGGTAGAATTATATTAGTGGCCACTATGCTGTGGATGTTGTGAATGACCTAGGATATGGTAGAAACATGCCATTTTGAGTTCCCATCTTCCACCACATCACTCCACCAAAAAAAAAGTTAAAACAAATAAACAAACTCAGTGAAATTGTAGTATACAAAATCAAGATACAAAAATCATTACATTGGACAAACTCATAATGAACCATCAAAAGACGTTAAGAAAACAGTTAGGAAAAAACTTTACCACAGACATGAAAAACATATACCATGAAAATGGTAAGACATAGATGAAGAAATGGAAAGATATTATGTGTTCCTGGATTATAAAAATGAATATTATAGAATTGTCATTTTACCCAAAGTGATGTACAGATGCAACGTAATCCCTCCTGATCAACATTCTAGTACCATTTTGCACAGAACTAGAAAAATCCTAAAACGTGTATGAAACCACAGAGGACTAGCCAAAGTATCTGTATAAAGAAGAACCAACCGGGAGGCATCACATTCCCTGATCTGAAGCTATATTACAAAGCTACAGTAACCAACAGTATGTTATGGGCTAAGAGACAACCAATGGAACAGAATGCAGAGCCCAGAAGCAAATCCACACATATGTGGGCAATTAATTCCCCCAAAAAGAACCAATAATACACAATGGTGAAAAGACAGTCTCTTCAATGAATGGTGCTGGGAAAACTGGACAGCCCCAAGCATAACACCAGACCCCTATCTTTCACACCACACAACAACTAACTAAAAACCCACAACAGTTAAGAGGAAGGAGGAGCACCAGTACGGAGGGCAGGGCTATCCTGAAATCAATGAGTCCTGATGTCCTGATGGTGGTATTCATTCCAGTGAGGACATTGGCGGGACCTGCAGTGGTTCTGATTGCCTCTTGAGCTCCCCTGATTAAGTATCAGCAAAGACAACACTGGACTCAGCTGTCTCCTGGTGATGTTTCCAACTCTGAAACAATGATTTTACAAAGGAACAAGAGAATGTGCTTCAGAACTTTCCTCAATGAGGGAAGGAAGAGGGAAATTGAAAGGGATGAACCCTAAGAAGCTTTTCCTGCAAGGGCCCCTGTGGGGAGAGGCAAGGACCAGAGAGCGGGGAAGTGATGGACAACATACCAAGTGCCTCCCTCGCACGTGGGAAAGGCCCTGTTCTGAGGGCATGAGGACCAAGCACCCACTTCCGTGCCAGGGGGCTCCTTCTCTCAGTCCTGACTGAGGATGTTATCCTGGAGAGGGGTGTTTCAAGTTTGCACATGCATTTCATGGTTTAGGGTCAGAATCCTCATAGGACACCCCTTGCTCAAGTATGTGATCCGGGTGACACTTTGGTCATCAGACACATCAGAGGTTACCTACAAGAGGGCCCTCCCATGAAGACTTCTGAGAGGTGGGTCAGAGAGGGATAAAATGGGCTGGGAGAGAAGGTGCACGCCTTACCCATGAACACCATCTCTGGGCCCCTCCAAGTATCAGAGTCTTGGGGGATTCCAGCCATTGAATCCGATCCCTTCCCCTACTCACTCTGACCCACCCCCCACCCCAACAACTGTCTCCTCACCCTTCACATTGGGATCAGACAAGTTCCTTAACACATCAGGCATTCAAGGAATTCTTGTTGACCACCAATGGGCACAGCTCCTGCCCAGGCACTGGTCCTCCAGATACATCATGCCAAGCAGGCATCAAGGGAGATACCAGAGCCGCTTGGGTAGGCGGGAGCAGCGTACTGGGCTGGACTAGTTCTAATATTCTATTTTTAACACCTCCTAAGTGCCTACCTTGGCACAGGCCCCAGCCAGTCACTGGGGTTACAGAGACAGAAAAGCCCCACTCTGTGCAGGAAGGGCATTGCAAGGGGCCCACTGAACCCAGGCCCACCACTGACCACACAGCCCTGAGCATTGCCATGACCTCTGAACACACCTACAGCCTGCCCATCCCCAGAGCACCCAGGCCTGGGGTCTTAACCATGCGGCATCTTTCCTCAAAAACACGGGCCTAGAATGCCCCCACCACCCACTACAGCCCTCAAGTTTCCAGAAAGCCCACATATTCTGTTGGATATCTGCGGGCTAGAGGGGGTTAAGCCAAGAAAGTGACACCCCTGTGGAGTCAGTGCTGAGGAGACTGTCTTACTCAACCCCATGAGTCCTTCCCTCTGGATCCTTGGACCCCTGGACCTCGGGGCTGGTGAGCAGGGCTGGGCTGAGAGGCTCTCTTTGCATTGTTGCCGATCTTTCCTTCCTCAGATGTGGCTTGGAACCCTGGAAATAAATGCTGAGATTGACTTTTTCAAGCGTTTTCCTGAAACAGTGGTTGAGGCCAAAGATGCCTTGATGCTGCCATGGATGGGCCCACAGTGGGGAGCAGTAAGAGCTGGGGACAACTTGCTGCCCTCCGTGTCCCTGAGCAGATGTCCCTCACTGACCTGGAATGGAATTTCTCAGTATCTGCTGGTGGCAGGAGGAGGTGGGAATCAGGGTGTCCAGGGGTTGTTCCAAAACCATGGACATCTCTCTACACCAGCCCCGTGTAACTGGTGGCTCTGCTCTGCACCCTGGATCCCCTTAGAAATTACATCTGGGATCAGATTCTGTTAGTTCCCGGTTCCAGACTCCATGCCAGCAGTCCATCTGCTTGTGCTGAGGCCGAGTACAATGTCATGGACAGGAGCCAACCCTGGGGCTGATCCCCGCTTGGCAGCAGCAGGAGACCTGACACAAGCCATGGGAGGGGAGCTTATAGGGTCTCAACTACAAGACAAATCTTTGAGTTGCTGCTTCATGAATCAGGGCTCATTTTCTGGAAAAGCCTTCTCGGTCAACTCAGATTTTCAGAAGTATCTCATTGGATTTGATGTCAACTAACGTATTATGAAAGGACTTTATTCGATCCTATTAACTTCGATGCAGCTGAATTAACAAACATGGGCCCTATTTACAAAATTCACCAGGTTGCCAATGAATAGACATCTTGAAGTCAGAAAGTACTGCATCAGGAATCCAGGTCCCCAGTGTCACTCCCTGGCAAACTGTGATGTTTGCAAACTTGTGAAGACATAGGATGTACTTCGCAAGGACCACCGATACCCTTGATCCTCAGAAGGTGAGAAGGACACAAGCTTGAGTTATGGCTGACGAGCACACGGTAGAGATGCCTGGGCGATCCCAGGTCCCACTGGGGCTTTGGCACACATGTCTGCAAGGCCAGGCCACGGCTCATTGAACAGTAAAGCAATGAGGTTCCCAAGGAAGCAGCCCTGACACCCCCTTGCCCATCTACTGGCTTTTTTATTTCTTGGATCTGCTGCTCACGGTTTCCCCATTCTTGCTCATGTCACTGCTGCCAGCATGCTTCTCCTGCAAGAGCAACCACCTCCTACCTTCCATGGTCTATGTTCCAGCCATCCTGCAGCTTCACTTTTTAGAGCACAGCAGAGAAGAGAGCAAGCAGTCAGGAGGCGGTGGCTGAGGACTGCACCTGCATGCAAAGTCATGCCATCACGGTGACTGGACGTCGTGTGGCTACTTAGGGCCTCAGGACATGTTATCCACAAACATGTCACATGGTCACATGCACCTATGTGACCAACTGGCTGTGCCAAACTCTTGTTACCCAAAATGTTTGATCTTACAGAGGCTACAGCCCTACACGCCAGGTGACATTTAATCTCTTGAGGTTGATGACCCTGAGGAACAGTTGTTTCTGGGCCAGCCCAGACCTTGTGTCCGACTCACAGAAGGAGAACACGGGGTTTGTTTCCTGGGGCCTGTTGCCTCCATAATTGCACGGTCCCTCGAAAGCAGGCAGGAAGTCTCCTTCCACCTCTGGAGCACCGGGAGGATCTGCAGCTGGAGGAGGTGGTGAAGACACCGCTTTGTCTCCTCCAGGTGCATTGCTGGACAAGCTACCCCAGAGATCATGGACCACAAAGGCTCATCGACCAAACTAGTATGCTGGAATCACAAGGCTCTTTAAGTAAATTCGAATGGCACAGTGAGAAGCAGAGGAGATGAGACAGAGGAGCACATTACCTGAATCCAGGGGTGCAAACATTAACATGCCCAGTCTCACTCTGTCACATTAGCCTTTCCTGCTTATGGGGACCAGAGCTCAAGTCTGAGCAGAAGTCCCACAACCGGAAGGGCCCAGGGCAAATGGCACACACTGGCTCCATCACTCAGGCATGGGGACAAGGATTCCTGGTCACAGCATACCTGCACAGCCCTGAGTGCTCAGATGAACACCTGGCCTACATTGTACCTGAAATATATGCCAATGCAGCAGCTTGACCCCCAACAGAGAGGCTACGAGGAAGGTTGTGGCTTTGAAGACATGACTGCAGGGAACAGGGGACAGGTTCCTCTGGGACTTCCGAAGGCAGTGTCTGTGGAAGGTGGAGACCCCTTCATGAGACAGCTGGGAGTGAGGCTGGAGATGCCATACCTCTATGGTCTGAATGATCATGTGCCCCCCAAGCTCGTGTTAGAATCCCAGCACCCAAGATGATGGTGTTAGGAGAGGGGCCTGTGGGAGGTGCTTAGTTGAGGAGGATGGGTCCTCCATGGATGGGAGTGGGGCCCTTACGAGAGACCCCACAAAGCTCGCTCACCCCTCCACCAAGTGAGGACACGGCAAAGAGGTGCTGTCTGGGAGCCAGGAAACATGCTCTCACAGACACCTGATCTGTGGGCATCTTGAACTTGGGCTCACTACTCACTGAGGGCAGAGGAGGTGCAGAAATAAATGCCCCCTGTCCCCATGAGGAGAAGACTGAGGGGTTCATGCAGCCCCTTGGGCAAGGCTCTGCACTGCCTGGACTCGGGGTCAGGCCCCAGCCTCAGCCAGACCCTGCTCTCTACCGTCCTGGGGTGTGTCACCCTGGGCCACGATGCCCCCTACACCAACATCCCACAGAACATGCAGATGGTGAGGTGGGGGTGGCGGTCTCCAGGACCCAGGCCAAATGGCATGGTGGTGCGGCTCCCCTCCCCAACCGGGTCTGGGCAAAATCCTCAAACTTCCTGGATGTGGGCAGCATGCAGGGCTCAAGCATCACAGGCAGCACGGCAGGCGTGGAAGGGCAGGTGCCACTGCCTGAGGACTCTGAGCTTCTCAAGGTGATCCCACAATGCAGTCCTGAGAGATTCTCCAGGGGCCCGGATGCCCTTGAGAAGCAGCGAAACAAGAGACGGTGTGTGTGTCCTGTGCAGAAGCGGAAGGGGGTCTTTCTTGTGATGTTTCTTCCCAGTGGGCACAAGGCTGCGTGAATGCTCGGTCTCCACTGTGAAGGCACAGGGAGGAGACTGAGGCTTTCAGAACTAGCTTCCTTCTCTCATGCTGCAAGCCCCCGTCCCATGCTCTGCAAGAGCACTGCCCAGTGAGCCTGTGAGCCCTGCCCCCTGCGCCACAGCAGAGGGGAGGGAGGCCCGGAGGCTTCTCTGGTCAGGGCCCCACCGGCCCCTTCTGGACACAGTGCCACACTGCCCCGCCTCTGTTCCTGTGCGTCTGCACGAGGCTCCTGGCGGTCTCCTCTGGGGGCCTCTAGCTTCACTGTGCACACGGCGTCCAGCGCAGGCACACGGCGAGGTGGGTCTCCAGAGAAACAGCACTCTGCTTCAGGGAGGACAGATAATTATCTCACGTTGGCAGAACAGTCAATTTTCTGGGTCTGAAGTTTACAGACAAAATCCCTGTCTTTGAGAAGGCGGATTAGCAACGGAATACCTTCCACACGGCTGTGTAAATGATTTGTCCTAAAATCAATCTCTCTGTGTGCCAAACAGCATTCTAGGTGCAACTGTGAGGTGCTTCTGGGTGAGGTTCACACCTGAATCTGCCCTCCCTAGTGAGGGTGGGCCTCGTCCAGTGCACTGAGGCCTGAATACAGCAGAAAGGGGAGTAAACCCCTCTCCGCCTGGCTGCTGAGCAGGACCTGGGCTTCTCTGCCCCTGGACCAGAATGTGCACCTGCTGTGCTTGTGCTCCCGGGCTTCCTGGCTCAGGCTCTGACACCCCCCCCCCACCAGCTCCCGGGTCTGCAGCAGGCTGGCTGCAGGTCAGGGAGCTCCCAGCCTCCATAAGTGTGTGAGCCAATTCCTTATAGTACACACACAGGTATACACACACAGATATACCACGCACACACACACACATACACACATGCACACCACACACATCACCAGCTCCCGGGTCTGCAGTCGGCTGGCTGCAGGTCAGGGGGCTCCCAGCCTCCATAACTGTATGAGCCAATTCCTTTTAATAAATGTTATATGTTATGCTTCCCCAGAAAACCCACACTAAGACACTCATGTTCATTATAAACGACAAGAACAAAATTACATTTGCATTACTTTCCCAATTATCACGATTTTATGTACATACACACACATGGCACAGTTTGGGCAGAAACACAGCAAAATAGCCTGGTGGTTACAACTGAGTAGTGGGACTCTGAAGAAATATTGCTTCTTTATCCTTTATTCAAATATCTAAGTGTGGTATGAGCATAATTTACTTTCTTATAACTATAAACATCCGTTTTTTTCTAAACTCATACTATCCACTGTTAAAGGCATTTATTTACAACCATCACAAACATGGAAACCACCCAATGTCCATCCACTAGTAAATGAATAAACAAGAGATAGGACCGTGCATACGAGAGACCACGTGGACACGAGCAAATTGCTGGTGCACATCCCCACGTCACAGCGAGGTTCAGATGTCCTGTAGAGAGAGACTGTCCCGTCTCATGACCCCAAGGTCAGAGAACAGGGAAAGCAGGTGGACAGGGAGGGAAGGCAGATGCATATTTGTCTGGCAAATGGCAGGCAGGGGGTGGGGTTTACTTTGAGTGGACGTGAGGGGACTCTGGGGGTGAAGGAAATGTCCTGGATCCTGGAGATGGTCTCACAGGTGTGTACATTTGCCAAAATTTACACAAAAGACGCAAGAACAGTAACCGTCTGCCTCGTGTCAACATCGGGCACGATTACATGTCAGCAGGGCATCTCATGCTAATGCATATTCACTCACTGGTTTGGCAGGTTTGGGGTCTTTTCTACTAAATACTCTCATCTAATTTTATTCCTTCCAAAAATGATGGTCTGTTACATGTACCAATGTTGATGTGTTCTTAAACAACGTGAGGGTTAGGGCAACAAGCCCCCATGAAGTAAAAAATCCATGAATAACTCTGACTTTCCCAAACCTAACCACTAACCACTTCTGCTGAGCAGAAGCCTTACTGATACAGTGCATTAGTACATATTGTGCATGTTGTTTGTATCATATGCTGAAATCTTACGAAAAAGTAACCCAGAGAAAAGAAAATGTCGTTGAGGAAATCATAGGAAGAGAAAGTATATTTACGGGACTGTACGGTATGATTTTTCAAAAATTCACACACAGAAAATTTTTGAATCCACATATAAGTGGACCACCCATCCATTTTACCTGGATAGATGCTCCAAAGTCTCTCCAGATTAAGAATTACTATTTTATGGGTGCCTGGGTGGCTCAGTTGGTTAAGCGTCTGACTCTTGATCTTGGCTCAGGTGGCGATCCCGGGGTCATGGGATTGAGCCCTGAATCGGACTATGCACTGAGCATAGAGCATGCTTGGGATTCTTTCCCTCCCTCTGCCCCTCTCCCCTACTTACGCCCTCTCTCAAAATAAGTAAATAAACATTAACAAGAAACAATTATCATTTTAAAGGGTGTCTCCAGACTTTACCACTTAACACAATACTTATATAAAATCGCTCCCAAACATGTTTATTTTATTATTAGTGAAGGAGATGGGACTTTTAGTTGCAAGTGGCAGAAGTTCAGCTCACAGTCTTGGATCACTTACATCTAAAGGTGCTGCTCATCCAGGAACTGAGACACCATTGTTGGGCTTCCTCCTCTCCTCTGTTTGATTGTCTCTGGTTCTGCTGGGGTGTTGGTTTCCCGCTCCCGCCACAATCCACAGTAATGACAAAGACTCTGTCACCATACTGAGAGTCTAATGGGAGGGCTACAGCTGGGTCTCATGCCCAACCCATGAAATTATAACCCCAAACAGGATGGGGACCCATGACCAGTTAGACCGGGGCCACCTGCCTACGCCCAGGCAGGGTGGGCCCATCATCTCACAGAACCTCGGGGCTGGGTGGGAATGGCACCCTGGCGAAACGATGGGGCTGAACAGACAGAATCAGCACAGGTGTCGCTGTGTTAGAGCCACGGGTGAATGTGCAACCACAGTGCATCCTTTGGGGGCACGGCTTGCTGCCGTAATAAAGAGACCTGAAATGCAGTGGCTTAACAAAGGTGGACACCTATTTACTTCTAGCATAACATTGCCAGAGGTGGACAGGCCGACCCTGGGCAGCATGGCATCTGCGGGGAGGAAGGGCATGCTCACAGATTCAGTGGGACTGACTGGAAGTGACACGCATCAGCTCTGTCACATATCATTGACCAGAACTTAGTCACGGGGCGCTTGCAGCTGCCAGGGAAGCTGGGATGTGCAGTCGCCAGCTGAGTGACCACAGGCCCAGCTACAAGTGTACTACATTAAGGAAGGGGAAATAGATAGGAGTGCCAAGTTAGGAACTCCCCCAACACTCTAGTGTAATTGGCGCTGTAATAAACGTACATGGAAAACTACTCACCCGCCAGAATTCTAGAGTTGACAATACCGCGTGCTGGGGAGGATGTGGAGCAGCTGGTGGGGGCATGAAACGGTACAGCTGCTTTGGAAATCGGTTCAGCAGCACCACTCAAGGCAGAGAGGCACACGCTCTCTAACCTGCCAGTCCCTCTTCTGGGTGTAGACCCCTCAAAATCAGGGCACATGTTCAACCAAAGGCATGTCCAAGAACGCTCCTAGCAGCTTTATTATAACCTCAAATTAAGAACCATCCAAGTGGACAAAGGTAGAAAGGCAAAGGAATCCCAGTGCATTTGTGGTAGAACACCACTCAGCAGCAGAAAAGGAAGGGTCCACGCCAGGAAACAGATGAATCGCTGAGACAGGGTTCTGAGTGTCAGGAGTCCCACACAAAAGCACGCAGTCTGTATGTTCTGTTTATCAAGTCTGGTTAGAGACCCTACCCTGCTTGGAGCATTCCTGGCGGGCAGAGGTGGCTGGCAGCCGGTGCTGTGCCCCTGACACCCCAGGGCTCGGGTTTCCCCACTACCAACATGCAGGCAGGGTGTTCTGGCCTCCTTGTCCAGACAGGTGATTGTCCAAACAGGGGCAGGTGACTTTGGCAAGGGGTGGGGGACCCCTATTTTCATGTGTCCTGGCTAAGAGGGCAGGTTAGCACTTCCCTCCAGGGGAAGCTGCCAGATGCTTGGCGGGTAGCCCCACCACTTACACTCATATCTGCACTAGGCTTCTGCTGCTGGGTGCTGGCCAGTGTGCTGGGGCTGAAGCCCAAGGAGATGCTCCTGGCATTTCCCAAATGTATATGGTGACAGAAGATTTCACATTTCTGGTGGGAGAAACATACCAGCCTGGGAGACCCTGTTGACAGGTGCAGCTGAGTCTCAGACACATCGGCACAGTGTTCTGATCCAGATTAGCTGGAAGTCCCAAGTGCGGGCTGATCCCCATTTGGGGGAGCTCCCGGAGAAGCTGTCCTTGCAGCTGGCCCTGCCTGCATCCACCTGGCCTCATCTTATCTGCTGCAGAGGGTCTACAAGACCACTGCTGCCTCAGCAGGATTTTGTTGGGTAGAGACTGGGCACGAACTCCTTGGATCAATTTTGTTTCCAAGACAAAGTGTGGGACGCATGATTCAAATAATGGACTATCATTGGCTTTGTTGCTCACATTTTCATGTTCTTCCTCTCTAATCCAAAAAGAATCGAGATTTAACCTTATTTAGGAGTTCTGAACATAACATTCCTTGCCTGAAATAAGAAGCCGTATCTGGGACCCTCCCCACCCAACTCGACACTCATGGAAGACACTGCCCTCTTCCTACTCACTGTCTCACTTCGTTACCTGCCAAAAGAACACAATTCTGCATTTGGTAGCAGGCAGAGAGCCCATGAGCTCCGAGGAGAGAAGGGTCCCACATCCCTTGGTCTAAACTAGTTACAGCAATAATGACCATTTCCAATGTCATCGATTATTCCAGGGGGTTAATGGGACCCTGCAATGCAAAATATGATGATAATAATAATAATAATAATAAGCTGGAGACCATATAGGCTTTTCTCCACGCCCCTTCCTTCCAGTACAGGAAGCTGGTGTCCTATCTGTATCTCTGGTGGATATTTCATAAATAGGAGGAGTCCACATGAGGCTTCAGGGTCTTCATGTTGGGAATGGAATTGGAAGGTCAGGACGTGACTGGCTAGGGAGCATCGTTCAGCTACTATCCCAGGTCCGAATACGTCTTCGGTGACACTACTAAGTGCAATTACAGTAAGAGTCCCGCTGGCATAGACTTTCTCATAAACTTTACAGGTACCCTAACCCTCAAACCTGAATATTAACCCTAACCATACACATAGCCCTAACACTAACACTAATCCTAACTTTACGGCTTTACACCTAGCCGTAACCCTAAACCCAAAAGCCTTTTGAAATCCCAAACCCTAACTTTAACCCTAACTGTAACTCTATGTCTAACCCTAACACTAACCCCAACCCCGACCCCAACCCCGAACCTGACCCTGACCTGACCTTAACCCTAACCCCTAACCCTAATCCTAAACCGAACCCTAAACCTAACTAGAGATGATAAAAGGATCAGTGTTGGGTGGTTGAAGTATTTGATGACATTCGAGTGATTTTTACCTGCCAAAATGCATTTGTCAAAACCCAAACATTTTTACATCACAAAGGGTAAACCATAATCCACTAAACTTAAGTTATTTAGAATGTAGTATTGTCACAGGATGTTAGGGCCCAAGGGCAGGCTGCCCCAAATGTGCCACTTTGGCACATAGATCATTTAAATAAAAGTTACTTAAGAGATAGCCAACGTAAGAGGAACACTCAGACCCCACCTGTCCCCCTGGAAGCATGACATCAATGTCCATGTGAAGATCTCCCTGTACCAGGTGGTAAAGAGATTCCCACATCGCCAGAGATGGGAAATTTAGAGCCCAGAAAGCTGTATAAACAACCCTTGTTACTTTTTACTAAGTTACTACCACAGCCCAATTTCTGTTTAGAGTTCCTGACTCTCTCTCAAGGTTAAGTTTTCTTTGTCCTGTGAATTCATCACAGGTTTACTTTCTCTTTGTCCACAAAGTATAAAAACTGCCTGCCTTTGTTATTTCTTTGGGTCTCAATTTCATTATTGGACCCCCATGTGCACCTTGATTTTTTTCCCCTTTCAATCTGTCTCATGTCAATATAATTCTTAGTCCAGCTGGAAGAATCTTGCAGGACGGAAATTTCTTCCTCCCCTTCAATGGAGTACAGAATGTGACAATCTAACTGTATTAGGAACGTATGAAAAAAAAAAAAAAACTGTAGTTTTGCTCATGGTTACGTAGCAAAACGTGCTGACCTAAGTAACTTTGAAAGTGAATGGAAGCTGTGAACAAAAGGAAAAACATACTATACATAAGCAGTGGACTCTATTTCATAAAGTTCTTTCCCTCGGGGTGGCAGCTAACAGTTCTGAAAACACCACATCTGCGAACTGGAATGGAGCGATGAATTACATAAATGGCAGATGATGGGAGCCAGGTTTCTCACTACTGGAGTGGGAAGTTACAGACCAGCAAAAGGGAGAAGATCACAATGTGCATGTGATGAGATATGGTTAGAGACATCACCAGACATCACCAGGTTAGAGACATCAGTGAAAACTGATCTTTAGCTTAATATAGATACAGACAGTTCCACATAGAAACGTTTATAATTAGGTATATATACGTAGGTTGGAATATATGCATATATTTCCTTGCACTGTCCACTGAGCACATTTAGATCCCATATTTAAGTTTTTTAATACATTCTCTAATGAAAGGAACCAGGGCTCCTTGAAGAAATTGCTGACACCAGGACTAAGACATTAAATATAGGAGCCAGTATCAGAAAGTAAGAAAGTACCAAGAAAAACCCCACATGAAATATGTCAAAGGAAAACAGAAGCCAATGGAAAGTACTCTCAATGGCCAAGGAGAAATGAACCAGCCACCAAACACTGTAGTGCTGGAGTATACCCAACAGCCTAAAATGACTACCCAGCTGTCCTTACTGTAAAAAATAAATAGATGATTGATAGATAGATAGATAGATAGATAAAAATGAAACTGCAGTCCCAAAAGTGGAGTCACTTATGTTCAGAGACCCAGCAAAGCAAGACTTACTACCTAACCTAACTGCAGTTTCACACACACACACACACACGCCCCAGATAACCTTTAACCAGTCAACCTGGAAAATGTACTGAATGGCCCCTTCTGGTCCTCTTGGAAGGGTGACCTTGCCTAAAACAATGCATCTTCTGCTAGTAATTTCCTTTTTTTTCAATTCCCTCTCTGCCTTTAAAAACCTTTCCTTCCTGGGGCGCCTGGGTGGCGCAGTCGGTTAAGCGTCCGACTTCAGCCAGGTCACGATCTCGCGGTCCGTGAGTTCGAGCCCCGCGTCAGGCTCTGGGCCGATGGCTCGGAGCCTGGAGCCTGTTTCCGATTCTGTGTCTCCCTCTCTCTCTGCCCCTCCCCCGTTCATGCTCTGTCTCTCTCTGTCCAAAAATAAATAAAAAACGTTGGAAAAAAAAAAAAAACAAAAACCTTTCCTTCCTTACAGCTCAAAGAGCTCCTTTCTGTTTACTAGATGGGATGCTGCCTGCTTCATTAATTGTTCCAGTGGGATCTTTTAAATTACTTGGTTACATTTTTAACAGATTACATAGGTTTTTTTTTTTTTTTAAAAAAATGGGTTGAATAAGAGACTCTTAAAAACTGAGAATAAACTGAGGGTTGATGGGGGGGTGGGAGGGAGGGGAGTGTGGGTGATGGGTATTGAGGAGGGCACCTGTTGGGATGAACAGTGGGTGTTGTCTGGAAACCAATTTGACAATACATTTCATATTTTTTTAAAAAATGGGTTGAATAGACCTATCCTATCAAATTCCACATAATAGATGTAGACACTCAGCCATCCACCAAGAGGTGGAGCTAACTCCCCTCTCCTACACTGTGGGCTCTGCATAGTATATTCCTGCTCAAGAAGACACATCATATGCACATGGGAAAGAGTAATTCACAGTGGGGAAGCATGACAAGCACTGCCTCAGCCAGGCGACCAAAGTGAACACAGAAAGCGATAAGTAGCCTCCAGAGCATGTTCCTTTAATATGCAGTGATGACAGAGCACTTTACCTCTGTGATCTGCTTCCTCAAAACCCATAACCCCAATCTAATCATGAGGCAAACACCCAGTAAATCCCACTGAGGATTACCTGACCAGTCCTCCTCAACACTGCCAAGGTCACTGAAGCAAGACAAGTCTGAGGGACTGTCGCAGCCATGTGAGCCATAAAGAGCCTCAAGGGATGTGGTGGATACATGTCGTGTGGTGCCCAGCAGGCAACACTGGAGCAGGAAAAAGTAAAACAGAGGGAACCTGAATAAAGTATGAATTTTAGTAAATAATAACCTATCAAAGCACCTGGGTGGCTCAGTTGGTTAAGCATCTGACTCTCGGTCATGATCTCAGGGTTAGTGGGTTTGAGCCCCGTTGTCGGGCTATGCACTGGCAGCTGAGAGCCTCCTTGGACTCTCTCTCTCCCTCTCCCCTCCCCCATGATCTCTCTCTCTCTTTCTCTCAAAAATAAACCTTACAGCATATTAATATTTGCTCATGAATTGTGACAATTCTGTAGAAAAATAGAAAAAGTCGAAACTAAAGATCAAACAGGAGAAACCTACTGCATCAGACTGGAAACCTAGAGATGGGTGGCTTCCTAGTAAAAACACACATTAACAAAATGTACCCTAAAATAAGGAAAATACAAACAGACCGATTGCTCATCCAGAGCCTCCTCCTCCTGATGGTTCTCCTCTCATTGTTCGGGGGGTTTTCCTTTCCCAGGACAGAGAAGGAACAGGGATAAAGAGCTGTTCTGGAGCTCCCCTGAGACCTGACCCCACCCACTGTCTTTGTCTCCCCCAACCATGGCCCGCCCAGTGAGGATATCATGCACAGGGAGTCTCCGGAATTATTGGCTCTGATGAGTCAGCCAGCACTTTTTAGATGGCAAGGGACTGGACACACTTACTAAAGTAAAACAAGTTAATATTTTTCAATGGTAGAAATAAATGAATACTTGCAAGAAGCACGTTAAGAGTGGGTTTGAACCTGACTGGTCCAGGGGCTCGTACTCTCCCAGTATGACCTGGACCCTCTCCAATACTCCATCCTGCTAAGTTCCTTTGGGGCAGCCCCACTCACAGGCACAGTCTCTCTCACTGTATCTGGGGCCTCCAGCAACTCCAGGCTGACACCCACTCACTGTCCATTCTCCTGGGAAAAGTTTCTCTTTCTCTTGGGTTCCATGAAAAGTCATGGCTTTAAATGTCTTTGGCCTGGCTTGGGTCACATTCTCATCCTTGGCGCCATCAGAGGGTAGAGCACGGGGTTGGCTGGATTGGTTATATGCCCGTCTTTGAGGTACGTGGGATGTGGGATCTGCCCTCTGGAGCGGTTTGGATGGGAAGTGAGTGAAATGCAGTTCCCAAAGGAAAGCGGAGGTGCTGAACCTGGGCATGAGAACAGATGAAGGGTTCAGAAAGCAGCAGATTCCGCATCACTGATGGCCGAATGCGCAGCTGTGGAACCCGCCGTGACCAAGGAAGGAAGGGGTTCACTTAGGGCTGGGGCTGCAGCTGCCCATCCAGTGCTCTTGCTGTCCTCTTTCACCTGCTGAAAAAGCAACTTTGCTGTTGGTGGGAAACCCAAGGCTCCTGTATTGGGCATTGGATCCTTGTGCTCAGAGACCGGAGGGCACACAGACCTCACTCATGTCCCTGGGAGGAGGGAGACCAGGAGTCACACCTGCATCCCAGCCACATTAATCACCCAGCCCCAAAGAACAAACTAGCTCATTTTCCAGCCTCTTCTCTCTCCTTTACGAAGAGCAGAGACCAAATGTGAAGATGGTAAGGAAATTATTGCTCGGTGAAACAACGAGAGGCTCAAGAATTATTCCACAACATGGAATCCACACTTTGCGGGCTTTCTGGAGGCCACAGTCCCTGGGTCATGCATGTGGCTCTCTGAGACCATGCAGCGTCAGTGAGAGACACAGTTGGTCCTATATCCTTGACTCCTAATGAGTATGCATGTCAAAGGTTTACATTACAACTGGGAGGCCAAAGGACTGCAGGGCCAGTCTGCTGTGTGGCTGTAGTGGCCAAGGCCACATTCACATTTGGAGGGTTATTATCTTTCTTGGCAGACTAGAAGTGAGGGAGGAGGCACTTGTCTCAACCACACAAATGCTGGAAATGAAAACATCTAGTGGGACTGTCTACACTGCCCATGGACTGTTCAGTTGCCAGGAACACAGTCCGGGGTTGTCAACACCCAGGCTGGTCTGAGCTTGAAGACTACAGATGCCTGCCTGGGTGGTCAGAGGCCAAGGGTTGCTCTGTCTGAGACCTGACAGTCTACTGCTGATCGCTTGGATAAGACAAAGGACCCAGCCAGTGCTAGGAGGGCCCCACCAGCCTGAAAGAAGGCTGCACGTAGGGGTTGGTAGACCACTGCACCCAGTGCTATATAAATCCACATCTGTCTCCCATGTATCCTCGTGGGTCAGACCTATGCTGGAACCTGGAACTGTCCATGCAGATTGGGGCCAGCAGCACCCTTCCCAGGGAAGGAGGGCAGAAGGAACCTGCATGAGTTCTGAGGCCCTCCACGCTCTTGACTGAGTTTGGGCTGGATTTGAAACAGACTGTAACCAGCAGACATTTCATTCTTCTTTAGAGCCCAGGATGGGGGTGGGGAGAGTAGAAAACCCGTGGTCCAGCTTGATCTCTGCCTCACAGGTGACCCTGGGCAAGTCCTGTGCATCCTGGAGAGATGATGAGGAACAGGAAGGGGACAAGTTATGTTTGACCCTGACCCTAACCCTTAGCCACTAGACCCAGACCCCAACCTTGACCCCTAAACTCCAAACCCTGACCCTAACCCTCTCTGTTTATCTTTACCTTCATCTCACCTTAGTAAACATGTTGAAGCTTCTACATGCATTACCATGCTGTGACCACCATGCGATACATTTAAAACAGAATTTAAATATACAAGTACAATAGTTGTTTCTACCAGTGCTATTCGCGTACAAACTTCAGAGCTGTTATTTTAATAAATTGTGTTCACCATGTAACGAAAATAAAACCATGCTAAATGCACATTTGAAAATGTTTTTGTGCATGCTGCTTGCATGTAATTTGACAGGAGAGGTGTTTCATTGAACGAATGCTTGACCACAATGTAGTAGAATTAATTCAGTATTTAAAGGCACATATGTAAAAAGCAAAACAAAACAAACTTCAAAACTGCTGCTTTCTGGGAATGTGACAACACTGTTATCACAATGAATGGATGTGTTACCCAAAATGTAACTAATGTACCCCAGTGCATAAGGCTGTGCAAAATTAAATGTTTCCAACACTACTTTCTTATAATCAGGTTTACTAGAGATTTTGTACTATTTGTCAGGTGAAGTTTAGAAAAACTGAGTGACTTTTCAAGGACATGCATCTAATATTCTTGAAAATGGTGACAGAGGCTTTCATTTTCTCTTAGGTGTATTTCCATTATGAACAAAGTCTCTCCTTTAGCTACACCATTTCTGGGGAATCTAAAATTTAACAACAGTGCTGGGACCAGGTATCTCTGGAGAAGAACAGTAACCCAGTGACACAGTATAACAGTTTGACCTGTGAGAATTTACCTGCTAGGCTGAAGCTTTGGGAGACAATTGGACACTTTGATCTCATATTCTGGCTGATCAACATGTTTCATTTACATAAGGAAAGCAAGTATGCCATATATATAGCCCAATACTTTTCATTTATTCTTTTAGTAAGTTATTTACAGTAAATGTTTGTATATTTTTAAGTAAAAAAAAATAAAAAAGAAAACACAACATTCCAAATGACACAAAAGAAAAACAAGGCAATGCAGACAGTGCAGAGCCTACTTGGGATGCTCTCTCCCCTCTCTCCCTGCCCCTATCCCTCTTGCACTCTCTCTCTTTCAAAATAAATCAATAAACTTTAAAGAAAAAATTTAGAAATTAGTCCATGTTAAAAATTCACTTGAACCATCTCATTAGGTTTCCATTTTTTTATTGAAATATAATACACCCTCATGCATTTTTGAAGTTTTATAATATTCTACTACGGAATAGTTAACTGTAATTTAACAAACTGTCTTCTGCTGAACACTTTTTTTCTCAATAAAATCTCTTGCTATTGTAAAAAGTGTGGGTAAAAAATTTTTTTAACATACTTCATTTCGTAAAAGGGAAGCACAACCATGGTGTAAATCTTGAAAAGTAGAATTTCTGGATCAACAATTATGTAGATATTACATCTTGATGGCTATTGTCAAAATGATCTTCATAGAGATTATGCCAATACAGGCCTTCTCCCAGCTTGCTTCCCCAAACCGCCAAAAGCGTTATCTTTTCCAAAATATTTTGAAATTTAGGGGCAGCTGGGTGGCTCAGTCAGTTGATCGGCTCAGGTAATGATCTCACTGTTGGTGAGTTCAAGTCCCACGTTAAGCTCTGTGCTGACAGCTGGGAGCCTGGAGCCTGCTTCGGAGTCTGTGTCTCCCTCTCTCTCTGCTCCTCTCCGTTTGCACTCTGTCTGTCTCTCTCACTCAAAAATAAACATTTAAAAAAAAAAAAGAAATTTACTTCCCTTAATGATCATTTCACTGAATACTTGTGGGCCCAAATTCATCACGATTCTCCAGAAAAATAGAACCACTACTACAGATATATGTATATAAGACACATTATTATTACTGTTATTGGCTGTGAGAGCGTCTGGAATTTAATCTCACATTGCGATGGCCAAGAAAAAGGGTTTCGCTCACCTACGCGCCCCGTGCTGGGCCCTGATTCACAGTGGAGGCCCCAGGGACAGCTAGGACAGCTCTTGGGAGGCCAGGCACGTCACTATGGAGGAGAGGGTGAAGTTGGAGCTCCAAGAAACTGAGTCTACAGGTTTCTGAAGATTAAGCTACTGATAAGATTGCCTTTTTCTTGTAATTTACTAAAACATCTAAACTGATGGAGGCTCAGGTCCTACCTGACTCTGATCTCTATCAGTCAACCATTTGTTTGCCCCTTTCCTTGGTTCTTGGGCAGCCAGAAGTGCCTGAGGAATGTCACACAGATCCCACGGGTGGGGTTGTGGGGTGCCAGATTGCCTTATTCTCCCTCATCACACTGACACCCAACCCTGCAGTCGCCAGGTGGCAGAACTCAGGGAGCTCCAAATTCCCCCAGGACCTGGGCCTGGGGCCACAGGGTCTGCACCTTCCGCTCTGCTCCCCCTATACAATACATAAAATTAACCACCCCAGACCTACTTCTAGATTTTATTTAAATCATATTAATATGTCTGTATCCTCACTTGCCAAACTGAACAGTTTTAATATGAATATTTATAAGAAATGTTAATACCTACCCCCGATATGGCAGAAGACACCAGGACAGATGCAGAGAGCCATTTTGTGAATGGATTGTTTAATAACAGTACGTTACTGTGGAGGAAGAATTGTTAAAAAAAAAAAAGGGGGGGGGGGCTTTCTTAGCTTTTTAATTGTTGATTCTTTTATTTGTTTTGTTTTGTTTTTTAATGCTTATTTATTTTTGAGAGACAGAAAAGCACAAGTGGAGGGGCAGAAAGAGGGGGACAGAGGATCCGAAGCAGGCTCCATGCTGACAGCAGCGAGCCTGTTGTGGGGCTCAATTTCACGAACCATGAGATCATGAACCCAGAGGAAGTCAGAGGCTCTACCGACTGAACCACCCAGGCGCTCCGAATCGTTATTTCTTTCTTGTGGTTTTGTAAGAATGTAGAAGCATTCCTTCTTTGATAATGTTAAATTTGTAAGTCTCAGATGACACGTGAAACCTTTTTTTAAGATTTTTCTCCAAGTTTTGAAAAGCTATTACCCAGGATCATGGTGTAGTAAGACATATTTTTCCTTTAAAAAAATTTGAGTGTGTAAAGAAGCTGTTGTACACCTATGATTTAATAAAATAATTCTAAAGGAAAAAAAAGAAATATTAATATCTGACAGGCTAGCCCACCCACTACTTTTAATTATTTTCAAGTTTCCTTGCTCTTCGAGTTTATTTTTACACATAACTATTTCATGAGCTTGGAAAATTCCATAAATTACATTGTTATTTTATTGGAATAACATTAAAATTTACATTAACATATGGAGAACTGACATATTTATAACTCTCCGTATGTCTGTTCAAGAACATGGGGCGCCTGGGTGGCTCAGTCAGTTAAGCGTACAGCTTCGGCCCAGGTCCATGATACCACCTTTCGTGGATTCGATCCCTGAGTCAGGCTCTGTGCTAACAGCTCAAAACCTGGAACCTGCTTGGGATTCTGTGTCTCCCTCTCCCTCTGCCCCTCCCCCGCTCATGCTGTGTGTGTGTCTCTCTCTCTCAAAAAAAAGGTAAAAAAAAAACCCAACACATTATGTCTTTCCATCGACTTCTTTTCTCTCTGTCATTCTTTTGTATTTTTCTTATTTGTTGCCAAGTCTTAGTTTGGGAGGGTTTTTGGTTTTTTTCGTTTTTTTTTTTTTTTGACAGTGCCTTATCTCTGTTTTAGTTTTGCTATTTAAACGGATCCTTTTACTCCATAGTATCTTATCCAACAGGAAGAGACCATCTTGCAAGTGGATGCTACTTTGACTACTTTACTACCTCAGCAGGAGGAAGGATGGTTTCTTCACAACAGCCCAGACAAGAGAGACAGTCATAGGTCAGCCAATGAGAAGCCACTACAACTCCCTTTACTCTAATGAACTTTTTGTTTATCAATACCCTTCCCAAATCCCCCTTCTGCATGCAAGAGTGATCCACTTATTCCTTCTGAAGGCTAGCCTGTGGTTTTTCCTGGGCTTGCTAGTCCTGGAGTGCAATTCCCTGCTATTCCAGAATAAAGCCATTTTTGCTGGTAAAATAACTGGCAGTTTTATATTTAAGGTAAACATTGAGCACCTGAAGATCAAGCTTTAGCCTTTTTAAAGTCTCTTGTTTTGGGGCGCCGGGGTGGCTCGGTTGGTTAAGTGTCCGACTCTTGATTTCAGCTCGGGTCATGATCTCACCACGGTTTTGTGGGTTCAGGCCCCATGTCGGGCTCCGGGCTGATGGTGTGGAGCCTGCTTGGGATTCTCTGTCTCCCTCTCTCTCTGTCCCTCCCCCACTTGTGCTGACTCTGTCTATCTCAAAATAAATAAATAAACTTCAAAATTTTTAATACAATAAAAATTAAAAAAAATAAAGTCTCCTGTTTCGCCTGGGTAGCTCAGTTGGTAAAGCTTCCTAATCTTGATTTCAGCTCAGGTCATGATCTCATAGTTCCCTGGGTTGGAACCCCACCCCCACTCCCATCAGGCTCTGGGCTGCCAGCCCTGAGCCTGCTTAGGATTCTCTTTCTCTCTCTCTCTCTCTCTCTCTCTCTCTCTCTCTCTTTCTCTCTCTTTCTGCCCCTCCCCCCTCATTCTCACTTCTCTCTCTCAAAATAAATGTTAAAAAAAAAAAAAAAAGTCTCAGGGCGCCTGGGTGGCTCAGTCGGTTAAGTGTCCAACTTTGGCTCAGGTCACGATCTCTCGATCCGTGAGTTCGAACCCCGCATCAGGCTCTGTGCTGGCAGCTCAGAGCCTGGAGCCTGTTTCAGATTCTGTGTCTCCCTCTCTCTGACCCTCCCCTGTTCATGCTCTGTCTCTCTCTGTCTCAAAAATAAATAAACGTTTAAAAAAAATTAAAAAAAAAAAGTCTCATGTTTCTTTGAACAGCAAAGCCAACGACAGGGACCACATAGATGCTCCTGCACAAGATCTGCTAGCAACTCTCAGCTGACCAGTCAGGGTAGCAGCAACTCCCAAAACATCTGCAAACACAGAGATGGTCTCCCAGTTTCTAAAAACTCCCCGCTCTTTCACTGTTGCCTCTACTCCCAGCACCATTCTTGCAGGAACCTGAGAGGTCTGTGGGCCCTTAAAGTTCTGGTTTGCCATTACCTTCACGACAGCAGAGGGAACAGTCCACTTGCCCGGGTGACCTTGCCTGGAGTCTTACATTCCTTCCTTGGAAAGAAGGCCTACTTCATGTACAAGGAAATCATGTTATGTTTCTATGATCAAAACTTAGTAAGGGTCAGGGATGCCTGGGTGGCTCAGTCGGTTAAGCGTCTGACTTCAGCTCAGGTCATGGTCCCGCCAACTGTGAGTTCAAGCCCCGGGTCGGACTTTGTGCCAAAAGCTGGGAGCCTGGAGCCTGTTTCAGATTCTGTGTCTCCCTCTCTCTCTCTGCCCCTCCTGCATTGATGCTCTGTCAAAGAGAAATAAACATTAAAAAAATTTAAAAAAAAAAATTGGTAAGGGTCAGAAACACTCTTCCCTTTTTATCTTCTGAAAGCCAGTGCCCCCCCCCCCCCGCACCGTGGACCCATTGTCCTGTATTTGATGCCTTATTTTTATGCAAAATACTCGAATTTTTTTTCATTTTTTTCTTTGATTTTACTTACGTCTTCTTACTTCGCTTGACTTTTTTTAATATAGAATGCTTCAAAGTTTTGTGTATCATCCTTGCACAGGGGCCATGCTAATCTTCTCTATATTGTTCCAATTGTAATCTAAGTGCTGCCAAGCGAGCACTACTTCTGATGACTTTTGGACCTGCATTATCTAAACACGCCTATTACTCACGAATGCCACTTCTACTTTTCATTAGGAATCCGACCCCCGAGTTGTTTTCTAATATACTTACTATTCCATTTGTTGGGTTTAAATCTTTGAGCCATAGAGATTTTATTTGGTGTCTCTACACACCGTCTCACCAGACAATACTTAATTACATAGTTGTCCCCTGAATGTAATACGATATTCACTATATACTAACGGGTCATACAGCTCTCGCTAAAAGTGGATTTTACAAGGACGGGGACAGATGGGCCTAGGAGACCCTTCCAGAGCCTGATAAAAGTCTGGTAGAGCAAAGAATCTTTTCCGAACACAGGATGCCTCTGTCCACCCTAAAGCCCTGCCGTCAGCTCCACGCTCCAAACTCAGCCTGCGCCGCAGGACGCCCTGCGCAGTCAACGGCCCGGCGCGTCCTTCACCAACGTGGGGGGGGGGGGAGGGGGCGGGGGGGGGAGGGGGGGGGAGGGGGCGGGGGCGGGTACGGAAGGGAAGTGATGAAAACTACCAGAATGCCCGGGGGGGGGGGGGGGGGCGGGGGGGGGGCGGGGGGAGCCTTCTTGAGAGACACGCGCTGGACTCAGAGCAGCCAATCCCCGCGGGGTGGGGCGGGAGCATCCACAGGGGTGTTCGGCCAATGACTGACACACACGGCTCGCCCTACGCTCCGCCCCATCAGACCCCTCCTGACCGCCAATTGGAGGGGCCGCTTTGATTGCAGCGCTGATTGGTGGCTCCTGCCTGACAGGGCGGTATAAGCGGGTATCTCGCCCTCCGCTGTGTCCTGACTCTCACCCGGCACACAGCGCTCGGGGGCTCAGGAGCGGGCGGCAGATCCTGGGGGGCAACGCGAGAGGCCGGGTAGACTGACGAAAACACCGAGGACTTTGCCGTGCCGTGTGAAACCCTTGTAAACCCTGATCCTGAGCCCTTCAAAGCCCACCTGGGAGACCCTAGATCCCCTCACCCTGAAAGGCTCCAAATCCCCTCAGCCTCAAGGGACACCAAATCCCGCCGCCTTCAGGGAACCCAAATCCGCTAACTTCGTGGAACTTCACGTCTCCTCAGCATTGGACCCCAAAGCAGCTCAGCTGCAGAAACCTCATATCGCGTCACCCAGAGAAACGCTAACCGCCCCCAATTCTTAGACCCCCAAATGTCCTCAGCCCGAGGAGCCTGAAATGTAACACCCACAGAGAGAACAAATTTCCCCAATGTCAGAGACCCTGAACAGCCCCTGCCTGTAAACTCTTAAATCCTTTCAGCTTCAAAGACCCCAAATAACCTCAATGTCAGAAAACCTTAAAGCCCATTAATGAGAGAGTCCAAATCTCCTCAGAATACGACTTAACGTTTCCTCAGTCTCAAAGATCCCAAATCCTCTCAACCTGAGCATTCTAAATCTCTTCAGCCAGAAAGACCCAAATCTTGTCCTGAGAGACTGCCAATATCATCAGCCTGAGGAACCCTAAGTGTCCTCATCTTGAGGCCCCAAATCCCCTTGACTTAAGAAACCCCAATTCCCTCAGCCTGCGAGAGACCAAATCTCCTCACCCTGGGACATCTCTGTCCCTTAGAGATTGAGCCTGTTTATACCAGATTTTTCCAGAATCCCCAGGTGCACATCCCAAGAAGCGCTTCTTTGAGAAATATTCACTTCCTCTCCCTGGAACGGGCCGGCACTCAGGGGCCTCCAGGCCTCCTTGGTACTCCTCTGGCCTTGCACCTCAGGACTCTAATCAAACGCCCACAGCCACATCCCTTTGCGACCTTTCCTCATATGGGCCGAGCTGCAGTAGAATAAAAGAAACAAAATCTAGCTCACGTTAGAATGGCCTGGCATTGCCAGTAGAGGTTCTCCATCCCATCACTACCCGCAGGTTTCCCCTGCATCTTCTAATCCTCCCTGGGCTGCCCACATCTTTTCTGGGTACCCCACCCAAATGGAGAAAACAGACATGGCTCTGGGCAGTGGTCTGCGCTGTCACCCCCTGTCAGCACCTTCTCCTTCCACAGGTGCCTTGGCCTTAGGACAAAGAGACTCATGGAGCCATTGCCAGCCTCAGAGTCAGAGCGGGGCCAGCCTGGAGGTCCCAGCACCACGAGCCCCCTCAGATTCCCCGAGCAGTCCACTGAGAGAAGCTCAAGGAAAGCAAGATGGAAGCCCACGGTGAGAGGTGTGGGAGAAGCTGGGCTCCAGACTTCTTGGAGAGGATGAAGAGAGGGGCCTGGTGACCAGGAGCTGGTCCTTGGAGGACCACAGGCTCCTGGCCTACACCAGTGAATGTACACAGGATAAAGGGCACTCACTCTTTTACAGGACGTGGGTGGGGGAGGAAGTTACACGGGATAGTGGCATCAGCGGTTTCCCTTTGCCAAGAGAGAGCTAGTAAAATGCTTAGTGTTTGTTCGATTGATCAGGACACCATCAAGAGGGACAGAAACGCTTTACCCTCGTTTAACAGAGAGCACCCAGGAAACAGGGTACACAGTACATACAAGGTGGAGGAGAAGGCCCGGCTCTAAGTTCTGACTTGCGTTAGTAAGTCACTGATGGGATCTCTTATTTTCTCTAGGCCAAAGATGCTTTCAAAGACATTTCCATATACTTCTCCAAGGAAGAATGGACAGAGATGGGAGACTGGGAGAAAATCCGATACAGGAATGTGAAAAGGAACTATGAAGCGCTGATGACTATAGGTAACCAGAAGTGCTGGGTGCTGAGGAGCCTGGTAAACGTGAATCAGGCCTTCAGTCCCTATATTAGTTGGCCTCTCGGGTGGCTCTGTCTGATCACAGTTCCCTTCTGTGTGAAGACAAATCTGGAATGAAATTTTGTTCTCTTCTATCAGTGTAGGGCTTGCACTGGCAATGCACAGCTCATCTCTTGCCTTGTTCTAGACTCTCCCAGCCCATACAACTGAGTCGCACTGACTAGGAGATGTCCTCCATTGCTACCGTGCTTTGTTCCTCCTTCTAGATCTTCCCTCTTCGGACAAGGATTTTGCTTCTTTCCAGGTCTCAGAGCCCCTCGACCAGCTTTCATGTGTCACCGCAGGCAGGCCATCAAACCCCAAGTAGATGACACTGAGGATTCCGATGAAGAATGGACGCCAAGGCAGCAAGGTGAGGGGCCAGGAAGATTTAGAGATTTCCTCCTGGAACCCAAAGTTTAGGTCTCAGCTGCATCTCAGGAGTTAAAAAAGGAAACTCTTTCCTCAGAAACATAAATATAAATAGACGCAAAACAGCATATCACACAGTAATTTATTATATTTTATGTAATTTATGTATATTTATGTATATTTATGTAATTATATCACACAAAATTTATTCATATAAAATTTTAAAATGTGGATGATAATAATTATATTATTTATAAATACATTAAGAGTGGTAAATGTATCAAAATCTGAACATGAAAAAGAAATGCCAAATTCAGAATAGTTATCATAAGAGAAGAAGGAATGGGTGGCAGGTGGTTTTGCTGTGTCTTGGTTAGTTTTTTATTTGCTTTTATTTTTGTTTTTGAATTTTAAAATAGAAATTAAAAGATATAAAGATAAAAATTAAAAGATATAAAGTTGTGGCAGAATGTTGAGATAAGGCTGAATGGTGGTGGATGTATAGGTTTTCCAATATAATTCTCCATACCTTTCTGTATGTTTAAGATTTATCATTCGTTTTTTTTTTTTTTTAAAAAAAGACTGTTTTTGCTAAACATTGCTAGTTAATGAAAGGGAAGATAAAGAAACCTTAATTAGACTGTAAGTCCACCAGAGAGCTTTCTAAAAGTAATCGCAGTTATTCTCATTATCCAATTATTGGATTAAATGTCTTAAAAAGAGAAAATGATCGGGGCGCCTGGGTGGCGCAGTCGGTTAAGCGTCCGACTTCAGCCAGGTCACGATCTCGCGGTCCGTGAGTTCGAGCCCCGCGTCAGGCTCTGGGCTGATGGCTCGGAGCCTGGAGCCTGTTTCCGATTCTGTGTCTCCCTCTCTCTCTGCCCCTCCCCCGTTCATGCTCTGTCTCTCTCTGTCCCAAAAATAAATAAAAAACGTTGAAAAAAAAAATTAAAAAAAAAAAAAGCAACAGCAAAGCAAACAACTATTTAAAAAAAAAAAGAGAGAGAAAATGATGAACATATTATGTAAAGATACAGTTTTTAGGTATATTTAATCACACACAGGATCTTCTTACCCCAAAATGAACCAGATTCTTTGTCATAATTCTGGAAGAAGCATAAAATACCTAGGAATAAATCTAACCAAAGATGTAAAAGATCTGTATGCTGAAAACTATAGAAAGCTTATGCAGGTAATTGAAGAAGATATAAAGAAATGGAAAGACATTCCCTGCTCATGGATTGGAAGAATAAATATTGTCAAAATGTCAATACTACCCAAAGCTATCTACACATTCAATGCAATCCCAATCAAAATTGCACCAGCATTCTTCTCGAAACTAGAACAAGCAATCCTAAAATTCATATGGAACCACAAAAGGCCCCGAATAGCCAAAGTAATTTTGAAGAAGAAGACCAAAGCAGGAGGCATCACAATCCCAGACTTTAGCCTCTACTACAAAGCTGTCATCATCAAGACAGCATGGTATTGGCATAAAAACAGACACATAGACCAATGGAATCGAATAGAAACCCCAGAACTAGACCCACAAACGTATGGCCAACTCATTTTTGACAAAGCAGGAAAGAACATCCAATGGAAAAAAGACAGTCTCTTTAACAAATGGTGCTGGGAGAACTGGACAGCAACATGCAGAAGGTTGAAACTAGACCACTGTCTCACACCATTCACAAAAATAAACTCAAAATGGATAAAGGACCTGAATGTGAGACAGGAAACCATCAAAACCTTAGAGGAGAAAGCAGGAAAAGACCTCTCTGACCTCAGCCGTAGCAATCTCTTACTCGGCACATCCCCAAAGGCAAGGGAATTAAAAGCAAAAGTGAATTACTGGGACCTTATGAAGATAAAAAGCTTCTGCACAGCAAAGGAAACAACCAACAAAACTAAAAGGCAACCAACGGAATGGGAAAAGATATTTGCAAATGACACATCGGACAAAGGGCTAGTATCCAAAATCTATAAAGAGCTCATCAAACTCCACACCCGAAAAACAAATAACCCAGTGAAGAAATGGGCAGAAAACATGAATAGACACTTCTCTAAAGAAGACATCCGGATGGCCAACAGACACATGAAAAGATGTTCAACGTCGCTCCTCATCAGGGAAATACAAATCAAAACCACACTCAGATACCACCTCACGCCAGTCAGAGTGGCCAAAATGAAGAAATCAGGAGACTATAGATGCTGGAGAGGATGTGGAGAGACGGGAACCCTCTTGCACTGTTGGTGGGAATGCAAATTGGTGCAGCCACTCTGGAAAGCAGTGTGGAGGTTCCTCAGAAAATTAAAAATAGACCTACCCTATGACCCAGCAATAGCACTGCTAGGAATTTATCCAAGGGATACAGGAGTACTGATGCATAGGGGCACTTGTACCCCAATGTTTATAGCAGCACTCTCAACAATCGCCAAATTATGGAAAGAGCCTAAATGTCCATCAACTGATGAATGGATAAAGAAATTGTGGTTTATATACACAATGGAATACTACGTGGCAATGAGAAAGAATGAAATATGGCCTTTTGTAGCAACGTGGATGGAACTGGAGAGTGTGATGCTAAGTGAAATAAGCCATACAGAGAAAGACAGATACCATATGGTTTCACTCTTATGTGGATCCTGAGAAACGTAACAGAAACCCATGGGGGAGGGGAAGGGAAAAAAAAAAAAAAGAGGTTAGAGTGGGAGAGAGCCAAAGCATAAGAGACTGTTAAAAACTGAGAACAAACTGAGGGTTGATGGGGGGTGGGAGGGAGGGCAGGGTGGGTGATGGGTATTGAGGAGGGCACCTTTTGGGATGAGCACTGGGTGTTGTATGGAAACCAATTTGACAGTAAATTTCATATATTAAAAAATAAATAAATAAATAAATAAATAAATAAATATAAAAAGAAAAAAAAATAAAAATAAAAAAAGACTGTTTTTGCTAAACATTGCTAGTTAATGAAAGGGAAGATAAAGAAACCTTAATTAGACTGTAAGTCCACCAGAGAGCTTTCTAAAAGTAATCGCAGTTATTCTCATTATCCAATTATTGGATTAAATGTCTTAAAAAGAGAAAATGATGAACATATTATGTAAAGATACAGTTTTTAGGTATATTTAATCACACACAGGATCTTCTTACCCCAAAATGAACCAGATTCTTTGTCATAATTCTGGAAGAGGGTTTGAGGTAACTAGTCTCCCTGGTCTTTCCCACATATCACTCGCCAGAGACAGCATCAGGCAAACAACATGAAGAGTGATCGCTACAAAATAGAACTGAGAAACTCACTTCCTCTTTTGCTGTTCAAACAAAAGAATTTGGAAGAAGGGTTGATCTCCCTAAACTGGAGAAAGCAACTTGGGTTAGGTCTATGATTCCATCTATGGATTTCAGAGATTTGAAAACCCAGTGTGTGGTTGTCCACAAAGGTTTGACATGAAAAGAAAGTCTTCATATACCCCATGGTTTACCATACATCTACACAGCTTTATCTACCCTCAGCTAACATTCCCACCCCAATTTTCTTTATTGTGGTTACAAAATATAATAACATAGATTTACCCTCTTAACAATGTTTAAGTATATAGCACAGTATTATTAGCTACATGCACATTATTGAACAACAGATTTTTAGATCTTTTTCATCTTGTATGACTGAAACTCTATACCCATGAACAACAACCTTCCATTTCCTCCCCTCCCCTTCCCCCGACAGGCCCTGGAAACAACCGTTCTATTTTCCATATCCATGAAATAGATAACTCATATATGTGGAATCATGCAGTATTTGTCTTTTGTGATATGTTTATATCAATTAGCATAATGTCCTCGAAGTCCATCCATGATGTAACATATGACAAGACATCCTTCATTTGTAAGGCTGAATAATATTCCCGTGTGTGTGTGTGTGTGTGTGTGTGTGTGTGTGTAATTTCCTTTATCCATTTATTTGTCGATGCACATTTAGGTTGCTTCCACATCTTAGCTATTATGAATAATGCTGCAATGACCTTGAATGTACAAATATTTATTCAAGATCCTGTTTCCAATTTTTATACACACACCCAGAAATTTGACTTCTAAATCATATGACATTTCTTTTTAATTTATTGAGCATCCTCCATGCTGTTTTTCATAATGCCTGCAACATTTCACATTCCCACAAATAGTATGTAAGGGTTCCAATTTCTCCACATCTTTGCCAACACTTGTTATTGTCTGGTGGGTTGTTTTTTTTTTCATAGTGATTATACTAATGGGTATGAGATAATATCTCATTGCAGTTCTAATTTGCATTTCCCTGAGGATTAGTGGCAATGGACCATCTTTTCTTTTTTTTTAATTTTTTAAGTTTATTTATTTTGAGAGACAGAGAGAGTGAGCACAAGCCGGGGAGAGGCAGAGAGAGAGGGAGGGAGGGAGAGAATCCCAAGCAGGCTCAGAGCCTCAGCACAGAGCCCAATGTGGGACTCAAACCAACAAACCACGAGATCATGACCTGAGCCGAAATCAAGAGTTGGACACTCAACCAAATGAGCCACCCAGGCTCCCCTGGAACATCTTTTCATGTGCATTTTAGCCATTTGTACATATCTTCTTTGGAAAAAAATGTCTTTTCAAGTCCTTTTGTCATTGTATTAAAACCTCAGGCTGCCATAATAAAGTACCATAGACTAGGTGGCATGAACCACAGAAATTTGTTTTCTCACAGTTCTAGAGGCTGGAAGTCTGAGATCAGGATGCCATCATAGTCCAGTTCTATTCTTGCCTTGTAGGCAACCTCCATCTTACTGTGTGCTAGCATGACCTCTCATTTATATGTGCATACTCTTGGAGAAAGAGAGAGATTTCTCTTCTTAAGGGCACTAATCCAATCATGAGGAGCATACTCTCATGACCTTATCTAACTCTACCTTCCAAAGACCCCATCTCCAAATACAATCACATTGGAGGTTAGGGTTTCACATAGGGACCTTTTGGAGAGACATAATTCTTTTCATAGCACCCAATTTTTAATAAGGTTACTTGGTTTTTTACTATTGAGTTTCAGCAGTTCTTTGTGTAGTCTGGATATTAACCCCTTATCAAATGTATATTTTACAATTATTTTTTCCCATTGCCTTTTAAAAAAATTTTTTTATTCTTTATTTTTATTTATTTTTGAGAGAGAAACAGTGAGACAGAGTGTGAGAGGGGAAGGAACAGAGAGAGAGAGAGAGAGAGAGAGAGAGAGAGAGAGAGAGAGAGAGAGAGACAGAATCTGAAGTGGGATCCAGGCTCTGAGCTGTCAGCACAGAGCCCAACACGGGGCTTGAATTCATGAAACGTGAGATCATAACCTGAGCTGAAGTTGGACGCTTAACCGACTGAGCCACCCAGGTGCCCCTCCCATTGCCTTTTCACTCTGTTGACTGCGTCCTTTGCTGCACAGAAGTTTTTTAGGTTTAGTATGGTCCCATTTGTCTATTTCTGCTTTTGTTGCTTGTGCTTTTGGTTTCATATACAAGAAACTGTTGCCCATTCAATGTCATGAGGCTTTTCCCCTTGTTTTCTTCTAAGAGCTTTATAGTTTCTGGTCATACATTTAGGTCTACGGTCCTTTCAGAGTTGGTTTTTGTATATGATGTAAGATGAAGGTCCATCTTCATTCCCTTTTTTAAGTTTTTATTTTAATTCCAGTTAGTTAACATATAGTGTTATTATATTAGTTTCAGGTGTACAATACAGTGAACTACCACTTTCATACAGCACCCTGTGCTCACCACAAGTACACTCCTTAATCTCCAGCACCCATTTAACCCATTCCCCCACTTACCTCCCCTCAGGTAACCATCAGTGTGCTATCTATAGTTAAGAATTTGTTTCTTGGTTTGCCTTTTTTTTTCCCCCTTTGCTCATTTGTTTTGTTTCTTCCACACATGAATGAAATATACGGTATTTGTCTTTCTCTGACTTATTTTGCTTAGCATAATACTCTCTAGCTCCCATCCATGTCATTGCAAATGTTAAGATTTCATCTTTTTTTATGGCTAATATTCCATTGTGCCTGTGTGTGTGTGTGTGTGTGTGTGTGTATTTGTATATATATGTATATCAAATAAAGAATGCCAAGACTACATCATGGGGAAAGGACAATATTTCAACAAATGGTGTTGGGAAAATAGAATATCCATATGCAAAAGAATGAAAATGTCTGGAAAAAGAAAAACAAAGCTGGAGACATCACATTTCTGGACTTCAAGTTATATGTCAAAGCTCTAGTGATTCAAACAGTATGGTACTGGTATGAAAGACACATAGATCAATGAAACAGAATAGAAAACCCAGAAATGGGGGCACCTGGGTGGTTCAGTCAGTTAAGCGTCTGATTTCGTCTCAGGTCATGATTTCACAGTTCATGGGTTCAAGCCCCGCATTGGGCTTTTCACTGACAGTGCAGAGCCTGCTTGGGATCCTCTGTCTCCCCTCTCTCTCTCTCTGCCCCTACCCCATTCACACTGTTTCTTTCAAAATAAATAAACTTTAAAAAAAAAGACTCCCAATCCATGAATATGGGATGTGCTTCTATTTACTTGTGCCTTCTTTCATTTCTTTCAGCAATGTTTTGTAGTTTTCAGTGTTCAAATGTTATACATCCTTAAGTTTGCTCCTAATTATTTCATTCCTTTGGTGCTATTATAAATAAGACTGTTTTCTTAATTTCCTTTTTGGATTGTTCATTGTTAGTACATACAAATGCAACTAATTTTTTAGTGTTAATTTTGTATCCTGCAACTTTGCTGAATTTGTTAGTTCTGACAGATATTGTGTGGAATCTTTAGGACTTTCTACATATAAGACCATGTCATGTGTGAACAACCATAATTTTACTTCTTGCTTTCCAAATTAGATGCACTTTATTTACTTACTCACTTACATACTTACTTACTTATTTTTCTCCAATGCCCTGGCTAGGACTTCGAGTACTAGGTTGAAGAGAAGTAGTGAAGTGGGCATCCTTGCCTTATTCTTGATCTTAGAGAAAAAGCTTTCAGTTTTAAACTGCAGAGTATGATGTTGGAGATAGACTTTTCATATATGGCCATTATTAGAGTGAGGTAATTTTTTTCTATTCACAGCTTATTGAGATTTTTTTTGTCATAGAAGGTCAATATATATATATATATATATATATATAGTTATATATAGTTATATATAGTTATATATATAGTTATAGTTATAGTTATATAGTAGTTATATATATATAACTATATGTAATAGATAAGTTATGAACATAGGATGAAGCTTAAATGAGGTTTTGTCTATTTTTTTAACATTTTCAGAAAACTAGTTGTCACCAGTAGCAGCATAGACTTTGATAATATTTCAAAAACCACTTTCCAATCACCTTTTGGTAGTCCTTGTACTTGCCACTCCTTAGTCAAGAGTTCTGTGTCTCTAGTGAGAGTCTCTGGAGCTTAGAAACATTTGCCAACCAAAACACTGATTTCTCATCACTTTATAGTCAAACCTTCTTGGGTGGCATCCAGAGTGGATCAGAATAAACAACACAAGGTGAGTATTTCCCAGATCCTGATGACAAGAAAATCTTTCTCATGGATTTAAACACAGGTAAGAGTAGAAGAATTCAGAGTATCCTAGAAACTGCTGCCTTCCTTTACTGATCTCTTTAGCACAGTATCCGAGATCATCATCGCTGTAATAGTTAACAAGAACAGCAACAATATTAGCTATCACTTGTTTTATTTTCACTGTACTTCAGACTTTATTTTAAGCATTTACACAAATAAACTCACTTAAACCTTACAACAACCCTATGGGGGGGGGGGGGTACTATAAATATCACCATTTATAGGTGAGATTGAGACAAAGACATGTTTGCTTATATACCTGACATCACAGTGCTAGTGGTAGTGCAGTCTAATCTCAAGCTCCTTTTCTAAACCACTTAAAAGCTCATTAAGACTTTCATAGTTTTATAAAATTTACATTATTCATTTGATTCATTTCGACCCAGTTCTTTTCTAGTATGCTGAAGTGAGAGATGAGCTAAGACCCCCTAAGTAAGAGAAGCTTACAAATAATACCAGCAATTTGTACACTCGATCGTCCCAGATGAAAGAGATAGCATCCCCGCCATCAGAGCCTCCCATTCGATTTATTTGTTAATTTATTTATTTAGAGAGCAGAGAGGGGCAGAGGGAGAGAGAATCTTTTTTTTTTTTTTTAACATTTTATTTATTTTTGAGACAGGGAGAGACAGAGCATGAATAGGAGAGGGTCAGAGAGAGAGGGAGACACAGAATCCGAAACAGGCTCCAGGCTTTGAGCTGTCAACACAGAGCCCGACGTGGGGCTCGAACTCACGGACAGTGAGATCGTGACCTGAGCCAAAGTTGGACGCCCAACCGACTGAGCCACCCATGCGCCCCAGAGGGAGAGAGAATCTTAAGCAGGATCCACTTCCAGCATGGAGCCTGTCTTGGGGCTCGCTGTCACAACCCTGAGATCATGACCTGAGCTGAAATCAAGATTCGGATGCTTAAACAACTGAGTCACCCAGGCCCCCCCCTTTTTTAATGTTTATTTATTTATTTTGAGAGACAGAGAGAGAGAGAAGAGACTCTCAAGCAGGCTCCACACCCAGCACAGAGCCCACCACACGGCTCAATCCCAGGACTGCAAGATCATGACCTTGAGCCAAAATCAAGAGTCTGTCGCTCAACTGACTGAGCCACCCAGACGCCCCCAGAGCCTCCCATTCTAATAAGAGGAAGCATCTGAAGCCCTGAGTACTTTCAGGTTTGATGACTGAGAAACAACATATAAAATGACTTAAAGACTTCATATACGGTACATAATATCCTTTAGAAACTCACCTATCTGTGGAGCACCTGGGTGACTCACTCAGTTAAGCGTCAGACTCTTTTTCAACGTTTTTTTTTTTTTTAATTTATTTTTGGGACAGAGAGAGACAGAGCATGAACGGGGGAGGGGCAGAGAGAGAGGGAGACACAGAATCGGAAACAGGCTCCAGGCTCTGAGCCATCAGCCCAGAGCCTGACGCGGGGCTCGAACTCACGGACCGCGAGATCGTGACCTGGCTGAAGTCGGACGCTTAACCGACTGCGCCACCCAGGCGCCCCAAGCATCAGACTCTTGATTTCATGGTTCCTGAAATCTCATCACTGTCAGTGCAGAGCCTGCTTGAAATTCTCTCTCCCTCCCTCTCTCTCTCCCCCTTCCCTGCTCCCTCTCTCCCTCTCTCTCTCTCTCAAAAATAAATAAACTTAAGAAGAAAAAAAGAAACTTACTTAACTGGAACTGATTTAAAATGTTCATACTTGTAGGAAGAAGCAACAGCTCCTTCCTCTGAGCTCTCATTAGGCAACTCTCATGTTGTTCAGAATCGTTTGTGTAGCCTGCTTCTGCCTTGCAGGCTCTTTCTTCTCAGAAGTCCCAGGCCCCACAGGGCCCCTGAATGTTTTCTGAACAAGTAATTCCACGTTTACAGATTACATTAGAAATAAAAGGGTCAAAGGATGCTGAAAATAAGATCTGTGATTTAGATTTTGAGTATGGAGACAATTGAGAACCCTCTCAATTGACAGCAGAACTGTAATCTCACATTCATACTGTATCAAATAGCTCATGAGACAATTTGATGATCATTATAATATTTCCTGTTTACTATAACATTAAGAAATAGCATGTATACAGGGCACCTGGATGGCTCAGTTGAAAGAGCATGGGACTTTTGGTCTCAGGGTCATGAGTTCAAGCCCCATGTGGGATGTAAATATTACTTAAATAAATAAAACTTTTTAAAAAATTAGCACGTATACCATTTTATGGATCAGGAAAACTGAAGAGAGCTAGCTGCCGGTACAACCTTATTCAAACAGAATTGACAGGAACCAGCTAATTTAATTCCAAATATTCTTTCCTGGGTATGGCAAGCGACAAATTTAGCATCCTTTTTTTTCCCCCAGTGTTTAGATACATTTCCTCCAACGCCTTCTTTATCATCTTTCCCCTCTCTCTGCTCTGTCACCTCATTTTCCAGACGTGTGCAGTCCCTTCCACTTGTCTACATTTCCTCCTCCATTAAATGTCCACTAGTTTATAGATGATCCCCTCTTTTTATCTACAAGTCCTCACCACTTTCTTTCACAGACCTACTTGATTCTCCAGCCAGTTTTCCCAAGTGTTCTCCCTGCCTCCTTCTCACTTTTATGGAGAAATTTGAGAAAATTTAAAGAGAAAGAGTCTTAAGCCATGGGTTATAGTTTTGAATTCAATATCCACATATTCCCTTTATTTTCCCTCTAGTATTCGGAATCCCCAGGTATTTCCAAGTGTTGTTGAAGTATTAACCAAAGCAATTCATGTGAAAACACATCATAAGCCTTACAGGACTAAAAAAAAAAAAAAATGCCTGTTGTCTTTTAATATGTGACTCTCACATTGAAGGGAACCCACAGAGTGCCATTAAGTAAGGAATCTAGTTTGAAGGAATTCTCAGAAACAGCAAAGTTGCTGAACACAAGTGGCTCAGAGCAGGGCCAGAAACCAGTGTCCCTTCCTGGAGAAGCAAGTACCTCTGGACATCACTCTAGACGAAAATTGGGTAAGAGAAAGAATAATATGGGAACTTTGGTCCCTCTAAGTCCTCCAGAAAGTTTGATGAATACAACCTAGGTATGTGGAGTGGACTTTGGCTAGGCCTAGGTTAAAGCTAGACTAACCTGAGACCTGTAGTTACCGTTGAGGTCTTGGATAAATCTTATAAATTCTCTGAGCTCCTGAATGCTAATCTGTAAACTGAAGATAAGAATGCATAGCTCATATATTGTTTGAAAGCATTAAACATTAAAGAATTGACACATGCAAGTTGTCCAATAAATCCCTCAGTGATAATAAAGACCATACTTTCTTGGTGTTGAATGCCCAGGCTCTTGCTCGATGCCTAACATGTAATGTGCCCTCAACAAGTATTTTCTGAATGAAGAAATGCATGAATGAACCATTTTCTAAGAGGAAATATTGTAAAGTAAGCCTGATAATGGGAAGAAACTAACATTGAATTAGCCATCTACAGTCAGTATGGAGTCTTACTCTCTGAAGTAAGAGTCTGGACAGTGGGGAGAGAGTATATAGAAGGATAAGTAATAATTTATTAGAGGAGATTTTGCATTTTCTGACAAAACGGGACTAACACTCCAGACCCCACCAACCTCACTCATGTACTCTTTTCCAACTCAGAGCTCAGGAGAAAGGAGATTGGAGTGAAGATGTATAGTCTACGAGAAAGAAAGGGCTTTGCATACCAAGAGGTCAGCGAGCCCCAGGATGATGACTACCTCTGTAAGTGACCATCTTGGCCCACTCTCAGAGAAAGCTGTTCTCTCCTGGTACAATAACTTCATTATGTCATAGGGACCCCAAATCATTCTCCTCCCCTAGTAACCAGGAGTATAGGATAGAGGCTAAATGATGTGTGTTGGGCTAATTCTGAAGCTGCTTAATTGCAGGAACATGCACTAACCCTTTTCCTAACCCCTGTTGCTCTCACTTCCAGATTGTGAGAAGTGTCAGAATTTCTTCATTGACAGTTGTGCTGTTCATGGGCCCCCTACATTCGTAAAGGACAATGCAGTGGGCAAGGGGCATCCCAACCGCTCAGCCCTCACTCTGCCCCCTGGTCTGAGAATCAGACCATCGAGCATCCCTGAGGCTGGGCTTGGAGTATGGAATGAAGCATCCGATCTGCCACTGGGTACACACTTTGGCCCCTATGAGGGCCAGATCACCGAAGACGAAGAGGCAGCCAACAGTGGATACTCCTGGCTGGTGAGAATCATCTACCTCTTCCCCTGTCCTCTGGTCTCCCACATCTCTGCCATGAATTGGTAGGACATCACCTTCTACATGGATGAGAATAACATGGTTAGTTCTGTGTACTGAGTGGACTTTGCATGAACCTGCTGTTCCTACTTAAAGATCAGGGGGTAAGAGGGAGCATAGTGGTACAGACACAAACAGGAAGCTCCTCCCTTGCGGGACCTGAGCTCTGAGTTGACAAAGCGACCCAGCTGTGTAGACAACGACTAAGGAGTACATCATGTGGTCACACTGGGGACTGATTCCATACAGGCTGAAAGACCACTGACCACAGGAGAGTAAAATAATCCCTCTATTACCTCCCCACCCCTCACACACCAGAAAACAAAAAAACAAAAAACAAAAAACAAAAAACTTTAATTTCTCTTTCTCAAACTCAGATCACCAAAGGGAGAAACTGCTACGAGTATGTGGATGGAAAGGATAACTCTTGGGCCAACTGGATGAGGTAAGGCCAATAGAGTTCAGAGCTCCAGAGAGGACATTCACCTCTCACAAACCTACGTCCCTTTCCTTCTCATCAGGTCTCCCTCAATGGTCTCCCTCAATCCTCTGTTCCTCTTTTTTCTCCATGTAATGCTCTTTTATTTCAAGAGAAATTAATGGGGGAAGGGAGATAAGAATATAGTATATGTCCTCAAAATATGCTAGACAAAATTTGGACACTGGCAAAAACCTGAGGAGCCTAGATTCATCAGGAACACTGGACTCACACTTCAATTTATCTGATCAATGTTTATAAGCTACTATGTTCCAGTTTAGACAATGGAGTTCGTGAGTTAAACCTATTATACAACCCATGTTTTATGGAAGACATATTGCAGACAGACAATAGACAATTGAGTTTAAGAATATTTAACTATCATTTTCCTGTTTTTCAAGAGGTATACGGTGGAGAGATAGCTTCAAACAAGGGACCTTTAATATGTGAGGGCAGTAGCTCTTCCTCGTCTCAGTTCTAATAGAACTGGGTTCTGAAGCCTGTATAGGAATGGGCTACAGTATGGCCACAGGCCTCTGTGCCTCATGACCCAGCCCCTTTCCTTGAGGGGCTCTCATTGAGAGAATCTCTTGAGGGAATGCAGTATGTAAATAAAATATTGCTTTTCCGTGTCATTTTACTAAGACAAAGGAAGCTCCAAGTTTCTATGGGAACTCAGGGGAGGCAAGTGAATGGTACCTCAGACACAGTGTAGGGAGACTGAAGAAAGCCTTCTCAAAGGAAGATAGCCACACTTGGGCTGAGTGTGGAATGATGTGTGTTGATCTAGAAGCAGAGTCCATGGTCAAGCATCAAGTTCTGTGGTATAAAACAGAACTTAATTTAGAGTTTAGAGAAACAAAAGGTCACTGGGTTTTTGTGACCAATCAAGGTGGCAGTAAGTCTGGAATTGGGATTTAGAAAATGGTTAATCAAGCAAGGGGGAAAACATTAAAGGCAGGCTGTGGCCAGTAAGCAGAACTTAGAGATGGGAATCCATATGATGTTGTGAGGGAGACTTAAGTATGAACAGAAGGTTCCTGAGGAGTTGGGGAGTGGACAGCATCACAGCATAGAGGCCTTGAGCATCGGGGCAGATCTGACACATAATGGGAATTTATCTCCTATGGTTCTTTTTCCCTTTCCCTGCCTCAACCCCAGGTATGTGAACTGTGCCAGGGATGATGAGGAGCAGAACCTGGTGGCCTTTCAGTATCACAGGCAGATCTTCTACCGAACCTGCCGGGTCATCAGGCCAGGCTGTGAACTGCTAGTCTGGTACGGGGACGAGTACGGCCAGGAGCTGGGCATCAAGTGGGGAAGCAAGTGGAAGAGCGAGCTCTCAACAGGGAAAGGTGGGCACCACTGCTCTTCAAAACAGAAAGAAAAGAAAGAATTCTCCGTGGCAGTTTCCATGTCCAGCTCTCGAGTAGAGTAAAATCCTGTCTAAAATCAGTACGATTGCAATTCAGATGCTTCAGAAATAAGGATTCGTTTCATATGCATTGGCCTCTTAGAAATAATTTTTAAGTTTTTCATTTTTGTTATGATTTTTTAAATACCTCGTGCATAAAATGTGTAACAGAACATAGTGATAAAAGACTTAGAGGCCAAAAAATTAAGTTTTCAAGCACCTGCCAGCTCCCTCACTAAGTCAGTTTCTTCTGCCCTTTTAGCTCTTTCTTCTTAATTTGCTCAGTATTTCTAAATGACATGTGTATGTTGGTGTGCGTTCACTCATAATTTAGTTAGCTGTCATGTGAGTTCCTACTATGTTCCAGACAGCCTTCCAGGAACTGGAGGTGGAACAAGCTTGTCAGAATCACTGCTCTTGAGCACCTGATAAGTGAATGAGTAAGGGAAACACATGTACAGATGCATGTGTGTGCATAACATCACACAGCAAGTGGTGCTTTGAAAATAAAACTAGTCCTGGGAAAGTGCCTGGGGACCAGTGTGAGGAGAGGATGGGATGTGGCAGAGCTTGGACAGGGAAGGGCTCTCTCTGGACATGCGCAAACACCCGGGGGTAAAGGATTCCAGGAAGAGGGGGCCTGCTAGGAGAGAGGCCCTGAGGCACAAGAGAGGTGGGGCGTGTGTGGTATGTGGCTGAGAACCCATAGATACGTAGACGCCCTAGAGCCTGTGGTCCACGCTGAGACACTGGGGTGTTTCCTGACTGAGACAGAGCAATTGTGCAATTTTCGACTGGAGAGTGGCGTGTTCTCTACTTTAAGATGATGTTTTGGTTAATTTTGGAGAGAGACTGCAGGGGGTAATCCCCTCCAAGATCACTTCATCTCTAAGTGAGAGAGGGTGGTGGGTTGGCAGAAGGTGAATGGTGGTTGGGAGTGTGATATATATACCCATACTTGGTCGAGGAAATATTTTGAAAGGACTTCGCATTGTATTTGAGATGAGCTAAGACCGAATGAAATAAAGTATGAAGGATATATTTTCATGTTATGATTTGTAGAAAACTGAAAGAGAAGCAGTTTATAACCTAGTTGGAGCGGCAGGAACCAGAGTCCTTTAGTCCAAGAGACTGCACTGCTCTGTCTCGTCCAATCCAAATCCCACTTTCAGATAGAAATCCAGACACATATTGGTTGTCAATTAAATATGTCTTTTTAATGTTTCTATTTATTTCTGAGACAGAGAGACACAGAGCGTGAGCAGGGGAGGGGCAGAGAGAGGGGGAGACACAGAATCCAAAGCAGGCTCCAGGCTCCGAGCTGTCAGCACAGAGCCCGACATGGGGCTCAAACTCACAAACGGTGAAATCATGACCTGAGCCGAAGTCGGTCGTTCAACTGACTGAGCCACCCAGGTGCCCCTAAATATGTCTTTTTAAATGGGGAGACTCAAGTTCATATTTACTGCCACATTCTAAGTCATCAAAAGGGCTGTTGCCTCTCAATAGAATAAAATCACTGTAGACACTGTCACAGAGTCACATGACTTAGAAGGTGTTTGTATGTGGAGAAAGGTCATTGTAGTTCCATTCCTATAAGGAGGGAAGCTTCCTCTGATGCTGCTTGAAGGTACCTAGTCTGGGCAATACATAAAAAAGACCCTTGAAATGGGCTTTCTGGATTTACTCAATGTAGTAAGTGAAAATGGAATGGAAAAATAAAGGAAAACTTGGTGGGAGACAGATCTTGCATTGTCAACACAATAAAAATGAGTAGTGGGGCAGGCCTTACCAGGAGACAAAGCATACAACGCAACATCTACCTGACCAAAAATTTCCTCTTTCAGCAGAACCACAGCCAGACATCCATCGATGTCCCTCCTGCCCGCTGGCCTTCTCCAGTCAGAAATTCCTCAGCCAACATGTGGAATGCAAACACTCTTCTCAGAGCCTCCCACGAATATCTGCAAGAAAACATTTCCAACCAGAGAATCCCTGCCCAGGTGATCAGAATCAGCAGCAGCAGCAACATTCTGATCCACACAGCTGGAATGACAAAGCAAAATGTCAAGAGGTCAAAGAAAGGTCCAGACCTTTGCGTAAAAGTATAAAGCAGAGGAGAATTTCAAGGGCATTTTCCACCCCATGCAAAGGACAAATGGGGAGTTCTAGAGTGTGTGAGGGAATGGTGGAAGAAGGGCCCAGCACGGGCCAGAATTTGAATTCAGAGGATACAGGAAAATTATTCATGGGGGTAGGAATGTCAAGAATTGTAAGAATCAAAAATAGAGGCTGTGAGCAAGGGTTCAATGACAGATCACATTTCAGCAGACACCAGCGAACACACAAAGAGGAAAAGCCCTCCATTTGCAATGAGTTTAGAAGAGACTTCAGTCATAAGTCAGCTCTTATTACACACCAGAGGACACACACAGGGGAGAAGCCCTATGTTTGCAGGGAGTGCGGGCGAGGCTTTACACGGAGGTCAAATCTCTTCAGACACCAAAGGACACACACAGGGGAGAAGCCCTATGTTTGCAGGGAGTGCGGGCGAGGCTTTACACGGAGGTCAAGTCTCTTCACACACCAGAGGACACACACAGGGGAGAAGCCCTATGTTTGCAGGGAGTGTGGGCGAGGCTTTACACAGAGGTCAAGTCTCTTCACACACCAGAGGACACACACAGGGGAGAAGCCCTATGTTTGCAGGGAGTGTGGGCGAGGCTTTACACAGAGGTCAAGTCTCTTCACACACCAGAGGACACACACAGGGGAGAAGCCCTATGTTTGCAGGGAGTGCGGGCGAGGCTTTACACAGAGGTCAAATCTCTTCACACACCAGAGGACACACACAGGGGAGAAGCCCTATGTTTGCAGGGAGTGCGGGCGAGGCTTTACACAGAGGTCAAGTCTCTTCAGACACCAGAGGACACACACAGGGGAGAAGCCCTATGTTTGCAGGGAGTGCGGGCGAGGCTTTACACGGAGGTCAAATCTCTTCAGACACCAGAGGACACACACAGGGGAGAAGCCCTATGTTTGCAGGAAGGATGGACAAGGCTTTACCAATAAATTGCATCTCAGCTACCAGAGAACAAATGTAGCTACCACACACTCCATACCCCAGCTCTGAGGGAGGTTCAGAAGAAGCCTACTGACCCCTTACACTCCTCAAGAATATAATGAGAGCAGATATAACAGGTTAAACAAATCCTCTACTTTCAGGGCAAGAGATGAGGTATACAAACGGGGGAAGGTTCCTTGAGTGTTTCCGGGGATGTTGACGCCAATCCCCTCCATGGTTTTTTGGCCTCCTGTTCTAATAAATTTTGTGTGCATTCAAATCCAAACTCCACATCATGTACCTCATTCCCCCTTATCACTGAAAGCAGAAGGGTCCAGGAGGGCCAGAGAACTCATGCTCTTGGCCCAGGTCTCCACAGGAACTTAACCCCTGGAAAGGTATAAGTCAGGAGTGAATCTAGTTAGACCAGTAGAGAATTTCTGGGCCAGGGAGAGAAATTTAAGATTTGAGACAGACTCACCGGGGAAGGGAATGCCCTAGTCTCCTGGGAAGCATGGTGTTTTCCCCCAATAGACGCCTGTCCTTTGCTGCCACCCTCCTCCCTTGGCTTCTCATGGCTCCTCTCTTGGTGTCCCTCCTCCCTTGTAGCCTCAGAGGTGAACACCGGGTCGGGGGAGGGACACACACATGTGTATGTATAACATACCTATGTGTATGTACACCCACGTGCCTGGCTCAGTCTGGGGCACCTCCTCTCTCTCACTCTCTCCTTGCTGGCGTCAGGTGCACAGCACATGAATTCCATATCAGCCCACAGTGGGTTTGATTCTCAGATCTGCCCTCACCAGTTGTGTGACATAGAGCAAGATACTCAACCTCTCTGTGCCTGTTTTATAAGCTGGAGAATGGGAATGGTGACCCCAGCCCTTGGTTTGATGTTCAAAGTTGAGTAAGCATAGGCAGAATCTGGTACAGAGATGCCAAGAATACAAGTCCCTCCCTCTTTGTTACTCTCTCTCTTGCACAACTTTCAATGCCCATGTCTTCAAGGGCTCTAGTGCTGCACAAGGAAGATAAAAAGAGTAGGTAGGGTAGGGGGCGGGGAGCCAGATTCATAAATTGGACAGACACCAGTGCTTTCTCTGAACAGACTCAGCTACCCTGAGAAAGAGCTGTGAGGTCAGGGATGCAAAGTGGGTGGGTCCATCTCCCTCCAGGCCACTGCCCTTCCCACTGAGCCTGAGCAGCTCTGAACCCCCCTCAACACAGGCAGGCAGTACTGACAATAACCTGTAAAACCAGACGCTCACCCGGCCCTTCCTGAGAAGAGACTGTGGGGTCAGCATCTGCAGGAACTGGACGTACAGTAAGTGAGTCTCTGATCTCACTCACTGGCCCATCTGCATACAATGTTCACAGAGCCCATGGCTCAGCAGCTTCTACAGTACACTTACCTTGTACCCGGGCCCCATATGGTTTAATGCACAGCTGTGGTCATCTGAAATTCTTAACCATTTTATCTTTAGACTTCTGCGTGGTCAGTGAAGTCTGAAAGGACAGTGGAGCATGCTGTGAGCAGGGCAGATAGGCACAAGTGAACGGCCACCCATTCACATGTAAGATCCACCTGCCCCAGGAGCACACAATTCCCAGGGACACAATGGGTGGAAGTAGCAAGACTGCAAGTGAACATGAAATACGCATGTTACATGCACCACTGGGTAAGTGGGGATGTTGACATCTTTTCTTAGAACCAGAACTGACTTCCAATACAAAGAGGAGGCAATGGTGTTCTAGGAAGCACAATGAACGAGAGCCACTATCACATCCCTCCTGCAGGAGTTAGCTTCCTGCTTCTGAGGAATCGTATGCATCTCAGTCCAGTTCCTACTAGGATGGCTTCATGGAGGCTAAATCCCAAGTCCCACACTTTACAGGAGATACCAAAAGGAGTATGGGCCATCCAGGGGGCACCCAAACCCCATGACTTCCAACAGTGATCCTTCTGTCCCTCTCCCTGTGCCTGGCTTGTGAACATTCTCTACATAAACTATGTGGATTTCAATAATAAATATTCATTATTATTTTCTCTAGTCCCTTATGCTTTTGTAAGGGAAGGTGAGTATTTGTGGCTTTCTTTCCCTATAGGAAGAGGGGACAATTCTCTTCCCTGTAAAGCCTCCTGCTGAGAAAGCAGCCCAACCCTCAATGTTCTGTGACTTTAGCATGAGCCATTGCAGAAGGGGCAGAGTTAGGAATAATGCTGGCAGAGGAGCTCACAATATAGGGGGAGGAGAAGCCCCAAGCTGCCAGGTGATTCCTGCCTCCATTTCCCACCAGAACTGACCTGAAACTCTTCTGGGAAGCTGATCACTTCAAGATGAGGACAGGTCTGTTCCTTCTTCCTCCCCTTCAGCAAAACCTCATTGCCAGTGTGGCCACCAGCCTGCAAGATGGCCCCCCAAAATCTACCTCTCATTACCACACCTTTGTGCACTCCCACCTTCACAGAACAGGGTTGACCTGTGCTGTGAAAATTACGGCGTATGACGCCCAAAGTGGCTTCAGCCTTGCTCTCACTATTTCACAAGGTCCCAGATCACCTCGTGCAATGAAGCTAAGTGTTAATTTCCCCCTCCTGCCCAACCGCCAGCTGCCGGCGGCCATCATCCTCATTTTGACGAGGAGGCTCAGAGGTATGACTGCTAACTGACATCCACTGGATTCCAAGTCTCTGTTCCCTGGTAGACAGCTGAGAAGCCCTTAGCTGAAGGCACTGTCCTGTTCCTGTGACACCTGGTGGGCCTCTGCACCTGCTGGCTTCCCAGCACCTCCCCCTGACACTGTGATTGCCATGGACGTGTAGGTCAATAATCCTTGGGCCACAGGATGTCAGCAGCTGAGGCAACAGAACGGTGTGGCCAGCGGCCTCTGGCCCACACCACTCTGTGACCACAGCACGTACCACAGCTATGGCCGGCCCCACCTGCTTTCTGCTCTGCTTGTCTGCCATCCAGGTAGGGACATTATCGGCTTCTTTGGGAACAATAGCTGGGCAGGTGAGGGCATCACTCACCAGGACAGTTGACAAAGAACCCAGAACCGCAGAACACTCTCCACATCTGGGGTGAGGACAAGCCTAACCAGAAGCCAAGCAACACAGGAGAGTAAGCTTATCTGAAATTTACTAAATTTGTCTTCGATTCTCAGACTCCACTCCATCTGGCCCCAGTCCTATTACCCAGCCAGTATCTTTTTTTTAATTTCTTTTTTTTTCAACGTTTTTTATTTATTTTTGGGACAGAGAGAGACAGAGCATGAACGGGGGAGGGGCAGAGAGAGAGGGAGACACAGAATCGGAAACAGGCTCCAGGCTCCGAGCCATCAGCCCAGAGCCCGACGCGGGGCTCGAACTCACGGACCGCGAGATCGTGACCTGGCTGAAGTCGGACGCTTAACTGACTGCGCCACCCAGGCGCCCCACCCAGCCAGTATCTGAAACAAGACCTATCACTGTGGAGTAATGTCACCCACAGATGCTGTCCTCAAAGATTATTAAACTGCTTAAAATTTACTAAAGACAGTTTTTTAAGATACTTTTTTATAAGAGGCTATTAATCTCATCACCCAGAGAAAAATCCTGTAACATTTTGATACATGCACTTTAAGATCTTATTTTGCAAGCTCTCATACTTTAAAAAAAAGAAAAAAAAAACTTAATGTTTATTTATTTTTTGAGAGAGAGAGAGACAGAGTGCAAGCAGGGGAGGGGCAGAGAGAGAAAGGGAGACAGGGAATCCTAAGCAGGCTCCAGGCTCAGAACTGCCAGCACAGAGCCTGATGCAGGGCCCGAACTCACGGAACCTCGAGATCATGACCCAAGCCAGTCGGACGCTTAACCAACTGAGCCACCCAGGTGCCCTGCTCTCATACGTCACAGCAACAACTTGGTTGTTTTTTTCTGATAATATGCAGTGGCTATGATTTTTAAAGTTAAGAAAACACAGGGATGCCTAGGTGGCTCAATCGGTAGTAAATGTGACTCTTGAGTCCTGAGTTTGAGCCCCACTTTGGGTGTGGAGATTACTTAAACATAAAATCTTTAGTGGCACCTGGGTGGCTCAGTTGGTTAAGCATCTGACTTCAGCCCAGGTCGTGATCTCGTGGTTCACAAGTTTGAGCCCCGCGTCGGGCTCTGTGCTGATGGCTCAGAGCCTGGAGCCTGCTTCAGATTCTGTGTCTCCCTCTCTCTCTGCCCTTCCCGCACTCACACTCTCTCCCTCTCTCTCAAAAATAAATAAACCAAAAAAAATTAAAGATAAAATAAAATCTTTAAAAATAATGGGGCACCTGAGTAGCTCAGTTGGTTGAGCATCCAACTTCAGCTCAGGTCATGATCTTGCAGTTCCTGAGTCTGAGCCCCATATGGAGCTCGGGCTCGCTCCTGTCAGCACAGAGCCTGCTTCAGATCCTCTGTCTCCGCTTTCTCTCTGCCCCTCCCCTGCCTCTCTCTCACACACACAAATAAACATTAAAAAATAAGTAAATATGGGGCGCCTGGGTGGCTCAGTTGGTTAAGCATCCGACTTCCACCCAGGTCATGATCTCGCAGTTTGTGGGTTCAAGCCCCGCATCAGACTCTGTGCTGACAGCTTGGAGCCTGGAGTCTGCTTTGGATTCTATGTCTCCCTCTCTCTCTCTGCCTCTCCCCTGTGCATGCTCTGTCTTTCTCTCTCTAAAAAATAAATAAAGATTTTAAAAAAAATAATAATTAAATAAAATAAAATAAAATAAATAAAAGTTAAGAAAATACTGAAAATAAAAACCACCCAGTAAATAATTTCATTTTTCAGAGGGAATATCAATTAATACAGCAAGTTACAGCTTTTCTGTTCATCGAACAAAAATAACTGCACGCACGCTTGGATATTTGCACGTTTTTCTCTTACAAACCCTCCTCCAGAGCCCCTATCTTACTTTCTTTATCTTACTTTATCTAACTTTCTCACCTGCCTCTTTCCCTTCACAAAATATCCTGAACACCTTCCTTGCAGTTTTCACTGTTACGTCATGTCCGGGATTGGGCTGTGGTTGAACCAACACCCTGTCAGTGGACATGAAAGGTGTTTCCAGAAAGAGTTTGTATACCAGAGTTTAGCCTAGTTTTGGCGTAGACTAAAACACGCACTGTATTCAGTCCTCAAGAAAGTTCTCTGATCTCATCGGTTTAGGAAGAATATGTTCACTCCACCTAACCCCTCCCATGATGTCTCAGAGCACCCCTCTCAGCCTTCCTGTCCACAGGACGGTGTTGGGAAAGCCTGGAGACCATGGTGGAGGTGGAAGCCATTGTTTTCTGGGAAGAAACAAGACAATGAGTAGTGACACCCAGGCTGGACCACGGCCATTGTCCTGAAGACTGTCCCCTGTGTTCTGAACCTGATTCATCAATGGCTTTGCAGCTTCTTGCCCAATGGATGCCTTTTAGTGAGGGGTCTCCCAAGATACCTCAGAAGCTGGGGTTGGTGGTGAAAGATCTATGCGGCGACAAGACCCTCCAGCAGGTCAGTGGGGTGTTTACAAGAGCCGGCTTCATTGAACGGTTAAACCTGTGCTATGGTCCCTCACCTCCTGTCCTTTTAGGGTACTCTCTCTGGACACCAGACGGAGGTGCTGATGTTCCCTCATGCCCACTGCGGTCTCAGAAGGCAGAAGAGAGACTGGGTTATCCCTCCCATCTCCATCACAGAGAATGAAAAAGGCCCATTCCCAAAAATGGTGGCTCAGGTATTGCAAAGGGAGGACTCTGGTTTCGTTCTAGGGTTCCCTATGGAGAGGGATTTATACCTGACTGGGGTCCTTCTTTGCTTTTCTGCTTCTGCGTTGTCTTCAGGTCAAATCTGACAAAGGCAAGAAAATCCAGGTTTTCTACAGCATCACTGGCATGGGGGCTGACAAACCTCCCTGTGGTGTGTTTATAACGGACAGAGAAACAGGATGGCTAAAGGTGACGATGCCCTTGGACAGAGAGCAGGAGTCCCACTATGTTGCGAGTGTCTGCTACATGGCTGTAGGGGCCGGAGCACTGGCAGCCATCTCATTTGCTAAACATTTCAAACAGCCACTTAATTTTTGAAGTTACTTATGGAACATGTTTTGAGCATCTATTATATTCCAGGTACCACACAGGAGGGTTAAGAGGGTAGAGCAGAGCTGGGGTACAGATCTGGGATTTGTAACCTAAGAACCAGCTCTGCAGCTGTGGACAAGTTCCAAGACTCACTAAGGTGAGGAGGCTGTGAGATGTGACCTTCTGAGCTCAGGGAAGACAGCAACACTGGGGGGAGATGTAGACTGTTGTTATAGTTTCTGCCACTGCTGTTAGCTACAAAGACGCATAATGAAGAGTCCCATTCTAGAGGGGAAAAAGACAGGACTCTTGCAGCAAAGACAAAGGTGCAGCAGGGGGAGAGAAAGTGGCCAGACAGGGCTGAGCAGAGAGAATGAGCGCCTTGTGTGACTCTAGATTGGAACATTCTAGACAATCTCCAAATGTTAAGAGTGTAGGATCCAGAGCGAAACAACTCATGGTGAGACCCCAGCTCTGACACTTCTTTACTTTGTAGCCCTGGCTGTGGTAGTGACCCCCTCAGTAACCCCCTTTGCTGTTGGGTTAATATATGTAAAGCACTTTGAACAACGACTAGTCCTGGGTAAATTCTCAATGCATGTGAGCTGAGCATCCCTTAAATATAGCTCTCTGGGGTGTCTTGTCCGGCAGACTCTCCACCATACCCCTCTGAGGGAAACCAAGACCCAAATAGAGCCTCAATTTGCTCTCCTCCCAAGGTCATTGCCCTCATTCACAGAGTCTAAGTGAGTTCCCCATCAGGTCCACCTTCCACACCTGAGAAGGACAAAGACAAGTGCTGCAGAAATCAGAGCCCTCAGTCCTCATGATCCCACCATGAGAACGTGGTCACACGGTCACATCCAGCTGCGTGGGAGGCATTGTGCGTGGCTGAGCCAATTTCTAGGGAAAAGGGAAGAGGTGGGCAAGCTGACAGCTAGCACTCGACCCTGAGCATCACACCAGAAAACACTGAGGAGACAACAGATGCAACCCTTACTAACATTAACGAGGTTGGAATAAGTCCTGTTTTCTCAGACTCCCAGGTAACTGAAACATGAGACAAAGAAAGTGGCTTCTCACTGCAATGGGCCTTCTGTGGGACAGATGCCCACTGGCTGGCCTCTTCTGCACCTTTATTGCTTTTCAGCTTTTCTTTCATGCTGCGTCTTCGACTGGGAATGCTGTGGAAGAGCCTACGGAGACTGTGATCACAGTGGTAGACCCGAATGACAACAAGCCTGAATTCATCCAGGTGGTCTTTGAGACGTCTGTGATGGACAGAGCCCACCCAGGTTAATTTGAACAATGGAGGGTTTTAGTGACACATGGCAGTAAAATCAGGGGAGATACAAAGAATCTGGGAAACTAAAGTGTAAAAACCAGAGGAGATCTTACGAAGCCACACCCTGGGCTCCAGTGCATGGAAAGTTTCCACTTGGAGATTGGAAGGGACAGATCAAGGACTGCAATGACTTGTTCTTCTTTCTTTCTTTCTTCTTTTTTTTATTTTTTTATTTTTTTAGGGTGGGGTTTCAAGCAATAGAAACCCTCTCAGGCTTGCTCAAAAAAGTCGGGACTGGGGAGGGCTACAGGTGGAAAGGATCCCACAAAGAGGGGCCAACAGGGACCATAAAGCAAGAAGGTCCTTTTGGGGCTAAGGAAGTCCAGGAATCATGGGTCTGCTACTGTCCAGGTGATGCTCACTGGTTGCCTCAATTCTGTCTCTATGTCCTGTCTGCATTTGCTGGTCTCTGCATCTCTGTAACTGGTGCCACTGGCAGACTCTCCTCCCCTTGTGGCCGTTCTCACTTCATAGCTCCCTCGACACACCCTTTCTGAGTCAGTTTCCATTTCTCCCTACATATTTCCTAATACATGCTCCTACAAACACGAATCTGATTATTCTTGATTAGGGAGCCACTCTGGTTTCAACAGGCTCTTACTTACACATCGAGGAGCTGTTACACTTCCAGACATGACACTAAACCTGCGGATCCCATGATGGCATCATAGGCAACACTGACAGGACCACATGCTCACAACTTCCAACCGGACATTTTGGGAATGGATGTTGAGGTCCTCATTCTCTCGGACTGAAGACAAATGAAGCCGAAAAATCACAGGGTATTTCATGTGAAATGACATTATGATGGATGCTTTCTTCTCCCTTCTGGCCCACCATAACAGCCACTAATGCTTTCTTCCTCCTCTTCTCTGTATTCTCTATCTTCGTGCTGCCTTTGGCCCTACCACAAACCATGGCTCACTGGCCAGCACTAGCTGTCTCCTGATCACCCACGTAGGGGACAGGTCTGTTTCAGGTTCTCTCAGCGGACCAAACTCTAGAGGCTTGGTTCTAGCTACCATGACATACTGCCCCCACCTGCCTTTGTCTACTCTCTCACCACTTCCCTCCATCTGGCTTACGTGCTTGGCTCTAGCTCAGATGTGTGGCCAGTGTCCAGACGGGACTCCCCTGACAATGGCAGGGAAGGAAGAATGACACAAGAGGCCTGAGATCAGTAGAACAGCTGGAAAGATGAGATATGAAATGGTCACCTGACCCTCCCCTTGAGCACCTAATAACATCTCAGCACCCTGAAGTATCATGTTAATGAGGGACATGATCCCACAGCGACAGCCATGTCAAAAGATGCCCTAAAGAGAAAAGAGAGAGAGAGGCAAACCAAGAAACAGACTTAACTACAGAGAACACACTGATGGTTACCAGAGGGGAGCGGGGTGGGGGATGGGTTAAATAGGTGACGGGGATTAAGGACTGCACTTGTCGAGATAAGTACCAGGGGAGGTGTGGAATTTTTGAATGACTATATTGTACACTTGAAACTAATACTACACTGTATTTTAACTAACTGGAATTTATTTTTGTTAAATTTTTTTTATTACATTTATTTATTGATTGATTGATTGATTGATAGACCGAGAGAGACAGAGCACAAGTCAGGGAGGGGCAGAGAGAGAGGGAGACACAGAATCCGAAGCAGGCTGCAGGCTCCAGGCTCCGAGCTGTCAGCGCAGAGCCTGACGCAGGGCTCGAACTCACAAACAGCGAGATCATGACCTGAGCCGAAGTCTGACGCTTAACCGACTGAGCCACCCAGGCGCCCCTAACTGGAATTGAAATAAAAACTTAGAAAATAAAATAAAATACATTTTTTAAAAGATGCCCTGGGGCACCTGGCTGGCTCAGTCAGTGGAATGAGCGACTCTTGTTCTCGGTTGGGGTCTTGAGTTCAAGCCCCATGTTGGGTGTAGAGATTACTTAAATAAATAAATACATCTTTAAAAAGAAAAATAACTAAAAAAAAATTTTAAAGGATGCCCTAAAGATTTCTGGAAAAAGTAAACAAATCATTTGTAAATTATTATAATAATTTGGTGAATTATTTGAACTAGAACTTATACCACTTGATAAGTACTTTTGTCACCTGTATAGTGAATAGACCAAAAAAAGAACACATTTAATTTTAGATTTCTGTGTTAATTTGTATTGCCCTGCCAGTTGTTAGCTGTTGAGATCATCAACTCTTCTCCCCTTTGTCCTTGCAGGAACCTCCGTGATGCAAATCACAGCAACGGACGCAGATGACCATGAGAACACCTACAATGCGGCCATTGCTTATACCGTACTCAGCCAAGACCCCTCGGTGCCTCACCCCAACATGCTCACCATCAACCAGGACACAGGAATCATCGCTGTGCTCACTTCTGGGTTGGACTAACAGGTCAGGGGTCAAGAGGGGCTACCGGGTGGTGCAGTTAAATGCACATTTGTCCCAGCTGGTAACGCTCGGGCACAAGTCAGAACAAACACTGACTAATCAGAACAAACATGAGCCAATCAGAGCAGACACCAGCCAATCAGAACAGGTTCCCAGCCAGTCAGAATAGGCACTCAACCAATCAGAACAGACTCCTGACTGTTAGACCATGAACCAACCAATCAGAAGAGGCATCTATCTGCCACAGACAGGGTTCCCGCTGATGCCCCCCCCCCCCAACCCCCCGCCTGGCTGACTGTGAGCCCTGGGCATATAGCAAAGCCTAAGGTATCACTGGGGTGAATTAGAAATGTGAGCCACAAGACAATTCCTGTAACTGACGAAATGAAATGATTCTGTTTCCCAGGGATTCAGACCACATTCTCTGGTGAAAATAGAAAAATACAAGCATCCCCCGCCCCCATAAGTGTTGCACACATAATTGAAGGGGACCCAGGACTCCCAGGTGTAGTGCTGGGAGTGGGAATATATTGATCAAATCCCAATCCAGGAAACTTCCCTCCTGGGTCAGTTTTGGGAGAGGATGGTCCGAATTTACCAAAGTTGACTTCTCTGAGTGGTGAGCCAAGGTGAAAGCTGAGGTATGGGGCAGCATGTCAGCCTCTCCTTGAGTGCCTGACAGGACCGTCGCTCCTGGGAGCCAGTCATTTACTGGAGGGGAGGGTCCACCAGGTTTGCTGCCTCGGGCATTCCACATTTACTCTCTGGGTGCCACTGGGTAGATGAGCCAAATCTGCATCTATAATCCCCAGTGCTGACTGCCACCTGCTTGTCTGCAGATCGCTTCCGTATACACCCTGACAATTCAAGCTGCTGACCTCCAAGGTGAAGGCTTAAGTTCTACAGGGACAGCTGTGATCACAGTCACCCACAGCAATGCTAACCCTCCCGGCTTCAGCCCAACTTTGGTAAGTCCAGCCAAAGTCAATGGATGTCTCGTGACCTATGTTCTACAGTGAATTATGTGTCACTGTGTTGACAAGCAGTGTCATGATTCAAGCCTCAGCCTGGCTGTGTTTGAGAATGCTCTGGACCACATTCTCTGATGAAAATAGGAAAATACAAGCATCCCCCGCCCCCATAAGTGTTGCACACATAACGGAAGGAGACCCAGGACTCCCAGGTGTAGTGCTGGGAGTGGGAATATATTGATCAGATCCCAATCCAGGAAACTGTCAGTATATGGGTCAGTATTGGGAGGGGATGATCTGAATTCACCAAAGTTTGCTTCTTTGAGTGGTGAGCCAAGGTGAAACTCTCCCTGTCCCAGGGAAAGGGCAGCTCGCTCTGGGCCAGGTGGTGACTCAGATGGGCAGATGAGTGTGAAAGACAGAGTCCATGACACAGACAAGATGTCATTGTCCTAGGGGCACAATCGTTCACAGGGAGCCCCATCCCACTGGTTAAGAATAAAGAGCCCTCGGGCCCAGGTGGCAGGAACTGACACAGGGATTCTTTGAGGACGTGCGGTACAGGACACTTGGATGAGCAAAAGGATAGAGGGAATTTATTGTAAAGAAACAGGGTGGGGGACAGACAGGCTCGGGGGCAGCTGAGCCTTATGAGGGCTAGAAAACAGTGTCTGGAAACCCCCAGGAATCCAAGTCACCTTGTCTGTCTGTCTGTCCCTCTCCCTCACACTGTCTCATCTTTATACATCTGTTTAATTCTCACTCTGCAGCCTGACTCTGTCTGTGCATATGTGCAGAGTCATTATATCTCTTCAACCATTGGACATTTACTTCATACCTACTTGTGGCCAGGTCCCGTCCCAGGCATGGGGACATCTGTGATGACACAGACAAAAACTCCGGGTCTTGGGGAGATGAAATTCTCCCAGGGGACACGTGACCCTCCTGTGGCCCTCAAGCCCCTGCCCATCCCCCTGGCCTCACTACTCAACTGGCCCTCCCTGAGCTCCGGCCTTTCTGCTTCCTTGCTGGTCTTTCAACATACCAGTCATGCCCTTGTCTCAGCACTTCCCTCCTCCTTGGAGAAGACCACACTCAAACCCATTGGCTGCCACCCCCTGCCAAAGCTCATTCTCAGCTCATCTCACCATCTTGATTATTGTACTTGTTCAGGTCTTTAGGGCTGTCCCTTCCTCTTGCCACTTTGTGTCACGTCAGTGCACCTGGCGATGCTGCCTCGATATTTCCTCAAGGAAGGAAGGTCCCAGGTGCCTTTATGTATTCTCAGTTGAGGCAACAATTGGAATGGAATCAAAGTCTCTGCGTTCCCACCACAAATCCCCATCGCAATGGCCTGAGAGGACTCTCTAGACAGGGTGTGGAGCCGGGGGCAGGGCACAGGCATCCTTCCTGTGATAAGGGCGGTGTCTCAGTGGGGCCCCAGTGGGCAGTCCCATGTGGGCCTCTCCAGTGGCTCAGGGTAGGGCGGGAACCTCCCAGCTCTCAGTGCTAACTCAGGCAGCGGTCACACCAGTAGTGTCTCACTGGGAAACAGAAGGTATCTGTACCTGCTCAGGGTGCAGACCAACCAAGAACAGCTGTCAGTTCCAAGTTACTGAGCAGTTTATGTCTACACATTTTACCTGCATGATTTCAACCTCCTGAGGCAGACATCCTTTCAGCTACACACCCAGAAAAGTCAACAGGATTGGCTTAAAACCATGACTGGGTTATTGCTCTATGTAACACAATCCAGACACAGAAGGCCCCAGCTTCCGGGCACACCAAGCGGCAACACAGGGACACAGATTCCTTCTTTTTGTTCCATCTTCCTTAGCTTGTGAGTTTTGTCTTCGTGGTGGCTGCTATACCAGACCACTGATCCAGTTAGAAGAGGGAGGGAAGAGATCGAGAGCCATGCCTGGTGTCTTTTTACCATAACCTCCACCAGGTAGACTTGCACTTTGACCCCACCAGCCAGAACGTGGTATGTGGCCACCCCTGGCTGGAATTTGTTTAGGTAGCAGGGATTACAGAGCAGGGCATCACACAGTGAGAATAACAGAATGACTGGCACTGACCCCATTAGGCTGGACCCCCTTGCCCACTCTTAAGCAGCCCAATGCCATAGGAGAGTCATGAGGAAGGTTCCAGGCAAAGCCTGCAGGCCTTGAAGGGTTTAACCAAGGCCTACCTGTTTGGTGGTCACCTGGCTTAAGCCCAGGGACGTGGGGTCTGGATTCCATGGGCTGGCCCTGCTCAGGCCACCGGGAATGGTGACAGGGTGGTCACCTGGGTGTCTAGAGCCCCAGGCTCTGAGCTGCTTTCTCTCAGGGGAAATGGGCCAGACCCTTGGCATAAAGTCCAGGGATGTGCTCAAGGCAGTGGGCCTTGGATTTAGGTCCCAAGCATCCCCTTCTCAGTCCTGTAGCTGTGACCTTAGTGTTTCTGTGCCCCTCACCAAAATCAGAGGTGACAGTAGCCCTGATCTCCTAAACTGCAGTACAGATTAGGGTCTGTCTGCTCCCACTGGTGCTACCCTGACAGCAATACAGATCAGTTAGCCTTGTTGAATGGAGAAGAAGTTGTCTGACCTCCCTGTGTTTATCATCTATGGAAAGGGGGGGCAGTGATTTTGTCCTCTGGGGGTATATGAGGACCACAGTAAATAACGTACAGGAAGGTGCTAATAGGAATTCATTCATAGGCTGGAATTGGAACCAGTCTGGCCTCGGAGAGCACACTGTCTCTACTCTGGAAGATGTATCCGAAAAATAATTGAGTTAACTCTTTTGAACCCATTGCTGGACGTGCTACAATTAGGAAGCCCATCCTTCTCTGTCCTTTGTTCCCAAGACAGGTATGCCAGGATACAAAGAGACAGAGAACAGCAGAGGCTCACATGCCTGAATTCCCTATAACCGAAATGTAGAGACAGTTGTAGACGTTACCATATCATCCACAGAGTCCTGGGCAATAAGCCCAGCGTCCCTCCCAAGGTGACTAGGGCTGGAGTCAGGGTCACACCTGAGCCTGGAAGGTATTCCAGCAGAGCCCTCCTAACAGTCTCGTGTGCAAGATGTAAGACGGAGACACTTGCTCCCCATGGAGACTGAGTCAGAAGTGACCTGACAGCGAGGTGCGGGGGACAGGCTGGAGGAGCCACTCTAGGTCCAACTTCTCGCTTGGCTCCTGAGCCTGCGGGGCTAATGGCCTCAGCTGGGATCTGAGGAGCTTCTCACGGTGGCTGCAACCTGAGAACAGAGCCTGGAATGGCTACACTTGGCCATGGGGACATATCCTCCTAGGCTGATGCACACTTTGGGATCCAAGCTTCAGGAGCTAGGCGACATGGTTTCACCTTTCCCGTCCCTTTGGCACAGAGTGAAAGTAGCCACTGAGCTGGTGGAAGCCCCACCGCTGACGCACACATCCAGGGTACTGAGCAGGGCCTTTGCAGGTGCCCCTCACTGTCGCTCAGGCCAACAGACACCCGCTTCAAGAAAAGACCCTTCTATCATGGCCCATCCTGCTGAAGATCCCTTGAGGCTGCCACAGGCTGCTTCCCAGGTCCCCACACAGGATGTCAGGAATGAGTGTCTGTGTCCTTCTCTTGCAGTACACGGGCCAGGTGTTTGAAAACAAGGTGGATGCAGGGATAGTGAGACTGAAGGTGAAGAGAGAAGATGCCCCAGGCTCTCCAGCATGGAAGGCAGTGTTTTCCATCCTGAAAGACAGAGCAGGCCTCTACACTGTCACCACGGACCCGGAGACCAACAATGGCCTTTTGAAAACAGCCAAGGTAGGTGTGAGTTCTAAGGAGATGGCCGCCATGATCGATTGGCTCTGTCCACCCTGAACCAAGACAGGAGCAGACACCACACTCCTCACACCAGGAAGGTAGTTTCCCAGTGGGGAACTTCTACTGCGATGGGGGTCCCCCCCCCCCGGTCCTTGCATCAAAACAGCCATGCCATCACCCTGGGCCTCAGAAATGCTGCCTAATTAACAGCTTTTTCCCAGAAAAACACTAACCTGGGATGTTTTCAGAGAGCTAAACTGGGACAGGGGTCTTCATTTGGGTTCCTCCAAAAGTGGGAGGGGCCCCAGAAGCACTGAGAAGGGGTGAGTGGGACAGGAAGTGGGGAGAGAACAGGAGGCTCAAGAATAGAGGGCTTAGGCCTCCAGAGTCATTCTGAGCAATGCCTGAGCAGTCATCTCATCTGAGACATTTGTCTCCCTTCCCTTATGCTTAGAACTATTGCTTTACCCCTAGAGGCAGGAAGCCAGGTCCCCTGAGCCACAGTGGTCTTCAGAGTGGGCACAGGGGCCTGGAACCATCTACTCCCCATTCCCCCAGATAAACTGAAGATAAACTATCAAAAAGAGAGAGAGAAACAAAAAGATAGGCAACCGGGCGGCTCAGTCAGTTAAGTGTCAGACTCTTGATCTCGGCTCAGGTCATGATCTCATGGTTGGAGAGTTCAAGCCCCACGTTGGGCTCCTTGCTGGCAGTCCTGAGCCTGTTTGGGATTCTCTCTCTCCCTCTCTCTTTCTGCCCTTTCCCTGCTTATGCGCACATGCACATCCATGCACTCGCTCTCGCTCTCTCTCTCTCTAACATAAAAAAATAAACAAAAACAAACAAACAAACAAAAACAAGAAGGGGAGGGAGGGAGCCAAGATGGCGGAACAGCATGGAAGTTTTTTGTGTGTCTCGCATGCATGAAATACAGCCAGACCAACACTAAACCATCCTGCACACCTAGAAAACTGATTGGAGGACTAACACAACAATCTGCACAACCTGAACCACAGAATTCAGCAGGGATGCAGCGCGGAGAGCTGAACTGGGGGAGAGAGAAACCGCGGGAAGGGAGGTGCTTCTGCAGGCAGAGAGAGGACGGAGACCGGGGAGGGGGGAGAAAACAGGAAAAGCACCCTTCCCCAAAAGCAGCTGGAGAGAAAGCAGAAAATTAGAAACAGCCACAGGGACTGAACTAAAACAGGAGAAAGGCGAGGGTTTAAATTCCATTAAGACTGTAAACAAGGGGAATGCAGAGTCTGAAACTCCACAGCTCCATACCTGGTGGTGCTCGGGTCGGAAGTGTGAATCCCCAGGAGCAGAGTGGAGTCCGGGAGGTTCTTGGGCCACACGGGAAAAAGTGGTTCCACTGCTGGAAGAACATTTGGTAGAGACTGTTGAGGCCACCTGGTCGCAGAAGACCCCAGAGAACGGCCACATTCGCTGGTGCTGGAACAAGGTCATTAAGGGTGAAGCCTGGTGCCACATGTGTGTTGTGATTTTCCATGGTCCCTAAAACACTCCTGCTACACTGTCTTGCGAACTTTTTTGGGGGCGGCCTGGCACCTGGCCACAGTCTCAGGGTATGGGCAACAGCGGGGTCCAGCAGGAGCTCCTGGGTGCAGCCAACATTCGGCCATTGCTCATTCGGCCATTGCTCGGTGAGACCCTCCCGCAGAGGAGCGGAACGGGTCAAAGCCGCAATCTTTTGGAAATAAGGGGCCAGGGAAAACAGCCACGTCTAAGACAAAACTCAGGAGAGAGTTACGGACTGGGGCCTGGTCACGGAGAGTGAAAAAGCAGGGAGTGGATGACAGCTGAAGACAGAGGACCGGTGCACGATGGCTGATCTGGGAGAACAGGCTGGATAGCTGGGCGACGCCATTTTCACCACTCCCACACATGCGCATTCGCACCTACCTGCAACACTCCACCCCAGTAGGCTAGCAGCGCCATCTGGTGGAGAGCGGAGCTGTTACAGCGAGCCCCGCCCAACTGGGCCAACTTCGCTCTTCAAGAACACAAGGCTCACCACCAGCTTGGTTTATGGACTATAAAGCACTTCGTAGTCTGCCTTCTACAGGAAAACGAAGTAATTTCAGTCGTATTTCAATCTGTTAGCAGGTCCATCTATTCAATTTTCTTTTTTCTTCTCTTTTTTGTTTCTTTTCTTTTTCTTGAAAACAGAAAGGGAAAAAATTCATTTTTATTTTCAATTTTTATTAAAAATATTTTTCTTTAATTTTTTCTACTATATTCTTTACTTTTGTGTAAATTTTTTTCAAATTCTATTTTACTTCCATCATTTCATTTTAGTCTACTTCAGTGTATTCATTTTTTCAAGTTTTCAAACGATTTCCTTTTTTCTCCCCCCTTTTTTATCTAACCTATCAAGCCACTTTCAACAATCAAAACACACCTAGGATCTAGCATCACGTATTCGATTTTGTGTGTGTGTGTGTGTGTGTGTGTGTTTATTTTTTAATTTTAATTTTAATTTTTTCTACCTCATTAATTCCTTTTCTCCCTTCAAAATGATGAAACAAAGGAATTCACTCCAAAAAAAAGAGCACGAAGAAATGACAGCCAGAGATTTAACCAATACAGGTACAAGCAAGATGTCTGAACCAGAATTTAGAATCATGATAATAAGAATACTAGCTGGAGTTGAAAATAGATTAGAATCACTTTCTGCGGAGATAAAAGAAGTAAAAACTAGTCAGGATGAAATAAAAAATGCTCTAACTGAGCTGCAATCACGGATGGATGCAGCGGCAGCAAGGATGGAGAATCAGCGATATAGAGACAAATTTACGGAGAATAATGAAGCAGAAAAAAAGAGGGAGATTAAGGCAAAAGAGCACGATTTAAGAATTAGAGAAACCATGGGGCGCCTGGGTGGCAGGGTCGGTTAAGCGTCCGACTTCAGCCAGGTCACGATCTCGCGGTCCGTGAGTTCGAGCCCCGCGTCGGGCTCTGGGCCGATGGCTCGGAGCCTGGAGCCTGTTTCCGATTCTGTGTCTCCCTCTCTCTCTGCCCCTCCCCCGTTCATGCTCTGTCTCTCTCTGTCCCAAAAATAAATAAAAAATGTTGAAAAAAAAAATTAAAAAAAAAAAAAAAAAAAAAAAAAAGAATTAGAGAAACCAGTGACTCATTAAAAAGGAACAACATCAGAATCATAGGGGTCCCAGAAGAGGAAGAGAGAGAGAGAGAGGGGTACAAGGGTTATGTGAGCAAATCATAGCAGAAAATTTTCCTAACCTGGGGAAAGACACAGACATCAAAATCCAGGAAGCACAGAGGACTCCCTTTAGATTCAACAAAAACCGACCATCAACAAGGCGTATCATAGTTAAATTCACAAAATACCAGGCAAGGAGAGAATCATGAAAGCAGCAAGGGAAAAAAAGTCCTTAACCTACAAGGGAAGACAGATCAGGTTTGCGGCAGACCTTTTGACAAAACTTGGCAGGCCAGAGAGGAGTGGCAGGATATATTTAATGTGCTGAATTAGAAAAATATGCAGCCAAGAATTCTTTATCCAGCACGGCTGTCATTCAAAATAGAAGAAGAGATAAAAAGTTTCCCAAACAAAAATTAAAGGAGTTTGTGACCACTAAACCAGCCCTGCAAGAAAATTTAAGGGGGACTCTCTCAGAGGAGAAAAGATGAAAATATTAAATAAATAAATAAATAAATAAATACCAAAAGCAACAAAGATTAGAAAGGACCAGAGAACACCACCAGAAACTCCAACTCTACAAGCAACATCATGGCAATAAATTCATATCTTTCAGTACTCACTCTAAATGTCAAAGGACTCAATGCTCCAATCAAAAGACATAGGGTAACAGAATGGATAAGAAAACAATATCCATCTATATGCTGTTTACCAGAGACCAACTTTAGACCTAAAGACACCTTCAGATTGAATGTAAGGGGATGGAGAACCATCTATCATGCTAATGGTCAACAAAAGAAAGCCAGAGTAGCCACACTAATATCAGACAATCTAGATTTTAAAATAAAGACTGTATCAAGAGATGCAGAAGGTCATTATATCATAATCCAGGGGTCTATCCACCAAGAAGGCCTAACAATTGTAAACATTTATGCACCAAATGTGAGACACCCAAATATATAAATCAATTAATCATAAATATAAAGAAACTCATCTATAGTAATGCCATAATAGTAGGAGACTTCAACACCCCACTCACAGCAATGGACAGATTATCTAATCAAAAAATCAACAAGGAGACAATGGCTTTGAATGACACACTGGACCAGATGGACTTAACAGAGATATTCAGATCATTTCATCCTAAAGCAGAAGAATATACGTTCTTCTCCAGTGCACATGGAACATTCTCCAGAATAGACCACATACTGGGACACAAATCAAGTACAAAAAAATCAAGATCATACCATGCATATTTTCCGACCACAACACTATGAAACTCAAAATCAACTGCAAGAAAAAATTTGGAAAGGTAACAAATACTTGGAGACTAAAGAACATCCTACTAAAGAATGAATGGGCTAACCAAGAAGTTAAAGAGGAAATTAAAAAGTATATGGAAACCAATGAAAATGATAACACTACAACCCAAAACCTCTGGGACACAGCAAAGGCGGTCATAAGAGGGAAAAACATAGCAATCCAGGCCTTCCTAAAGAAGGAAGAAAGATCTCAGATACACAACCTAACCTTACACCTTAAAGAGCTGGGAAAAGAACAGCAAATAAATGAAACCAGAAGCTGGTTCTTTGAAAGAATTAACAAAATTGATAAACCACTAGCCAGTTTGATCAAAAAGAAAAAAGAAAGGACCCAAATAAATGAAATCAAGAATGAGAGGAGAGATCACAACCAACACAGCAGAAATAAAAACAATAATAAGAGAATATTATGAGAAATTATACAATAAAATGGGCAATCTGGAAATAATGGACAAATTCCTAGAAATATATAAACTACCAAAACTGAAACAGGAAGAAATAGGAAATTTGAACAGACCCATAACCAGTAAAGAAATCGAATTAGTAATCAAAAATCTCCCAAAGAACAAGAGCCCAGGGCCGGATGGCTTTCCAGGGGAAATTCCAGGGGAATTTTAACAAACATTTAAGGAAGAGTTAACACCTATTCTCTTGAAGCTGTTCCAAAAAATAGAAATGGAAGGAAAACTTCCAAACTCTTTCTATGAAGCCAGCATTACCTTGATTCCAAAACCAGACAGGGACCCCACAAAAGAGGAGAACTATAGACCAATTTCCCTGATGAATCTGGACACAAAAATCTTCCACAAGATATTAGCCAACCAGACCCAACAATACATTAAAAATATTATTCACCATGAACAAGTGGGATTTATAGCTGGGATGCAGGGCTGGTTCAATATCCACACAACAATCAATGTGATTGATCACATCAATAAAAGAAAGGACAAGAACCACATGATCCTCTCAATAGATGCAGAGAAAGCATTTGACAAAATACAGCATCCTTTCTTGATAAATACCCTCAAGAAAGTAGGGATAGAAGGATCATACCTCGAGATCATAAAAGCTATATATGAACGACCCAACGCTAATATCATCCTCAATGGGGGAAAACTGAGAGCTTTCCCCCTAAGGTCAGGAACAAGACAGGGATGTCCACTCTCACCACTGTTATTCAACATAGTATTGGAAGTCCTAGCCTCTGCAATCAGACAACACAAAGAAGTAAAAGGCACCCAAATCGGCCAGGAGGAGGTCAAACTTTCACTCTTCGCAGATGACGTGGTACTCTATATGGAAAACCCTAAGATTCCACCAAAAAACTGCTAGAACTGATCCATGAATTCAGCAAAGTGGCAGGATATAAAATCAACACACAGAAAGCGGTTGCATTCCTATTCACCAACAATGAAGCAACAGAAAGAGAAATCGAGGAATTGATCCCATGTAAAATTGCACCAAAACCATAAAATACCTAGGAATAAATCTAACCAAAGAGGTAAAAAATCTATACACTGAAAACAATAGAAATCTTATGAAAGAAATTGAAGAAGACACAAAAAAATGGAAAAAGATTCCATGCTCCTGAATAGGAAGAGCAAATATTGTTAAAATATTGATACTACCCAAAGCAATCTACATATTCAATGCAATCCCTATCAAAATAACACCAGCATTCTTCACAGAGCTACAACAAATAATCCTAAAATGTGTATGGAACCAGAAAAGACACCGAATAGCCAAAGCAACCTTGGAAAAGAAAACCAAAGCAGGAGGCATCACAATCCCGGACTTCAAGCTGTATTACAAAGCTGTAATCATCAAGACAGTATGGTACTGGCACAAGCACAGACACTCAGATCAATGGAACAGAATAGAGAACCCAGGAATGGACCCACAAACATATGGCCAACTGATCTTTGACAAAGCAGGAAAGAACAACCAATGGAATAAAGACAGTCTCTTCAGCAAGTGGTGCTGGGAAAACTGGACAGCGACATGCAGAAGAATGAATCTGGACCACTTTCTTACACCATACACAAAAATAAACTCAAAATGGATGAAAGACCTAAATGTAAGACAGGAAGCCATCAAAATCCTCGAGGAGAAAGAAGGCAAAAACCTCTTTGATCTTGGCCGCAGCAACTTCTTACTCAACACGTCTCCAGAGGCAAGGGAGACTAAGCAAAAATGAACCACTGGGACCCCATCAAAATAAAAAGCTTTTGCACAGCGAAGGAAACAATCAGCAAAACTAAAAGTCAACCGACAGAATAGGAGAAGATATTTGCAAACGACATATCAGATAAAGGGTTAGTATCCAAAATCTATAAAGAACTTATCAAACTCAACACCCCCAAAAAAATAATCCAGTGAAGAAATGGGCAAAAGACATGAGCAGACACTTCTCCAAAGAAGACATCCAAATGGCCAACAAACACATGAAAAAATGCCCAACTTCACTCATCATCAGGGAAATACAAATCAAAACCACAATGAGATACCACCTTACACCTGTCATAATGGCTAACATTAACAACTCAGGCGACAACAGATGTTGACAAGGATGCAGAGAAAGAACTCTTTTGCACTGTTGGTGGGAATGTAAGCTGGTGCAGCCACTCTGGAAAACAGTATGGAGGTTCCTCAAAAAATTAAAATAGAACTACCCTACGACCCAGCAATTGCACTACTAGGTATTTATCCAAAGGATACAGGTGTGCTGTTTCGAAAGGACATATGCACCCCAATGTTTATAGCAGCACTATCGACAATAGCCAAAGTATGGAAAGAGCCCAAATGTCCATCGATGGATGAATGGATAAAGAAGATGTGGTATACATATACAATGGAGTATTACTCGGCAATCGAAAAGAATGAAATCTTGCCATTTGCAACTACATGGATGGAACTGGAGGGTATTATACTAAGAAATTAGTCAGAGAAAGACAAATACCATGTGACCTCACTCGTATGAGGACTTTAAGCGACAAAACAGATGAACATAAGGGAAGGGAAGCAAAAATAATATAAAACAGGGAGGGGGACAAAACAGAAGAGACTCATAAATATGGAGAACAAACAGAGGGCTACTGGAGGGGGTGTGGGAGGGGAGATGGTCTAAATGGGTAAGGACACTAAGGAATCTACTCCCGAAATCATTGTTGTACTATATGCTAACTAATTTGACTGTAAATTTAAAAAATAATAATAAAATTAAAATTAAAAAAACAAGAGGGAATGTAAGGAGTCATGGGGGAGAAGGACAATCTTAGGAACTTCTGCTTGGCTGAGGAGTGACTGGGGAGGGAGTAGGCACTCAACTGCTCTTTGTGCCGGAATACCAGGACACCTAGAATAAACATGGAAAAGGCCAAAGGCAGCATCTAGACAAGGCTGGGGGACAGAAGAGCTAAAAATCAAGAACTCCACCAAGGACATGCCCCGGAACATTTGTCGACCTGCATGAAACCGGAGTATTGTGCCAGCAGGCGGCAAATCGACCCCTTGGGAATAACCACATGCCTTGCGGGTGGTGCCGAGGCCTAAGTCAGGAGGACCCAATCCCAGCTGACTCCTGGCCCAACCATCTGGGGACTCTTTCAGATAATTCTGCTCAGGGCCCACCACCCATGTTGTCCCTGTGCAGGATAATAAAACAGAGAGCTAACACAGGGTCCCAATAAGTGCCACGAGCTGTTTATGTACTAACACACTCAATATTCACTCAAGCAGGGAAGTGCTGCAATTATGGACATGTGACGATGGGGAAAATGAGGTACAGAGCAGTGAGGTCACCTGCTTGGGCTGCACAGTAAGCGGCAAAGCCAAAACCCTCACCACAGTCCCCCTCTTCACTGCTATGTTAAGTGCGAAGTATCCAAGCGCCAGCTCAGCACAGAGCACTCCCTGTCATGGCCGCTTCTGCCCTGCCAATAGGTCTCGGGTCAGGCCAGCCTCGGCCAGAGGGAATTCTGAGATTCGTGGTTGGGATGATGTCCATGCTGAGGCAGGGGCTGGGCCTTCTACCCCAGCGCACTCACACGGCTGGGCACACGTGGCCGTCAGGGAGTTCTGGCTCAGGACCAGTCCAGGGGTGCATGATGATATGAAACCTCTACCACAGTTCTTTGAAATGAGGACTGGCCTACAAAGCTCAGAAATGGGAGCTTTCTGGCTGCTCCTTATACCAGCCACTATTGCTACATAACAAATCACCCCACACACAACTCAGTGGCTTAAAAAATGGAACAGTTTTTTACCTCCATGGGTCAGGAATTCAGGAAAGACTCAGTGATTCTGAGTCAGGGTCTCTCCCACAGTTGTGGCCAGAAGGTGACCAGGACTGGAGGCCGGGGGCTCAAATGAGCTTCCTCATAGCATGGTGACCTCAGGGCTCTCTGACTTCACGCTCCAGGGGGCAAGGGCGGGGTGCCTCATCTTGGGTGACAAAGCCTTGAAGTCAGAATGCATGACATTGGCAACCTGCAGTAGGAGAAACCACGATGGAAGCCTGCTGGGGTTCACAGGAAGGGGACGTGGGCCCCACTTCTGGGTGATGCGCTCAGGAAAGCACGTGCGAAGGGTGATGTTCTGTGGCCATCTTTGGAACACAGCCCGCCATACCAAGCTGTGGCCTTCCCTCAAGACAGGCAGAGGGTAGCAAGCCAGGGCCTGAGCTCTCTTGCAGGCCAGCAAAAGGGAGGCCTCCTGTACCAAGTCCTGGAAAGCCTGAGTCCCCTGACCGCCCTCTGCTATGTTCTTCAGGGCTTGGATTTTGAGACCACGCAGCAGTACGTCCTTTGCGTGACAGTGGTGGATGCAGTGCCCTTGGCATCTCTCTTCACCTCTACGGCCACAGTCACCGTGGACGTGTTGGACGTGAATGAGGCCCCTGTCTTTGTACCCCTGATAGAGATGGTGGAAATGCCCAAGGACATCAGTGTGGGCCAGGAGATCACATCCTACAGGGCCCAGGACCCAGACAGCTTCCGCTCTCAGGAAATCAGGTAGGACTGGAGGTGTGGCTTGGCCTTGCTGCCGTTTGGACCTGCTCAAGGCACCCAGGGCTGAGACCCAGCCATGTGCCTGGAGAGCTGGCCGGAGGAAATACTTAAATTTGTCAGCCCCCAGTAGCTCATTATGCCCCGGGAGGGTGGTTGGGGGACACATGGCCCCACCCTGTAAGAACGAGGGTTTATCCCTTTCAGGTACCAGATAGGGCACGACCCCAGCCATCAGCTGGACATCAACTCAGAAACAGGCGTCATTTCCACTCAAGCCAGTCTGCACGAGGACAGCGTGGAGAATCACACATTTTCGGCTGTTGTCATAGCTGTAGACAACGGCAGGGGCTTGGATGTTTCATCTTTGGGCCACATCCCTCTGTTGATGTGATGCTCTGATGCCCAGCTCCACGTTGTGGCTGAGCTTGCATACATTATCTCAACACATCTTTCCCAGAAGCTGACGAGGAGGGACTATGTTCTCTTACCTGTTTTACTGAAAACACAGGATTGAGATTGTGATGAAAACACAGGATTGAGGAGTGAAAATGATCCTCCCAGCATCCCAGGGGGCAAGGACGGGCTTGAGCCAGGCTGTCCAGACTTCCGAGCAAAATCACTCAGGGGGTCCAGCCTGGCTGCTGTGTTACAGCAAAGGTGACCGTGGGCACAGCACCACCCGCGCTGGGAAGAGAGTGGCAGGACAAAGTGCACACATACAGGCCCATGTCACACACACCTTCAACAAATACCCATTTGCACACTCACATGTGCATACTCACATTCACATAGATCACATTAAAACAGTCACTCATGCACACTCCCACAGACTACCATCCATGCAGACTCACAAGCTCATACGTGCACACGCACACATCATACACATTCAGACGAATTGTCACACTCACACACACACTCTCATAAGACCCTGCTCAGGTCACATTGCCTGTGGCCACCAGCACCTGGCAAACCGTACCCATAAATGGTGGTGCTAAGGGCCCAGTGAGTACTCAGGGCGCTGTGCAGAAGCTGCGTTTAAATTTTTTTTTAATGTTTTATTTATTTTTGACAGAGAGAGAGAGACAGAGCATGAGCGGGGGAGCGTCAGAGAGAGAGGGAGACACAGAATCCAAAGCAGGCTCCAGGCTCTGAGCCATCAGCACAGAGCCCAATGCAGGGCTCGAACTCGCAGGCTGCGAGATCATGACCTGAGCCGAAGTCGGACGCTCAACCGACTGAGCCACCCAGGCGCCCCGAAGCTGCGTTTAGAGGTAGATTAGAGAGGAGATAAACGGTAAGATCAAGCAGCCCCTTTTCAGGCTGGCTCAGTCACCCAGTGAGAGGTAGGACCATGGGGAGGGGCCCCGGGGGGGACAGCAGACCTCATGGGACGGTGTTTAAGTTGGAGGAAATGTAGAGGCTCACAATTGTAGGGTCTGATCTCCTCTGTCTCATTCCCCCTTAGGGCAACCTCCAGCCATGGGGACCAGGACCCTTCTCCTCACTTTCTCTCACACAGACTGTCCAGTGGCAGACTCACAGTGCCTCTCCATCTGCCGGCGGGGACGAGAGCCTGAGGCTGTAAGTATGGGCCACCAGGGCCTTTCGCCAAACGCTTGCCTTTCTAGGGTCCCCATGGGTTGTAAAGATGAGCTCCCAGGTGAGTATCCAGCCTTGTCACCAGGATCGGCAAGGCACCGTGTACAGCCAATCAGACCGTGCACTGACTTGATACATATATACCTCACACTGCAAGTGTTTTTATCATTTTTAAGTGTTTTCAAATGTTATAACTTTGAATCCAAAGATGAGCCATTTAAACATTTACTATGACAATTTTCTGGTAGATGAGGACCGTGAAGATGAAGCACCTTATTCTAATTTGCCTCGAGGTGCCACAAGGGACCTTGTCACCTTCTCATTAGGGAAGTTCCCAGTATGCAATGTCCCCATGATAATCTTGGTTCTCATGGGGACAAGGATGCCAGGATGCCAGGCAGGGGCTGAGGGTCTCAAGCGACTTGTGAAAGGGGCAGGGGCCCTAGACACTGAAGTTCCCATCTGGGTGGAGGCAGGATGGGGAACGGGCCCTGGAGGGGCCCTGGAAGGAACTGCGACAACTCCCTTCCCCCCACCTTCTTTCCGGGCCACTAAGTTCTCTCTTGGGGCAAAGAGTGTCAGGTCTCTAGAAAGGGAGTTACAGGGCACACCCCCACAAAGGTTTCATTGTTGTTCTTGTCAGTTTACTTATGGCGGTTGAGACGACTTAACGATTCTAAGAGTACAAAAATAAAAAATCTAAGAGTTCAAAGAAAGGTTAAAGAGCAAAAATAAGTAACCCCATCCACAATTGCTTGTCCCAGAGATGGCCGCCGGTGTAAGTCTGCTGGTAGCATACTAGAAAGTATTCCAGGTCTTGGCCTCTCTGTGCCTCCTCTATAAAATGGGGTTAATAATACTTACATCATGAGGTGGCCGTGAGGATTAAGTGAGCAAAGCTTTTAACGTAGCTGAAGCTATACACACATTCAGAGCAGGAAGCTATAGCCGCCTCCCCCTGTTTACACCCTGTGTCATGCCTTGCGGCTAGTCACTACTCCAGGACACTGTTACACGCAAATGGACCTCATTCTCTTTAATGGGCTACAGAGCATGCCGGTCTGTGACAGAGCTCATTTATTTAATTGTCCCCAGGGGAGACATCTGGTTGTTTCTCATCCATCGTACCCAAGGGTGTTGGCAAAAACAGGTGTGAGCCTCTCTTTGGGGTTATCTCCTGTAAACATAATCCCAGCCAAACGTCATGTGTGTTTAAATGTCAAATAGATATTTTTTTTTATTTAAAAAATTTTTAAGCTTATTTCTTTTTGAGAGAGAGAGAGAGAGAGACAGACAGACAGACAGACAGAGCATGAGCAGGGGAGGAGCAGAAAGAGAGGGAGACACAGAACCGGAAGCAGGCTCCAGGCTCCGAGCTGTCAGCATAGAGCCAGATGCGGGGATCCAACCCACGAACAGTGAGATCATGACCCGGAAGGAAGTCGGACACTTAACTGACTGAGCCACCCAGGCGCCCCTCAAATAGATATTCTTTTTTTTTTTTTTTTTAATCTTTATTTTTGAGAGAGAGACAGAGCGTGAGCAGGGAAGGAGCAGAGAGAGAGGGAGACACAGAATCCGAAGCCGGCTCCAGGCTCTGAGCCGTCAGCACAGAGCCCGACTCGGGGCTCGAACTCACAAACCGCGAGATCATGACCTGAGCCAAAGTCCGAGGCTCCACGGACTGAGCCACCCAGGAGTCCCTCAAATAGAGATCTCTTAATTAACTCCAAAGTAGGTGTAACCAGCACACTCCCCGCCTTTGGTAGGAGGGTCTCCTTCCCTGACTTGGAGGGGTGTGATTCTTAACCTACACATAGTCCATGCTCACCATCCAGTAGTTGGAAAATGCCCTTTGACAGCAAGAAAAAGGTTCCCTACCTAGAGCAACACAACCAGTCAACCAACATGGTGGTGTAGACCTTTCCAGATGTTAAATATAGAGTGCCCTTATGTTACATAAACTATTTTATGTGCAAGAACTTCAATATGGCGATGGACTGGTACCCGTCCGCTCAGTTCTGTCACTTGCTCCTCTCTCCCAGGCCCTAAGCTGTCAGTGTGCAGAGCCTCCCTAGAGGTGGGGGGGGGGGGGGGGGGGGGGGGCACAGGGGCGTAAGGGGAGAGAGGTAGGTAGACAGCTTCGCCTCATCTCAGCCTTGGGAGTTACTGCCGAGGGTTTTACAGAACCGGACAGGAAACTGAGGCACCGTCACGTGGTCTCTCAGGGCAGTCAGGGCAGCCCGCGGCCCACGCTGATCTCCGCTGGACCTACTCGTCCGGCCCCGGCCCGCCCCTCTGCCTGCAGCGCAACAGACCCGGAACGGACGCCCCTCCCCCCTCCGCCCCCGCGCCCCCCGCCCCGTCCCGTCCCGCCCCAAACCCCACCTCCCGCCGGTGCCCTCAACTTCACTTCCGGCCCTGGGAGGAGCCTCCGCGGCCCCCGCAGGTCTGCGCCCCCGTCGCCACGCCAGAGCTCCGCAGCGAAGCCCCCTCGGACACCCCTGGTGGACACCGAGGTGTAGCCGCCCTCCCCGCCACCGCGCCGCGCCCCCCACCGGGGTTTGGCCCGACACGTGGCCCTCGGGTCCTGGGAGGGGCCAGGGTGAGGGCAGGGGCGGACTCGGGCAGGTACCTGCGTCCCAGGACCACCGCTCAGGACCACCGTTCTAGGGGTGGTGGACGTGGGCGGCTCCGGCATGAGTTCGGGGGCCGCTCCGCGACTGCGGGCGCTCCAGCGACACCTGGGCTCCTCGGAGGTAGGGGGCGGGTCCGGACGCTGGGTTCCTGGCTCGTCGCGGCCTGGGGGCTAAGGTCCGAGGTGGCGCATGAGCCAGGGGCTCTGGGAGAACGAGGAGATGGGGTCTGGCCAACCCCTGCCGGCACTGACTGGCTGGAGAAGGAAGCCGGTGTGTGGAGATGCCCTTCACTGGCTGGGCGGAGGGGAGGGGGCCCTAGTGGGGTCTAGTGTGGGGGAATGGGGGTCAGACCAGCATTGTTTATGAAGCGTTTTTCAGTGTGTTAGCCCCACAGCCTCACGTGGCTGACTCAGCGACTCCAGCCCAACCCCGCCCCCTCCAGGGTCCAGGGGCAGTTGGGGACTCTGTCCTCTGGGGCTGTTTACTCCGAGGCTGCTGTCTCTACGCCAGTGTGGACACAGGGCTGGGCCCCACACGCTCATCCCTGTCCCTCTCTCGTGGTTCAGGGCAGAGCCATGGAGCTGGTCAGCAGCCCGCTGACCACGCATGTGCTGGACACGGCCTCAGGGCTCCCGGCCCAGGGCCTCTGCCTCCGTCTGTCCAGGCTCGAGGACCATGGCCAGCAGTGGATGGAGCTGAGAAAAAGGTAGGCTTGAGGGTCACAGAGAGTCCAGATAGCCAGGAAGTGTGGGCTGGATGGCAGTGCTGACCACCGTGCTATGGTCCCCTCAGCCTTGGGGCCAAAGAACACACTGGTGCAGCCTCACAGCCCCAGTGCCTACTGGGCCGGGAGCCAGGGCTTGCCTCTCCCTGAGGGCAGGGTTGGCTGAGGCCTGAAGTGTCATCTGAACGCCTCACTGTCACCGTGATTAACAGGTAACCTTGTGCCAGGCAGTGCACTGAACACTTTTCTTGTGTTCTTATTCTCACTACAGCCTGTGGCCAGGCTCCATAATTACCCCTTTTATAGTCGCGGAGACTAAGGCAGCAAGAGGCAAGCAAAAGGTGGGCGGCTCGGCAGGCCCTGGCCCCTTGCCCCAGGCTCCGCTGGATTAGGCCCAGCCCAGGCCCTGCCTTGTAGCGCTGGGGCAAGCCCTGTGAGTCTCCTGAGGGAGGCAGGTTCCCTCTGGTGGTGGGAGTGGACGGCTGGGCCCCAAGGGTTCAGGGCCTGAGGACAGAGAGCTCATCCCCCGCCCCTTCACAGAGGCTGGGGTTCCAGGTTCTTGAAGGAATATATGGAGTCCCCCGCAGGGTCCTAGAGACCCATTCCCAACTTCTCCCCCATAAACTGTGTGGGTACATGCTGCTCCTTCCAGTCGCAGCACAGAAACTTGAAAGCACAGGTGGCAGGAACGATGGGAGAACTTTCCAGACGTGACTGGGGGCTAATCAGTGAGCAAAGCGCCAGGCCCTCAGAACCCTCCATTCAGACACTCGGTACAGCTGGAAACAGGCCACCATGAGGATGGGGGTTTGGGGACAGTTACTGATCCAGAAAGCCACACACAATATGTTAAATGAAAAGGGCAAGCTATCAAACAGTATGAATAGAATAATCCATTTTAGAGTATTTTTCCAAGTTTATGAATAAGCATAGTTATGCATAGAGACAATCTAGAAAAATATATGCCAGTATAAAGGGATTGTTGCTCATGGAATAGATTTTTTTTTTTTCCTTTTCTGCCTCTCTGTACTGGAGTTCCCTAAAAAGACACTGCAGTGGTGTCCCCGAGCTGCTCCAGACCCCAGGCCCCAGAACGTGTCCTGCTGCAGGGCATTCCCGGTGACTCAGGTTGTGGAGGCGTCTGAGGCCATGGGCCGACCGACCTGGAGAGCCAGGCAGGGGTGACTCCTCACTCCCTCCGACTCCACTCTCCCCAGCTACACCGACTCGGATGGCCGCTGCCCGGGGCTCCTGCCAGCAGGCCCGATGAAGGCAGGCACCTACAAGCTGTCCTTTGACACTGAGGGCTACTGGAAGAAGAGGGGGCAGGAGAGCTTCTACCCGTATGTGGAGGTGAGGGCCGGGGGTGGGCCAGAGGGGTGGAGGCCTGTGATTCACCAAGATTCCTGCAGTGGGCAGGCTGGTCCCACCTCTCCCTGGGCGGTGGCAAGCAGTGGGTTCGCCTGCTTTGAGCTCTCAGAAGAAAGGTGTCCAGAGATTTTACCACAACACACCCATCCCTGCCCTGTCCCTGGGTAAAGCTGTGGGGCAGGGCCAAAAGTGACTCAGCCCCTGTGGACAAAGGCACTCACCTGACCCCGTTCAGGGCGGATCCTTCGAGTTCCCCAAGCCGAGGGCTTTCTCCGGGGGAGGATTCAGCCCCATCCGCAGCCCTCACCATTTTCCAGTTCTCCACTGGCTTCATCTGGCCCTCGAGGCTCCAGCCCCACTTAACTTCTGCCCCTGGTCCACAGTCTGGGCTGCCTGTGTGCTGCACCGGACCCTCACTCTGTCTCGGTGCCCTCTCTGCTTCTCAGGTCGTTTTCACCATCACCAACGAGACCCACAGGTTCCATGTGCCCCTGCTGCTGAGCCCGTGGTCCTACACCACGTATCGAGGAAGCTAGTGGCTGAGCCATCGCCTCCTCTGGACAACTGCTGGCCTGTGAGCATCAATCCCATCCCCACAGCTCACTGGGACACCTCAACAGAGGGCACCAGTTCACACTCCCTGCGGGAGATTCTGGCCCCCCAATTTCCAGTAGCCGCCGAGTCTCAGGCATCAATAAAGTCAGTGCTGGCATCTGCAAGGCTGCTGCGGTTCCTGGGCTCGGCTGGTGCTGCCCTGGCCCGAGGTGGGAAGGAGGGCAGCAGGGAAGGAAGTGGTCAGGGCACCACGGGCCCTGGAGGTGCCTCTCCTCCACGTAGCCAGGCAACAGGACACACAGCAAATGTAGAAAAACTTCATTTGCAGACGATACAAATAGAAAGACAAACCGCTCCTGTCCTTGGTGAAAGGGAGTGTCATCCAGGGAGCAGTCCCAGGCGGGCACTACGTTGGGGTGCCCACGAGCCCCGCGGGACCCTGGCCCAGCGTCTGCCCAATCACGGCCGTCTCCAGAGGCTTGAAGCCCACGTTGTCCAGAGGGATTCCGAAGGCCAGGAGCTTAGCCTCATAGGTGCGCAGCAGGTCACTGTGGGCCTGTGGGGTGAGAGCAGCATCGGGAGGGGTGGAGCCACACCGAGGGTGACTCTAGCCCAGGCCTTACTCAGTTCTGGAGGGTGCAGGAGGGTGGTGGAGGAAAACCATTTAAAGCTAACCTTTACCAACGGCTCACGGTACGCCACACCTGATCATAAGCACCTTCACGTACATAACTCAGCTAACCCACAATGGGAGACGCTGCCATTATTCCTGTTTCACAGATGGGGAAACTGAAGCAGAAGATACAGACTCAGAGCAGAACTATAGTCTGAACGTGCTCCTGGCTCCTTGCCAGGCATTTCTCATTCAAATCGGTCACCCCTGACTTCGCGGGCATGACCTTCCACGTGTATATGACCCTCCCTGCCTTGTGGGTGGAGAGTGCAGGCGGCCCTCCATCCCCCGATCCCAGGAAGGCTAAGGTCTGGACAACAGTGCTGGTGGGGCCAACACAGGCAAGGTTCCTGTCCCCCCCCCCCCCCCCCCCCCCCCCCCCCCCGCCGCACTCTGGAAAATGGATACTTTTTAAAGAGTTAATTGCATAGGATTGGTTACGGTCTGACATCATCCTCACCATTATCAAGAAAAAGGTGCCGATGCTTGGAGCTGAGATTTAAAGGGTGAACTCAGGCTGGGCTCCAGACAGAACTTGGGGGCTAGGTCCTGGCTCTCACCTCTTTCTGGGGGTCGGACCTCCTGACAGTCAGATACATTCCCTTAGAACTGCACACACCAGTAGATGGTTCTAATTTTGCAGATCTAAGTATCAGGGGATGCCAGAGCATGTAAGGGAAGTGTCCAGATGGGCAGGGCTGAGGAAAGGCTCAGGGAGATCTGGTCACGGGCGCTGGAGCCCAGCGCCAGTGACAGGCACCGCCTCCCTCCTGGGGTTCCACAACCCAGGGTGCACAGTAGAACCAGGATGCAATGTCCACCGGCAGGGTTATGGGCTTATCTGAGTCACACTCACGGGGTGGCTGCTTGAGGTCAATGTAGGCAGCGCTATGTCCGCACTTCCCACAGGCAAAGCCAAGGCAGAGCTGGGGGCTCACCCACAGGGGAGTGAATACTGGGTAGAGGGCCCAGGCCTCTGGGGCTCACGAGGCAGACAACAGAAGGGTCAAGGCACTCCCTGCCACTCCGCAACAGCGGGAGGCCTCCACACTGCTGGTGGCTTTGGTGTGGGTACGGGGTGCAGCTTTCATCAGACTTACAAAGGAGTGAGACAAGCTTAGACTCGTAACTGTCCCCTACATAGAAGAAGCAAAGGAGGCCCATCCAGTCACCCCGGAGCCCAGGTCGGCAAGAGTAAAGGGTCAAACAGGGAGACAGGGACAGAGTGCCCTCATTTAGCAGACATCCACTGGGCAGGCCCCTGTAAGGGACACCAGGACCATGGCCAGAGCTGAGACAGGGCTGTCTCAAGCCTGGCAGCTGCAGGTCTCCCGGGTGGCCAGGATGCCAGCACAACCGCACTCCCGTGGCAGCATCAGAGACCCAGTCCACACACACAGTGACCCTTAGAAGGCCCAGACAGCCTCAGGCTGCGTATGCTTCAAAGTGTAAATAAGGTGGGGCCCTGAGAGAGGGTCAAGGAGCCTCCTCATACCTTGCAGACCCGGGCCAACTCATACTGCAAGTCCTTGATAGTGTTGTTCTTTGATTCTAGAACATCCTAAGGAGAGAAAGGTGGATGTGAGTTAGAGCTTGTCTTTGAGCTGAGGTAGACAGGGATTGGCAGGGGTCTGGGAGCTCCAGCAGGGGACCTCAGACATCCAGGGAATGGCAGCCTGACCCCATCACGGTGTGCATCCACACAGGGCGCAGCCAGCCAGCACAGAAAGGTCTTCAGAGGAGAAAGGGAAAATACCATCTGCCTCTCCAGATGGCGACTGTCTAGATGGTGGGAAGTGAGGATAAGAGATTAGAGAAGCCAGGCCAACCATGGCCCAGGGAAGGCCCCTTGAACCCCTACCTGCTGCCTGGAGGGTTCCTGCCTGGCAAGCCAAGTAAGTGTCCAGAAAAGGCAAGAGCTGACACACCGCACCCTGGCCCACAGGCCCAGCTGCAGCAACCACTGAGGACGGGACTGATTTCATCATGAGTGCTGGCAACACAACCTCATCCAGCTCCAAGACCAGCTGCCCCTCCCAAAAGTAGAGACAGGAAAGCCATCCTGACCTTTCTAACAGGGCCCTCGCTCCCCGCCGGCCGGCGTTCACAGGGATTCACACACAAACAAGGACAAGGACACAGATGGGCCCCCAGACCCAAGTCCATGGTGCTGCCAGCCCAGACTAGACCCCTCCCATGTGGCCGCACCACCACAGGCCCCGAGAGCCTGTCCTGAGTGACTCAGGGCCTCCTGGCCCTGCCACCCCCTGAGCCAGGACTCACTGCTGCCCGAAAGCAGCACCTGGTCTCATCCAGAAATGGGCACTACATAATCTTGGACTCCTCAGCACTTCTCCACCAGCAATAAGTCCTTCACCCCTACTCAGTGCCAGCTCACCTCCCACCTTCCCAGAGGGTCCTCTCTGATCCAGTCTGCCCCACCCAGGACCTTCCATGTTTCCTCACCAGCCCCAAACCCAGGGGCACAGCCACTAGCGTGAGAATCACCCCCATCCCTCTGGCTCTGCTCCCTTCGCCTCAGCCCTGCACTCCCCCCAACACCCAAGCAGCAGCAAGGGGCTCACAAGGATACAACCAAGTGGGAGCTGCAAGCTTAAGGTCAAGGCCAGGTGGGCAGTAGGCCAGTGCAGGATGCTTTACATAAACATGAAGTGACCTGACACAGAGTTAATCCTCAGGGCCTGGGTGTCATGTGAGCAAAGGGGGGTTTAGAACTACAAATCACCTAAAAAATGCTACCTGTATAGGGACACCTGAGTGACTCAGTCAGTTAAGCGTCTGACTCTTGGTTTGGGCTCAGGTCATGGTCTCACGGTTTGTGGGTTCGAGCCCAGCATCAGGCTCCGGCACTGTCAGTGCAGAGCCGGTTTGGGATTCTCTGTCTCCCCCTCTCTCTCTGCCCCTCCTCTGCTCGCTCTCGCTCTCTCTCGCTCTCAAAATAAATAAATAAAACATTTTTTTTTAAATGCTATGTGTGCCATTTCTCAGCATGAAACACACTTGCGCAAACTGAAGCAGTCAGCAGCCCCTAACTCCGAAGATCTGTTTCTCCATGAAGGAAAAGCAGACACACACAGGCACCGTCTATCCTGGAAGGATCCATCTCTGGGACAAGCTGGCCTCTCCTCACTGGGCCTCTCCATAAAGACATGCAGACCAGCTGCGTTCTCTGGGGCCATGCACACCCGCATCTGTCTCCCAGGCACCCAAGGGCACTGCACCTGGGGTTGTCTCAGGCCTGGCAGCTACAGTAGGTCACCCAGGTGGCCAGGATCCCTGCACAGCCGCACTCCCGCGGCAGCCCAGAGACCCCTTGTCCAGCCTCACCCGTTCTTTCTGTGACATGCCCCAACTAGGCCCAGGGAACAGAGACACAAGGCCCAGCTCCAGGCAAGACGGCCTGCCAGGTGCTGTCAGGCTTTTGCTTGCTGAGCCAAAGCTGGCAGCTATTGCCAGGGTTCCTCAGCTGGCCCCACCAGCCCATGGGCACCCGGGCCCCATCTGCCTTGTTTACTGCTGTCCCCAGTGCCCAAGATGGTTCCAGCATAGAGGAGCACCACGAGGAACTGTGAACTCGTGGCCTTTGCTCAGACGTAACTCCCTCTGGGAACCCTGCCACAGCACCCGCCACCACAAAGGGGCACCCACAGCCCTGCATTTCCCTGTCCTAACTGCCCACGGCCCTGCATTTCCCCGTCCTAACTGCCCACAGCCTACATCCGGACATCAAAGCAACCCAGGCAGACTGTGGCAGTAGTCTCAGCTGACAGCTCATGGGCCTGACTGTCCCCCAGGCCCGTCTCTAGGTTTGCTGCCAAATTCCCGAGGAGCACCGGCCCACAGCAGCTTGAGAAACCCAGGGCCTGATAGGCTGAACTAAACCCATCTCGAGAACTGGACGGGCAGTGGGCTCAGGGCCAGAAGGGCTGAGACGTTAAGGAGGGGACTGCAGAAGACCTCAGACCTGAGCAAAGCCAGTAACAGAGAACCTGGGGAGCCTGATGGCACACACGGGCCTGTGAGCAGACATCTGCAGCCCCATCTATGCTCAGGCCACAGGAAACCCATGACCCTCCCAACACCACCTGAGGGCCCCCACCGGAATGACGGAGGCTGGACACAAACACACGGAACAAGCGACCCCCAACCCAAGCTCAGGACACCTACTGGGGGGCAAGGACATGAGGCTCCAGCCCAGTACCTCCCCAGGAGCCTGCCTGGGGCCTACCTCCAGCTTGCGGGACACAAGGGTCAGGGCAGCAGGGTCCAGGTTGGAGGCCGCCAGCACCTCATTAATCTGCACCTCTTTCTTCTCCACAGCAGCGCTCAGCGCCTGCAGCTTCCGCTCCAGAACCAGGTTCTTGAAGCCCACCTTCTGCTGCACCTCCAGGATGGCCGCGGTGAACTTCCTGTACAGCTCATCCCGCTCCTGCTGTACCTGCAAGGGACAGGCTGCAGTGGACAAAGAGGCCACCTCCCCCGGAAGCATCTCACTGGTCGGAAGCCCCCTCCCGCCTCTTCCCTGGGCCAGCACATACCAGTTCTGCCGAGTGAACTCCATTCACCAGTGCCCACCCACGGATGGGGGGGCTGGGTGTCATTTACACTGCCGCCACACTCACTCTCTGTGACGGGATTAAAGGGCTGCAGCCATCCACACTGTGGAAAGCAGGAGGAAACACTAACTGGACCCTTGTCTACTAAGGTGTCTCAGGAGGTAGGAGGGCACCCTCGTTAGAGCTGGAGAAGCCCCACAGAGAGGCTGGGGCCCTGGGTTTGTTCAGTAGGCTCAGGAAAGTCATGTCCCTGATCACCCCTACGTCACATCCAAGGCATCAAACTCCAGCAGGCAATGCTTGGGAGTGGGGCCCGTGGGGATCCGTCCACTCCCTCTGCCAGCCCTGGATCCTAGAACATGCCCCACGAGGCAGATCTGGAGACCAGCCTGTCAATAGATAGAAGTGTTCTTTTTCATCTTCCCATTCTTTTTCCTTTAACTGAGCACCTTAAAGAAAAATCAAGACTGTGTGTAAGTATAAAAAGTGAACGCCCCTTAACCCAACTTCCCAGAGGCCTCCATGTGAATCCGTGATGTAACTCCTTCCAGAATGTTCTCTACGTGTGTAAAAACATGTCTTACAGCTAGGAAGAGAAGAGGGTTATGCTCAAACCTGCAGCACCTTCTCCTTCTCCTTACTGTACAGTTTTCCCTCGATTCACTTCAATCAGTCCATCCCTTTGGTCTTCAAAATCTGCTGACACATCGACACGCTTGCTTTTCTCAGGAAACACTGACTTTGCCACGAATGACACTCAAACAGAAGAGAAGGGGGCAAAGTGCACAGGCTCCAACGCAAGCCTCTGCAGTCAGCCTCCATTTCCTCCTCCCCAAATGCACACCCCCTTAGCCAGCAACGGGGGGGGGCCGCAGGGCACATCTCACTGGTGACTCAAGGGTCCTTCTCCTGGCTGGCCAGCAGCCTGCAGGACCCTCAGAGGCATCTCTGAAGAAGGTGATTCTAGATCTGATGGGATGATGGGATGTACCTGAGGAATGTGGACCATTCCATAATCACTGTCTGTGAGCATGAATCTCAATCAGGTAAGAAAAGGAACAAAACCTGAATTAAAAGTTTACAAAGACGGAACTGCTCTGCCTGGCATGTGTGCCACTCACGGGGTACCTCAGAAAAGCACATTCAACGAGACATCTTCCACCCAATCACATCAGCAAGTTTTGAATTAGTGACATCTGGTTCGGGCAGGAAGTGGCCCCTTGGGTGCTTTGGGCAGAGTCATAACTCAGAACAACGCTCTGTGCAGCCTCTACCCAAATTCGGAACACAAACCTTTTGGCCCAACAAGCCACTGCTAGGGACTGACTTTACAAGAGATGCTCACCCCTGCACAAAGGTAAACTTAGAAGGATGACAGTGGCAGTGGTTTGTAAGAGCAAAGGACGCAAACAAAGACATCTCTCCAGGGGAAGTGGCTGCATAACAAATGGAGCCTTCTGGGGCGCCTGGGTGGCTCGCTCGGTTAAGCGTCCGCGTCCGACTTCGGCTCAGGTCATGATCTCACAGTTTGGGAGTTCGAGCCCTGCATCAGGCTCTGTGCTGGCAGCTCAGAGCCCAGAGCCTGCTTCAGATTCTGTGTCTCCTTCTCTCTCTGCCCCTCCCCAACTTGTGCTCTGTCTCTCTATGTCTCTCAAAAAATAAATAAATGTAAAAAAAAAAAAAAACTTTTTTAAACGGAGCGTTCTGGCACAGAGCCGAACATGACTGTTCTGTGTGTACAATCTGGAGACAGCACAGTCAAGGTGAGGTTAAAAAGAAAAAAAAAGCACAGCGTTCTTAAGGCATGAAGCCACCCGTGCCTAAGGGTGCACAGGAAGAAGTCTGCACAAAACTCAAGGAGCTGCTACCACTCGTGAGAACCAGCACTGCACAGCAGGAGGGCCCTCTCATTTTCACTCACAGATGGCAGGGTTCCAGGACTTCTTTACAACGTGTGCCCAACAGTTTACTACTTAAACACACGTACATACATGGAAAAGACCCTCGATGCAAGGGCCAGGTACCCTTCACGTGCTTCAGAGGTGAGCCGCGGGGAAAGAGAATTGGGGGTGATGGTCTCCCAGCAGGGCACCTGTTCTGTGAGACCCTGGGCCTTCTCTAGAATGTACCACAGGGTTTTGCCTCATAAGGCTGCAGAGCATGAGAAGTGGACAACAGGACTCCCAGCTTTCGAACCTAGAAACCCGGCCGCGGTTCTAAGGCTTCCTGGAACCAGTGGCCGAGCCAGGGTTACAGGAAGGGTCTCTCCCTGACTGGGGGTCCCTGGGATGCCGGCCTGGCATCTGCTCACCTTGAGAAATCGCTGCTCCAGCACCTCGTGTTCCCACTGTAGGTCCTTTAGCGCTTTCTCGGCAACCTTCAAACGTGCTTTTGTGCGCTGGAGAGAAAATGAAAGGTGGAGGACAAGGTGTTCAGGACCAGGAGTCCACGTAAATGCAGGCTCCTGGGGGATGGCAAGGCCAAAAATAATTGTGGAAGAGAGCTGCCTCAGGGGCATCTGGTGTCTCTGGGTCAGGGCTGTCAGTTCGAGCCCCATCCTCAGTGTAGAGATTGCTAGAATGAATGAAGGAACGAACGAATGAACGAAGGACTGGCTCAAGGACACAAGCAGCTGAGCGCCCCCCGCAGCAGGCTGGTGGAAACACCTACTGCCCAGAACGTGCACCAGCTTAACATCCTGTCCATGGAGGACACCAGTCAGAGAAGCTGAGATTCAGCCCCCCAGTCCTGCCCGACCCTGCTCTGGGACCCAGGAGACACCTTGCTGATGTCCCTCCTCTCCTAGCCCAGGAGGAAGTGCAAGGAGGGAGGCACAGTCAGGCAGAAACTCACAACCAGGGTCTGTCTGTCCCTCTCATAGTTCCCGAGCTTCTTCTGCATCTCAGTCACGTCGTCCCGAGCCTTCTGGAGAGGGTCTGTCAGGCGCTTGTTCTGCGCGGACACCTCCATCATCTCCCTCTCGAGGTGACCTTCCTTCTTGCGCATGTCCTCCAACTGCTCCTGTTGGCACAAGTACGGCAGGGGTGCGGCAGGGGTTCGGCAGGCAGAGCCGAGGTCTTCAGAGGGCAGAGCCAGGAGCCCTCCTGCCCACCGCCCACCAAGGACGGTCCTGAAGACCTGTTCTGTGTATAAACACGGAGTAATTTTGCAGTCTTCACTTATTCTGAATCTTCTAGGAAGGCTGCTTCCACACAAATTGAGATTACACTTTTCCAGGACCCGAGGGGCATTCCCCACCGTGGGAACTCTGTCCCTGCCAGCACTTGCGTGGTGATGACACCACCTGTGCAGCCATGCTGGGGCTCCCACTACAGTTCCGCATGAAGCTTCCACCTGTCGAATGTGTCCTTTTCACGAGCCCCACCTACGCTACAGTCAGGGCAACATCCTGGCTGCCACCAGCCACAGGTGTGGAGAGGCTCCATCACGAATTCAAACAAGGACAGAGGGGCACCATCAAACATTCTTAAAAGGAGAGTAATGGGCCCGACTGGGTGGAGACCTAGCGTCTGGGGCCCCCGGCCCAGCCGGCCCTAGCGCAGCACCTTGAGGGAGTTGATGAGAGCCAGGTTGTTGAGGGTGATGTCGTTGTAGTAGTTCTTGATGTCCGTAAAGGCTTCTTCATGCCGCTCCATCAGCATGTTGATCTGGCTGTTCTTTCTCTCCTCCACCTCGTGGATCTCAGTCTTTCTCCTCAGGTCAAGTTCATCCCTAAGCATCTTCATTTTTTTATCATACTTGGCCTCAATTTCTGAAAGGCAGAAGCACATATAGGGCAGCTTAGCAGAGGAACAGGTGGCCAGTGTCTATCAGAATAGATGGAACCTATGGGCACCTGGGCAGCTCAGTAGGTTGAGCGTCCGACTCTCGATTTTGGCTCGGGTCATGATCTCATGTTTCATGGGTTCGAGCCCCATGTCCGGCTCTGCACTGATAGCATGGAGCCTGCTTCAGATCCTCTCTCTCCCTCTGTCTCTCTCTGCCCCACCCCTGCTCATGCTCTCTCAAAAAATAAACATTAAAAAAAAGAATAGATGGGACTTCTAAACACGGCCCAGGAACATCCACCGGGATGAAGGCTGTGCACACAAGCGCGGCCAAAGCACAGGACGGGTTTGAGTGGACCTCTCTCTGCTGAGGCTCACAGATGACATATTCAGCACACACACCACTGTCTGCCTTCCTTTGCCTGTAGCAGGCATTGATAATCAATCCCGGGGTTAGGGTTCCCAAAACCAAGTGTCAGCTGATCCCACGGCTCAGTGGTCATCCAGGCCGACTCTAGAGCTTTATTAGTGAACCCAACAGACTTCTCAAATGGGAGCCTCCTCAGGCCAGAAGCCATGAAAAGACTATTCTAAGAATACTGCCCACAAGACAATAACTGCCACGTGCCTCAAACTGCTGATTTGTGCCAGGAGTAGGGACGTAGGAGGTAATCACAGCCTCCCCAACTTGCGTGGAAGTAAGTTGTTCCGGGATTCTGGGCAATCCGTCAGCCTTGGAAACTACATTTTCTCTCTGCGTGTGTAGGCCATTTTAACCTGGTTTCTGTGCCCTGGGTGAGCAGGCCCTAGAGGTAAATTTCCTTCTGACAGGACGCATGTAAGGAACTGACCTCGCACTTGCCTCTCGAAGTCATTCCGCATCTTGGTGACCTCCTCGCTGTGCTTCTGCAAAGGCAGAGAAGCAGGCCGTTACTAGGTGACAGACACACACAGAAGCCTCTCCCTGGGGCTGGCCCTGCTCCTCGGTGGTATGGAAAATCCAACTCCACGGGGCGCCTGGGTGGCGCAGTCGGTTAAGCGTCCGACTTCAGCCAGGTCACGATCTCGCGGTCCGTGGGTTCGAGCCCCGCGTCGGGCTCTGGGCTGATGGCTCGGAGCCTGGAGCCTGTTTCCGATTCTGTGTCTCCCTCTCTCTCTGCCCCTCCCCCGTTCATGCTATGTCTCTCTCTGTCCCAAAAATAAATTTAAAAAACGTTGAAAAAAAAAAAAAAATTTTAAAAAAAAGAAAATCCAACTCCGTAAACTCTGCGCTGTTTCTGGAGGGTGCTGGGTTCCCCTCATCTCCGAGCTCTTGGACCATGCTCAGAATAACGTGGTTTTGGTAACTTCCGTGTTTCATAATTCACTTTCCTTGGTTAATGACCGAATGTTAACAGACGTGCTAAACACTGACCGTGCTTGGCCCCTCACTCAGCTTGCCCACAGGTCGGAGAGCACGGGCCATGTCTACACGGAGCTGCAGGTTCTCTCCAGATGCCTGACGGCCTGCTTCAGCTGTGACTTAGAGCAGCATTCACAATCATTTTCACAGTTATATAGAGAGGTTTTGAATAGAAAATTTAGATTATTTTTTATAGGATAGTACTTTTGCACAAAGGGGAATTCTGACCACATAACTACTCCATATCCAGGCCTCAGGTAAGCAGACAGCCTCACATCACCAAATTCACTGGAAATCTGTCTGTCAGCAAAGACCAGACTATTCTTATAGGTCCAAGACTTCACTGTCAGCCTTCACTGCAGTTTTTTCTTAGTTGAGGCTGCGGTGCCTCCAGCATGAGGCAAACGTATTGACAAAGTCTTCCGAACCCACAGCCAAGAAGAACCTTAGAAAACCAAAGTCAGGCACATCTTCCCTCTGCCCAAAACCTCCAAAGTTCCCCCAACTAAACCCAGGTCAACAGCTGGGTCCTGACTGTGGCTTTTGATGCCGACAAGCTCTGACCTACCTGCCCAGCCACCTTGCCCCTTGCTCCTCTGGGCCTCCACACCAGCCCATCCCCTATGCCTTCTCCAGACCTGGTCTCCCTAAGCCTGGCTCAGCCCCACCGCCTTCCAGCCTTTGCCCAAATGTCACCTTCTCAATGAGACACTCCCAGAATTCCTTGTAGAAGAATACAACCCTACCCTCAACCCACGGCATCCTCTTCCCCGCACTGCTCTTCCCACAGCGTTTATGCCTGTGGATGTGCTCCACGTATCCAACACTTCGTTCTGTCTTTTGTCTCCTTCCTGGACTGTCAACCACACGTGGGCAGTCATTCTCTCAGTCCTGTTCCCTATACGTCCCCAGAGATCAGAACAGGGCTTGGCACCTTATGGGCACCAGGCAAATGAATCTCAACCTCCACCTGGAACCCCCAAGCCTCACTCAGAAAGGACCAAAAAGTCAGCCAGGTGCTTATGAACCCAGCTTGCATGACAAACTGCCATGGCCACGGAGGGGCTGGCACACCAGACATGTTAATGGTTGCGTATGTTTCTTTTTTCTTTTTTTTAAATGTTTGTTTATTTTTAAAAGAGAGAGCACGAGCAGGGGAGGGGCAGAGAGAGAGGGAGACACAGAATCTGAAGCAGGCTCCAGGCTCTGAGTTGTCAGAACAGAGCCCGGCACAGGGCTCGAACTCACAAACTCGAGATCATGACCTGAGCCGAAGTCGGATGCTCAACCGACTGAGCCACCCGGGCGCCCCGGTTCTGTATGTTTCTAAATGCACCTGACAGACTCCCTGGGAAAGCAGCCAGGTGTCAGGTGTCAGCAGCACATGAAGAGGACTCTAGGCTGGATTCTCCCCTCGGGAAGTCCATTTGTTGCTCAGCTCTGAAATAAAATTCTGTACTTGGCCCCCAAATGGGATCTGTCTTTTTCTTAAATAGTTCAACGAATTCCCAAAATGCAGGAAGCTTCTAAGCAAAATATGAATTCCCAGGTAAGCTGACTAACCGGGAGTTCACGGTCCCCAGCAGCCAGTCAGGCACTGGCGGCCCTCACACCTACCAGCCGCAGGTTCTTCACCACCGCCTCGTTGGCCAGCTCCTGCTCCTTGAGCTCCACCTTCAGTGCCCGCATGTCCTTGCGCAGTGCACCCTCCTGTGCGCAGTGCTCCCTCTGGGCCAGCTTCATGACCACGGTACCCTCAGCCTTCATCTCTGTCAGGCTGTTCTGATGCTCGTACAGCAGGTGCTTCACCTTCTGCTTGTACACCTGCAGGCAGCGAGAGCACCGCTTGCTTCCCTGCACACTCTCACCCACACCCCTGCACACGCACACTCGCCGGCTCACCTGCCCGTGCATGCTCACCTGCAGGCACATATCCTTTTTTTTTTTAATGTTTTATTTATTTTTGAGAAAGAGAGAGAGAGAGAGAGAGAGAGAGAGAGAGAGCGCACAAGTTGGGGAGAAGCAGACAGGGGGACAGAGCTCCAGGCTGACAGCAGAGATCCCGATGTGGGGCTCGAACTCACGGACCAGGAGATCATGACCTGAGCCAAAGTCGGACGCCTAACCGACTGAGCCACCCAGGTGCCCCATGCACATACCCTTTTATAAAAAATACTTTCATGAGTATTTCATGAGTGGCTCAGTCAGTTAAGTGTCCAACTCTTGTTTTTTTTAATTTTTTTTTTTTTTAATGTTTATTTCTGAGACAGAGAGAGACAGGGCATGAGTCAGGGAGGGGCAGAGAGAGAGGGAGACACAGAATCGGAAGCAGGTTCCAGGCTCTGAGCTGTCAGCACCGAGCCCGATGCGGGGCTCAAACTCACAAACCCTGAGATCATGACCTGAGCTGAAGTCGGTCGCTCACCCGACTGAGCCACCCAGGCGCCCCTAAGTGTCCAACTCTTGATTTCAGTCCACATCACAATTTCCCATGTCAGGCTCTGCGATGAGCACGAAGCCTGCTTGGGATTCTCTCTCTCCCCCTCTCTCTGCCCTTCCCCCACTCGTTCTCTCTCTCTCGCTCTCTGCCCTTCCCCCACTCATTCTCCCTCTCTCTCTCTGAAAATAAATAAACTTAAAAAAACAACAAACCTTCATTTCCCAGTGTAAAGGATACAAAGGGCTGTGACCCCAAAGCAAGCAACAAAATGCCCCCCTGCCCCTGCCCCGTTCTTCTGTGCCATATGGTACGTCCAGCAGGGACGGGCAGGCCAGCTGCATTTACCTTGATCTCAACCTGGTGCCTCTCCTCAGCCTCCTCCATTTCCCGGTCCTTGTTTCGCAGCTCGGCCTTCTTCTCCTCCAGCTGCCTCCGCGTGATCTCCCAGAAGGTATGGATCTTGTCCCGCTCCAATTGGAAGTAGTTGCGCTCCTCACGCTCACGGTCCAGCTCCTCGCGGACACGGCTGACATGCTCCTCCACCTGCCGGGCAGAGCGCAGCCGTGAGGCCCAGCAGGGCCCTCCCCCCGCCCCTGCCCACTGCGAAGAAGAAAGAAAGGCCGTTCTCACCTAAACACAAGTAAAAACTAAAAGTGGGATGTTAAAATATGATGCTAGAAAGGTCCCGAGGACAGGACATAATTCAGAAAATAGCAGAAGTACCTTGAATGTAACCAATAATCAAAATATGACTGTATCTTTTCATCCATTCCCAGGAATTCATACTAGAGGAATTTCTCAAAAGAACACAAGAGTCGGGGCGCCTGGGTGGCTCGGTCAGTTGGGCGTCTGACTTTGGCTCAGGTCGTGATCTCACCGTGCGTGGGTTCGAGCCCCGCGTCGGGCTCTGTGCTGACGGCTCAGAGCCTGGAGCCTGCTTCCGATTCTGTGTCTCCCTCTCCCTCTGCCCCTCTCCTGCTCATGCTCTCTTTCTCTCAAAAGTAAATAAACGTTAAAAAATTAAAAAATTTAAAAAAAAAAGAACCAAAAAATACAAGAGTTATCTGCTCAAAGACATTAGCCACACCATTATTACAACAGCAAGAAAAGTTTAAAGGAAGTAATCTGAGATGATTTTAAATAGGGAAATGGTTGAGAAATTAGAGTAAATCTACTAAAAGATCATATGGCCTGGGGCGCCTGGGTGGCGCAGTCGGTTAAGCGTCCGACTTCAGCCAGGTCACGATCTCGCGGTCCGTGAGTTCGAGCCCCGCGTCGGGCTCTGGGCCGATGGCTCGGAGCCTGGAGCCTGTTTCCGATTCTGTGTCTCCCTCTCTCTCTGCCCCTCCCCCGTTCATGCTCTGTCTCTCTCTGTCCCAAAAATAAATTAAAAAAAAAAAAAAAAAAAAAAAAAAAGTTGAAAAAAATAAAATAAAATAAAAAAAAAATAAAAGATCATATGGCCCAAAGACACATAAATATGAAAATGATGGAGCAGCATGTACACACGTTAACAAAACAATGCTAAATTAAAAACCATTCACCTTCTGGTGGTGCCTGGGTGGCTCAGTTAAACATCCGACTTGATTTCAGCTCAGGTCACGATCTCACAGTTCAAGAGTTAAAGCCCCGTATTTGCACTGTCAGCAAAGAGCCTGCTTGGGATTCTCTCTCTCCCTCTCTCTCTCTGCCCCTCCCTTGCTCTCTCTCAAAATAAGTACATAAAACTTTAAATAAATAAATAAACAAACAAACAAACGCTCACCTTTAAAGGTATGTTAAGCAAAAAAAATATACAAACCCAGAAGAACCCCTAACAGTCAAAAAGGTTTTGTCCGAAGCCCACTGCCAATCTCCAAATAGGTTAATTTTTTTTTTTTTTTTTTTTTTTACGTGGGGCTGGCTCTTGGCTTTCTTGGGAATTTCATCTCCAACAAGAATTAGTCATCTTCGGAGCACAACTTCAGGCCACTCACTGTGAAGTTTTTCTCTCCTGATAACCCCACTCCCCACAGGGAAACCACACTTCTCACTTCAAGAGAAGGCCAAGGGGCGCTTGAGTGGCTCAGTCGGTTGAGCGTCCCACTCTTGATGGCGGCTCAGGCCATGACCCCAGGGTCATGCACACGGTCTGCACTGAATGTAGAGCCCACTTGGAATTCTCTCCCACTCTCTCTTTCCGCCCCTCTCCCCCACAAATAAATAAACATTTTTTAAAAAGAGAGAGAGGGGCGCCTGGGTGGCTCGGTTGCTTCAGCGTCTGAGTTCAGCTCAGGTCATGAGCTCACGGTTCATGGGTTCAAACCCTACATCGCGTTCTCTGCTCTCAGCAAATCCTTTGTCAGATCTTTTGTCCCCGTCTCCCTCTGCCCCTACGCTGCTCATACTTTCTCTCTCTCAAAAAGAAATAAAACATTAGAAGATAAAAGTAAAAATAAATAAATAAAATGAATTAAAAACTTTAAGAAGAGAGAAGGCCAAGATAACAAGCCCCCAAGGAGGGGCAGCCAGAGCTCTGTGGTGGGGAACCTGGGTGGGGCTTGCCTCCCCATGGGGGTCTGATGAGGGGTTCAGCAGATGACAGTGTCCTCATGGCACAGACCTTTCGTATCTAGACTCAAACAGATAGCCTAAACCAGGCTCCTACCTAGTTCGATTGACTCACAGTCTTAGATTTCCCTCGATATTTAGGTTTCTTATAAATATCCAGATTTCTAGCTTCTCTTTGAAAAGCAGAAAACAGACCACACTGGAGCCCAGTGCCCCCAAGGTAACCATCCAATGAACTGACTGCAGCTGTCCACAGTCCCTCACCCAGCTGTCCCCAGTCCCTCACCCCTGCCTGGACCCTAGACAGTTCTGAGGTGTCAGTGCCCACATGTGCACCCTAACCACTGCTGTGTCACAGTTCTGTATCGACAGGGACAAGAAGTAAACGGGGAGACGAGAAACAGCTCAACTGTTGGCAATGTGATGTGCCGTCCATTCTACACACAGCAGCCCCACCCTCTCTCCAAAACACAAACCTGAACCCATCACCATCTCCTTAAACTGCTCGTGGTTCCCCCGCATGTAAAATAAAGCAACCCTTCACTAGTGTACAAGGGCCTCTGTCCAGCTCATCAACTTCAGCTCATGTCACTGTCCCTGTCTCCTTTGTATTTATGTCTTAAAACTATCAAGTGAGTTATTAACACCAACCCACAAGCTGACATGGAACCCTCAAGAGGCCTACAGCAGACACTCACGGGTCAGTCACCAACACAAAGGCTGCAGGGGCCACCACACCTGCTCTCATGGTTCACCATGTGCTGGTTTCCCACTGGAATTATAATTAGACAATTACATTCTCTGGTCCTTAATGTCGTCACAATGGGTAAGTGGCTTAAAATAATCCCTACTGTTTAATGCAAATAAAATAAACAACAATATTATATATGCAGATAACAGCTCAGTAAGCATCAGGCGCATAAAAGGGTAAGACTGAAAGGATATACAGAAAATTAAAAATAGTTTTTATTTTGGAAAATGATTTCCTTCCAAATTGCTACCACCCTATTAAAAAATGTCTTCAGTGTACTGATGCCTTTTTTAAATTGTACTGTGCTTGAGAGTTTTGGAGCCGACGAGAAGTATGGAAATGGGAAGAGGTGTTATCTTGGTTTGGACACGAGTGCAGGAACACACTGAGGGGAGGTGGACGAGGAGGCAGCGGGCAACAGTCTGTAAGAAGTTCAGAAAGGGGCGCCTGGGTGGCTCAGTTGGTTAGACGTCCGACTTCAGCCCAGGTCACGATCTCGCAGTCCGTGAGTTCGAGCCCCGCGTCGGGCTCTGGGCTGATGGCTCAGAGCCTGGAGCCTGCTTCTGATTCTGTGTCTCCCTCTCTCTCTGCCCCTCCCCTGTTCATGCTCTGTCTCTCTCTGTCTCAAAAATAAATAAATGTTAAAAAAAAAAAAAGAAAAAAAAAAAAAGAAGTTCAGAAAGACAAACAGCCAGAGACAACTTCGAACGACACTCGCCAGTCCCATCCCGACCTAATTGCTCACCTGCTCCTTGCTCATGTCCTCCGGAGCAAGCCCGTCAACAATCGGGGTAGCTTTGGTTTTCCCTTTCTTCCCTTTCTTCTTGGGCGCCTTTGATTAAAGAAGAGATGATCGGGTAAGACAGGGAGGCCTGGCTCTGATTAATTCCCGGGCTCACCGGAAGAGGAGTACCTGTCGTGGTACCTCTGTCCTACTGCTCACTGGCTCATGCCCCACCTGGAGCACATCACTCCGCCCTAAGGTTTCCCCACCCTTCACCACCCACACACTTCTCTGTTGACACCTCTGGAGAAACAAGGAAAAAAATCTTCCTTTTTAGAAGAGAACATTTTCTCCCTCAGAAAGGAAGGGAGGGGGAACTCATTCCAAATCCACTCCTTGGTACGTGGCAGAGACCTCCTTGGTGTGGATGCAAAATGTGCTTGGCCAGGACAAACCCCAATACCACACTGCCAAATGTTACTATGTTGGCTACAATGCTTGGTCACCACCACAGAGAAACCTGCAAGAAACTGTTCAATAAGTCTAAGGAGAAATATCTCCATAGCAATGATCACAGGTGGTAATAGAAGGCTTCCTTTCTTCCAAATATAAAACTCCTTCAGAGAATCAGAGGCACCTGGGCAGCTCAGTCAGTTAAGCGTCTCTTGATTTCAGCTCAGGTCATGATCTCAGTTTGTGGGATCAAGCCCCACGTCAGGCTCTAAATTCTCTCTCTCCCTCTCTCTCTCTCTGCCCCCTCTTCCGCTCCCGCTGTCTCTCCCTCAAAATAAATAAACTTAAAAAAAAATCTTTGGGGTATGTGGGTGGCTCAGTCGGTTAAGCACCCCAGTTCAGCTCAGGTCACGATCTCACAGTTCGTGAGTTCGAGCGCCGCGTCGGGCTCTGTGCTGACAGCTCAGAGCCTGGAGCCTGCTTCGGAATCTGTGTCTCCCTCTCTGCCCCATCCCCGCTCACGCTCTCTCTCTTTCTGTCTCAAAAACAAACATTTAAATAAATAAACAAACAAGTAAATAAACATTATTTATTATTAATTAATTAATTTTAAACATTAAAGTAAATACATAAATAAATCCTTGAAAGAAGCCTTGTCAGGAGCTGAAGCAGACAGCACTCGCCATGGGTGTGCTATGAACGGTTCACCACACGGACCTGCTCTTAGTGTCACTTGCTTTTAACAACTCTGACGAGATGAGAGACACCTCCCACCCCCACTCACCTCTCAAGGGCCACTCAAGCAGGTACTGAATTTCCAAATCCCTGTCTTTACGCCTAGACTTCTCCCAACTCTGTGACCCATGCTTTTGCATGTAACATAGTTGTGTGTCTAAACGTCCCTGTTAATGTATTCATGTGTGTACGTGCATGTCTACACGTCTCTGTAATATGTTTACGATTACAAAAAAGTTTTACGTGGATATCTCGGAAAACACAGAAAAGCAAAAAGTGAATAGGAAAATCACCCATATTCCCACAAGCTAGTGATACACATAAGTATTTTAGCGATCTTTTCCAGCTGATTTTAAAAGACCCATCCACTAAAATCTTTCCTCCTCCGAGAAGCCCACCCCATCAGAAGGCCCCAAAGGTTCACCACGACTTGGCAATTCACAGCCAACTGCAGGGGCTTGGAGAGGCATTCTCCCCGCCAGCTGATGGCCCGCGGGCCACATCCCAGAAAAGGCGCTACTGAACGCGTCTATACCATGGGTGCCAGGGCAGCTGAGGGCCCCAATACAGGAGAGAGGCAGGAGGAAGAACTGGAGAGGCGGTGAGCTCCCCGTCTTGCTCGGACAGGCCTGCCTCCCACGGGGTTCTCCAAGGAAACAGCAGTTCTTGTATCCTGGGGCTCTGTCCAGTACTCCTTGCTGTAGCGGGAACTCCAGCCACTGCGGTATGCCTCAGACTCTCCATCCCAGAGACTGGGCGTCCTGGGGTGTCCCCTGACCCCGACTGTGCTCCATGGGACCCTATAATGTCAGACCCTAGGGCCGAAGGATCGGAGGACTGAGACCTCCATAACAAATGGGAAATCTTTTTGTCCCAGGTTCTGTTTTCTGGACAGCTTGCACATCAAACCCTGGATCTCGGCGCGGGGGTTGGGGGGGGGGGGGGGGTGGTGAGCACAGGAGCCTGGAGATCCCAGATCTCTCAGCTCAGCGTGCGTGCGGGATGAGGGATGCGGCATGCGTAGCGCCCCAGGCTCTCCTCATGGGAACGCCAGGCGAGCACCAAGGCCTCAATTCCAGGAACCCAGAGCTCCAAGCCTGCCCATTCTTGGGGTCTCAGTGCGCACAGGTCCCGGGACCCCAGGCCTCCCCATCCAGGGGTCTCTTTGCGCGCAGGACTGTCTAACCAAGGAGCCCCTGGCGCCCTCAGGGACCCTAGCCGGGTACCCCGCGCCTCCTCACCATGGCTCTGGTGGTGGATTCCCGCCGCGACCTGCAGACAGAGGCGCCCGCCCGACGGAGGCCGCAGCGTCTCCCGGCAACCGATGGGCGGTCCCGCGCGAAACCTCGAAGATCCTCGCGAGACTCGGCCAGCCGGTACAGTCCCTCGCCGCCGCGGAGGCGAGTTCGTAGCAACTCGCGCTGGGCGGGACCTGGGGTTGCCCGAGTCGAGTAGGTCTTGCGGCGGCCTGGTGTCAACCACACTCTGGATCTTCCCGAAGCTCCTAAGCGCATTTCGTTGGGGGATTATGGCGTCTTTTGCGTGTCTCCCCGACTAGAACTTAAGCTCCCCGGAGGGGGAGGAACTGTTTCGTCCACTTCTTACCTACAGCGCCTAGAACAACAGTACATACCAGGTGTTCAGTAAGAGTGCCTTCCACGAAGGAGGGAGACTGCAAGGAAAGACAGATCAGCCGCCCAAGGCTCCCAGACGCTATGCAAATCGGCTTCAAATTTGGGCCGAGGTTACGCCCCTGGGCCACACCCCCGCCCACCTTTGAAAATTCCTCCCACCAGCTGCCGCGGTGAGGGTGGAAGGTAGCTGGGTTTCCGCAAACCATCAGAACAAAACAAAAATAGGAAAGAAAAGTATTTTCCAGCTAGCTCCAAAGTTTTGAAGTCAGCAAGTGTCTCCTCAAAAATAAACTGCTCTGGGGCGCCTGGGTGGCGCAGTCGGTTAAGCGTCCGACTTCAGCCAGGTCACGATCTCGCGGTCCGTGAGTTCGAGCCCCGCGTCAGGCTCTGGGCTGATGGCTCGGAGCCTGGAGCCTGTTTCCGATTCTGTGTCTCCCTCTCTCTCTGCCCCTGCCCCGTTCATGCTTTGTCTCTCTCTGTCCCAAAAATAAAATAAAAAAAAACGTTGAAAAAAAAAATTTAAAATAAATAAATAAATAAATAAACTGCTCTGCCTGAGGAGGCCTCCTCTGTGGCCCCCGGTCCTCATGGTGAGGAAAAACTAGAAACCTCTGCCAGGGGTTTCCAGACAGGCACTGCAGAAAAAGCCTTAGGAGGTCCCTTTCCCAACCCCTTGCTCTGAAAACTGCAAATCATTATATGATTTTGCAGGTGAATTTCCAACCCCTGCCACCACCCTGTTGCCCACGTGTATCACTCCCTGTCAATCAGAAGACTAAGAATGTGTCATAAGCAAGTGCCCATCTTTACACACCATTTGTCCTCTTGGTTTGTACACCCTCTCCCTTTAACATCTTCCTAACTAGTGATTTTGCAGCAGGTCCTATGTTCCCATCTGTTTGGGGATGGAGAAGATTCCAGAATTTTTTCGCCCTGGAGAGTTGCACTGGGGACAAAGTGTGAGTAATGAAGAAGGGATCTGCCAGTCCCACCCAAGGAAGAAGATGCCTCCTTAGCTGGGCTTGTTTAGGCCCCAGGCACACACACACACAGGCAGTGATCTGAGAGCCACAGTGAGGACCCTGAAGGGCTTCCTGGTTTACCCACAGAAGCCATGACTGCTCTTGGACTGGAGCAGCCAATTGGAAGGACCTACCTTGCACAGAGCCATGATTTATTTATAGCAGGCCCTGAGGCCTTTGTGAGGTCTGGTCATGTCCCTGTGCCTACACCACTGGCCTGATAGGGGCCTCCTCCCCCCATGCCAGGGCCTCCCAGAGGGAATTTGGCAGGTGAGAGTGCAGCTGGGTAACACGGAGGGGTAATTATTGTTATTTAACACTTACTTTGGCAGACCCAATATGCTAGGTGCCTCATGCTGATTGGCTTTTTTGCTTTAGAAGTCTGGGAGTTCTGAATTAAATAAATGCATTAACAAGAATTCCTTTCAGCAAAAAAGGCAAGAAAAAGGTGAGCTCAGGATAACGAGTCAGGGAATTCATTTGTCAAAAGCAGCAGCATCGCTTAGTTTATCAGTATGGATTGCAGAGATGAAAAGTTCCACAGAGAGCCCTGGCTGACAACTCCCCGGGCTCCTGACAAGGCCCACAGTGACCTGTGCTTTTCATATTGGATTTGAGTTCAGATTCTTAGAAAAGAGACTTTGCTTCACATGTGTGGCTCAAGATACTTTTATTCAGCATCAGGCTGTGCAGCTCCGAAACCCAGATAAATGGCATCTGAGTTTCCTGCAAAATCACAGAGCAAATGTTAACACAGACAAACCCCCTGACCATATTGTCTAATGTCTGCCTCTTCCTCATGCCTGCTGACTTGGTCGGTTAGGTAAACTGCTTCAGACCACTACATCATCATCGCTTCTCGGCCTTTTGGCTAAGATCAAGTGCAGACCACTAGGTCAACTCAACAGATGCCTGGATGTTAAGGTAATAGAATACTTCAGCGACACCTGGGGGGCTCAGTCAGTTAAGTGTCTGACTCTTGATTTCAGCTCAGGTCATGATCTCATGGTTCATGGGATCGAGCCCCGTGTCGAGCTCCGTACTGACAGCAAGGAGCCTGTTTGGGATTCTCACTCTCCCTCTTTCTCTGCCCCTCCCCTGCTTGTTCTCTCTCTGTCTCCCTCCCTCCCTCCCTCTCCCTCCCTCTCTCTCCCTCTCTCTCTCTTTCAAATTACATAAATAAGCTTAGAAAAAAAAAAGATAACAGAGGACTTGAGAAGACTGGACTCTCACTTAGAGATAAATAGTGAAGTATTTAAAAATGAAATTATATAATGTGTAGGATTTGCTTCAAAAAAAATCCAGCAATGAAGGGAGGTAATTGATAGTAGAGAGGAAACATGATCAGCCATGAGTTAGTAACTGCTGAGTCTGGGTGTTGGGTACAAGCAGGTTAATTGTGCTATTCTCTCTCCTTTTGTTTAAAAATGTTCTTAATGAAAAGTTCAAAATAAATAAACACTGGCTCTGGAATCAGATCACCTGCTGGTCACCAGCTGGAATGCCTTAGACAAGACCCCCTCTTGTCTAAAGGTACCCACCTACCCATCTCTCAAATAGGGAAAATTATTAAACAATTGCCATTACAGTTACTGTGGCTGCATAACAGGTTACCCCCAAAAGTAATGGCTTGATACAGTAACAATATCGGTTTTGCTCATGAGTCTACAACTCAGCCAAGACTCAGTGGGGGACAGCTCACCTCGGCTCCACAGAAACCCCCAGAGGGGTGGCTCAAAGGCGGGTCTCATGTCTGCCCCATGCCCTGAGGACTTAAGTCCTGTCTACTGGCTGTTGCTGGCCAGAACACACACAATGGCGTCTTGAGTGGCCTGGAATTCCTCACATAAGGTGGCCAGGTTCCAGGGGGTCTTCTGAGGGACAGGTGAATCTCCCTTATGACCCAACTTTAGAAGTCACATGGCATCATTTCTGCCACACTCTCTTGGCCAGAGCAGTCACAAGGCTTGCCCAGGTTCAAGCAGGAAAAGTATAGGTGAGGGAGTGTCTTGAGGGGAGTGGAAAGGTTCTGGAAATGGAATCAGAAATACCAATCTGGGGGTGCCTGAGTGGCTCAGTCGGTTGAGCGTCCGACTTCAGCTCAGGTCATGATCTCACTCGCGGTCTGTGAGTTCGAGCCCCACGTCGGGCTCTGTGCTGACATCTCGGAGCCTGGAGCCTGCTTCAAATTCTGTGTCTCCCTCTCTCTCAGCCCCTCTCCCTCTCATGCTCTGTCTCTCTCTCTCTCTCTCTCTCTCTGTCAAAAATAACTAAACACATTGAAAAAAAAATTTTTTTTTAAGAAATACCAATGTGACCATTTTGAGAATATACAATCTGCCACCCCAGCTCACTCTGAACATCCAGTACCTATCCCCTGTCCCAACTTCCCAGGGCACTCACTGGCTTGCTTATGGCCCCACCACCCATCCTAGAACTCAGTTTTGTCCCTGGAAAGCCAAATCTCTGCCTTTTGGGGTCACATGGAGGCCAGTGGCTCACAGCAAGGGCTGGTTCTACAGGGTCATTTTAGAAGGTTGCAAACTGCAGTCTTTGTTTTCACTTGTTTTGTAAACTAAAGAAAAATGGGAACCATTAGCCAGCCTCGGGGACTGACAGTCTCAAAGGCTGTGGGCTCCCTGAAACTGGAGTTGGGCTGGGCAACGAGGGCCTTCCTCGAGTGGCTGAAACTGTATGGACCACCTGCCTTTGAGAGGGTGCCTGTCCTGCAAACACCAAGTTCATACCCACCTCCCTCCTCTGTGGGCCTTTTTCACTCCCAGCTGGGTACAAACTCTTTCTCCCTGATGCCCTTCTGTGGTTGGTTTTGTTTTTATAAAAGTGCAGTCTTTGGGCTTGAATTCGGACCCTCTGGCTTCCAGTGCCTGGCTGTGCAGCCTTGGTCAGGTTACCTACCCTCTCTGTGCTCAACGTCTGCACCTGGAAAAACAGGACACCGTCTTCTTTGGATCTCTGGGAGAATTAATGAGATACTGCGCACAAAGAACTTGACACAGGGACGCATTCCAGGGGCGTGTGTTTGCGGTTCTCGACGCGCCCGGATCCTGCCTGCCTTCCCGGGGCGCCCTGGCTGCCCGCTCCCACCTCCCTACCTCCCATCCCCCACCCGCGCCCCACTCCGGCCTCGCCGTTCCACTCCCGCCCAACCCCACCCACATGTGTTCTCCATGGTATTAGCCACAATCTGCAAATCTTTGCTTACAGGCCAGGGGTGTGGGCGCCGCCTTTGCCTCTCCTCGTGCCTCCCCTCCATGGCCAGCGAAGCACCGACGAGTAGCTGGCACCCCATAAATATCTGGGGGTGAACAAATGGACGGAAGTCGGCGCGGCTGCGGGAGGAGCGTGCGCGCTGGGGGCGCAGAGGGCGCTAGGGCCGCACCCGCGATGGGACGCCGCCGCCGGATGCGCAAGGGTCCGCAGCGGGAGACACGGTCCGCAGGGCGCGGGACCGGCAGGGGGCGCGCGCGGGGCCGGGCGGGGCCGCACCTGTGCTGCGGGGCTCGGGGGGAGGATGCTAGGGGGAACCCGGGCCCCGGAGCAGCTGCGCGCCCCGCCCCGCGGGCTCCTCCCCGCCGCCGCGGCCCCCCGGCTGCTGCCCCGATGCGCTGCGCCGGGAGCTGGGGCCGCGTCGCCGCCGCAGCTGCAGGGGCGCCCGGGCCGGGTGACGCCGACGCCGCCCGCGCCCCTCCCAGACCCCGCTGGCCGCATGGAGCCCCCGGAGGGCGCCGGCCCCGGAGGTGAGTGTGGCCCCAGTCCCTAGAAGTCCCCGAGCTTCTCCTTCCCCGCAGCCAGCATAGCCCCTTCCCCCCCCCCCCTCCCCCGGCCCAGGGCCCACTCATCGGCCGCTCCCGGGGGCCGCAAACACCCACCGGTAGCTCCGAGTGAGCCTGGCCGGAGCGGGTGGAAGCCTGGCCTGCCGCCGGGGAAGCCACGCCGGGGGCATCTCCCGGGAACGGCCCCCGCGCTAGGCGGGGGGCGCACACACCGCGTCCCCGCCCCCTTGTCTTCTGAGCTTCAGGCCCCGGCAGCCGCCAGGCGCGCTCCTGGGTGGTTGGCCCAGAGTTTCGTGCCGAACCCCATCCCAGCAGAGCCGGGGTTCTGGGGGGTCAGGGCATGGGGCGTGTCTGGGCCGTGGTTTGGGGTCCGGGTCGGCGAGGCGTGGGGTCGACGCTGCCCTCCTGGGCCGCGCATCTGCTTTGTTCGCCCAAGTCGCTATTCACCGGGGGCTCGGGCAGGGAGGCCGCCTCTGGGATCCTGCAGGGGACCGCGCTTGGACAGGCCCTGGGTGAATGGGATGGGGGGGGGGGGGGTGGGCAGCGCACCCGGCAGGGCCTTCGGGGCGCCTGCCTCCACGCTAGCCGGGGCTGTCGGCCTGGGTGAGGCACAGGGCGCTCACATCTGGGAGGGCAGATGTGCACGGAGACCTCCTGGAAGCCTCTGTCAGCTCCCGGTGACTCTGGCGTTTGAGATTCTACCAAGGTCTCCCCTCTTGGAGTCTGGCCCAGGCAGGGTGGCAGCTGGTGATGAGAGGAAAAGTCTAGGAACCCCATTTCAGAGTCCTTTGAGGAAGAGTGTTTGGGCGCCGTCAGCGCCTCCACCGGCCTGGCCAGGCCCCAGATGCATCATGGGTTTCCTGGAGGTCCCATCCCAGGGAGCCACTCTTGACCGCACAGGGACCTGTGGAGGGACACCAGCCACATCAGCGACCTCATCTGGAGCCCAAAGGGATGGCCCCGAGGGGTGTCCTGAAGCAATGGGCCCACCCACTGCTGTGTCTGCAGTCTGAGTTGGGCAGGTGCGTCCCAGACAACTGTCTGGAGGACCTTGTCACCCTCCCTGCAAGCACCACCAGACACACCCAGAGCTGGTGCGTGTGGGTTTTGTCTTGTCATTTGTGGAAGGGATCCACCTTTTTCTTGCTGTTGACAGTCCCAGAACCCCAGGACTTCCCCGTGGCAGCTTTGAGGGGATGTGAAGGGAAAGGTGAGGGCTGGGGAGCACAGAACTGGGAGATGGGGGGAAAGCAGCCTGGCCTTCAGTTTTTATGCCCACTTCTGTCGGTGGGGACAGATTCACTTCCCTGCAGGGCTGCGGGAGCCCTGAGTGAGGTAAGGAGCGAAGGTGTTTGGTCGGGAGAGGGGCTTTATGATTTCAGTTTCCGACTCTCACTTACTGAGGGCACAAACATGTATTTATCAGGTGCCCACCCTGTGCAGGAGCAGCGGTGGGAACACAGCAGGGGCAGATGGGGCCACACTGACGGGCTCATAACTCTTGTTACCTGGTAGCCATTTCCTGCCTACACAGTGGCCTGGTGATCTCCATTCTGTGGGATCTCATGAGGTCACACACGGGTGGCTCTGTCTTTCTCTCAGCTCGCTGACTTTTGAAAACTTTATTTTGGAGCATGTGGGACACACAAATAAGTAGAACAGTGCAGTAGAGCTCTGTGTGCCACTTCCCAGCCTGCTCTACCAGACCACCAGCATCCTCCCTTCAGGAGTAGTTCGTAGCCAGTCTAGACACACTGTTTCATCTGAAAGTATCTCTGAAAGGTCAGGTCTTCACAGAGCATAAGGAAAAGCCCACTTTTGCATCTAAACAAATTAACACTGATTTCTTTTTTTAATGTTTGAGAGAGAGCGTGAGTGGGGGAGAAGCAGAGAGAGAGGGAGAAGCAGCGGGGATGGGGGGGGGGGGAATCCCAAGCAGGCTCCACGCTGTCAGCACAGAGCCCGACGTGGGGCTCAAACTCACAGACCGTGAGATCACGACCTGAGCAGAAACCAGCTCAGACGCTTAACCGACTAAACCTCCCAGGCACCCCAACAATGTCTTCATACCCAAGTGCGCAGACATGGAAATGAGAAGGGAGGCGGTGCACTTCTTGAAGGGCCCCAGCTGGGGAAAACCAAGGTTGTGGCCCACCGGACTCCAAGTCTGTCTGAACAGGCACAGGGAGAGGCCACGGCCCTGCACCGAAGAGGTTGAGCCTTGGCAAGGCCCACCCAGCATCCTCCAAGTCCAAGGACAAGGGGCTGGGGAAATGGGGTGTGAGTGCCCCCCACCTCTGTGACCATCTCTCCCTCCCCACTGCAATTGTGTCATATATATTCATTCATTCACTTCATTAATTTGTTCAACTGTTCATGCAGTGCACCTCCTCAGTGCTTAGGGCAAGGCCCAGGGCACGCAGCAGGGAACTTGAAATTTGGGCCAAGTGCTCACACAAATGTGCCGGAAAATAGGTCAGCCACATGGCACAAGGTAACCCTATCATATCCATCCACTCACATCAGCCACCAGTGCTGGGGGGCAGGACTGTGGTAACCGAACTGCGGTCCCCATGGGGCACTGGTTCGCTGTCTGCACAGGGCAGGGCAGCGCAGCAGTGGCCCTGCAGGGGCTTAATGGGGGCTGTGCTGAGAATCACAGTGTTGCTACCCCACCCCCTGGCCCCAGGTGACCCAGGGGCTGCTGAGCCTGGCTGTCAAACACACCTGCCCCATGCCTGCTTTTCACTCCTGTCTCATACCCTAGAAGAGCTGTGGGTCTCATCCATGGAGAGGTGATTCCTAGCACGGACGCCTAGTAACTATGCGGTTGGGTGTTGGGCTGGCTCGTGCATTCAACAAACATTTATGGTGGACCTACTGTGTGCCAGGACCAAACCTAGGTGCTAGAGGTCACACTTCTCTTACCCACTCCCAGGCTCTGAGCCTGATGCCTGGTGCATAGTAGGTGCACAGCAATTGTTAGTGGATGTCTTGAGTCCTCCTGGATTTGCCCTTCAATTCCAGCCAAAATCAAGCTGTTTCCACTGAGGATTTTCTTTCTTTTTTTTTTTAAAGATTTTAAGTAATCTCTACACCCAAAGTGGGGCTCGAACTCACAACCCCGAGACCAAGAGTCCTATGCTCTACTTACTGAGCCAGCCAGACACCCCTGAGGATTTCTTTTGAGGTATAATTTACATATCATAAAATTCATGCTTTTAAAGCATACAGTTCTGTGCTTTTAGCGTATTCACAACATTGTGCAACCACCACCATCATCTAATTTTAGAATATTTTCATCAACTCGGTGGGGTGGGGGTGGGGCCTAGGTGGCTCAGTTGCTTAAGTGTCCAACTTCAGCTTCAGTCATGATCGTGTCCTGATATCATGGTTCAAGTGTTTGAGCTCCGCGTCAAACTCTGCCCTGGCAGTGCAGAACCTGCTTAGGATTCTCGCTCTCTCCTCTCTCTCTGCCCCTCCCCTGCTTGTGCTTCTTCTCTGAAAATAAATAAGCTAAAATATACATACATACATATGTGTGTGTGTGTGTGTGTGTGTGTGTAAATTTTTTCATCAATTCGAAAAGCAACCCCATACCCATTAGTTCTTTCCCCATTCCACACACACCCCAGCTCCTGGAAACCACCACCTACTTTCTATGTCTTTTCTAATCTACTCTTTTTATTTTTAAAACTTTTTGTTTTGGGGGCGCCTGGGTGGCTCAGTCGGTTGAGCGGCCGACTTCGGCTCAGGTCATGATCTCGCGGTCCATGAGTTCGAGCCCCGTGTCAGGCTGTGTGCTGACAGCTCAGAGCCTGGAGCCTGTTTCAGATTCTGTGTCTCCCTCTCTCTGACCCTCCCCCGTTCATGCTCTGTCTCTGTCTCAAAAATAAATAAACGTTAAAAAAAAAAAACAAAACACTTTTTGTTTTTAATGTTTATTTATTTTGAGAGGCAGAGAGAGAGGAGAAAGAGAATTCCAAGCAGGCTGCACACTGTCAGTGCAGAGCCCAGTCAGGAGCTCGAACTCAAGAACTGTGAGACCGTGACCAGTGCCAAAATCAAGAGTCAGACGCTATACCGACTGACTAATCCACTTTTCCACCCTTTATGGATTTGCCTGTTCTGGACATTTCATATAAACATTACCACAGCGCATGGCCTTTTGTGACCGGCTTCTCGCACTTACCATGTTTCTGAGGTTCATGCATGTTGTAGCCTACATCGGTGCTTCCCTTCTTATGGCTTCTTATGGTTCTTATGGCTGAGTAACATCCCATGGTGTGGATGGACACACATCATCCGTTGATGGACATCTGGGCTTGACTCCACTTTTGACTACTGTCATACTTCAGCGAACATTCACGTGCAGGTGTTTGTGTGGATGTGTGCTTTCAATGATCGTGGTTATAAGCATAGGAAGGGGACTTCCGGGTCATGTGGTGACTCCATATATAATCGTTTGAGGAACCACTAGATGGTTTTCCACAATGGCTATACCACTTTACATGCCAAGGTCAATCCTGCTCCTTCTGAGGGGCTCAGAACCTTCTCTGTCCCTGGCCTCTTCTGCCCTGGCATTTTGACTCTTAATCTCCATGACATTCTTCCTGACAAAAGATCAGTGAGTGTCCTTTATGGCAAAAGTTGCATCTTCTGCATTTTCATCCCCCCACAGCTTTGACACAGGCCAAGGACCAGGGTTTACAGAGTACAGATCACCCCAACTGCCAAGAGACATGGAAAGGAATAAAAAACTAGACACCTGATGACTTTGAAACATTCAGGGCTACCATTTTCTGTTGGCTCCATGATACCATCGACCGCAAATGCTTTGTTATTTCAGAGATGTTGAAATTTGCCAAAATGTGCTTCTTACAGTCAGCACAACAGGCTAGGCTGTCCAAGACCCCTGGACCCCAGCATCTGTAATGATGCTCGTCCCCCACCTCATACTATCTCAGCACCTATGGACTTCATCCTTCCCACCTGGCCTGCATCTCACATAAATGGAGGTAGAGGTTATCCTACTCAGCTCAAAACCCTTCAGCGGCTTCTCCCAGCTCACTCAGAGTAGCAGCCAAGGTCCTGATGACATCTGTGTGATGTGCATCCCCTGCTGTGTCCCCCTGCCTCACCCGTCACCATGGGCCATGGGTATAGAAGTGTCTCAGAATTACGACAACACACACCAGTGTGATGTGAGCCCATGGATACTCACACCCTCAGAGAGAGGGACTGGGGTTCTGTAGTCCCCACCTCAAGGAAACAAAGCAGTGTCCCATGGAGTAAAGGCTCCTTGAGGACTCTCGACAGGGATTCTCAGATGGCTGGTCGGAGGTTCAAGACAGGCGTCCCTGCTGACCCCAGCTCAGAGCAGGGTCTGAATCACATCTCTTGTGCCATCTTGCTGGGAAGGTGTCCTTGCTGGGCTGGGAGGGCCAGGACACTGGTGGATGTAACTGTATCCTCCAAGGATACTCCAAAGCCACAATCCAAATGTGTCAGAGAGCTGGAAGCCAGATCCCCTGAGCCCCTATCCAGCTCCAAGCCCCATGTGATGACACAGCATGGGCAGGGCCCAGTCCCATCTCCCCTCAGCTATACTTCCCAGGAACAGTGGTACCCTCCAAGAGGAGGCCAAGGTGTTACCCAGAGAGCCCTACAGCTGTGAATGGATGGCATTATCTTCCCACTCAGCTGAAAACCCTTTAGACCCACAGGACCTGCTGGGTGGCATCCAGGCTGCTGACCACCCTGTTGGGGGGGACAGGCCCACCCCAACAGGCAGCTGTTGGCAGTGGGGGCCCGACTGGACCCTCCTAGATGCAACACTCAAGGCAGATGCTCCTGTAGCTTCGCACACACCCAGCTCTCAATGTTGACCCCGTGGGACAGGCATGGATGCTGGGGCATTGCAGAGCACTGCTGAGGGGAGTCAGGAGGCATTTGTTCACTCTTTTGGGGGCCACGGTAGGGACACGGAGGAACCAAGGGGTCCAGCTGCCTCAAGGGACATGCCTCACAGGTCCTCTGGCTGAGTTCAGGGAGTGACAAGGTCAGGCAGCAGGAGGGGGAGATGGGTGGGTTCTGGAACATTTTGGAGAGGCTGGTAGGAGGTACGGATGGAGGGACGTGAGCTGAGAAGACAAGGTGTTGGGCCGAGGAACGGAAGGGTGCAGTTGGTGCTTCCTTGGGGCAGGGACCCCATCTCTGAGCGGCTCAGCCTCTACCAAGCAGACTGCCCACAGGGCCTCCTGCTCTCATCTGAGAAAATCATCAAATGCAAAACACGAGTAATTACGTCTTCCAAAAAAAAAAAACAAAAAAAAAAACAAAAAAAACCCCTGCAAACCTGGAGAAACACTCCTCAGTATCTTACTATGAAAATGCGTTATTCAGCATTCAAACACAACAGCATAGGACTTTAAAAGTCAATCCACAGAGGGCAGGCAGGCCAGCAGGGGCCATTCTGGATCACAGGGACCCAAAAGGCAAGGAAATGCTAGAGAGACCACTGCACCCTCGGTTGGACTTAAGAGTAGAGACAGAGGACGCTGTTGGACACCCCCTTCCCCATCCACAGGAGGCCACTGCCCAGTGTCTGGCATCCGGGCCCAAGGCTACCCTGCTCACTGCCCGGGGCCTCAAAGGGGGGCTCAGTGAACCAAACACCCAGGTCTTCCCCGCCCCCATCTCTCCTCCCAGGTAACACCGTCTTTGTTGCAGAAATGGTTAAGGAGAATGAGGTGCCACAGGCAGCCCTGGGCACCCTGGCCCATGGGACAGGAGACAGCTGCCACTCGCCCACGGCCGAGGAGGAGGTGGGCATCCCGATACCAGCACCGGGGCTCCTGCAGGTCACAGAGAGGCGGCGTAAGTACAGCTGACCTGCCCAGCATGTGTCCCACGGGGACCATGATCCCCTGGGAAATGGAGGGCAGGGTCCCCATCCTGTCCAAACAGTACCCCAGGTGTATCCAGGGTGGCAGTGGTGGTGGTGCTGAGCTCTCACAGCTCTGGCTCTGTGGGCTTTGGCTGTACCATCTGCAAAGTGGGGGACCCCAGAAGGTGTTTAGGGTTGAGTGTGTGGAGTACGGGGGTGTCTGGGTCTGCCCGTCTTATCCTGGCCACACAGGGCTTCACCCGGAGCTCTTCTTCCCTGGGGCTCATGGGGGGCCTTGGGTGGACGGACTGCGCCCATGACGAGCCATCCCCCTGCCCGGCCCCGCAGAGCCCCTGAGCAGCGTCTCCTCCCTGGAGGTGCACTTTGACCTCCTGGATCTCACTGAGCTGACAGACATGTCCGACCAGGAGCTGGCTGAGGTCTTTGCTGACTCGGACGACGAGAGCCTGGCCAGCGAGTCGCCAGCAGGTGGGCTGGCGTTGGGGCGCAGTGAGCAGCGTGGGGCGGTCCTGGGGCCCAAGCCGACCAAACACAGCTCTCCTCAAACCCCTATTTCGGAACATAACTGTTGCTCACATGTGTGTCAAAATCAGTGTTTGTCACTGTACCATTTCGTTCAATATTTTGGCATTTTATTCTTTCTAGTAATCTCTATCCCCAGCATAGGGCTCGAACTCACGACCCCAAGGTCAAGAATCGCATGCTCCTCCAACTGAGCCAGCCAAGCATCCCAATATTTTTGCATTTCACATGTCTATTTGCCCAACTTTAAGGAATTTCCCTCCTGTTTTCCTCAATTCTCCTTTCCAAATGCCAACAAAAGGCCAAAGCCATAGTCCCACCAAAAAGTGAAATTTACTAAATGTGAATGTAATCATTCACAAGTTAGGCTAAGCCAAGCAGGGTGGCCTTCATCGACCCTGGCACCACAGTTCAGTCCTTTGTTTCCCCTTCGGTTGCTGGGGAAGTGTTGCCCTTGACCCAAGACCTATAGGGCTCCAGAAACAGCCACGCAGCCAGTGGGGGTATGGGGACCCAGGGACTGTTTTCTCTCCCTGATCGCACCTCGTGCAGGCAGGGGGTGGAATGGGGGGCTCAGGCTCCAGCTCTGTACTGTACAGCCTGCACCCTGGGAGGGTGACGGACTGCTCAGATGCTGTGGGCCAGGTTCACAGCCAGGGTGGGATCTCAGCTGCACAGAGACCCTCTTTTTTGTGGGCATCACAAACGTCCTTGCCCATGCCGCCTCCAGACCCCCATGTCCGCAATGCTGGTGGCCTGGCATCTGTGTTTTCTAAACACCCGGGGGACCCCAGTGTGCAGCCAGACCCCGTGTGAGAAGCACACGGGGGCCCAGCCCAGTAGCTGCAGGAATGACCTGACCCTTATGTTCCCATCAGGCCTGCACCCACTACCCCGGTCTGGCTGTCTGCGCTCCCCCTCCTGGACGCGAACCAGGGCCGAGCAGAACCGAGAAAAGCAGCCACTTGGTGACCAGGAGCGCCAACCAGCAATTGTGGACACATTTCTCACCGTGGAGAGGCCCAAGGAGGACTAGGCCAGCTGGCCCCGGGGCCGAGGCAGGACAAATCCGGACAATACTGACCCCATGGACACTGCCCACCCATGTGGCTCTGGGTCAGGTTCTCGGGGTGCCCCAGCACAAGCACAGCCCAATGGCCTTATGTCCCCCTCCGTCCCAGTCCCTGAGTCTCGGACAACAATGGCTGAGGACGAGGTGGGAGTGGCCTAGGCCTTTTGGAAACTTCTGTCTGCAGGAGGGGTGCTCTCATCTGCCACAAGAATCCCGAGGGGGTGTGGGGTGAGGGGGACCTAGGTCGGAGACAGCTTCTCTGCAAACCCCCTGAGGGCCTCAGGGTTCTGGTCTGGGAATGGCCACACCGTGCTCCAGCCTGCGGGATGCTCTGCTATCCAGCCAAGTGTGTGGGTAGGGGAGTCCGTCCTGAACATTGCCACCTTCATTTCAGTCCCATCCTCTTCTTGCCACCCAGGGAGCATTGCTGGCACCAGGGCCCCCTCCTCAGGCCCTCAAGACCCTGCTTGTCTTGGTCCCCGTGTGACAGCCAAGCCCACCCTCCGTGGTTCGTAACACCAAATAAGGCACAACCGCCTCAGACTATGTGGGTGGGCGGGGTCTGCCCTTGCCCGGGACACAGTCCAGCATCTGTGCCCCTGCTTGGCGTCCTGGCCTGGGGTACAGACGCCCGAGGGGGACTGGGAATATGAGGGGCCCTCGCACAGCCCCCAGGCCCCAACTTAAGGGCATCAGGCTCAGCTGCTCCCAATGCTGCTTTTTATGAGCTAAGGGATAAAAGAGGCTTCTGGTCTGACAGCAAATCCAAGAACAGTTTAAAAATAAATACGTAAGTCTGCTTTCGGTCCCCAGGCCAACCCGCCCTGACCCGTTCCCCACCGAAACGTTTCTAAGGGAGGAGAACCTGCCCTCCTATGGAAGCCCCGGGGGTGCCCTGGGCCCGCTGTGCACAACTAAAGGCAAGTCCCCCGCTGAGAACACAGGCCTGCTCCCTCCACTCGAGGAGGACCAACTCAAAGGACGTTTGCCAGGCACCATCCAGAAGTCCACTTAAACACAAACCCCGTCAGGGCAGCTGCATGGCCCCCCCGCCCCCTGCGTCTTTTTCCTCCATCTCTAGCCTTCCTGCTATGGCTTCCGCAGAGTTTATTTACCAACATTGGGATTAAAATCTCACCTCTTCCTAAGGCCCAACCAGTGTCTCTTCCTTTCTAGGTGACACCAGAGCTCAGAAGAGCGTGTCGAGGGTAGAGGAGCTGCCCTAGCAGCAAAACTGCGCTGGGCCTTCTCCAGCTGAAGCCACTGGGGGTTCCTCGGTGCTGTACTCTGGGCTGCTTATATGGGTCACGTGTCAGGGACAAGTGCCCTGGATTTCTAGTCCTTAGGAAGTGAAGATCCCCTCCTACGCACGCACACGCACACGCACACGCCCAGGCCAGAAGAGGCCCAAGGTAGCTTCCCGGCAAGTCTTCTGAGCCCAGGCAGATTCCCAGAGCAGCGACTGGTCACGAGGAGGCAGCCAGCAGGTTGGGACTGTGAGGAAAAGGCCAAGGGTGAGGCCCAAACCCCAATTCTTTTGATTACCCATGTAACAAGGGGCCCAGAAAACAGGCCCAGGGCTCCTTGCCAGGCAGTTCCTCCTGCTGGCCTCTCTGGAGGGAAGCCCGAGCCTCCCTGATGGAAGGTTCTAGGCCAGGTCTCCCACATCCCTGGGCCCAGGAACTGACTCAAAGCCTGTGTAGTGTGTGGCCAGGTGGCCCAAACAGGGTGAAGGGGTGAAGGAAAGGGCTTAGGAGACTCCAGAGGGAGAGAGAGCAAGGGTATCCAAGACAAAAAAACAGCAGGGGTTGGGATTCACCTACGTGTGCTGGGGGTGTGAGCCTGAGGGAGGCTGCACCAAGCCCCAAAATGGACCAATGCCCAGGTCCTGGACATCATGGGGCTTTCACGGGGTTGAGGAGAGCACCTCCCACCTCTGTCAGAGGGTCCCATTAGCTCAGCTAATGAAGGCTGAGTTTAGTGGAGACTTCATGACATGGTGAGCTCTGGACAAGTAAAAAAATCCAACGATGGCATGTCTTACACACAACAAAAACGGAAAGTGCTTGTCCCAACTTGGAAATTCTATTTTTGAAGCAAACACAACAAATGATTCAGAAATTTTTAAACCAAATCCCAGCGTCTGGTCTTGACCAAGCAGAGAACAGAGGTCACGTGTGGCAAGTGGAGACGTCCCACCCCCACACCCAGGGTGCTGTGAGCAACAGCTGGGAGGCAAGCAGGTGTCACCGGGGTCCCAGACATCCACCCGCCCCCTGAGAGGCAGCGGTTGACACCCCTTTACTGTCGTGGTGCCGAGGACTCTGGGAGGCAAGCAGGGATGCTGCCACTGACCCCAGGCTTCCAGTCCTGACCCCAGCTGCCCGGGCTGGGCCCTTGCTGCGCTCTCAGACCAACCAGACAAAATAAGGCAACAGAGGCCTAGAGCTCACAAGCCAGAATTGGCCTTCCTCTCGTCTGGCAGCCGCCCAAACACCAGGAAGAGGGTTACCGGGGGGGGGGGGGGGGGGGGGGGGCAGCAACAGCAGGACTCTGCACACAACCCACAGGTCCCCAGCTCGGTCCAGACCCTCCCTCTCTGTGATTCTACGTTTTGTTTTTTTTTTTTATTTATTTTTGGGACAGAGAGAGACAGAGCATGAACGGGGGAGGGGCAGAGAGAGAGGGAGACACAGAATCGGAAACAGGCTCCAGGCTCCGAGCCATCAGCCCAGAGCCTGACGCGGGGCTCGAACTCACGGACCGCGACCTCTCTGTGATTCTAACAAAAGGGGGTCACAGGGAACACGGCCAGCTGGAGAAGGGACTTAAATCCAGACACACCCTGGTCAGTAAAGCTGTCTGCCCTGAGAATGGGTGCTGGCCTCAGTGGAGAGACTGCCTCCCGAGAGCTCAGAGCAGCACCCAGGTGCTGGGGGCGGGGTGGGCTTCAGGGCCCCCCATGTCTCCACGACCCTCCCCCCAACCACGCACTGACAGGCCTTCCACCAACCCAAACCCAACACTTTCCCTTGGTAACTGGCTGCTTTTTCCCTTAATTCTGCCACTTCACTAAACCGTGCAATTTCTGAACTGAGCCAAAAGCCTCTGCTCCTTGGGATGATTAAGGACACCAGCACTCACACCTGTCCCCACCAAATCCACCCATCACCCCCCTCCCCTCATGGGAGGCCCATGAAGGTCTAAACTCAAGGCTCCACCAGGAAGAGGCGTGCCTTCTGCTTCCTGTGGGGCAGGGGAGTTACGGCTCACGGCCCGCCCCTCTGACTCGGGACCCCATCCTCTAGGTATCCAAAATGCTCGTTTGCCCTTATCAGGTTTTAACGTGTTTCCCAGTGATTCTGGCAGCAGCTTTCAAAGCCAGGGTTGCTAAGCTGGGCTCTCTTGCACGCAGCGCTTTGCAGCCCCTCCTCCCGCCCCTGGTTCCAGGCCGTCAGCCCCTCAGGAAGGGAGGTGTCCTCCTCCAGGCTGCTGGTGCCTTTCACAAACTCCTTGTAGGCGGGCTTCTCCACAAAGGGCCGGCGTCCCACCAACTCACCATGCCTGCCCTTCTCCAGCAGCCGCTTGCCCGCCTAGAAATCACAGCTGCCTATCACTCAGCCGCTCCCAGGACAGCAGGCACTGCGAAGGCAAGCCCCAAACCCAAGCCAGGACCTGCCCCACTCACCTCTTCCACCTGCGCTCAGCGGCCGGCCGGTCGGCGGGGCCGGGGCCTGCTCACAGGTGGAGCCGACAGGCACCGCACCTCCTCCTCAGTGAGCTGGGCGGCGGCCTCACTAGCCGGCTTCTCCACCAGCATCTCGCCTTGTCGGGGAAAGTCGAAGGACACGTGGTCCGGCTTTTCGCTCATCCCAAACTGCACAATCTGGAAGGAGCTGGGGGTGAACCTGGCTGGATCCCACCCTGCAGGGGTCCCTGCCCTTTACCTGAGCGTAGGCGCTCTGGGTGGCCTTCCTCAAGTCACCCTGGGCCCCTGACCTGTGACCCACCCCCAAAAAAAACAGCTGCTCAGCCACCCTGCCCCCCAGCATCGTGCACATGTGGTCACAGAACTGCTCCTGTGTGTAGACACTGCTCCCTGGGCGAGTACTGGGCAGAGCCGAGCCCCTCGCACCGGGGGAATGATGGATACCTGTAAGACACAGGCAGGAAGTGCCCCGGTCACTCCGCACACAGAGCTCCTGCCCCATCCAGGCCCACCCCAGACCAACTTGCCCTAGTGTGACCAGCGGTCACAAGGGTGTGGGAGGAGAGGAGCCTCTTGGGCCCTACGCAGAATTAGCAGGTCTGGGTAGGGTCACCCCAAAGATTAGCATGGAAACAACCTCCACCCTACCCACCCCAAAGTAGCTCCAGAAGAGCCAGGTCCAAAGCTTAGAAGTGAGGGAAATTTAGTATCAAACCTCTTGGGTGCCAGGTGGCTGGCATCCAGACTCCACTCCTCCTCTCTGCCACCCACCCCCCCAAGGAATCTTTTGGACCAAACTCTAGACCTAAATTAATTCCTCGACAAGTAACAGTGCTGCCACTGTGACACGTACTGCGCCCGCATAACCACAGGCCACACAAAGCCACCTGGGTAAGGCAAACGCCCAGGGCTAGAGGCTACGGGCAGAGAGACCGACCCTCGGCAAAGGGTCCGCGCACCCCAGGAGCCAGCCTACCACCGCACACCCAGCCTCGTGGTGGGCCACGGTCCACCACGGTCGCCTTCTCGCTGGGCTGCAGGACCTGTGTCTTCCTCTCAAGGCCTCCACGTCAAATTGCCGGGCCTGTGAGAGGCAGAGGACAAACGGACATCTGGGAAGTGGGCGCCAAATCCCCACCCTCCACCCAGGGAACGCTGGGGGCTGGTCAGAGCCTCTGCTCAGCAAGTACAGACTCACAGCCTCCACACACGGCTCAGGCCCAGTTTGGTGCCTGTCCCTCCACACCAGACAAGATGCTGCCTTCTGCTCTGCAGAAGCCCTGCCTCCCCACCTCCAAAGAATGTGTCCCACTCATGCACTTTGCACGCAGCAGACTGCTTTAGGTGGCCCATTTTCAGCCAATGTGATTAGCTATGCTCTGTGGCTCGCTAAGTGACACAGGAAGCATGGAGACAAGGAGTGGTTCCCAACGCTTCCCACACCGTAGCTCACAGGCGATTAGCAGTACAGAGCAAAGGCACCAACGGCTCACCCGAGCTGCCAAGACAACTCTCCAGAAGCTACCCAATACTCCCCACCCTTCCATACGTGTCACGCTTTAGTGAGAAGATACACACAAAGCAAAGCAGCACTGGTTCTCACGGCTGTGGGGCTGACAACACAGGAAGGGCAGCCGCTGGCTATCTGGGCACCTCCCTGATCTCCGTCCCTTAAGTTCTAGCCTTAAATTTTTTTGTGCGAGGATGTTCTCCTGTGCTACCTACCTTCAAACCTCAGTCAGGTTGCAGTAACCACGCAGCCCTGACTGAGCTGTGCGCGAGGGTGGGGTCCAAGGTGCCCAGCTCCATCCACCATCAAGGTGAGGCGTGGGGGTCTGGGGGTCGCTGGGAAAGCAGGAGTCTTCCAGAGCGCCCCTCCCCCCAGGGGCTTTCCGATGCCCCCCAGGGGTCTGCTTTGTCTGCTTTCAGGTGCCTTGTGTGGAACCCTGGGGAGACTGGGACACGCCTGGGAAGTGCCTGGCACCTGACACCTGGGGCCAACCATGTAACAATCGGATAGTCATTCTTGTTCTCAGGGGCCCCTTGCATCACAAGGATTTCCCCTCCCTGGAGGCGGCCTGTGGCCGTAGCTGCAGCTCAGTGCCCTTGCCTTCCTGGTAGCGAGCCCCTCCCACTGCCAGCCATAGCTCCCCAAGATCCCTACCCGCTGACTGCAGTTCCCCGAGCTGCTGAGCTGAAGCCAGGAGGCCAGGCAGCCATCGCCCGCGCTGAAGCACACACTCCAGCACCCACCTTCGGAGGGCTGTCCTTGTGGCTTCCGTGAGGGAGCTCTCCAGGAACCCCCTCCTCCAGTCTGCAATTAGCATCCAAACCAGGGCCTGAGCCACTGCCCTGCAGGCCCCACCTCTCTGTGATTTTAAACGTAGCTCTAGACAGAGCATGAAGGCTGCTGGCAGATTCCCAAGCGCCAAATTTTGGTTTGGAAAACCGCCTATGGATCCTGTGAGCCGAGGTAACTCTGGGTCTTCGTGGCAGACACCAAAATGCCAGCACCCGACCCGGGAAAGGAGAAACTGGTCATGAGTGCCGGGGACTGGGTATTACAAGAGGAGCTCCACGACAGGGACCACAGCTAAGCTAGGCAGCAACTTTGTCAGTCACCAGTTTGGGGCCAGGCCGGTTTTTTGGTTAAGCAACTTACTGAGGTGTAATTTATTCAACATTAAATCCACCTTTTTTTTTTTTTTTTAATTTTTTTTAACGTTTATTTTTGAGACAGAGAGAGACAGAGCATGAACGGGGGAGGGTCAGAGAGAGGGAGACACAGAATCCGAAACAGGCTCCAGGCTCTGAGCTGTCAGCACAGAGCCCGACGCGGGGCTCGAACTCACGGACCGTGAGATCATGACCTGAGCCAAAGTCGGCCGCTTAACCAACTGAGCCACCCAGGCGCCCCTAAATCCACCCATCTTAATCAGGGCCACGAAGCCGCCCCGATTGCCTCCTGCCACCTGGGTCCTTGTGTTCAGGAGAAGCACTCTGAGCAGGCCATTGAAAGGCTCGTCAGAGGTGAGCTGGGCAGCCCTGGAGAGGTGGGGGGCCTTCCGCAGGCTGACCTGTGGCCCCAGCGTTACCTCAGCTCACAGGATCCACAGGCGGTTTTCCAAACCAAAATCTGGCACTTGGTTTACCTTGGTTTAAGGGTGTACCTCAAAGACTTCTAGTACATTTATCAAGTCACACGACTCCTGCCCTAATTTCAGACACTTCCATCATCTGTAAGGTACCCTATGCCTGACGTGGGGGATTCCAGGGCCCACCCTAGCTAACCACACGTGTATTTTCTGTCTCCGCGGACTTGTCATAAACCTCTCATATAAATGGAATCACACAGTACATGGCCCTTTGTGCCTGGCTGCTTTCGCTTGACATAATATTGGGAGATTCATCCCTATTGTAACACGTGCCAGTATTTCTTTTTATGGCTGAATAATATCCCATTATACATACACACCTTTTGTTTATCCATTCATGCACTGATGGACGTTTGGGGTGTTTCTACCCTTTGGCTAGTGTGAACAACACTGCTGTGAACACACGTACACGTCTTTGTGTGGACAGGTTTTCAACTCTCAGGGGTAGATACCTACACGTGGAGTTGCTGGGTCATAGGAGGGCTCCGTACTTTACTTTCTGAACAGCCGAACTGACTCCCAAAGCCCAGTCAGCCCAGTTTACGCTCCCATCAGCAGCCCTATTAGACGTCCTGTACCTCTACATCCACGCCAACTCTGTCTTTTACAGCCGTCCGTGGCATGGAAGTGCTACCTCATTAGATTTGCATTTGCCTAATAAATCATGACACTCAGCATTCTGTCATGTGGTTTTCGGTTGTCTATCTTCTCTGGAAAAATGTCTTTTCTAACCCTTTACCCATTCTTAGATTGGGTTTTATGTTCTGGATTCTAGACCCTCATCAGACGCAGGAGTTCCAAATATTTTTCTCTGTTCTCTATACTTGCCTTTTTATTCACTCAGTAATGTCCTTTGACACAAAAAAGATTTCAATTTTTATTAAGTCCGATTTATTTTTCCACTTGTTGCTTGTGCTTCTGGTATCGTATTTAAGGAACCACTGCCAAGTCCAGAGTCATGAAGATCTGGTCTTCCATGTTTTCTTCTAAGACTTTTATAGTTTTAGCTCTGAAATTCAGGTCTTTTACCCACTTTGAGTTAACTTTTATATCTGGTGCCAAGGTCCAATTTCATTCTTTTGTATGTGCATATCCCATTGTCCTAGCACATTTTTTTGAAGAGACTGTCCTTCCCCCATTAAGCGGTCTTCACAACCTTAAGAAAAATCAACTAAGCACAGATGTACAGGCCACATCTGTACTCCTGAGTTTTCCTCTGTCAGTATGTCCGCCTTGTCAGGGCCGTGTTTTGTTCACCAAGCTTTGTGGCAAGTTCTGAAATAGGGACGTAGGAGTCCTCCAACTCGGTCTCCTTTCATGAGACTGTTTTGGCTACTTGGGCACTTTGCAGCTCCGTGTGAATTTACTTATTTACTTACTTAGGATTTGGTTTCATTTTTGTTTTTGTTAAGCGGGCTCCATACCCAGTGTGGAGCCCAACGCAGGGCTTGAGCTCACGACCCAGAGGCCAAGACCTGAGCTGAAATCAAGAGTTGGGACACTTAGCCAACTGAGCCACCCAGGCGCCGCTCCACATGAATTTTAAGACCAGCTCTTCCATGTCTGGCTTTTAATAACCGTACAAATGTCTCCTGTACATCTCCTTCCCTCCACCTTCACCTTGTTATTGTCACAGATTACAGCTTTCTACATCACATACCCATCACAGAAATTGTAATTATTGTTCTATGCACTTGTCTTTACCAGTACCACTGTTATTTCTTCACATGGCTTCAAGTTACTGGTTAGCACCCTTTCATTTCAGCCTGAAGACTCTCTCTAGCATTTCCTGTAGGCTACGTCTAAACACAATGAATTGCCTCAACTTCTCAGTACCTGGGAACGTCTTAATTTCCCCTTCCTTCCTGAAGGGCAGTTTTGCCAGATGCAGAATTCTTTGTTACAGGTTTTCTCTTTTAGTACCTGGAACATGTCACCCCACTGCCTTCTGCCCTTCTGAGTGTGTAAGGAGAAATCCGTTATCAAGTCTCACTGATGATCCTTTGTACACTGTATCCTTTCTTTCTTGCTGGTTCCAAGCCTCTCTTCGGCTTTAACAGATGATGATGAGTCTCGATGGATCTTAGAGTTCATCCCTACTTGAAATTCACTGAACATCTCGGGAACGTAGATTCCTGTCTTTTATCCAATTTGGAAAGTTCTGACCCATTATCTCTTCAGATATTCTCACTGCCCCTTTTCCTCCGTCCTCTCCTTCTGGGACTGCCATAATATGCATGTTGGTAGTGTCCCATCTGGTCCTAGGTTCTGTACATTTTCCATTCCTTTTTCTTCCTGCCCCTCAGACTGGGTAATATTAGCCTATCTCCAAGTTTGCCAATATTTTTCCTCTGCAGCTCACATCTGCTATTGAGCCCTCTAGTGAACTTTTCATTTCAGTCATGTACTTTTCTGCTCCAGAATTTCTATCTGGTTACTTCCTGTAATTTGTTTTCTTACTAATATTCTCTTTGTTGAGACACACAGTTCTTCTGGTCCCCTTTGGCTCTATAGGCACGCAACTTTAAGACAGGTGACATTAGTATTTTTTGAGTAACCCTAATGTCTGGGCTACCTTGGGGACAGTTTCTGTCCATTTCTTTCTCCTGTGAATGAACCACACTTACTGTTTCTTTGCATACTTTGTAATCTTTTGTTGAATCATTAGCTAAGTTTTAAAATGTCTTTTTTCTCATTTACTTTTGTTACTACATTATAGCGCAAAGAACGAGCAAAAATGTTAAAGGAGAACTTTACACGTCAGGTTCCCAAGGAACATTCAGGTTTTATTTATTTTTTTAATTTTTTTAATGCTTATTTACTTTTGAGAGAGACAGAGACGGAATGTGAGTGGGTTAGGGGCAGAGGAGAGAGGGAGACACAGATCTGAAGCAGGCTCCGGGCTCCGAGCCGTCAGCACAGAGCCTGACGTGGGGCTCAAACGCACGAGCTGTGAGATCACGACCTGAGCCGAAGCCGGACGCTCAACCGACAGTCCCCCACGCGCCCCAGGAACATCCAGGTTTTTAAAAAAACTGGATCTCCCACACAGGGGCCTGAGGCGCACGCGGAGACGAAGGCTCAACAACATGAGAACCACAGAGCGCCACAGCTTGCACTTACTTATGTGCCTCTCGAAAATGTATCAACAGTTCTTTTCCTCTAAGAATTCTTGTGTCCCCTTCTGTGTGTGAGGACAGAGAGACCATTCTCTGTCCCTGCGATGTCGACATTCACAAAGGCTGGGTCTGCCTCTCGGGGACAGCGGAACCCACATGAGCAGCCTGAGAGAGGAGGGCAGTTCGATGAGGGAGCTGCCGCAGGAGGCTGGTGAGGTCCTAGGTCATCCTGCTGAGTCTGGGCAGCCTCTAATGTATATCTGGGACGAGAGTCTGGGAGGCCTATTCAAGTTTCTTAACTTTGGTGTATAAGTGGACATGGGAGTCACAAGGAGGAAGAACAGAGAGCACATTCTTTGCAGGAAAGAGACCGGCCTGGTCGGATGAGAACACCTCACACATCATCCTGTGGCCAACAAACGTGCACTCCTATGTGTGACCTGACCCCAGCCCTCACCCCGCACTGGGCAGAACACCAGGGAGATGGCAGATGGCAGCACAACAGTGGGAGGGGACAAGGCTGCACAGCAGAATGTTCCGGGGATGGCAGGGCTCATCACAGTAATCACAGTAATCATTAGGCTTCCAAAGGGCTGCTGAGTAGACGATGACCTGGGCAGGAAGCCCCCTGGGAAAACCCTAAACTCCCAGGGCTTAAACCACCCTGGTGGGGAAACAAGTTTCCTAGTACAGGACCTTGGTTTCAACTACAAAGAAAAGAGAAAAGCAAGGGGAGCCCCCAGGTTGGGAGCTGACGCCCAAGACCGTATAATACAGCAACGGCTCCTCACTGCGGTGGGTCTGTGCTCGGGCATTAGGGAGGCCCCTGCACTAACTCACCAAGTCTAAACCGAATTAAACTAGAACTTCAGATGGCTACAAATCAGCTTTGGGGCTAATCATCTCCGAGGCCTTTGATGTCTCTCAACAGATTCAAAGTTCCAAAGACAAAGGTGGGCACATGCCAGCACTGAATCCTACAACCAGAAACCACCTACCAATCGCATGTAACACCCGAGGCCATCCCCGGCCTGGCCAACACTCACCTGTGAGTGAGCACCGTGACAGCCCAAAGGGAGCACCGCGAGCGTCCTTATGGGGGTCTCCCACCCAGCCCAAAGGGAGCACTGCGACTGTCCTTACAGGGGCTTCCACCCAGCTTCAGTGGGTGTAGGTGGGCTGTGAAAATGGACAATCTGCCTCTGATGTCGGGGCCTAACAAAGACAGAGACACACAGACGGTCAGAGCAGGGTCACTTGTAGCCACTTTGCAAAATCTACAAGGACAGCCTGGGGCTCCAGGCACCTTCCCTGCTTCACACTTAGTTATCTGGAGTCAGGAAGCAATGATGAAGTATCCCAAAGGTCAGGTACACTTACCTCCTGTTTTTTGGTTGTTTTTTTTTTGAGAGACAGTGCGGGGGGGCGGGGAGGCAGAGAGGGAAAGAGAGTCCCAAGCAGGCTCTGTGCTATAAGCACAGAGCCCCACAAGGGACTCAAACTCACAAACTGTGAGATCGTGACCTGAGCTGAAACCAGGAGTCGGAGACTAAACCGACTGGGCCACCCAGGCGCCCCTACGTGAAATACTTTCAAAATAACAATGTTGATAGTACTATCTGTGATACAACTAAAGAAAATCTGAAATGTTCTCTGTAATTCCTTTTGTCCTTGGAAAGGCTCCCATTCAGTGGGTAAAGTCAAGATAATGCACTGTTTCTTCGTCAGTAATGAACTATTTAAAAATGGTGTTGCAATGATAGGATACTTATTTGAAGAAAGATCAAATTTATGCAATATCTCAAGCTATATATCAGAATAAAGTACAAATGGGTCAGAGACGTAAATGTAAAAAAAATAAGTCATAAACATGATAAAGATATGTCCATAATATGAAAATAACGAGAGATTCTTTTCTAACTATAATTCGAAACCCAGAAGTTGCAAGAGACCCATCACAATTAAAGTGTTGAAAGCAAAAGACAAAGAGGAAATCCTGAAGCAGCAACAGAAAAGATTCATCACATAGAGGATAACAGCAATATGACGACTGGTGCCTGGCACCTCATCAGAAATAGTAAAATGAAGGCAGTGGAACAAAATATTCAAAGCAGTGAGACAAGAAAAATTTTTTAAAGTCAAACACGAATGCTATATCCAGAAAAACTATCATTAATCAGAGCAGGGGCACCCGGGTGGCTCAGTCGGTCAAGTGTCCGCCTTCGGCTCAGGTCACAATCTCATGGTTTGCGAGTTCAAGCCCCCTCGTACACTCAGCTCTTGAACTCATTAAAACACCTTCATGACTGTGCTGCCTCTAACATCATATCCATTCCCAGGGCCATGAGCCGACAGTGAGCAAGATGAGGACCACCCTGGGCAGCAGGGCAAGTCCACGCGGGACAGACGCGCTCTCAAAAACGGAAAGGGCCAGGGAAGAGGTGATGTCAGTTGTCAGAGCAAAAGGTGAGGGTGAGCTCTTCTTGTCTACCCTCTAAGTTTTTACAACACCGCGCCAGAAACATGGATGTATCACAGCACTCCCACCTGTATGGTGAAGTGACGTTTCTGCAGGCCCAGCCACACCTGTCACTCCCAAAAGTGGATTGCCGGGAGACAGCAACTAGCACCACCCAAGGGCATCCACAACTTCCACTTTTTCCAAATGTTAATATTAACCACTGCAGGGACCTGATCAAACGAACCACCCCCAGGGGCACCTGGGTAGCTCGGTCGGTTAACGGTCCGACTCTTGACCTCAGCTCTGGTCTTGATCTCTCAGGGTGAAAAGTTCAACCTTTGCATTCGGCTCTGCACTGGGCATGGAGCCTGCTTAAAAAGGAAGAAGTAAAAAAAAAAGAAATCGCCTCCAAATACACAGGTAATGATCTAACCAACCTAACCTTTAGCACAAGGGCATGAAGCCCCAAACCTGAGCGCCATGTGACCGGCAGGCTTGCTGATGTAGATCAGTCAGTCACACCGGCCAGGATGCATCAGAGCCGGGTCAAGGAGGTCAGGGCGGTTGGTGCCAGCCACCACCACGACGTTCGTGAAAGAGGTGAACCCTGGACGTGAGAAGCAAGGGCGCCCGAGGAGGGGGCTCGGCTGGCACCCACTGGGGTAGTGCTGTATCCCCAGACAGCTCTCCTCCTCTCTCTGGTCCTGACGCCTTGTCCTCTTCTGCACACCTGCTCATCCTACTAGGGACCCTGGCCTCCCTGAGCCGCCCTGCACTGGCTCTGCTCTTCCTCTGCTCACTCCAAACAGACTACAGAGGCCATTCAGCGGGGCCAACGCTCCTGCCCGGGGCTGGCTCTGGGGCCCCTCCCTCTGACCCTTCACGGGCAGGACACAAACAGCACACCACTGGCTCTGGTTCTCACAGACCCCATTGCTCTGGCTGAGACGCGTCTCCATCAGAGAGCAGTCAGACGTTCCCCGGCTAACTGGGACCCCCCAGGACCTGAGCCCACGTGTGGACCTCCATCTTGACTCATCACTGGTTCCTGACAGCTTGACACTACCCGATGCCACCCCCCAACCCCTGGGGAGCAAGGAGACTCTCCACGGTGTCAGTGCCCCAGCTACTTCCCAAGGTCTCCATCCACCCAGCCCTAGTGGGCTCACAAGGCCCAGGGAACTGGAATAGTCAAGGGCAGGCAGGACTGCAGAGAACAGGGGCCGCCAGGAGAGAAAGTGGTGGTGTTCCCACCCTCTTTCCCCCTGAATGCTCTCTCCCATCAGCCCCTTGAGACATGAGAACAGAGTACTAACCTAGTTAGAATCACGGTTGGATACGAGCTATGACAAAGGGTTTTGGGACGTCTTGTCTGGGCAGAAAGAATCTAACACAGTAAGCCTCTCAAGCTCTGCTTATAAGGTGGCCCCCAGCTGGCTCTGGGACCTGAGATTTGGGGAGGGTCTCCACTGCTCCCTGATAAGAGGGGCTCCCTAGGCCTAATCTGTTTGTACAGTGTGGTTTTGCTGCACACCTGCCTTCCTCCCGGGAGGCTGGGATTCTGGTACATACTGGGCAGAGAGTGCCACAGGACCAGCCCCCACTGAAAACCTTGGTCAACTACATGCCCACATGTCGTCACAGCTCCATGCCAGGAAAAGTCGGTGCCTCCTGCACGTCCTGCCTCCTGCCAGCTTCCCTGGACCACATTCTTCCCCGCATGGATTCTGCTCTGTGTCTGTCACCAGTCGTGGTCGTGGGTACAGCTACACATGGGGTCCTAGGAGTCCTCCTAGTGAATCACCACACCTGGGGTACTCTTGGCAGCCCCAAGATGAAGACGAAAACTTGCCACGGGACCACTGAAAGCATCTCCAAATTTGAAAAACGTTCACCATGTAGACATTTCCAGTGAAATATCAGCACGCCTGACAAGCTACCAGACACACTGAGCTGGAATCACTTTGAGGAAAAGTCTGAACTGAAAGAAAGAGAGAGATTTTGGTACATGGAGTGGGCTCACACCCATGAGATTCTGTGTCAGGAAGGGCAGCAGGAGAGAGGTTCAGAGGGGAAGGAGCAAGGCTCCAACCACACCATCCTGCAGGCACCAAGGCCTACACTAGGAGACGTGGGGGAGCCCCTCATCTACCTGGTCCACCTCCCCAGGAGGGCCTCACCTCTCCTCATCTCACCACCCCATCTCCACTAACCCCTCCTGCTGGTAGGGAGGGGGCAGTGGGGGGCCTCTGTGGATCTAACATAGCTTTCTCCATTAAGTCTGCCTGAGAGCAGCCTTCCTACAAACAGAACCATCAGGGACGCTCACGCACCCAGGGAGTTGATAGAAACAAAAGCCGGAGGAGGGTCACGCGAGATGTGGCAGTGCCGACAGGACAGGCCTGCTCTCGGCGGCTGTCAGCAGCGTGCACTCACCATCCATCCCTCCACAAGCATCTGGTTCAGTGTGCTCTCCCGGTCACTCTGGCTTCCGAAATGCCCCCGGCCTCGCTTCCTGCCAAACGCATCAATATCATCAATGAACAAGACACAAGGAGCGTTTCTTTGGGCCACTGCAAACATGTCACGAACCTAAAGTAGGAATCCACACAGAGAGTCTATTTTGCTCCTGGTATGAAAACAAAAATGAGTGTTTGTTAACCCAAGTCTCTGCTTCTCTTCTCCGGAACCCAACCCTTATCTCAACATCTGCGGCGTGCTCTGTGCTCACTGCCGGGTCCACACAAAGACCGGGGCTGTCTGACTCAAGGACAAGCGCCCACCTACCCTTGCTGGCCCAATGCCGACAAATGTTTCCAGGAACTCTGACCCATTCACGGTGATGAAAGGCACACTGGCCTTCCCCGCAGTGGCTGTGGCAAGAAGCAGCTCCAGTGCCAGGAGACCAGTGGGCATGGCTCCCTGAAACAGAAAGGTGATGCCGGGCTCTTAAAGGGGACAGATGGGACCCAAAGACAGGCCTGTTTCTGATTTAAACGGGTGACTTCCAGGCGTCACTAACAAGAATCCCGTGAGATGATGCACCATTCTTCTAGTCCGAGGTTCTCCTTCTAATATTTTCTTAGAAAATTAAACCACGTTCACCATAAAAAGTTCAAATACCACAGACACACGAAAGCCCATCCACCTAAGGAGGCCATGTCTTCACAAGAGCTCCCGAGGGCAGGGCTTGCTGGGTCAAAGGGTCTGAATGTCTAACAGGTGCCGTCAAACTGTTCTACAAAATAGTGACACCAATTCACACTCTGGTAACACACCTCGGTGTTCGTCTTATGGATTACCATCACACCTGAAAATTGAAAAGAAATTTAAAGCAGGGAATTTCTACTGCCCCATTTCCAGTCAAGGGTGTGGGTTAGCATCTGGTTACCTCAGAGGAGACCATACAGTGTTTTTTCCTTGAGTCTTTAAAAACAACAACAGGGGCGCCTGGGTGGCGCAGTCGGTTAAGCGTCCGACTTCAGCCAGGTTACGATCTCGCGGTCCGTGAGTTCGAGCCCCGCGTCGGGCTCTGGGCTGATGGCTCGGAGCCTGGAGCCTGCTAACGATTCTGTGTCTCCCTCTCTCTCTGCCCCTCCCCCGTTCATGCTCTGTCTCTCTCTGTCCCAAAAATAAATGAAAAACGTTGAAAAAAAATTTTTTTTTAAAACAACAACAAAGCACTCACGAAGAGGTAGGGGGAAGGAGTCACAAAACTCAAGTCCACAACATGTTCCCGTGAATGTGGGTAAAGGTCACGGTGCGCCATGAATCCACCTCTGCCAGTCGCGTGACCACACGCACAACTGAGAGTCCAGGGTGCATGTGTCCACATCTACTGTAGGCCTTTACGCCCAGGAGGAGCCCACACCCATGTGGGTCCTAATGTCCTCGGCACCACACAGAATGACAGAGACGCCTCCCGCAAGCCCACACACTGCTGGAGGGTCGCACTCCAGGTGAGAGGCCCTTCTTGGTGACCTGACCGCCACACCGCTTATCACACCCACTTTGCAAGCACGTACAAGCAGCTGGACATCCTAAGAAGCAAAGAGAGGCACCCCCTGCGGCACCCAACCACAAAGCCTAGAGGACCAGCAGCTGGGCCAGGTGCTGGCAAATCTCCAGTAGGGAGCACCAGGGCGAGCTGCACCTCTGTCGCACACACATGCTTTCCAGCAAACACTCCCCAGCCTGTAAGACAGGACAGCACCTCCTACCCTCTAGTCCCCAGGCTCACAGCGGTCACCTGTTGCTGTTGTTCAGAACAAACTGTCTAGGGGCGGCCACACTACGGGGAGGAGCTGGAGAAAGCAAGGGTTCCTACAAGGGCCTGTGTCCAAAGAGCGGTCTACACTAGGCGCTCTTAGCCTGGTCCACATAGCCCGGGGATGACTGAAGGGTCTGTGATTCCATTTCCTTTAAGATGCAAATCATTCTGGGAAAAGGACTCGCAGTTTGTCAAGCCATCAAAGGGTCCATGACACAAACAGGCACCAGCAGAAACACACAGCAGCCAGAATCACAATGGCTGTACAACAACCCTGACCCACACCAACCCCACCCCTCTGTCCAGAGCAGGGTCAAGGGCTCACCATAAGGCAGCTGTATCTGATCCCAAACCTGTTTATGCAAGCTGTACTTCTATTTTAATTATGTAATTTTTTTTTTCAACATTTTTTTTTATTTATTTTTGGGACAGAGAGAGACAGAGCATGAACGGGGGAGGGGCAGAGAGAGAGGGAGACACAGAATCGGAAACAGGCTCCAGGCTCCGAGCCATCGGCCCAGAGCCTGACGCGGGGCTCGAACTCACGGACCGCGAGATCGTGACCTGGTTGAAGTCGGACGCTTAACCAACTGCGCCACCCAGGCGCCCCTAATTATGTAATTTAACACTGTGTGAACTAAAAAAAAAAACAGGAATAAAAAAAGGTTGTTTCTTCAAAAACTAAGTTGAAAGCTTTGGAAAATAGAGCAATAAAGGCAAACAGCTAAAAAAAATGTCAAATTCATAGGAAAGAAAACTCTAAGAAAAACGTCATAAGAAAATACACGGTTCTACACTCAGACTGCTATGCTTCTAAGTTCTCACTTCATTTAGAGAACAAAACTGTAGGTAACGTGTGGTTTATGCAGGACATTTAACAAAAGATTCTGATCATTGGCACCAAACTAGACGGACAGACTGGCCTCTAAATGAAAAGCCAATAATGTTTGTGCTTCAAGTGAACACAAACACACTTCAGTTGGGTATGGACTGTTCCTATAATTGCACAAGCTCATAGTTCAAAAAAGTAAACTCACAGAGGTTTCAGTTAAGAGGATCTTCACAATTCTACCCTGGCAAATGCTACTTCCCATGATTAATAAAATACACAATCTCTAGAAAACGCTCAATTGTCCCGTATCTGTCCACACTGACCCACGGTGATCTCTGACTGTGACCTGGAGCTCAGAGCATTATCATGTTTTCTGAAATCAATACCTTTGGAATTTGGGTTCCTAAGTCCTGACATTGCTTGGGATTCTTCAGGAAATTCACAAACTCCATCATCTCCAACCTGGCCTCTTCACAACCAGCTACATCTGCAAACCACACATTGACACTGTACTTTAAGACCCTGGCAGGTGTCTCCCCAGCACTGAAGAGGTGGCCCCCGTCCTCGCCTGCCACGCCCAGCCCCCATCGGGCCCCCTCCTCACAGCACAGAGGAAGATGCCCACTAGGAGAAGGGCGGACACCAGATTCGCAAGGGAAACCTAGAAGATCCAAGAAAACCACTCATCAGTTCCCTCGGGAGAAAGGCTGTGAAGGGCAGACTGATGCTACACAAGGGAGCAGTATCTTTTAAAAACATGTCAGAGCCTGGACACAGCATCCAGCCTTCCCCAGTCCTGAGCCTCTCACCCCACACACATCTGTCTGCCCAGACACCTGAAACTGGGGGTGAGGAGGACGGACCCCAGCACACCCAGCACAGCCCCCTCACAGTTGAGCCCTATTATACTATTTCTTAAGGGCTGCCTGCCTAAATATTTCACCAATCGATTCTTTCCTCCATGAAAACAGAATTTATTTATTTTACTATATATAGTAAATTAGCAGATGCCTACAATATGCTCAAAGGAAGCACACTCCAAAACTGGTAAAAAAAATTTTTTTAAGTTTTTATTTATTTATTTTGAGAGAGACAGAGAGAGTGAGCTGGGGAGGGGCAGAGAAGGAGAGAGACAGAGGATCCCAAGCAGGCTCCACACTGTCAGCACACAGCCCAACAAGGGGCTCAAACCCACAACCCGCCAGATCATGACCTGAGCCGAAACCCAAGAGTCGAGCACTTAACTGACTGAACCATCCAGGCGCCCCTCCAAAGCTGATTAAACACTGAACTGTTCTGTATTCAGAACCACAGACTCCAGACTGGAGCCCGACATTCACCCGTCGCTCTCGGTGGCATAGACCACTGCCGTCTGGTTGGGGGAGTTCAATGCCCAGTTCCCAGTGAGCAGTCTCCAAGTTCTGCTCAAAGGTGTCAACACTGCTGATGTTAAACCATACAAACTTCTGCAGAGACCAAGATCAAAAGCAGCTTTAGGCTCCCCCTCCAGCCACCCCCCCCACCCCCCCCACCGGTGCTCCTCCAGCAAAGCCTGGGTCTGGCCTCACAAAACCACAGGCTTTGGGTCTTGGATGAAACTATAAGAAGCTCCCACAACTGCGAAGGTTTGTCTGTCCCTTCTTTGTGTCCCTGTGCTGTTCTCCTCCCAGCTCTCAGATCATGGTTCTTACATGTTACTTGACAAAACCGAGTCACAGTTAAGAGTCCTACACTAGGCAGGTGTGGGGTGCCTGGGTGGCTCAGTCAGTTAAGCATCCGACTTCGGCTCTGGTCATGATCTCATGGTTCAGGAGTTCAAAGCCCACGTTGGGCTCTGTACTAACAGCTCAGAGCCTGCAGCCTGTTTCGGGTTCTGTGTGTGTCTCTCTCTCTGCCCCTCCCCCACTAACATTCATTCTCTCTCTCTCTCTCTCTCTCAAAAATAAATGAAAATTGTTTAAAAATTTAAAAAAAGAGCCCTACACGGGGATTCTATTCTACTTGGAACACTGCTATTGCTACACACCAATGTGGTAAACGATCCCCTTAACACGGGTTATTAATCATGGGAAGTAGCATTTGCCAGAGCAGAATTGTGAAGATCCTCTTAACTGAAACCTCTGCTGTTGGGTAGTGAAACCAAGAGAGGCATGTTTTTGAAAACACACACACACACACACACACACACACACACACACACACACAGAAAACTACACTTGACTTTTTCAATTCTTTTTTAAAGTTTATTTATTTATTTTTGAAAGAGAGAGGAAGCGGGGGAGAGAGAGAGAAAGAGAAAGCATGCACCAGAGGAGGGGCAGAGAGAGAGGGAGACCGAGAATCCCAAGCAGGCTCCAAACTATCACAGAGCCCAACGTGGGGCCCAAACGCAAGAACCCATGAGTTCATAGCCTGGGCTGAAATGAAGAGTCGGACGCTTAACCAACTGAGCCACCCAGGTGCCCCTACACTCTACATTAAAAAAAAACCCTACGGAGGAACACTCAGCCTTGAACTTACCCCTCACCTCAGATGCCGTCCAGGAGCAGGAATACCACGCACAAACTGTTCACAACCTCCAGCCAGTCCACCTCGGAAAAAGAACGCCACACCTGCAGAGCAGGGCATTCGGCAGCAAACCACGTGCTTCTGTGCTCAGACGTGCTCCACAGACCCAGACTGTGGCTCTACCTCAGCCTACGCTCTGCAGAACAGATCCATTTTGTTTTTCTACTAACATGGATACTTTCAGCCTGGGGTATGAACCTATTTCCATTTTAATAAACAGAAACCAATTCAGCAACAGGAGTTAAAATTTGGTACATCCAGGCACTAAGATTCCACACTGCCTTGGAAATCCAGAAGGCACACAAACAACAGTCTTACACTGACTACAGGGCAGTCCTAAGATACAGAGCTGACTCGGGAACATTCTGTCCACCCAGCCGCAGGTACCACAAGAAAACAGTGCCGGGGAGAATGAAAACGTAATCCCCACGGCCCACAAGCTATTGGTGCAGACATGCTCCTCTGGGAAGCTCTTCAAAGACACAATTCAGGGGTGTGCCCTGTTTCCTTCTGCCATCCACCTGCTCTCGACAGCATCTCAGACCACTACAACAATGCTCCTTCTGGAAAGTAAATAAAGACTTGGGGTTGTGTGATGAGGACGTGTTCCCAACTGTGGCATCTTATGACCACCCCACAAAGCTCAATGCTTCCATAGTACAGCCTAATGCTCGTCAAAGAAACGCCTCAGAGCAGCTGAACATCCCAGCTTTTCTGCAACAGAGACCCCAGAGACTCCACCGACTCTCACATTAAAGAGGCAAGAGCTTGGGACATCCTTACAGCCCCCATCATGTTTCAATCTCTTTTTTTTGGATCACCGCCCGGCTGGCCAGTCTTGCTTTCTCCGACACAATTACACTACCACCTGGGTACACAGCTCAACACGGTGAAGCCCGAGGGGCAGGGTGTAGACCAGTGCCCACCTGTGTAACCTTACTCAGAGCAGGCCAGGGACTTCCTTCTTTATATTCTTATTCACTTCCCATTTTTTGCAAATATACTTTCTCCTCATTTTAAAAATGGGAAGGAAACGTTCTCCCAATTTTAGTTAGGAGAAATAACAAAGCTATTTTACAACAAAGTTTGCTACTTAAGTTTCTGGATACTGTGTTTTTTTTATTCCCAAATGCATGAGGCGCTCAGGGAGGGCTGCGCTTCAGCTTACTTACTTCTGTGACACCCTAAGATGTCATCAGGTGATCTCACAACAGCTGCGGAGGAGCGGGGAGACGGTGCAGCACTCACAAGCTGGACTTTTCCAGCCAACCTGAAAGTCCCTCTGGGTGAGGAAGATCAGGTTTCTGGTCTGAGCCTGGGGAGAGGCTGCCCGTCCCCTGTGCACCACGGGGGCTGAGCGCAGCGCTGAGTGAGGTGAGCCAGGGAGGGAACACGTCCCCGTTCAGTGCTCTAGGCTGTGCCTCAGAACAAACACGTCACTGTCAGCGGTGCCAGAGCTTGAGGGAACTCTGGAATCTGTCCAGAATGCAGACACAGGAGGACCCCCGTCTCACCCCTCCTCCCCAGCAGGAGGCAGATCCTTGGGAGAGAGGAGAGGCAGCTGCCATTCCCCCACCCAGCAGGGAGCAAGGGCCTCTCTGAGGACAGACGTGCAGGCAGACAACAAAGGCCTCAGCCACAGACCCTGGTGGGAAACAATGGTTTTCTACAAACATCATCACACAGATGGAAGTCCGGATCTTAACTGCGTGTTATTTAGGGCGATGGGCAGAGGGGGAGCAAGTCCTCTGCTCCTACCTAAGCTTACACTTAAGCTGGAGGGGCACTCCACCTGACTTCAGCACTCAGAAGGACAAGCCAAGGAGGACCCTGCGAGCACAGCACAAAGCCTGGGGTGGACAGTGCTGGCCCACCCTGCTCAGGGTCAGGGTAGGACCACACTAGGAGAAAAGCTTTCAATCAGACAGAAGATTGGAGTTTACAGAAAAAGAGAATGAGGTCTTAGGAGCAAAAGCTAGTCAATGATGAAGTTAGGCCATGATGTTACAGGGACCGCCACCCAGCAAGAATGTGGGCATGACAGCGTTCAGTGAGGGAGTTACTGGGAAAAGTGAAACTGGTCTTGTCTATACCCCAAGGCTGGGATGCTCAGGACCAGAGCTTGCAGACCACAGGGGTGGGCACGCCGCCATAGGTACCAGCTCCTTCCTGGGTGGACAGACTGTAAGTCCCCTCACCAGACCCCTCACCAAGTAATACTGCATGAACTGCTTCCGGGTGATTTCCTTCCCAGGATCTCGAAAATAGATGTAGGAAAATCCCATAGCAACACCTGCCCCCAAAACAGCAAGATTGTGGAAACCCTGCTTGTCCCAGGGGAATGCCCACCCCCCCCCACCTCCTCCCCACCCCCCCCCCCCCCGTGGGACAAGAGAACACATTTTACTGTTAAACGAGGGTGGTTTCCTTCATGAAACAGCGACTTCTTTTATCAGATATTATGAGAGACATCATCAAATGCTCCCTCCTCACACTCCACCATGCTGTGTGCGTGGTGAAGCCAAAGCCGGGGTCCTTGGGAGGAAAGGCCTCCGCTTGGCACATGTAAACACAACAAACACAGCAGCTCAGCAAAGCACCTGGGAGAGGCAGAAGACCCACAAAGAGCCAACACTTCTGTGGTTATCTCTTATCTGGGTCTTTTAAAATTCAGATGGAAATCTCCACGTTGTCATAATTTTAAGTTTGTTTCTTAGAATCTTTGAATCAGCTTGCTCCAAGAACAAGCAGAGCGACTGCACAAAGTCCAAGCACAGCAGTGACTGGCCCCCTGGGTACCTGATGGGCCTCGTGGGGTCTATGACCGTGACCGGCCCCCTGGGTACGTGATGGGCCACGTGGGGTCTATGAGCGTGACCGGCCCCCTGGGTACCTGATGGGCCTCGTGGGGTCTATGACCGTGACCGGCCCCCTGGGTACCTGATGGGCCACGTGGGGTCTATGAGCGTGACCGGCCCCCTGGGTACCTGATGGGCCTCGTGGGGTCTATGACCGTGACCGGCCCCCTGGGTACGTGATGGGCCACGTGGGGTCTATGACCGTGACCGGCCCCCTGGGTACCTGATGGGCCACGTGGGGTCTATGAGCGTGACCGGCCCCCTGGGTACCTGATGGGCCACGTGGGGTCTATGACCGTGACCGGCCCCTGGGTACGTGATGGGCCACGTGGGGTCTATGAGCGTGACCGGCCCCCTGGGTACCTGATGGGCCTCGTGGGGTCTATGACCGTGACCGGCCCCCTGGGTACCTGATGGGCCTCGTGGGGTCTATGACCGTGACCGGCCCCCTGGGTACGTGATGGGCCACGTGGGGTCTATGACCGTGACCGGCCCCCTGGGTACGTGATGGGCCACGTGGGGTCTATGAGCGTGACCGGCCCCCTGGGTACGTGATGGGCCACGTGGGGTCTATGACCGTGACCGGCCCCCTGGGTACCTGATGGGCCTCATGGGGTCTATGACCGTGACCGGCCCCCTGGGTACCTGATGGGCCACGTGGGGTCTATGACCGTGACCGGCCCCCTGGGTACGTGATGGGCCATGTGGGGTCTAGTCCTTGGATGCACACACACCTTCTGCAGCCGGCTCCACCAGGCAAAGTCACCCTGCTTTCCTCTTCTCCTGCCTCCTCTGTTCCAGCCCCAACATCCTTTGGCTCACCAGTTCCTAAGAGAAAACAGAATCTGACACCAGGTAACAATAATTACAACTTCCTAGAGAAAGAGGCTTCAGAGAACAAAAAAATGCCTTCTAACATACAATCTTCCTAACACTGGTGCCTTCTGGAGGTAAGCAGGGAGCAGGATAGGAAGAGGCTGGGCAGAGCTGAAACATAAGTATTTTGTCCAGAAGTGTAGGAGAAAAGCCTGCTGTGCCCTTCCCAGCTCAGGACACAGGTTAGAGTGGAAAAGACTACTAGACCATACCAACCCCAGACATTTCCAGACAAGATGGAAATTTTGAAAAATTTCTTTAAATCTCCAGGTAATCACCAGTGAATGGAACATACATACCAGGCACGATCCAGGGGGCATTACTGTTAAACAGCTGGCACTTTGGGCACGATACCCCTTCTCAGAACACTGACCCACAAACTAGATGACTGAATCCAGCCTTGCAAGCCTCTTCCTGCAACACACACATAAAATACAAAGCAGTTCAGAGTACACAAATCCAGCCCCATAAGCACCCCTGTCCCACCATTCTGTCGGGTGCAAAGTATGTATTGGGAGAGATGGCTCTGATTCAGGACATGCCCACCTAGGGTTCCTCCAAGTACACTCTGAGGATCAGGAGGCTTGAACGGTCCTAGAAAGCTAGGCACACCCAAAGAAACACTCTCCCCTCCCCATGTAACTCCATCAAGTACAATTTCCAGTTAAAATTTCCAAGAGGTGCTTGAGCACACACAAAAAGACAAGGGGGAGAAACAAAAACGAATAATTGTTATCACGGAGTCTGCCAGGCATTTAGCTTTGTTTGACCTGTATGATATTCGATTTATAAGAAGTATGCATTTGGTCCTCCTGGTACAGAGCTTTAACAACCCTTGGAATTTCCTAGGTGGTAAAGGCGTCTTTGGTTATTCATAACCAGCCTCTTTCAACCACACTTGAGTTTGTGTCAATGATGTGACTTTTGGAAAACCCTTAAGGATGGAGGCAGGTTGCTAGGAGAAGCAACCAAGTGATTAGAAGGTTAGAAGTTTCAGCCCCACCCCTGACTCTGGGGGAGAAGGGGGGAGGGGAGGGGAGAAGAGCTGGAAGTCGAATTAATCACAGCAGCCAATGATTCAATCAATCACATGCCTTTGCAACAAAGCCTCCATATAAACCCAAAAGGGCAGGGTTTGGAGAGCTTTTAGATTGGTAGACAAGAACGTACCCACATTCTGTGCTAAACCCCAAGGGGACAGAAAGCTCCTATACCAGGGAATCTACCAGAACTTGCCCTACATATTTCTTCATCTAGCTGTTCATTCATATCCTTTAACATCCTCTGTAATGAACTACTGGTAATCTAGTAAGTACATTGGTTTCCCGAGTTTGTGAGCAGCTCTAGCAAATTAAATGAACCCAAGGAGAGGGGGTCATGGAAACCTGATTTACAGCCAGTCAGTCAGAAGCACAGGTAACAATCTAGAAGTGGAAGGCCATCTGAAGGCAGGGAGTGGGAGGCGGAGGCAGTCTTTCAGGACGGAGCCCTGAACCTGTGGAATCTGGTGCTAATTCCAGGTACATGATGTCAGAAGTGGGTTAAACTGTAGGACACCCAGCTGGTGTCCCAGAACTGCATGGTGGGGAAACCACCCCCCCCCCACCCGCCCACACATTTGTGACCAGAAATGAAGTCGCAGAGGTGCCACACAAGAATGCATGTGTTCCTGGGGCGCCTGGGTGGCGCAGTCGGTTGAGCGTCCGACTTCAGCCAGGTCACGATCTCGCGGTCCGTGAGTTCGAGCCCCGCGTCAGGCTCTGGGCTGATGGCTCGGAGCCTGGAGCCTGTTTCCGATTCTGTGTCTCCCTCTCTCTCTGCCCCTTCCCCGTTCATGCTCTGTCTCTCTCTGTCCCAAAAATAAAAAAAAAAAAAAAAAAAAAAGAATGCATGTGTTCCTAAGAACCTGGGAAACTGACCCAAAACTTAGGAAAACAATCGTTCCCCTGAGTAAGGGAAAGGTGGTCTCACAGAGGCTTCTAAGGCAGCGATCCATCCATGGCCATGTTTCTCCACAGCCAGGCAACAGGAAATGGAAGGGCCTAAGCAAGAAGCCCAAAAAGTCGCAGGACAAACAAAGCCACAGTCCTGCCCCGTCACATGCACACCACTCCAATAACCCCAAATCAAAGCCATGGAGGCCCAAGGCCTAGGTGACCCGGAAACAGACAAACATATTACAGGATAGAGTAAAAATTTGCATAAACGATAATGTTGCAAAAAACCAACTGCTATATTTGTAAAGCATGTAAACACACCTCCCAACATGCTTCTATGGGCCTCCTCCTATTCCTCACTTACAGGTAACTGAGCAGAAGACGTTCCACAGGAGAACCACACCTGATAAATACCCACTTCACCAATCCACATCACCAAACTGTGAGGCTTCGGATCCGAATAAGGAAGGGGGTGACTTGGAAGCGATGGGCACGACAAGCAAAGGAAAGAGAAGGCCAACACCACACGTGCACGGGCCGCCTGCTTGTCACCTCCCAAGGAGATTAACCCCAAAAGCAGCGAAGGCCTTAAAAATGTAAAACTCTCACAGTTTTAAAACATCAAATTGATGGACACCTGGGTGGCTCGGTCCATTAAAATGCCAAATTGACCCTTGTACCTTTTCTTGGAGTTGCTGCTTTTTCTAAGTCTCTGTTTCTTCTAAAGAATTCCTCAAACCCTTAGGGACAAAATGATGAGGTTCTGGTACTTTAAAAGCACAGACCACACTCACATAAGCAACCATCCTGTAAGACGAGGAAAGAGAGTACAAGAGAAACCAGTTTTCTGCCCTGACTCCTTGCTTGATGCAATCAACACGCACCTACAAGCCTCACATACAGGGTGTCCAAGGGGACACTGAGCACAGTCCTACAGTCCACTGTGAGGGGCAGATATGCTCCAAGCTCTAACTGTAGTCTGCACATCATCTCTGTTGTGCTTCCCAAACATGAGGCTCAGCCTGGCTGTCACTCAGATATGTAGAAACAAAGGTTTGTTCTCATGCATCCCAAAAGATTCGCCTAGAAACTTTATGAGACTTTCTCTTTCACTGTCCTATCAAAACCATAAAGACAGGCTGCAGTGACCCAGAAACGGGAAGACTGAAGTAAGGCTCAATATGGAAACTAGAAAAGGGAGGAGGCACGGGGCATCCTGAGTCAACACACACCCTGTCCACTGGTTCCCCCACTACAGGGGAGACACTGAGGAAGCCTCACTTGGTTCTCGTAACGTTATGCTAATGATGGTAGAAGAAAGATGGGTACCTTTGGGTGGTTTTGAACACAGCCACTAAGAAAATGATGTCAGTCTTGCCCGAAGAGCCAGCTGCTGAAAGCAGGTCCCCTGGAGGCAGTGAAAAGTGAGAGAAGATGAACACCTTCTGCCATGTGATGGGCCATTTTCTCATGGTGGCATTACAGGTGGGAAGGGACCCGGATGTGAGCTAAAGGGCTAGCTTGCTGCCTTTGCTTATCCGCTTAAATGTCCCATTAAAATAGGATTCAAACAGGATAAACAGGAACTAAATTCACTGCAGAAACACATAAAGAATTTTCACAGCTATTGCTGTCAATGCCTCCACTCCCACCCCCACCAATTCCCTAACCATTTCTTGCCTGAGACAATTTTGGCCACTGAAACTATCACAGCCTCAAAAACAAACATGATTCTAAGATTAAGCCACATAAAATTTTAAAACCAAAGGATACTATAATTTATCTTTGATCAACCAAGGATTAGTATTTTTGTCAGGCCAAAGAAAGCAAGTGCTCTTCCAGATCCTGTATTTTCTTCAGTCCTCAAAAAAGAAAATGCCAGTTTTCACCATAAGCTAACAATATTTAACACCAGCTAAGGACAAGACCAAAGACGACTTAGATTTTTCACTATTATATGTCAAAAGCCATTAGAACAAAAATAAGCTCAAGAAAAGCCACCATATTAAGACAACAAAATCTAAGTACAGTCAAGAACCCAATATTGATTATATTGATAAAAAAAAAAAAAACCAACATAAGCAAAGATTTGGATCATCCCCAATATTCTATTATAATGAAAATAGACATACAGGTGACAACACCCGTGTTATTTCAACCATGCTGTCCCTCATGATGAGGCAGGCCATTCCCCACGGTAAATTCATTGCCAATGGTTATTAACTTGCTAATAAGCCAAATTATTCAAACATCCCTATGAAAAGCCAAAGTGGACTCACAAGTAAGGTAAGCTGTAAGAAAGATATTAAAACCAGGGAGAAACCCAAACGGGGAAGCTCAGAAAGGAGATGGACCAGGAAGGGTGATGAGGCTACGAGAACTTCCACACCGTGAATGAACCCGCCTGCTGCAGGGATTCAGCCCGCACAAAGGACCAGAGCCTGATGTGGAGGAATCATGAGACCATGAAGACATCACAAAGGCATTTTACTGCAACAGGAGATTTAGACAAAGGAGCACAGAAGGTGGTGCACCTGCTGGGTAGGTGCTCCTCTGTCACCTCCTCCAATCCTCAACATCAGTCCTAAAAAAGTAGGTGTGACCGTGCCCCCTGCAGAGGTGGAAAAGTTTAGAGAGGTAAGTGAGTGCCTGAAGGCAACTGGGAGCCGGAGGCCAAGCCTCCCAGGGTTTCTGCAGCTCCACGCCAAACAGAGCAGGGCTAGTGGCCTACAGCCCTAGAAGTGCTAAGTACTGTGCTTTAGGCCTCCAAAACTTGATAAAACTCCCAATTCCTTTATTTCAGTTCATGACTTAATCTTCTTCTGACATGGGTTAGGGAACCACGTTAGGTCAGAGGCAGTTCTCAGAGACACAGTCTGTTACTGGTGTTTGGCTGTGATGAGCATACGCAATGCCAAGACGTGGGGCTGGGCACAGTAAGACCCTTCAACAGGCAAAGTGCCACTGTCCTTTTTTTCCCGTCAGATCATCAGCCAGGTTACCCTGGGGTCTCAGACTCACGCAGACACAAGCCCGCCAGGCAGTGGCTCTTCAATCTGCTGGCAGCTCACTTCCTTCAGCACTCAACTATCCCACCCACATTGATATGGCATTTATGCCTCTCCATTCCCTTCTCTTCCTTTTCTACTTCCCTTGTTCTGCTAGTCCCGTTCTCCTCCTTGCACAGCAGGGATGGTGCGGCAAGATCACTGAATGAGAAAATAACTGCATGGAAGCCTCCAGAACATAAGCTTCCCTTGATGAGTGTTAACTGATAGGGTACTT